>NC_083316.1:78438425-79121182 GCF_963455315.2 Globicephala melas | reverse complement strand
GATCTCTCTCTTTCTCACACACTGACAGATGCTTAGCCCCCCAATTGTTTGGCACGTACCTCCTAATAACCAGTCCATTCCTTTATGTATTCAAAACACAATCATCATTCTCAAATAATATTATGGTATACAATCTATACACTTTTTCCCAATATTCCCAATAATGTCTTTATAAGCTTTTGTTATGCTGGAAGGACATCCTTATTGGGATTCTGGAATGGAGCTAGAGCACAAATTCATTGTTATAAATATAGATTTGAGAGTCACTCACTAGCATGGAACTGATATTACTAAGCCAATAGTATAAGTGAGTTCACTCTGGAAAGAAACAGTAGGAAGTGAGATTAATCAAGGATAGAACCATGAGGTAATTTTATTTTAGCTTTTTAAATTTTAAAAATTATTGTGTAAAGTCGTTAGTATTTTCTATACTTTAGTCAAGAAAAATTATTTAAGAGATTTGCTTGTGACAAGTTATGAAGTTATTAAAGATGGAACTAGGACTCGATTTTCTGACTCCTAAGCATGTGGTCCTTCTACTATAACACAATTACTGTCCATGAGTGCACAGTACCTGTTCTGGAAGACATTTCAGTGTGGCTGACTGGATTTTTCAAAGTTGGCTGTAACAATAATTCCCACCACACATGTTCTTCTGCAATATGCCTTGCCGTTCCCTCATCAAGGGGTGGAATCTACACTTGCCCAATCAGGTTGTGTCATCGAGACACGAAAAGCATGCTTCCCCTTTATACTGGTGATACATAATATAATCAATATGAGCTAATAAATAAATACTTATTTACATCTTCACATTATTCCAAGAAAGATTTAGGCAGCTAGAGACATTTTATGGCATTCTGGCTTGAAGTTTTCAAAATGTACCTTTAGATCACTGAGCCTATTTTTCTATACAAGTGTATGGCTTTCTTTGCATAATCTACCTTTACTGTTCCAGTTGCTCTCTTTCAGAAAATTCTACTTTTAAGAGTTATTATATCTGTCATCATGGAGACAAAGTGTCTAACACTGTCTCATTAGTTGATTCAAATGCTCATATCATACCATATATATAATAATGTTAATCAGTCCACTAGATAGAGGCTTAGGCAAGGGGTGATAGAATATATTTTCAAAACAGAAAGTAAGGGATAAAGTCAAAAAAAAAGAGAAGTTTTTGGTTTGAAGTCTCTGAGAAGTAGTGGGTAGACCTGGGATGGGGGGAGTGGGTAGAGAGAGGAGGGTTAAAGTAGTTCCTCTCTGTAACTCATTGATTAGCATAAGGTTTTGCAATTTATTGTTTCCTTGATGTCAAGTATTGTGCACTAAACTAGAATGCATGGTTTCATTCAATCTATAACCTCAAGTATAACCTCCTTTATTTTCTTTTGTTGATTGTAACTATTGGGGTTCAAAAATCATGGTAAAACCTGAAGAATTTTTTAAAAGTGTCAGTAATGGCATTCTATTAGTTTATCAGCCAGAGTAGCTATTTATTTCTATTTTTATTTATAAAAGAAAATTATTATCTGTATCTAGTGAGAAATTCAAACATTGCCAAGGGGAATACATCAAATGAATGCCTGCTTCTTATCTCTAGTGCTCTAATTTCTACTCTAATGACAACCAGTTTTCAAATTCTTGTGTATACACATTCAGGGATATCTAGTCCTGTCAAGCATGTATGTACATATCAATGCTTCCTTTTTTTGTCCATTTAGTAGCATATGATTCTTCTGTGCACTTTGTTTTTGATCATCAATTGTTTAAATGAAGTTTGGTCCATATCAGTATAAGTATATAATTCATGTAATTGTTGTATAATATACACTTGCTTCATGATTCACTTAGCTGCTTCCTACTGATGGATACCTTGGAGTGCATACTAACTGATGAACAATGCTTTAAAGTTTAAAGTTGTGAAAATGAAATGTAACTTCCAAAGTCTTTACATGAATTATACAAAACACCACCAGGTAGGGATACCAGGTTATAGCAGGTTATAGCAGTCTATCTCTGAGTTCGAGTCTTTGCAGTCTGTGTGGTTATAAGCCTATTTTGTGTTTCTGTGCTTCTCTCTGCGTCTTTTCCCATTGTCTCTGTTTCTGTCTGTGCATACATATTTCTCCTCTTTAATGCCTTCTTTGTACGTCACTGTCATGTGGGTATACTTTAGAGTTTAAGTGTGGGATCGTGGAAAGCATGGCCAGTGACACTAGGACTGAGTTCAGTTTCTGCCACTAACCAGATCTCAAACTTTTTCTCTTTAATCTTTTCTTTTTATGTCCAAAGGCATCAATTTTCCATTTGTTGAGCAAAATAATCTCTAAAATCTCTCTTTTGTATCATTCTATGCATTCTTTGTTGTTTTATATATCTTTTAATTCAGCCATCATCTAATAAATTTTGAGTATCTACTATTTACCAGGTATGGAGGGAAGCTAATAAGAGTGGGGGGAGATTATGAAGATACATGAAATGCCTTCTAGTTTTGACTCGGTCTAGTGGATTACACAGAAATAAATAAGTACATTGTGAAGAGTAGTAGAACTTGTCATACCAAAATATGCCTCTTTGGCATAAGGATTATTTTGAGCCGATTATTTTGAGAAACAGCAGACACAGAATAAGCTCTGAAAATAGAGTATAAGTTACTCTTTTGTAAGGGAAATTTACGTTTATAAAGGAAACCTCCATTTGTAAGGGTGTCTCCCTCTGTGTACCAGGAAGAGAAAGATGGCAAAATCACAAGAGAATCTTATCAATGGAGGAGGCACAGATGTAAATTTGCATAACAAGCCTTGTTTACTCATGCTTTTCCTGGTAACCTCTCATAACTGGCTTCCTCCTAACACAAACACACATCCCTTTTTTTCTTTTGTCTTTAACTGAAGGTGACATTTAAGTTAGTGGCTTAGGCCTCCTCAGGGAGTTATTCATTTTTACCTGGGTATCTCTCATGTACACAGGAGGTATATGTGTTAATAAACTTCTGTTTTTTCTTTTATTTATCTGTCTCTTATTATAGGGGGATCTCAGCTAAGAACTAAGAAGAGTAGAGGGAAAATTGTTTTTCCTCCCCTAAAATTGCATCTAATTATACTTATTAAATGAAGTTTTAAGCTCTTGTTTCCTAATTTTAAAAGTGGAGCTGTGGACTATTTATATGCTTCTTTTAAATTTTATTTTTTTCTTATTGTAATTGAACTAATATTTTCTGAGGACCATTTGCCCTCAAGAGAAACAAACAAATAAATACATTTCTAGTATATTATTTCAAAAGGAAAAGTGCTTAGGAGTTTGCATAGCAGACAGCTTAATATTTTTAATAATACTTTTTGGGTTTTATTCAAATATTGTAATTTATACGCTTGGTAATGTTGGGCAGCAGATGCACGTCTCATCCTGATTAATAAGGGGTAGATGATGCACCAGGCACAGATTGAATCATAGACTGGTCATGAGGGAGAGACTTCGTCTGTCACTGACAAAAGGCAGGGTGAGAAAATGAGATCTGGAGCTCATTTAGGCTCCTAACTATATAGAAGCACAGGGGCAAGAAGCCAGAATTGTAAAGAGAAAAACACCATCTTTATGGAAACAGTAAAATGTAATGTCTCCTTGGAGTCCTGCTCCATTTCAAAATAAATATGGAGAATCTGTTTAGAGCTATTTGCAGGCTTCTCTTCCATCAGCCCTGTGCTTACTAACCTATATCAGCTTCTTTAAAAAGTACTTTTTAAATGGTAGATATTTAATTGGAAGATTAACATTTACAGGCAAGAAACAAGTTTACTCTATTTATATAGAGAGAGGTGTTGATAATTAAAATGTGATATGACATTTAACAGCCCATTGGCTGAAATGCCATTAATACTTTAATTCACATAGTTTTTAAAAAAATTATAGTTGTTTAATTTTGCTTTTTTTCTGTGAAAAAGAAAAGACCATGAAAATGACCTGTCAACTTTCAAGGCTGTATTTATTTCTGTAGGCAATATGACTAATCAAAGCAAAGTAGAATTACATCAACCCATGTATCCAGTTGCAAGAGCAAAAGTGAAATTTGCACCTTATAATCTTTAATATTTAAATAATAACATTTAATATTGAGAGCTGAATGTTATATAAACATGTAAACTTTATGAGCCTCAGTTTTCTCATCTGTAAAGTGGAAGTAATGAGTAATATAAACATCTGAGAGAATTTCTATGAGAAATAAATAAAATAATGAGTTTTAAATACTTAGCATTGTGCCTTGTATATGGTTAGTGCTTAAGTCTGAGGAATCTGAAAAACATAACAAACTCCAGGACAGAGAGATAAAGATGAATATAAATAAATAATAAATAGGTGTAACTTTCAAGATTTGCATAAATTAGAGTTTAAATGCATTACTCTGTTAAGAACTGAAGGAATTTTTTCTGCAGTTTATTTCTGAGGAACTAATAATCTATTATCTGTTCTCAAAAGAGCACTGTAGGGGGTACTCTGAGCATACTGGAAAATTTTTACACTTTCTTTTTAAAATAAATTGCATATATTTGATGAACATAAATGGGAAAAAGGAAAAGATTTTTGTATATATTATGTCACATAAATGCCTTTAAATATCAATTTTAAAATGATTCTATAAAAATCAAGCTTTAATTGCATAGATCCATTTTGCCAAGTTGTTCTAGCTCTTTCTCATCCTAGCAAATAGGACAGGCTTGAGGTACTTACTAGAAACTAACAGATTCAGAGAGCAACCTTGCTCAGGAGCTCCCTCAAAGCTTAGCAACAAAACCCTAAACACAAAAAAAACTTCTGGAAGTGGCTCTCATCTTTTTTTAATGTTTATTAATTCGACTCCCCTTTGCCTGAATTCAGAACTTTGCCCAGTGGTGTTCCTTCCTTCCATCTCACTAGTCCCAGCCTTCTCCCCTCCTTATTTTTCCTACCATTCTCCCTCCTACAGTGAAAAGAGCAGCATGGAACTTCCCTCCAGAGACCTTCCACCTCAAATGGCCATATGCATTTAATGTATAATGCATGAGAAGCAGTGTGAGCTGAAGATGACTCAAAAGAGAAATCTTTGAGGCTGGGCTCAGGAGACATTTTTCAATAATAATTAGAAAATCAAGCAACATCTTATTGTTGTTCTAGTCATTTCACTGCATTGTAATAACAATGGCTCAAATAGTGCTACAGAGCAATATATTGCTCTGATACAACCTTCTCAACACAATTATTGTGCAAATGTACTTATTCATTGGTAATGGGTTCACTGTCCTCAGAATTTCCTACTTAGATTTGATTGGAAATGTCACTTTTCTATGGACACCTCTCTAACTTGAGCTGTTTATCACTAAGGTCACTGGCAGAGACAGCAAGTTTTAATTTGGATGTAATTTTCAGTATATTATATTAAGGAATTCTTTTGGAAGAAGCAGAGCAGGCAAGACTTTCGCATGGTGTTCAAGCTAGTGACATCAACTTTTGCAAGATGTCCTTTCTCTTTTCTTTTGACCCAGGAATAATATTTGAAATTAAGACTTGACTTTTTGCTCTGCCACGAAATACAGAATTATTGCGTGTAGTCAGGGTTTTTTGTTTTTTTTAAAAAAAACAAAACCTAAAAAGTAGTAAAATGTAGAAATTGGGTACTTGATATGTGAAACAGATATCAGAGTATACCACCTCAAAATATGTCTCTTTGGCATATGTATTATTTTGGACTAAAGGCTATTGAAAATCAGCAGGTGCAGGAAAAGCTCTAAAAACAGGTCACACATTTTCCTTTTGTAAAGGAAATTTCTTATTTTTATTTATTTATTAAAAAAATTTTTTTGGAGCATAGTTGCTTTACAATGTTGTGTTAATTTCTACTGTACAGCAAAGTGAATCAGCTATATGTATACATATATCCCCCTTTTTGGATTTCCTTCCCATTTAGGTCACCACAGAGCATTGAGTAGAGTTCCCTGTGCTATACAGTAGGTTCTCATTAGTTATCTATTTTATACATAGTATCAATAGTGTTTATATGTCAATCCCAATCTCCCAGTTCATCCCACTCCTTCCTCCTTTGTATCCATATGTTTGTTCTAGGAAATTTCTATTTGTTAAGATATCTCCCTATCCCCAGCACCTGGAAGAAGAGCTCTCTTAATAAAAAGGTAGGACCTAATAAAAAGGGATAACAAACATGATTAAACAACCTTTGTTTACCACACTTTTCCTGGTTACCTTCCCATTACTTGTCTCCTCCTTCAAGAAGCCCCAAACCCCTTTTCCTTTGTTTAGCCTAAGATGGTATATAAGCCCAAGTCCTAACCACTCCTTTGAGTTACTCATCACTGGGTGCTTCCGTGTATACATGGGTGATGCACATTTCAATGAAGTTTGGTTTGGTTTTCTCTTGTTACTCTGTTTTTGTTCAATCTAATTTATAGGGAGCTAGCTAGAAAACTTAAGATGGGTAGAAGAAAAGATTTTTTTCCTCCCCTACATGTGTAAAAAACTCTGAGTTCTAAAGGAAGGGAGAAAGAGAGAGAGAGAGCAGAAGGAAGGGAGGAAGAAAAGAAGAAAGGAAGGGAGGGAGGGAGGAAAGAAGAAAGAAAGCTGTTTTCCCAATAAATCAGTGTGCCTGACTTCACTTTTTGAGTCTGCAAGGACAGTTCTGCAATTCTTTGGAAAACCTTGCAGGAGATGCATTATTTATTTGAATAAATTAGCCCAGGAGTTTGCAAAGGTGAATACGAGGTAAGCTTTATACATAACGATATAGGAGACAATTCATCTCATTTACATAGGAGCTGCAGTCAGGGCTCTTTGAGAATCATATATGTGAGGATATATGTATAGTTACTTCATAAATTTCCATCCAGGGCAAAGACATTTGATACAATTATGGGAATGTTCTGTAAAGGAAAGAAGACAAAAAAAAATCATGGTTTCTTTAGGATGGAAGGAAATTGAAATGGCACAGAATTACAGAATGATTGAACTTAATCTCATGTAGGACTCTAGACAGTAGACATCCTGATCCTCTTCTTTTGCACATGAAAGAATTGAGAGCCGAGAATGAGGCTATCAACAACACACTTATCATATGGGCTCCATCATGTAGCTGGTCAACAACGGCTTAAACATCTCCAGTGAAAGAGAGCTCACTTTTCTTGTGGCTCCTACCCCTACATTTGAATATTTTAAATTGTTATACAAATTCTCCTTTTGCAAAGTAAAAATTCCTTCCTTCCTTGTGAGAAGCAAATCAAAAAGCAGTATATTATTTTATCTGAAACATAATGGACAACTTGGACATTTAGTTTTTGTACATTTTAGCATTTAATAAGCATAGTCATATTTTGATGTTGCAGCTCAAATCAATGGGAAAAATAGATTATTGGTAGTGCTTTATCACATATGTAAAAAAGTAATGGAAGAAAATTCAGAAGAATATTTTTGTGATTTAGGGACAAGGAAGATTTTTAAAACTAAACTTTTTAGGTGTAAAGCATAAGCGGAAAACATATTTTTATCAGAATAAAGCATATGTTCAACGAAGAACATCATAGAACAAAGTAATGCACACGTAACAGAATGACAAAAGGGGGAAAATGTTTGCAATATCTACAACTGACAAGGGGTTAATATCCAGAATATAAAAGAAACTTTTGCAAATTAACAAGAGGACAGAAACCCCAATAAAAATGGGTATAAGGTTTGCAAATCAATTTACAAAGAAGAAACTCAAGAAATTAACAAACAAAAAGATTCTCAATTCATCTGCAATGCTGAAAATGGAAATCAAAAGAATGATGAGCTATCACTTTGTACCTATACTCCTGGAAATAATTAGAAAGCTAGATAAGTACCAACTATTGACAGGGTTGTAGAGATAGAATAGTCTATATTTATTGCCGGTGGGAGATAAAACTGATGCAGCCCTTCAGAAGAGTAATCTGAGTTGACTTACTCAAAATAAATTTTCTCATAACTATGTCTAAACTATTCTTTTCCTCAATATATATCCCAAGGAAAGTCTCACAGAGATCCATTAAGGGACATGTACAAGGATGTTCATTGATGCATTATTTGTGGTGGGAGTTGAACCAACCTCAGTGCTCATCACTGAGAGAAGAGATAACAGAATGCAGTGGGTGTATAGCATAGAATACTACGCAGTGGTTAGAAACAATGAGTTACGTTCATGTAGCAAATATACATGAATTTTTAAAACATAGTGCTTAGTGAAATAAATAAGAATCTGAGTAACACACCAAATTATTTACCTAACTGAATTCATATATTTGAATTCATTATTTGAATCAATTCATTCTAAACAAGCAAACAAAAATCACATTTTCATAATAAGACATACAAAGAAAAAATACATTGAATGGAATGGCTTCCTGGAGAAGTAATGAGTGTGAGGTAGGTAAGGGAATAAAAAGAATTAAATAAATAGAACAAAAGAGGCCCTTTTATGGCCCAATGTTAATAACATGCCATGAACTACGGAGCCTGATTAACCCAATCCTCTGCATCTAAGGGTCAAGGGAACATGATATCTCGTAACAGTGACCTTGAAAAAGCCTGAAGGGCCTTTTGAAACATGCAAGATATCATAAGTGCGTTTAGTATCAGTGACATTTTATCATACACTAAATATTTGACATTAGAATACTATATGTGAATATAGGCAACTTATTTTAAATTATTTGAAAATGTTTAAGCTAATCAAATATTATGGTGAACTATGAAGTGTTCTTAAATAGGTAGATTTAGGAAGAAAAACGCTACAAAGCTTGCTAATGAAATATTGAACATTTATTCCTATTAACTCACTGCAATTTATACTGTTTTTCACTTCTTATTTGGGAACTCTCTTTGCTCTTTATTATGTTGTAAGTAACAAATAGGCCAAAAGCTACTGTTTTCTGCCTTTTTTGTATTCTTGTCAACATTTTTTAAAGACCATTATGAAACAGAGTCATTTCTAAATAACTTCCTACTCAGGAGCAGAAGTAAAAGCCATGGGTAATTGACAGCATGGATATAGGGTGGGCTTAGTGGGTAAGTGACCTATGGAAGTCAAAAGGACCCATGCTCAGAAGGAACCTGCGCTTGTATTAATTTATGCAGTCACCATCTTAAAATTCCTAATGATTTTTAAAATAAGGGGCCCCTATTGTGCACTGGGTTCTCAAATTATGTAGCAAGTCCTACATAAATAGATGCAGAACTCATTTTACTTGATAATAACTTATTGAACATTTCTTACATACCAGGCACTTTGCTAGCAGGCTGGCAACTCAAAGGTAAATAAGGAACAGCTCCTCATTTTAGGAGCTCATCAAGGGAGCTACACATATGAACAACTAATTTACAGAGCAATATATATTCATAATTGTAAAACCCTGCTTCAGACAAACATATTTTTGTTTGTTTGGGAGATGTGGGGATTTGCAAGTGAACAAAGGGGTTGTCCCACACTTATGCATGGAATCAAATGGATATCAGAATTACTTCATTTAAAACACAATGGAAGTAAATCATTCCTATCAGGAAATGCTCTGCAATTTCATTTGGAAATAACACCTAATGTTATTTCAAGCAGAGTCTCTGGAATGTCAAACTACATAGCTTTTGCTTTTTAACTAAATAATGATATGGAGAGTAAAGAAAAACGGGGTCCAGTTTCACTGGCTTCATGGTACTTTGTTGATTCACATCCTCATTTAGTTCATTTCATCCTCGATTCCTAATTTCTGATTTTTTTCTTCCATGCTCTCATAAGTTAACATTTCTTTGCAAAATCTGATTTCTAAAGTTTTGATTGCCAACAGCTCACAGCTTATTTCTTTAGCTCTTCCAGTGAATCTGCAATATTTAAAATCTTTTAGCTCCAGAACTAACACTCACTTGCACTTTGTTAAGCAATCTAGACAAAGAACTAGAATTTGCGCAGGGGCTGCAGAATGCCACAGCTTTTCTCTAATTCTTCTCCAGTAGCCAAGTTCCACTAGGGTTTGAAAACCTCTTTAAAATGGGGTGTATTTCACCTACAGTCCAGTTAGATCATAACGATCATTTCAACCCACATGTTTCTTCTTGACAGAATAATTTTGCTTTAAAAACAATGAGTCAAAGAAAGCTTAGACCTGTTCTTAGGTTCAACCTCACTGAATTTTTTCTGTACAAAACAGTTGGCATACTTCCATCTCATTCCTCTAATTTTTGCCATTCTAATTTGTACCACGATGTTAGCTTAGCTAATTTCTTTCCTACGTTTTTTTTTTTTTTTTAATTATTGAGGTATAATTTACCAACAATAAACATTTCCAGTGATCTTTGTTGCCAAAGGTTCAATTTCCTTCTGGCATTCTTTCCTTTAACTTCGTTTAGCATTTCTAACAGTGCAGGTCTGGTAAAGATAAATTTTCTTAGTTTTCTTTATCTGAAAATGTCTTAATTTCACCACCATTCTTGAAGAATATTTTCATTTGATGTAGAATTCTGGGTTGGCAGTTTTGTTCTCCCAGGACATTAAAGATGTTATTCCCAGTCTTCTAGCCTCCACGCTTTCTGATGAGAAACTTTGAGGCCATTCAAGCCTTTGTTCCCTTGTATGTAATGTTGTTTCTTATTCTCTGCTGCTTTCCAAAAATTTCCCTTCATCTTTAGTTTCCAATTTGACTTTAATGTATCTACACATGTTTTTGATGTCCTAGGATTTGAACTTCTTACATTTATAAATTTCTATCTTTACCTAATTTGGAAAATCTTTAGGCTTTTTTTTCTTTGAATTTCCTTTTAATTTACTTCTCTCTTCTCCTTCTGGGACTCTAATTACCCTTTTGATATTGCCCCATAGAATCTGAGACTCTTTTATTTTTTATAATTTTTTTCTATTTATTAGAATGGATTCCTTTTGATCTATTGTTATGTCCACAGATTCTTTCCTCTGTGATCTTCATTCTGCTACAAAGCTCTTTCAGTAAAATTTTAAAAAATTTCATCCGTTGTATTTTTTCAGTTCTAAAATTTTCATTTTTTGTGTGTGTTTCCCATTTCTCTGCTATTTCACATCCTTTTTTCATTATGTGAATATTTTCCTTTATCTCACTGAACATGATTAGAATAGTTTCTTTAAGTCTTTATGTCGTAATTCCAACATATGGATTATCTCACGTCTGGGCTCTGCTGATTACCTTTCTTTGAGATTCACATTTTTCTGGTTCTCTGTATGTTGAGTAATTTTGGATTGTATTGTGGGCACTGTGGAGACTCTGCAATCTGTTATACTTTCTGAAAGTGTTGATATTTACCAATTAGCATATACCTGTGAAGTAATAGCCAAGACGGAGGAAAGAACTACCAGAAAGGATAAGAGGGAACAATGCCTGATGCTCATGCAGGGCTTAAAATGGTATGCTTTTCTTATAATTCAGAATAGGAAACCTCATAATTCATGGGACAATTAATAGCATACTCAAAAGTGTCTTGCCTCAGTAGTAGGAAATAATTAACCCTAGGCTGAACACTGCTCTGGTCTCAACTATCAAATCTTAAAAACAGAATGCATAAAGATCAAACTGTTTTCAAGTTACTTAACTGTGCCTGAAGACAAAATTCAAGTATATTCGTGAGACTACAAAATATCTCATTCAATAAGGTAAATTTACAGTGTCTAGTATCCAGTGAAATATTACCAGGCATACAAAGAAGCAGAATAATATGACCCATAATAAGGAGAAAAACCAATCAATCAAAACCATCCTAGAACCAACACAGATGTTAGAATGAGATGATAACATTGAAATAGTTTTTATAATAGTATTCCATACATTCAACAATTTAAGCAGAGGCATGAGATATATAAAAAAAGACTAAAATCAAAATTCTAGAAATGTTAACTACAATGCCTGATATGAAAAACACAGGAACAGCAGATTAGACATTTCAGAAGAAAAGATAAGTGAGTTTGAAGACTTGTCAGTAGAAACTATCCAAAATGAAACACAGAAAACAAAGACAAAAACAAACAAAAAAACAGATCTCCGGAGCGCTCTCTATGCTTCTCTGTCTTCTCAGGTATGCTGTCCTGCAACCTCTAGCCTCTTTGGTCTCCCCAGATTCTCAGACTCACCTCCTCAGTTCAGGGAGTCCTCTAGGCTCTACCTTAGTTATCTCTCTCTGAGCCAAGGCCTAGATTCTCTCCCAAAGCAGGAATCTGGGGCAATCATAGTGACTGCCTTATTCATTTCCCATCTCTCAGAGAAGACTGCCTTTCATTGCCTGATATCTAGTGTCTTGAAAACCACTTTTTCATATAATTTGTTCAGTTTTCTGGTTGTTTCAGGTGACAGGGTAAATCCAGTTTCTGTTATCACACCTCGTCCAGAATTGGGAGTAAATTCCATGACATTTTAAATTTCTTTTTACTGTGGAAATGTCTGTAATTGAGAGTTCAGTGAGTCAAGTTCAGTGTTTCATATGTACCACAATAGTGAAAATAACCCCTTGTTACATGGATATCCTTGAATAGAAGAATTTTGGTTAGGTAGAACCTGGTTAGGCAAGAAGAACCAGACCCTTCTCTTTTTAGATGGAAATTGCATGTCACCCTGGAACACTTCTTTGTATTGTAAAGAATCACTTAAGTAGCCCCTTTTAATTTCAGCTATGTAAAGGCAAATAAATTGGAAAACTTCTGTTGCTGCAACTTCCTGATCAATGGATGTCTTTCCTGAACACTTGTTGGATTATGCATGTAAACCAAAGAGGTGGAACCTTGGGATTCCCAGGGACATCACTAGGAATCTATACCATCAAAGGCATCCTTGCAGCAATAAGCAAGCTCATGTATGTTAGGTAGGTCAGTCCAGTGTTGAAAAGCAAAATCATGTGGCACTGACAGAAGACATGGCAGCAAAAACTAGGACTCACCAGTGACTGAATCTTATTCTTTAATTTGTTCTCTCCAGAATTTATAAACAGGAGTGGAAATTGGATTAGCATTCTCTTAAAGGAGGGATAATTTATTTTCTGTTATTTTGGAGAATATCTTAATTTCTTTAAAAAAATGAAAGAATGGTGAGTACTCTAGTGAAGTGTATAATACTGTGTATTATAGTTTGTGCAGTTTTGTAGATCCATTAAAAAATAAATTTTAACCTAAAAGAAATGGGGTTTTCTTGAGAAAAAAATGATATATTTTATTGGAATAATTTTCTTCAGGTTATGCTATTTTGATAGCTTCAGGTTTCAAGGTCAGAGACACATTTATGGTCTCAAAGTTACAGGATGTATTTTAAGGATGTATGAGGAAGTAAAGTATAACAAGGGAAGGTCCTCAAAAATCATCTCTAGCAAAAGAATAGCTCTCATTTCTTGGGTAAGTTGATCCATGTGCTATTGCTCTCCTGACCACTTTCTTGCAATGTCTCTCTTTTAATCACCATTGTTATTACCCAGTAGTGGGCATGCTTAGTGCTCAGGATTTTCTTGCCATTGGCTCCCCAGTAGACAGCTACCATTGACACAGCCACCAACTGTGGTCCATTCAGTTGAGATCACAGGTCAGAACATTGACTCCCAAATTATATAAAGCATGGTCACTTAAATAAAAAGAAATAATGTGACTGATTTTTTCAGCCTTCAGAGTGGGGTCTGACAGGCATTCAATTTTTCTTAAATACAAGGTACAGAGATTCACATTATTGATTTTAGTAAGAGAAGGGAAAGTAATAAAACTTTGGAGGTTCCTGGCTATTTGGGGTTTAATATTTTGTAAGACATATTCATCTGTGAGACCATAATTCTGTCTGGGTTAGAATCCTTGCTCTGTAATTTTTTAGCTGTATGACCTTGGTCAAATTATTTTACTTCTTTACTTTTAAAATAAGTTTTTTGCTATCTGCCTTAGGGAGTTGTGAGTATTAAATGAGTTGATGGTTAGCATTTAATAACTATTAGTTATAATTGTATTATTGTCACTAGGGAAGTTTAGGAAATGTATTTTAAGTTTCTTTACAACCAACTCAGAATTGAAGGTTTTTCTACAAGTTTGTAAAGATTATAAAAAAAAAACCCTATGTTTAATATGTATGTATATATTTCACACTTATACTTGGTATTTAAATCTACATTTATACTTATATCTATTTCTTTATCTGTATTTTCCTCTTCTCAGAATTATTTTGAAGGTCTTTAAAGGAAGAAAGAGATTGTGTTTTATTAATATATTACTAGTGCATAACATCATGATTAAAATATATTTGGTGCTTATACATAATTGTTGAGTTGAATTGAATTTGATTGAAAAGGAGAAGAAAGAATGTTGAGTCTTTTTTCCCCCACCTTAAGATGCAGCTATGCTATGGCACATTGAATATGAACTTGGAAACAGAAGTTCTGCTTCTGAGCTTTTTGATTACCAGTTCTATGTCCCTTAGCCATCATTTAATCTCTCTGAGCTCCAATTTCCTCATCTTCATAATGAAAAACTAATACTCTACAGAATCATAGTAAGAATTAAAATGAAATTAAACGTGTGTACAGCTACCCACACGTTAAGTATGATTATTGTTATTTTGTTACAAACTATTGCCCTTTCTTTTGAATTCCAGTTTGCTGGAAGATGTGGGAAAATGTCCCAAGCTTCTAAATATTTCTCAAATTTCCAGGGCGAAGTAACCCCTCAGTCAGAATACTTTCTTACCTTCTGTTGTCTGCCTGACCTGTGGCCTATCACTTTTTAGACTTAACCCTCCAAACATGCAGCTGAGATCAGCCATCTCTAGATATTACATCTCTCTCTGCCCTCCCCCCACCGCCCCAATCTGTTTTTATATCTTCCTCTTTGAAAATATCACAGAAAGACATGACCAATAATGCTGTGGTCATTATTATATGTAGATCCTGCTTTCCCTCTTACACAGTTATTTTTTGTCCAGCCTAAAGCAGACAAACCTAACTTCATTTCAATCTGGATACGCACGTGGATTGAAAGATACATTCTGAGTGACATCTGGTCCCATTACAAAGAGAACAAATAAACTATATCTAGCCAGTTACAAATGCCATGCAAAAGAACAGGATCTTTCTCAGGCAATGCTCTTTTTGTTACTCTCTAATGTAGTTTTTATTGCACATTATTTTTCTCAGTTGTAATTCATTTGAGCCTTTCCTACTATGAAAAGATCAACTATCATTGCATACATTTTTTAGTACTGGAGTGTGAGAGGAAAACTCAGGAATGCTAGATTTCTTCATTGAAACTTGTAACAAAGAAAACAAAAATCACGTCTCTGTTTCAGAACACAGTGCTTTTTGTGATTCATTTTGGAAACCAATTCAGTGAATTGTTGAAATTATCTGATAAATTTTCTGTCCATGATTTAAAAAATATTGTCAATTTGCCTTCTGACTGGTCTGGAAGTTTGCAGGGCAGACACAACGGTTGGCTGAAAATGGTCACTTAAGCAGTAGACATAATGGGTTTCTAGGGCAGTAGTTTTGACTAAGAAAGAATGCTTATTCTTTCTTGAGTAATTAGAGATTGTTTGCAACTCCTAGACCTAATTACGCATTGACTTTATGGCTATCGCAAGGTCCATCCTGAAGGGTCAATAACTTCCTTAGAAGCTCAGGAGAAGTGATTTTCTGGCCTTTCTTTTGTTTTAGAAAATAACTCAGTTTAGGATCACACTAATCAGCAGAGAGAAATGGTATCTTATTCTACACACTAGACAAATGTGTCAATAAATGTTATCCCCTGATTAATCTCTAGAAATTAAGTTAACAACTTATTTGGCATTGTGTAGACATAACAATAAATTGTATATTTCTATATATCAGGACCAATATCAAGCAGAGATTTGCATTATTAAGTTTTTAATGAATTAATTTTTTTTTAAAAGACGGCGAATTCTTGACGGCTTTATATGCTTCATTTTAAGAAATTAGATCTGTTATGAGGTTATATAAAATTTTAGTAGGTTTTTCCCATATTTTAATCAACATTGACCTTTGGATATAGGATTTACTCTGTGAGCTTGAATATTGAAATTGGATTTTTGGCTGGAATATGGCCTATGAGGAAATGGTTAGTCACTTTTATTAATTCTTTTCAAGTGACAACTTAGAGAAAATATTTAAAAAATCATATATAGATATCCTCAGGATGTTCATATATCACATACTTATAAACATCTCAAAAATATGACTCTTTCCCTTGATAAGGAAGTCATATGGTTTATGGAAAATAACAATAATATATATATTTTGCACCATACAAACTATTTTGAGAATTTTAATATATTTTAATAACCCAAACAAATTCACCTTTTCAATGGACTGACATGTCTTAAAGAGATTTAAATGGATCTTTCAGTGAGGAATTTAAGGGCCATTTGGAGAAGGATATTTAACTCTGGTTGCCTCCGGATTAAATGTAAACTACCTAATCAGCCTAGTGACTTTTTTACTTTTAGATCTCCTTATTTGCTATCACTGTTGTCAGAAATCTAACTCAGAATGCCCTCCCATCTCATAATGGCAAAGCAAGGCACCATCAGAGGTGTTACTTTGTGAATGCTGTTCTTTTACAAATGAAACGCTGAACTTTAAAAACTGGCTTGTTAAAAGCATTTAATAATTTTTAACATTTTTTAAGATAGGCTTAGAAATTCTGGAAGATGGTAAAATTCAGATTCGGAAATGTGGGGATTTGTAGGTCAGTTAATAATGATTTATTATTTCCATGATTTCTGTGATCAGAGCTGGGTATAGGCCAGATTCTATAGTTGAAATTGTGAAGTAAATCAACATCTAGTGCCTAGGGGATTCCTTGGATAATTGCAAAGTAAATAGATCACCTGGTACCCCCATATGCTCAGGGTCCCCAAGCTCAGAGCTAATGCCATTCTTTTTAATGAAGCTTCGGTTTTTTACCAATTAATTGTCTAGCAATCCTTTTGGGATACTGAAGACACAAACATCTTTTTGAAACCTTCTAATCTGAGGGACATATTTTATAAAGAGACCATGGCATTCATATTATATCTTACTCTCTAAGAACATTGGGGAGATGTATATGATACCCTTTGCTAAATATAAAGTAGTATAAGTATGTAAGGATCTATTGTTATAATTTAACAGTGATGTGGTTAATATTTAATTTTTTTAATCACTTATGAAAGCATGGAAGTCACCTGCCTGGTCTGGAACTTGTAAGCTCTTATCTACCTGGATTTGTCCCAGAGTAGAGTCCTATTCAAGACCAGGCCTGCCAGGCAGGAAGACAGGAGGGAATAGAAGCTGCACTAGCTGAATAATATAGCAGTGCAACTTCTCTATCTAGCCCCGCTTCTGCATGTGCTGCCATACATGGCCATTCATATGTAGTGTGCTGTATATTTATTTACTGGTTGATTGATTGGTAAGTTAATCTCTTTTTAAAATAAAATTTAATTTTTTTATATTTTCCAGTTCTCTGCCAAGATTCCCCATTTCTTCATCTTTCCCTACAAATCCTTTAACATGTTTGTAACAGATATTTTAAGTTTCTTGCCTGCTAATTCAAACAGCTGGGCCATTTATGGGGTGGCTTTTATTGACATTTCTTTTCTCTTGATTATGGGTCAGATTTTCCTGCTTCCTTGTGTGTCTAGCATTATTTGACTAAATACTGGATATTATGATTGATATGTTGTAGATATTCTGGATTTCCTTATCTTTTTCTAAAGGTGTTGAGTTTTGTTCTGCTGGGCATTTATATTGTTGACTAATCATCTTGACCTATGGATGCCTGTGTTAGTGGACTTCTTTTGGTTTTGTCCTTGGTCCTAGGACATAGTCCTTAGTCCTGGCCTTATTCCTAAAGTGTGGCTTTAATGGAAAGCCTGAAGTCTTTACCAAGCCTCTCTAACTTGATATGACTTTAAAAACAAAACTATGTTCCCTCAGCAGGAGGGCTGATGAGATATCGCTGTTTATTTTCTGGGGGTTCTGGTCATATTTTATACATAAGCAGCTCAACAGTCAGCCAATAATTTGAAGAAAATTTTAATGCAGATTTTTTTCTTTCTGTGGCTTTCTCCTTTCCAGAATTTTCCTATCAGCTCAACCTATTTCTCCTTAACCTAATAGGGCTGCTGCCTTCTGTCTGAGCTCTATTCCACTGGACTCCATGGCAAACTGGGATAGGCTCTCAAGGGAACAGTGGCTAAATGTGGTGCTCATCTAATTTTCTTCCCTTCTTTCAAAGACTGTATTCCCTCTAGTATATGCCCTCTTTTATCTTTCTTTCAGTACATTCAAACTGCCTTTTTTTAAAAAATATTTTGCTCAGAGTTTATATTAATTATCAGTGGAAGAGTTAGTCTAATACAAGCTATTCTGCCATTACCAGTAGAGAAATGTAAACTCTTAAAAATTAAGATGCATTACATATACACATGTACAAAGTGAACAGATCCATGTAAATGCCACTCATACAGTGCTTTTTTTAGGGAGTGGATTTTATTAGTTAACATCTACTGAGTACTTACTCTATGCTAGGCAGAGTGCCTAGAGTTTTACATTTATTGAATGATGTTTAAAAAATTATCAAACATTTACAGAAGGAAGAACAGTATAAAGCATCTCTATGTACCTATCAAACAACTTCAATAATTAGCTACACATAGCTGATCTTGTTTCTCCTATACCTCTACTCACTTTGGCCTCATTGCAGGATTTTAAAGTAAGTTCAAGACTGTATAATTATATTTGCAAATACTTCAGTATGAGTCTCTAAAATATGAGAGATTCTGTTTCAGTTATTTTTAGCATAAGCAAAATATTATCAGACTTAAAAATAACAATAAATTCTTAATGTTATCCAGTGTTCAGTTATCCCCCATTTTCTCAGCTCTTTCAACAGTTTTTCCTCCACATTCCATATTTTAATCCAAAGGTTGTCTTTCCCTTTTATTTTCCTTACAATGTATTTGTTGAAGAAACTTGCCCATTGCCATTTAACACATTGCTCTGTCCTCATATATCTTGTAAACTTGCAGGAAGATCTAGAAGGGGGAGCAGATTAAGGTTGAATTTTTGGCAGAATACTTCATTGGAATTCTTCTGTGCTTTCCTTCACAACAGATCAAGAGGTCTATACTATCTAGTTCTCTCTCTCCTTGTTATATTAAGATTGATAAGTAGGGTCAGTTGTTGCCAGCATGATTCATATATTGTTGAGTGTCTCAAAAGCTTTTGACTCAATTGTTCAGCAAACATTAACAATCATTGGCCAGGAGTTACTTAATTTATTTGTGCATAATTTATTCTTCATTCATGTATTGAACACATGTACATTCCAAACACCATGCTAAGCACAAGGGGTACAAAGAAGAACAAAACAATCCATGCATATGAGCAACTTAGGGATGTCTGCTGGTCATACCATAGCCACGTCCTCATGTGTAGCTGAATTCTCTCTATGGCCAAAGAATTTGGGAGGATAAGAAATAATCAGTAATATTTTAGGCACTGAGAATGAGGAATTAGGGCTGAGGTTACTACTGAAGATATCATTATTTAGTGTAGATGAACTGGATTCAGTTCCTGGCTAGAGGACTCTAAATCATCCACATGTTGGAGTGGAATCACAACCAACAGTTTAGTCTGAATTATTTTGCAATAAAATGATGCAATGATTACACGCAATGAAGCAATGTACAAAATCTATTTGGTACATCATATTACACTTCCCACTACAACAAATCTATTCTCAATTTGGCATGAGTCTGGTTTATAGAGAAGTTTTTTCTTTTAATTGTTTTTACATGGGTTAAATATTTACTGGACATATTTTCTTCATTCTTTATTCCAGAATATCTTCAAAATTTACTGAATGCAATTTATGTATTTTAAATATGAACATTTATTTAGTTAATATAATAAGAAGTTTACAAAATTATGTTCTTGAAGCTCATCTTAAGTTTCTGAGATTTAATATTTACATTCTCTATATTTGTATATCTCTTATAGGAATTCACATGCATTTATTTCAGCAAATGTATGGAACCTCTACTACTTACCTGGCATGTCCTAGGCAAATTGATGAATAAGAGAGACAAAGTTCTGTCTCTTCATGGAACTTATATTTCAGTGCCTTAGTCTCAGTTATCATGTTTATTACAAATTGAAAATCAACGGGTGGGTTCTTCTCCCCACTAATGTTCCAGATTGGCATCACGATATACTAATGACATGTGATTTTTATAATATACTTTATAATATTCAAAGCATTTTGTTATATATAAACATGGCTAATTTTCAGAGAAATATACCGGAGCCATTATCATCCTTAGTATAAAGATGCATATACGACACATAACATCTTATTCTTGCTGTCAAATGGGTCTTTAAGTATTATAAAGTGAATCTCATTATCAATATTAATTTATCCTTCTTTTTGTTTTCTTTGGCCTTGCACTCTTGAAAATATACAAAGTAGGATTAGTATTGATTGTATTTTATTCCAATTAACAATTTATTGATTTTGTCCAGAACTGGAAAGGTAACCTCTCTATCATCTATTATAGTGAAAGCTCTTTCTCTCTCCCCATAGTCTGCTTATCCCGAATCTTAGAAGTTATCTTAGACTTTTAAATTTACCTCACTTTCAATGTCCAATCTATCTTTTTTTTCATTCCAGACCATAAAACACACGTTAACAGATTTTAAATTTTTTTTAATTAATTAATTTTTTTATACAGAGGTTCTTACTTATCTATTTTATACATATTAGTGTATATATGTAATCTCCCAATTCATCCCATCACCCCCTCCCCCCATAATCTATCTCTTTTTAATTCTCTTTCAACTCATTGGCATATTTGACTACTCTTCCCCACTCCATGTTGTAATGGTTTAATTCTATCTAATTATCACTTACTATGATTATCACAACGACTACTTGGTCTCCCTTGCTCAAGTTCCTCTTCTGTTAGAATGATCTTCAATGTGCAAAATGTGTCAAATTATGTCACTGATTAAGCCATTCAACAAATTCTCAGTGCCTACAGGATAAACTCTAAAGTCTTTTTAGGGACAGTCAAGTTCTTCCATGACTTCTAAATTCATTTTTTATTTCCACCAGGCCAAACTTATGCAATCTAGATATACTGAACAGATAATTGTTTCCAAATACATCATGCTGGCTCATGTTTCTTTAACTGTGCAGATTCATTTAAACTTTCTCTCTTTGTCATCTCCTGTTAGGAATTTCCCTGTCTAAGAAGATCTAGCCACTTCTTTCATTGAACTCCGACTGTGCGAAGTATATACTTCTTATTTTTATTTATTTAAGTGGGATTTTTTTTTTTGGTGTGTGTGTATGTAATTTATCACTCTATTATAAGTATCTATTTACAGGTCCACCTCTCTTACTAGAGTGTGTTTTTTTGAGGTTAGATGCCTGGAACACGGTATAAACATAAGTATTTGCTTGATAAAGCAATGAAGAAACAAAAAGGAAAAAATTAAGGAGGTAAAGATATATATCATAACTATTCCCTCCAATTTTGTCATCCCTATTTCTATTCCTTTAATCCTCGTTCACTCTCTTTCTCCCTTAGAATTCATGGATTGCAGAAGCCAGCAGCCTAGAACAGAACAGGATCCTTGGATTGCCTCTCCTCTTTAGAGTATGGATTTGATCCTTTTAATTCATCTTCTTAACAAAATGGACTTGTATTATCTGATATTCACTTAAGATTTTGCTTAGTAGTTTCCAAATTTGATGAAGAGCTTTCAGGGGGTTGGTGGATCCAAGGCCATAATGAGGTACCCTAAGAGGATATAGTTAAGCACACAGATTTAAACTTGGAGTTCAACTTGTCTCTGCCACTTAGTAACTGAGTTAACCTAGGCCTGGGTATTTATCCTCTCTGAACCTCAGTTAGCTTGTCAGTAAAACTGGAATACCACAGCCCTACCTCACAGGATTATTGTGAGGATTAGAGATAATGTGTATAAATCTCTTGTCTAAGATGAAAGACTTAGACTAACCCTATCCTGTGAAAGTTTGGCTATGGTGAGAAAACAACAAAGAGGGTAAGGACTCAGAGAAATATGGAAGACACTTTAAGTTTTTGACTGGGGGTCCCAGACAAAGCCAGGAAATATTCCTTTGATTGTCTAGAACAAACTTCACAAATGCCAAAACCTCTGCAAACCCCTCAACACCTCGTCTTCCACTCATAATCAGATGAATTATGAACAAAGGTTACATGTTAATTTTAAAGTTAAGCTATGTATTTCAAATTATTTTATGAAAATTTTAAATTGTTGATGTTTTTAGTTTTTGTATATTTTGACTCCTAGTTCTTCCAAAGTACCAAAACAATTACAAATGTTTTATAGACATTCACTTGTGTTAGCTCTTACTCTCCTGGTATCTTCGAACATCAGTATGTTTGAGGGAACTATTTTTGGGTGAATGAAATTTACATTTATGATAAGTTTGAGCCATAGGCCTGAATACACAATACACAATCAGGTACTATAATCTAATGATAGGGTTATTACATATCCTGATTTTAAGCTTTGTTTGCAAATGATGGAAAATATTCAACTCTCTCTTAAAGATGGAAATAAAATTATTGGAATGATTATTTAAGACATCAGCTGTTAGTTTTTCCTCAATTGTCATCATCAGGGCTTTGTCTGATTTGAAAATATGGAGGTTGAATTGATGGCATAGTGCTTTACTTGGTTTTACTCCCTTTATGTTTCTTTCTGCCTGATGACATGTGAGAGAGTAGATGCAAGTGCAGAAAAATTTTCTTTTTCATAGGCTCTAATATTATCCATTTTATTTCAGCCTTTTAAAGTATACTTTTGTGAAATATGTATATGACTTGGGTTGATCTATTACTCATTTTTGACCCATAAATCCTCTGAACAACATTATGTTTCCTACTCTCTTTGATGAGAAAGTCTCAGGAACAAGTTAGTGAATTCCTCTGTGGAACTTTCAGGTGGAGGGCATGGTCTATGGGCACATAAAGCCT
Organism: Globicephala melas; assembly: GCF_963455315.2. Taxonomy (NCBI): domain Eukaryota; kingdom Metazoa; phylum Chordata; class Mammalia; order Artiodactyla; family Delphinidae; genus Globicephala; species Globicephala melas. The sequence goes on along the minus strand of NC_083316.1, from coordinate 79,098,125 downwards.
TTGGTCTGACTCTTGAGTCATGAGCCCTAGACTTAATCAAAAGATAAAAAGTCAACCCAATGTGTTCTAATGAGTAATAACTCATTATTGAAAAATTTACATTGAATTTTAATATAACTTTCTACAAATGTATTAACTGTAAACATACCATTTAATTTTTGTTATTCTAGGTATTGCAAAAATGTCATCTCCTAGTGTTATGGGCGTAAATCCCCAACCTCCTTTACAACTCAACTCTCAAAGTTCCAGAAATTGTACTCATTTGCTGTCATCCTTCTTGGACTCTGAAGGTTGGTGCCACAGATAAGCTTCATCTTTCCCAGGATGTGTTTACTATCTGGTTTCCACACTGGTCTCTATCATTTGTTCATAATGAATGCTTGTAATTCTCACTGTTTTTTCACCAGGACCACCATGCTGAATTATGCCATGAATTTATGGCATTCCTGAATACTGTTTCTTCAATGATAAGCAGTAGGGAGATTTATAAATATTCTTTCTCATAATAAAACTAAATTAATATCACCATAGCATTGTAGAGACTTGAAAGGGATAGGACTAACTCCCCTAGGGCAAAGAAAATCCTAGGCAGATACATCTGCAAGTTATAAAAGGAAATCCAACCAGGTAGGTAGCATATAGTATCCAGAGAATTCAGTGTTAGACAATAGGTGGGTAACGAGGTAAAAAGTGAGGAAAGAAGAAATAACTGAATAGACATCTATTTTTTCAGTTTGCTTAATGAGAGTCCCCTCTACTGGTAACAGCATCTACCTGATATTCCTTTGTAGAACCATCTTATCCACACTCGCAGTCAATGGAGTTGCAGGGGGGTGACCTTTATCTTGCCTCCAGGCTTGGGTAAAAGAAGTACTGCACATACTTAGGGATACTGATTGATTTGGGTATGGGTCTGTGACCCTGGACAGCCAACGAAAGTACCCTGGCTTTCAGTATAAAATTCTTTTGCTTGGTTTGCTAAATTGGTGGATTATAAGCTCTTGGCACCTTGTAGAGAGAGCTTGCATTAGAATAAAACCAACACAGAAGTAGATAGAGCCAAGGGCCAAAAAGAAAGAAAGGCAATATGTAGATAAAATCCTTTAAGTTTCCTGGCATTAGCTAACCAAATGTCAAATTCATCCCTTCACGTTAGCCAGTAAATTCTCTTTTTAAATTTAAGTCAAATGTAACCAAGAATCCTGTCTTACTCTGTTTTTCAAACAAGTGCACAGGCAGACAAATCTGGGATAGGCAATATCTGGAGACTTGGTCAGGCAGATATGGGAGTAATGGAAGTTTACCAGCAGAGATGATGAGCCCAGGGGCAGGAGGGTCAAGTACGTTACTATATACGGAGCAGAACTAGCAAAGCAGATTCCATTCTGGAAAGATTGGGAATACGGTTCTGTGGAACAAAGAATTATCCAATAATCATAACAGAGTCAAACTAGTCCAGGATCAGAGGTTTTTTCCAAGGAATAAGAAAAAATCCTAATTAACAGAAATGGAGCTAGTATTGAAGTGAATGAGACAAGGAAAAAGATACCTGATTTTTGAGCTAGAGATCCTTTTAGAGAGGATTGCATTATTCCCAGAACAAAGCTGGAAATCAAGTACACAGTTGGGAGTAAATTATTTCCTGCTAGGGGGAAAGCAGAAATTTGGGGTAAAGGTAAGCAGTAGAGTTTATAGGAGAGAAGCGGGAAGAAGAAATGGGAGAGTAGGTTACATAAATGCACCAGCTACATTAAATATAGTAGATTTATGACTGATAGCGCTTTCAGTAGCTCACAAAATTTTTAAGTTTCTTTTAATATCAACAAAGAAAGTAAACTTTTAGGTTGAAGAAATTATATTTACATGTAGTATTGATATATTTATAACAATGTACTCACAAAATATAATTTTGCTTTATTTATTTATGTATTTATTTATTTACTTATATAGAAAAAGAGACCCATAAAAGTGAAAGTACCATGGGCCCACAAAAGTCAGAATGCTTCTCTGTCTTGGGTACTATTACAGACTCTGTTTATTGGCACCAAAGTCCTTCACAGCCACCTTTTCCCTGATTTCCTTTACTTGAAAGGCTGAAAGACTAGAAGATTCATTCATACTAGATTCTCTTGCAGTTAGGAGTGGCATGTATCTTTACAGCTGATGAGACATTAATAAAAAGACTCCGTCAAATCTGAATGAGATCCTTGCTGGTACAGTAACCTTGGTTGTAGGTTTTTCTCCTTCATCACTTTAAATATGTCCTGCCACTCCCTTCTGGTTTGCAGTGTTTCTGCTGAAAGATCAGCTGTTAACCTTATGGGGATTCCCTTGTATGTTATTTGTTGTTTTTCCCTTGCTGCTTTCAATATTTTTTCTTTGTATTTAATTTTTGATAGTTTGATTAATACGTGTCTTGGCATATTTCTCCTTGGATTTATCCTGTATGGGACTCTCTGTGCTTCCTGGACTTGATTAACTGTTTCCTTTCCTATATTAGGGAATTTTTCAAGTATAATCTCTTCAAATATTTTCTCAGTCCCTTTCTTTTTCTATTCTTCTTCTGGGACCCCTATAATTCGAATGTTGGTGTGTCTAATATTGTCCCAGAGGTCTCTGAGACTGTCCTCAATTCTTTTCATTCTTTTTTCTTTATTCTGCTCTGCAGTAGTTATTTCCACTATTTTATATTCCAGGTCACTTACCCGTTCTCCTGCCTCAGTTATTCTGCTATTGATCCCTTCTAGAGAATTTTTAATTTCATTTATTGTGTTGTTCATGATTGTTTGTTTGCTCTTTAGTTCTTCTAGGTCTTTGTTAAACGTTTCTTCTATTTTCTCCATTCTATTTCCAAGATTTTGGATCATCTTTACTATCATTATTCCGAATTCTTTTTCAGGTAGACTGCCTATTTCCTCTTCATTTGTTAGGTCTGGTGGGTTTTTACCTTGCTCCTTCATCTGCTGTGTGCAAATGAAGCAGCTGACAAAGGATTAATCTCCAAAATTTACAAGCAGCTCAGGCAGCTCAATATCAAAAAAACAAACAGCCCAATCCAAAAATGGGCAGAAGACCTAAATAGACATTTCTCCAAAGAAGATATACAGATTGCCAACAAACACATGAAAGAATGCTCAACATCATTAATCATTAGAGAAATGCAAATCAAAACTACAATGCGATATCATCTCACACTGGTCAGAATGGCCATCATCAAAAAATCTACAAACAATAAATGCTGGAGAGGGTGTGGAGAAAAGGGAATGCTCTTGCACTGTTGGTGGGAATGTAAATTGATACAGCCACTATGGAGAACAGTATGGAGGTTCCTTAAAAATCTACAAATAGAACTACCATATGACCCAGCAATCCCACTACTGGGCATATACCCTGAGAAAACCATAATTCAAAAAGAGTCATGTACCAAAATGTTCATTGCAGCTCTATTTACAATAGCCAGGACATGGAAGCAACCTAAGTGTCCATCGACAGAAGAATGGATAAAGAAGACGTGGCACATATATACAGTGGAATATTCCTCAGCCATAAAATGAAACAAAATTGAGTTATTTGTAGTGAGGTGGATGGACCTAGAGTCTGTCATACAGAGTGAAGTAAGTCAGAAAGAGAAAAACACATCCTGTATGCTAACACATATATATGGAATCTAAAAAAAAGAAAAATAAATGGTCATGAAGAACCTAGGGTCAAGATGGGAATAAAGACACAGACCTACTAGAGAATGGACTTGAGGACATGGGGAGGGGGAAGGGTAACCTGGGACAAAGTGAGAGAGTGGTAGTGTATATATGGACATATATACACTACCAAATGTAAAATAGATAGCTAGTGGGAAGTAGTCGCATAGCACAGGGAGATCAGCTCGGTGCTTTGTGACCAGCTAGCAGGGTGGGATAGGGAGGGTGGGAGGGAAGGAGACGCAAAAGGGAAGAAATATGGGGATATATGTATACGTATAACTGATTCACTTTGTTATAAAGCAGAAACTAACACACCATTGTAAAGCAATTATACTCCAACAAAAATGTTAAAAAAAAGAGAAAAGACTCAACAGGAAGTAGGTCTGTAAAAGCATTTTTAGAAAAGAAGGTACTTTTGGTTCCCTTTGCTTAGAGAAATGGCTGACCCATATTAAGCACTCAATAAATGATAGCTGATAATAACAATAATAATTTTATTATTGAAAGATCACAGAACATAGAACAAAGTGATGACTGCTAACATTAACTTTCTATTTCCCACCTGTTCCTTGGATTCATAACGTATCAGCTGCCATGGAAACCATAATGGTCAGATAGATTTTCCTTAATGACAGAATGTCCCAGAAACTAGCAGATGGTGCCAACTGCAGCCAATCATACCGCAAGTCCCCCGAAAGACTAGCTGCTGGTCCCTCTTAGAGGGAAAAGTTTCATGGCAAGGACTAAAGTCATAACTAGTCATGACATTTTTAGATGATGATGAAACCCTGAGGACTAAATTACGAGGCAGTATATGGATTCTTCAAACTGTTGCCATTCAGAATTTATGTGGATATTTGTAATACCTACCCTCCAATCTCTCTCAACCTTGTATAGAGAGAGGGCTTTTTTTTTTTTTTTACTGGTAGAGTGGAGTGAGTTGATAGTGAAATATATCATCTAGCTTTATTCCAATCAATCTAAAATTCCTTAAAATGCTCTTCAGTGGTTGTGCAGTGCCTACATTACTCCATCCCCTCCCAACTTGTTCTTTCACTTTCCAGTTCTCTTTCTTTCCCATCTATACCATACATTTTTCATATTATGCCATTGCTCAGAAGCATTTGTGATTCCCATTACTTACATAAGGAAACCTCTATATTCTCATCATAAAATTCAAATCTTTCCACAGCTAAGTCTCAGTCTAATCTTATCTTTCATTTCACCTCTGTCTACATTTTCCTCTCCAAGCTTTTCTTGAAAGTACCCTGAATATACCATGTTATGCCATGCTGTTTGAAATCTCTTTACCAAGACTTAATTCCATTTATTTCTGACTGATTATTCTGGGCCCAATTCAGGTTCTTTCTCCATTCCTGAAATTTCCTCTGCCCTCACTGATATTTTTCTACTTTGAATTATTATGGGTTTGTCCCTAATTTTATGGCATATGTTGATAATTTCATTTAAGGAGAAATTATATATAAATTTATTAGCATATTATAGGACAGGAAAGAAGAAAAGGAACTGTCTTAAAATTGTATTTGCTTTGAAAATGTATATTTTGAATCTCCTTAGCAAGAATATATGTATCTGAAGAGGTTTTGTATATCTCATTTTTCTTGTATACCCCACAGTGTACAGCACTGCACAGTGAATACTTAGTAGAGAACAAGTGAATTCTCAAGGACAGTGTTTTTTCAAGTGGAGTCCAGGAAATCTTGGAGAGGATCTGAGAGTTCAAAATTTTTATAATAATACTAAGATACTATTTGCCTTTTTTTCAAGTTTCTGTGGTGTTTTCTCACTAAATATTTTTGGTTTTGAAAATACATTTTTTTTTCATAAAATGTGCCATTTATAATAACACATAATGGGTTTATTATGGTTATTTAAAAATAAATGGATAAATACATACTTTAAATTTCTCAATTTTAATTTAGATTATAGTAAATATTGATAGGTATAATACATATCAACAAAAGCTCTTTGGAGTCACTTATGATTTTTAAGAGTGTAAAAAGTTCCTGAGTTCAAAATGTGAAAGACTTGCTGTTGAAGCAGAGTCACTGCTGTGGAAGTTCAATTCAGGAAGGAGAGAAGATAAGACAAGGCAAGGTGAGAGGGAGAGTGAAGATACCACTAGCTCCTGTTTATTGTTTAAAAAGTGGAGATGCATTGGACAGAATACTCAGCAGCTCTCCTTTGAATGAGAAGATATTATGGAAGCCAAAATGTCTTACTTGCACAGAATTAAGTTTAGATATTTACATTAAGTTTAGATATTTACAAAATGATGCCTTCCTCAACAATAACATGACAGCCATTTGTTAAACCCCACGCTGTATATTTTAGCTATTTCTATAGATTAGCAATTTACATGAATCGTCTTCTAAACTCTAAAATTCCTGATTCCCATCTTTAATTTATCCTTACTGACAGTAGTCACACAGTTACAGAGCTTTTGAGTGACCAGTTTCTTACACTGTTTTGCCATTTCAAAAGCTGAAATATATAGTATTGTCTGTTTCCAAACATTGATGCTGATAACATCTAACATTTGTTGAATGTATGGTATGAGCCCAGTATTCTTCTAAGTTCTCTACACATATTAACTCATTCAACCCCCTAGAAACCTTGTGATGTAAACACTCTTATTATTCCCATTTTACAGATGAGGAATCCAAAGAATGCATACATTTGATAATTAACTAAGTTTACTCAGCCAATAAATGATAGAGCCAGGATTTATGCATAGGAATCTGGCTGTGGAGCAACCTAACATAGAATGCTATCCTGGATATCTCACAAATATTTAGCCTTTCCCTTTAAAAAAGGAAAACATGGTAAGAGATTCTCTAATTGATGACATTAACTAATTTTGATTATAAGCCCTTGAAATTTATTACATTGGAAATCATTTAAATTGTAACGATATCACATATTAAAGGTCTAGAATTAAGATATTATTGCTTAGAGGCATACCTTTTTGCTCAATCAACCTCAGGATAGGCACTCTCAAATTTTATGGGCTTGTTACAAGCTATCTAAAATAGTGTAAATTCTAAAACCTTGCCTCTAGAGTGTCGTAACTATTTCCAACTTCCCAAATTATGTGTAAGGCTGTTAAATGTGAGAAGCTGTGACTCAGTACTTGCATGAGGATGATATAATTGTGAATAAAATTGGTGTGGAGGAAAGTGAAAAGGCTCAGAAGTGCTGGGGTCAGAGATGATTGCATTACAGATGAGCAAGTCTGGTTCATAAAACTGCTACCAGATTTCAGGGCTCAGAAAGGTTAAATGTGACTATTCACTCTTTTCACAGCTGCTACAAAGTCAAATCCAGGCTCTGGTACTGCCAAAACTTTGTTCTGGGGCAGGTCAGTATTGAAGACTTTTCACCATCCTGGAAATAGACAATGGGTAGAACTCTGCAGCCTAGAGGGTGGGATCAAATGGTTATTTGGGTCATCAGCCCCTGCACGCAATTCATTGATTTGAAAGATTATATACCAGAATCTTCATTAATCTATCCTATTCATCTTTACTCAAAGTTCATTCAATGAAGAAACTGCTTTTAATGTGTGAGTTATTATTTAGTGCCTCAGACATCTAGTACTAATGCCATGAGGCCACCATATGTGCTATATCAGCTTCAGCAGTGTTGTTCCCCTTGGCCTTCCCCTCTGAAATCCTGGAGCTCTAAACCTCTTAAGCATGCAGAGTCTGTTGCCTCAAGGAGTGTGAGAGGAGCCAGAGGAAGGATCGTGGCTTTGGGTGGGGGAAACGGGGTGCAATTTGTATCTTGTTCACTTCTTCCCTGTTTCCATGTGAAAATCTTGTTTGGATAAAATCAGAGCTCCTGGTGAGTTGTCAAGAGTTACATATTTCCATTTTCTGTCTCAACCTTTGGGATTAAGGAGAACTTTAAAAACTGGTGTGTAGTGTGTGGGAAAAAGTCCCCCAAAATGAGAAAAATTAAAAACAGATGAAAACCAAAAGAGAAAGCAGCCCAAGATGGTTATAGAACTCAGATGGAGATGCACAGAGATAGGAATCACCTCCACCGTAATTCAGGTTTAGCACCGGCACTTGAGATAGTCAAAGGGCTTCTCAACTCTGGGGCAAGGTTTTAGTTTCAAGACTGGGGCTTCCAGGGCAAAAAACAGAAGAAAAACATACAGTCATCATATATAGCTTAAATGCATGTAACAAGTGGCTACCTAGGCTGGCGTGCCTTGAAATTTTCTGATTACAGTTTTGACAAGAATATTCTCTCTCTACCAACAAGTGCTATGCCTGTCACTCCATTCCTCATGTACTATTTTATATTGTTGACCAATTTAAGAGATCTTTACAGTCTTGATGATACAGAGCCTTTAAAAAACCTACTTAATCTGGAAAAGACCTATTCTTAGTTCAATTTTGTAGGAAGTAAATATCTCAAGAATGGGACATTCATTTAAAAATAAGTAAGTGTACAATGGTAGCTATTTTGTAAATTGTATTTCTTCAATTTCAGAGATTTAGTAAACATACTTAATCTGGTTCTATTTTGGAAACAAAATTGTTATTTCCAAATAAACTGGAAAAGCTCATTAATTGATACTCTCATTAGGGTTTTACTCTGTGTTGTGATAGCATCAGTATATAGTCTAGGCATGAGGAAATAGAGCATTTAATACTCATAAATATGAAATGCAAAAATTTATGCTTTATGTTGAAAAGTGTCATTCTCTTTTTTTTTTTTTTTTTTTTTTGCGGCACGCGGGCCTCTCACCATTGTGGCCTCTCCCGTTGCGGAGCACAGGCTGTGGACGCGCAGGCTCAGCGGCCATGGCTTATTGGCCTAGCTGCTCCACAGCATGTGGGATCCTCCCGGACCGGGGCACGAACCCGTGTCCCCCGCATCGGCAGGCAGACTCTCAACCACTGCGCCACCAGGGAAGCCTGAGAAGTGTCATTCTTAATTATAAATATGCCAACATTACTGATGCTATCATTAACAGGATTTTTAAGTAAGGTACCAATAGTTCCAGATATGAAACTCACTTGTACTTCTAGAATAAGTTTATAAGAACACTTTCATTAACTAACTATATTTCTAATTTAAAATTGTCTCCACTTTATATTTGACATATTCTTTGACATCTTTGCAAACAAGCAAGAATTAGAAAAATACCCCATTGTGTTTATTCATTGCTTAAATATTTTATTATCCACTTTCAGATTGAATCAACCATTCTAATTGCATTAACCATCCATTCTACCTTATTTTTCCTAACCTTATCTTTCACTCTGAAATTCTATTTTGTGACACTCAAAACTTTTATTCTAACTCAACTTTCATATGATGGAGAAAGATTACTCTATTTGCATATATTTAAAACTGAGTCCTTAGACTACTGTCCATGAGATATGGTTGCTGTGCTTTTAAATCTTCTACTATATTAAAAGTATATAGCAGTAAGACTGACCTTCTCCAAAAGGAATGAAAACTAAGATTTTTTTAAAGTTAAAATGCATATTTCATTCTCATTGAAAATTTGCTTTTTAAACTGTTGCTCATATTTTCCAATATTTGGCTGAAAATATAGACAGGCCCTTGGACCTTAGTCCTCTGGGAGGGGAAGGGAGGGAGCAGAGCTGTCAACCTGAACAAGAAGGGTTAGAAAACATCTGCTCTGAAAATGAGCTGAGGCTAGGGGCTCCTCTCTGTTTAGAAACAAAGTTCAGCAGAAGGTCTACTAGAGGTACAACCTTTGGAACAGCAGAACATAAAGCATGCTACTGGTATTTTCAAAGGCCTATGGTAGCCTGACATGATGGATGAGGGCATCAGGTACCAAGCCCATGTATGAGATAGTTTCAAATCCTGACTTAGAGTAAGGTTAAGACCCAGTATAGGACAACAAGACCGGGCTTCCCTTGGTGGCGCAGTGGTTGAGAATCTGCCTGCCAATGCAGGGAACATGGGTTCAAGCCCTGGTCTGGGGAAGATCCACATGCCACAGAGCAACTAGGCCCGTGAACCACAACTACTAAGCCTGCGCATCTGGAGCTTGTGCTCTGCAACAAGGGAGGTCACAACAGTGAGAGGCCTGTGCACCACGATGAAGAGTGGCCCCCGCTCGCTGCAACTAGAGAAAGCCCTCACACAGAAACGAAGACCCAACACAGTCAAAAATAATAAATAAATTAATTAATTCATTAAAAAAAAAAGACAACAAGACCAATTCATGGAATAAATGTTTTCCCCAGGAACTTGTGCCACAGCATAACCTGAGCAATTGTATGAAGTCACCATGATGTGCTTTAGGGCTGTCTCAGATGTTCACTCTGCCCCTGACACACTTTCCATTCATTTCTATAATGTTTTTTATTTTTATCTTTAATGTCTCAATTAAAATCTTACTTTTTCAGATAAGGGCTTCTTGGACAACCAATTTAAAGTAAATATCTGTTATTCTCCCTCATAGGATCTTTTTCTTATCTTTCATTGTATGTGATTTGTAGTATCATTTTATATATTTTTCCTATTAGGCCCCATCAGTACAGGCACCATGTCTTTTTATTCACTATAGTATACTCCAAGCCTAGTACGGTGCTTGGCACATAAGTAACTCTCAATAATTTGTTAAACAGATAAAAGCTAAATAAGAAAATGCACTACCTTAATAACTGGCTAGTGAAGTGAGTAAACTGAATAGATACTCGGGGATAGAGTACACTGGAGAAGCTAGAATTGTCAGGAGTCCATTGTTGCCTGGAGAGGACAAAAGAGGTGACTTCAGAATCAAGGCAGAACCACAAGGAGACCAAGATGGTGGAGAAGAAGGATGGGCGCTTACTCCCTCTTGAGAGAGCACTGGAATCACAACTAACTGCTGAACAATCATTGACAGGAAGACACTGGAACTCAACAAAAAAAATACCACACATCCAAAGACAAAGGAAAGGCATAATGAGATGGTAGGAGGGGCAAAATCACAATGAAATCAAATCCCATAACCGCTGGGTGGGTGACTCACGAACTGGAGAACACTTGCACCACAGAAGTCCACCAACAGGAGTGGAGGTTCTGAGCCGCACGTCAGGTTTCCCAACCTGGGGGTCTGGCAACGGGAGGAGGAATTAATAGAGAATCAGACTTTGAAGGCTAGCGGGATCTGATTGCAGGACTTTGACAGGACTGGGGGAAGCAGAGACTCCACTCCTGAAGGGCACACACAGGGTTGTGTGCACATCAGGACCCAGGGGAAGGAGCAGTGACACCACAGGAGACAGAACCAGACTTACCTGCTGGTGTTGGAGGGTCTCCTGTGGAGGGTGGTGGTGGCTGTGGCTCACCATGGGGACAGGGACACTGGTAGCAGAGGTTCTGGGATGTGTTCCCTGTCATAAGCCCTCCCAGGGTCCACCATTAGCCCCACCAAAGAGCCAGGTAGGCTCGAGTGCTGAGTTGCCTCAGGCCAAACAACCAACAGGGAGGGAACCCAGCCCCACCCAACAGCAGACAAGCCGATTAAAGTTTTGCTGAGCTCTGCCCACCAGAGCAACATTCAACTCTACACCCCACCGGTCCCTCCCATCAGGAAGCATGCGCAACCCTCTTAGGTAGCTCATCCACCACAGGGCAGACAGCAGAAGCAAGAACTACAATCCTGTAGCCTATGGAACAAAAACCACATTCACAGAAAGACAGACAAGATGAAAAGGCAGAGGGCTATGTACCAGATGAAGGACAAGATAAAACCCCAGAAAAACAACTAAATGAAGTGGAGATAGGCAACCTTCCAGAAAAAGAATTCAGAATAATGATAGTGAAGATGATCCAGGACCCTAGAAAAACAATGGAGACAAAAATCGAGAATATGCAAGAAATGTTTAACAAAGACCTAGAAGAATTAAAGAACAAACACCTAGAAGAATTAAAGAACAAACAAATGGAGATGAACAACACAAAAACTGAAAGGAAAAATACACCAGAAGGAATCAAAAGCAGAATAACTGAGGCAGAAGAACGGATAAATGACCTGGAAGACAGAATGGTGGAATTCACTGCCATGAAACAGAATAAAGAAAAAAGAATGAAAAGAAATGAAGACAGCCTAAGAGACCTCTGGGACACAATTAAACACAACAACATTTGCATTATAGGGGTTCCAGAAGGAGAAGAGAGAAAGGACCCGAGAAAATATTTGAAGAGATTATAGTCTAAAATTTCCCTTACATGGGAAAGGAAATAGCCACCCAAGGCCAGGAAGTGCAGAGAGTTCCAGGCAGGATAGACCCAAGGAGAAACACACTGAGACATATAGTAATTAAACTGACAAAAATTAAAGACAAAGAAAAATTATTAAAAGCAACAAGGGAAAAATGACAAATAACATACAACGGAACTCCCATAAGGTTAAAAGCTGATTTTTCAGCAGAAACTCTACAAGCCAGAAGAGAGTGGCATGATATATTTAAAGTGATGAAAGGGAAGAACCTACAACCAAGATTACTCTACCCAGCAAGGATCTCATTCAGATTCAAAGGAGAAATCAAAAGCTTTACAGACAAGCAAAAGCAAAGAGAATTCAGCACCACCAAACCAGCAACAAATGCTAAAGGAACTTCTCTAAGTGGGAAACACAAGAGAAGAAAAGGACCTACCAAAATAAACACAAAACAATTAAGAAAATGGTAATAAGAATATACATATCAGTAATTACCTAAAATGTGAATGGATCAAATGCTCCAACCAAAAGACACAGGCTTGCTGAATGGATACAAAAACAAGACCCATGTATATGCTGTTTACAAGAAACGCACTTCAAATCTAGTGACACATACAGACTGAAAGTGAGGGGATGGAAAAAGATATTCCATGCAAATGGAAATCAAAAGAAAACTGCAGTAGCAATACTCATATCATATCAAATAGACTTTAAAATAAATCGTGCCACAATAGACAAGAAAAGACACTACATAATGATCAAGGGATCAATACAAGAAGAAGATATAGCAATTATAAATATATATGCACCCAGCATAGGAGCACCACTATACATAAGGCAAATATTAACATCTATAGAAGAGGAAATCAACAGTAACACAATAATAGTGGGGGACTTTAACATCTCACTTACACCAATGAACAGATCATCTAGACAGAAAATTAAAAAGGAAACACAAGCTTTAAATGACTCAATAGACCCAATAGATTTAATTGATATTTATAGGCCATTCCATCCGAAAACAGCAGATTACACTTTCTTCTCAAGTGCACACAGAACACTCTCCAGGATAGATCACATCTTGGATCACAAATCAAGTCTTGGTAAATTTAAGAAAGTTGAAATCATATCAAGCATCTTTTCTGACCACAACACTATGAAATTGGAAATCAATTACAGGGAAAAAAATGTAAAAAACACAAACACATGGAGGCTAAACAATACATTACTAAATAACCAAGAGATCACTGAAGAAATCAAAGAGGAAATAAAAAAATACCTAGAGACAAATGACAATGCAAACATGACAGTCCAAAACCTATGGGATGCAGCAAAAGCAGTTCTAAGAGGGAAGTTCATAGCAATACAATCCTACCTCAAAAAACAAGAAAAATCTCAAATAAACAATCTAACCTTACACCTAAAGGAACTAGAGAAGAAAGAAAAAAAAAAAAAACAAAGTAAGTAGAAGGAAAGAGGTCATAAAAATCAGAGCAGAAATAAATGAAATAGAAACAAAGAAAACAATAGCAAAGATCAATAAAACTAAAAGCTGGTTCTTTGAGAAGATAAACTAAATCGAAAAATGATTAGCTAGACTCATCAAGAACGGGAGGGAGAGGACTCAAATCAATAAAATAAGAAATGAAAAAGGAGAAGTTACAACAGACACCACAGAAATACAAAACATCCTAAGAGACTACTACAAGCAACTCTATGCCAATAAAATGGACAACCTGGAAGAAATGGACAAATTCTTAGAAAGGTATAAACTTCCAAGCCTGAACCAGGAAGAAATAGAAAATATCAACAGAACAATCACAAGTAATGAAATTGAAACTGTGATTAAAATTCTTTCAACATACAAATGTCCAGGACCAAATGGTTTCACAGGTGAATTCTATCAAACATTTAGAGAAGAGCTAACACCTATCCTTCTCAAACACATCCAAAAAATTGCAGAGGAAGGAACACTCCCAAACTCATTCTACGAGGCCACGATCACCCTGATACCAAAATCAGACAGAGATACTACAAAAAAAGAAAATTACAGACTAGTTGCAAAAATCGTCAAAAAATACTAGCAAACAGAATCCAACAACACATTAAAAGGATCATACACCATGATCAAGTAGGATTTATTGATTTGTGAAAGTATTCTTCAATATACACAAATCAATCAATGTGATACACCATATTAACAAACTGAAGAATAAAAACCATATGATCATCTTGATAGATGCAGGAAAAGCTTTTGACAAAATTCAACACCCATTTATAATAAAGACTCTCCAGAAAGTGGGCATAGAGAGAACCTACCTCAACATAATAAAGACCATATATGACAAACCCACAGCCAACATCTTTCTCAATGGTGAAAAACTGAAACCATTTCCTCTAAGATCAGGAACAAGATAAGGATGTCCATTCTTGCCACCATTATTCAACATAGTATTGGAAGTCCTAGCCATGACAATCAGAGAAGAAAAAGAAATAAAAGGAATACAAATTGGAAAAGAAGAAGTAAAACTGTCACTGTTTGCAGATGACATGATACTATACATAGAGAATCCTAAAGGTGCCACCAGAAAACTACTAGAGCTAATCAATGAATCTGGTAAAGTTGCAGGATACGAAGTTAATGCACAGAAATCTCTTGCATTCCTATACACTAATGGTGAAAAATCTGAAAGAGAAATTAAGGAAACACTCCCATTTACCATTGCAGCAAAAAGAATAAAATACTTAGGAATAAACCTACCTAAGTAGACAAAAGACCTGTATGCAGAAAACTCTAAGACACTGATGAAAGAAATTAAAGATGATACAAACAGATGAAGAGATATACCATGTTCTTGGATTGGAAGAATCAATATTGTGAAAATGACTATACTACAAAAGCAATCTACAGATTCAGTGCAATCTCTATAAAATTACTAATGGCAGTTTTTACAGAACTAGAACAAAAAATCTTAAAATTTGTATGGATACACAAAAGACCCTGAATAGCTAAACAATCTTGAGGGTAAAAAATGGAGCTGGAGGAATAAGACACCCAGACTTCAGACTATACTATAAAGCTACAGTAATCAAGACAATATGGTACTGGCACAAAAACAGAAATATAGATCAATGGAACAGGATAGAAAGCCTAGAGATAAATCCCCACACCTATGGTCAACTAATCTATGACAAAGAAGGCAAGGATATACAATGACGAAAAGACAGTCTCTTCAATAAGTTGTGCTGGGAAAACTGGACAGCTACATGTAAAAGAATGAAATTAGAACACTCCCTAACACCATACACAAAAATAAACTCAAAATGGATTAGAGACCTAAATGTAAGACTGGACACTATAAAACTCTTAGAGGAAAACATAGGAAGAACACTCTTTGACATAAATCACAGCAAGATCTTTTGTGATCCACCTCCTAGAGTAATGGAAATATAAACAAATGGGACCTAATGAAAATTAAAATCTTTTGCATCGCAAAGGAAACTATAAACAAGACAAAAAGGCAACCCTCAGAATGGGAGGAAGTATTTGCAAATGAATCAATGGATAAAGGATTAACCTCCAAAATATGTAAACAGCTCATGAAGCTCAATATTAAAAAACAAACAACCCAATCAAAAAATGGGCAGAAGACCTAAATAGACATCTCTCCAAAGAAGGCATACAGATGGCCAAGAAGAACATGAAAAGCTGCTCAACAGCACTAATTATTAGAGAAACGCAAATCAAAACTACTGTGAGGTATCACCTCACACCAATTAGAATGGGCATCATCAGAAAATCTACAAACGACAAATGCTGGAGAGGGTGTGGAGAAAAGGGAACCCTCTTGCACTGTTGGTGGCAATGTAAATTGATACAGCCACTATGGAGAAAAGTGTGGAGGTTCCTTAGAAAACTAAAAATAGAATTACCGCATGACCCAGCAATCCCACTACTTGGCATATACCCAGAGAAACCATAATTCAAAAAGACACATGCACCCCATTGTTCACTGCAGCACTATTTACAATAGCCAGGTCATGGAAGCAACCTAAATGCCCATTGACAGACGAATAGATAGAGAAGATGTGGTACATATATACAATGGAATATTACTCTGCCATAAAAAGGAACAAAATTGGGTCATTTGTAGAGATGTGGATGGACCTAGAGACTTTCATACAGAGTGAAGTAAGTCAGAAAGAGAAAAACAAATATGTTATATTAATGCATATATGTGGAGTGTAAAAAAATGGTACAGATGAACCAGTTTGCAAGGCAGAAATAAGGACACAGATATAAAGAACAAACGTATGGACACAAACGGGGGAAAGTGGGGGTGGGTAGTGGTGGTGGGATGAACTAGGAGTTTGGGATTGACATATATGCACTAATATGTGTAAAATAGATAACTAAAACACCTGTGGTATAAAAGATAAATAAATTAAATTAAATTAAAAATCAAGGCAGAACCAGTGATGAACAAGTGGAATTTGAAACAAAAAACACAATAGCATTTATACTAGTACCCCCATAAATGAAATACTTAAGTAGAAATCTAACCAAATATGTTCAAGATGTACATGAGGAAAACTAGAAAACTGTGATGAATGAATTCAAAGAAGAACAAAACAGAGAGAGATCTATGTTAATAGATAGAAAGACTCAGTACTGTCAAAATGTCAATTCTTCCCAACTTGATCTATAGATTCAGTACAATTTGAATAAAAATCCCAGCCAGTTATTTTGTGGATACCGACAAACAGATTCTAAATTTTATGTAGAGATGCAGAAGATCCAGAATAGCCAACACAACATTGAAGGAAAAGAACAAAGTTGGATGACTGACAGTACCTGACTTTGAGGCTTACTTACTAAGACAAGCTATAGTAATCAAGACAGTGTGGTACAGGCAAAAGAATACACAAATAGATAAATGGAACAGACTAGAGAGTACAGATATAGACCCATATACATATAGTCAACTGATAGTTGACAAAGGAGCTAAGGCAGAACCATGGAGCAAAGATGGTCTTTTCATCAAATGGTGCTGGTTCTGGAACAATTGGATATCCACATGCAACAAAAATGACTCTAGACATAGATCTGACAACCTTCAGAAAAATTAACTCAAAATGGATCACAAACCAAAATGTAAAATTCAAAACCACAAAACTTCTAGAATATAACATAGGAGAAAACCTAAATGACTTTGGGCATGTTGATGACTTTTTAGGTAAAAAAAACAAAGATATGGTTCATGAAAGCAATAAATGATAAGCTGGACTTTATTAAAATTAAAAAGTTCTGCTCTGCAAACGACGATGTCAAGAGAATGAGAAGACAAGCTACAGACCAGGAGAAAATGTTTGTAAAACACATATTTGATATAAAGGACTATTATCCAAAATATAAAAAGAACTCTTAAAATTCAACAATAAGAAATAATATGGAAAAAAAATGGGCCAAAGACCTTAGAAGACATCTCACTAAAGAAGATATACATGTGACAAAAGGGACATGAAAAGATGTTCCACATCATATGTCATCAGGAAAATGTATATTAAAACAATGAGATGCTACTACACACCTATTAGAATGGTCAAAATCTGGACATTGTGAACACCAAATGCTGGCAAAGAGGCTGAGCGACAGGAGCTCTCTTCCATTGCTGATGGGAATGCAGAATGATACAGCCACTTTGGAAAGCAGTTTGGCTGTTTCTTACAAGACTAAACATACTCTGGTCATACATTCCAGCAATTATGGTCCTTGATGTTTATCCAAAGGAGTTGAAAACTTATGTCCCACAAAACCCTGCACACAGATGTTTATTACAGCTTTATTCATAATTGTCAAATCCTGAAAGCAACCAAAATGTCTTTCAGTAGGTGAATGGATAAACAGTGGTACATTCATACTGAAGGAATATTATTCAAACACTAAAAAGAAATGAGCTATCAAACCATGAAAAGACATGGAGGAAACTTAAGTGCATAGTACTAAGTAAAAGAAGACAATCTGATAAGCCTACATGTTGAATGATTCCAATTATATAAACTCCTGAAAAGGCAAAACTATGGAGACAGCAAAAAAGATCAGTGGTTGCCAGAGGTTGCAGAGGAGAGGGGAGGAATGAATAGGCATAGCCCAAAGGATTTTTAGGGCTTTGAAAATACTCTGTATGACATCATAATGATGGACAAGCCATTAAACATTTGTCCGGACCCATAGTATGTACAATACTAATAAGAACCATAATATAAACTATTGACTCTGATTATGAGGTATCAATGTATGTTCATCAATTACAACAAATGTACCACACTGATGGGGGATGTTGACGATGGAGGAGGCTATGAATGTGTAGGGACAGGGGGTATATGGGAAATCTCTGTATCTTCCCATCAATTTTGCTGTGAACCTAAAACTTCTTTAAAAACTAAATTCTTTAATAAAAAAAAAACCAAGCTCGGAGTCTTACATGGTCGACAGAGAACTGCCTTTCTTTCCTTAAGAACTTAGGCTCTAAGGCAGGAGCTAAGAGTATCAAAGAGTTGACATAACAGACATGCAGCATAGCCCAGGTCAGAGGAGGTTTCCTTGGACTGAAATGCAAATAGAAAACTAGGAGGAAGAGACTGAGGTTCCTTAATTCTACTCAGTACCTTGAGGTACCTTGAGTCTGTGCCAATTTCAGTCTGGATTGGGTTAATGTCCGATGTAGAAAGGAAGGAAGTAATTGGGAGGGAAGATGGTAAAAGCAGCCTCAAATGAACCCACCTTACCCCATTCCAATTTACATAGAGGCCAGGAACCATTAATACCAGGACTTTAACAGTTTGTTACAACTCCTACTTTATTTATCACTTATTTTTTTCTCTTCATTTCTTTTTTTTTTCTTTTGCCTTTGGAACTTTAAGGAGGTTCTTCAAAAATGTAAAAGGGTTGTGCTTTGCTTCAGACAAAGAAGTCGGGTGAAGAAATTGGAAAATAAAGCCTCTTATTCAAAAGAATGAGGGTTGTGTATAGAGAGAACACCTGTGGAAGAACAAGATGAATACTAGTGTTAAGCAGGACACATAGGTAGGCTCTGCATAAGGTAAGAAAGGTGAAGGGAACCTCAGCTATGCCCAGAAAAAGCATCCTGAGATTTAAACTTGTAAGGGATCTATTCACTGCAATACATTATTTCTTTAAAAATAATTCTAGTTGATTAAATGCTGGTCAGGAAAGATAAGTGCCAACGGGAATATTCTCTGAAGCTACAGCATTTTCATTTGATTGAAACATTTGATATATTTTCATTCAGTGTAAGTTTGTGTCACTCAGATTTTAGTTTCTAGATAATACAAAACAATTTCCTGATAGCTATATTAAACTCAGTAATCCTATTTCCTTTGCCTAAATGATTTATTCTCAGCTCATTTTCGGTAGTTTAAAAGAGTCATGAGTTTGATGACATTTAGAGCTTGATTATGGAAGAAAAGTTTCATATTTTTCTCAACACTATTTTGGCTTTTTAAAAAATAAAACTAACCTTCTTTTCAAATCCATGCAGAGCTCCTCCTTTTATTTCAGGCAACATGCAGAAGGCCATCACCTCCCATAGCGTTTTTTCTTTTTTTGGGGGGGTATCCTTTAATATCCTTTGTAATATACTGGTAATCTGGTGAGTAAATGAGTTTTTCTGAGTTCTGTGAGCTGTTCTAGAAAATTAGTTGAACCCAGGCAAGTTGTGGGAACCTCTGATTTATAGCCAGTTGGTCAGAAGTACAGGTAACAACCTGTACAGGCTTGGGACTGGCATCTAAAGTGGAGGGCGGTCTTGTGGGACTGATCCCTTTACCTATGAAATCTGATGCCATCGCCAGGTGTCTGAGAATTGCTTATTGGTGAGGAGAAGGCTACACACACACACACACACACACACACACACACACACACACACACACACACACACACACACACTGGAACTGGGTCCAGGAACCTAACTTAGTGTTCTTCTTGGGAATTCAGTTATATTAGTTCACCAGGTCTGCCATAACAAAGTACCACAAACTAGGTGGCTTAAATTCTATATTTTTAAAATTAAAAGACTAGACCTTCAAGTTGCATGACTTGCCTCAAGTTCCTTAGCTAGTTTGGGGCAGACTGAGCTCTTGAAACAAAGGTTTCTGACACCCAGTCCAGTGTTCTTTTGTGTTTAATATATTTTCAGCTCTTCCTTTAGCAGAAGGAAAACAGTTACTCTGCAAAATACTCCCAAGTCATCATGATGTTTCCTGTCATGAAAAGTTTGGGAGGATTAGGGGAGCATGGAAGTGCTGTGAACTTTAGTATGAGGAAAAAATGCCAGAAGTGAAATGAAAGGGACAGATAGCAAGAGTCACACTGATGCTTGGCAAAGGAGCATAGTTTTTAGAGAAGGAATCTGTCGATTTTTAGTGCCACAGGTTCATTGAATACTTTCTTATTCAGTACATGAAATTATCTAAGAGAGTGGCCCAAGAAAAAAGAGAATTAGCTGAATAAAATTAAGTTTAATCCACATACATAATTGCCTGATCTATTCATGTATAAACAGCCAGCTATGTTCTTTGACATTATTGTTGGTGATGAGTTGGTAAAATACTTTCAGACCCACTGAGTATTAAAAGTAAAAATACCACAACTAGCACAATCTGTATCGTTTTTGGTTCTAATTTTCTTTTATCCAAAGATATTTTTCCTATAAGTATATTGTATATTTTTTATCTGTCTCTGTCATTTAGAAGTTTCCAACAGAGTACTGGCTGATCTTTTCAAATTCTTAGTCCAGCTGTGGTAGAGTATACATTAGAAACTGATAATTTAAAATGATTTCTTGATCAATATAAACAGACCACCTACTCTTGTGCCCCCGATGCCTTCTATAGTCTAGTAAGAAAAGGATATAAGTGATATAAACTGTAATCTTAGGTTAGAAATTGCTTTCTAGGAGAGACAAATCCTTTTGGACCCTGAAGTGACAGTTTGTACAAAATTTCATTTGTTGAAAATATAGTCTGTCTAAGGTTGACACTAAATAAGAGAAACAGTGCATCTAACAAGGAAAAAGATGCATTATTCTGGCTACCATCTGATACTTTGTTTAGATCAATTTTAAGAAAGATTTCCTGTGTAAATGACAGCTCTGAAGAGTATTGGATATAAGAAAAGAACACAATGAAGTTTATCTAGTTGAAATGTCTGAGTTGGTAAAGTGATTTAATGGAAGAAATTGTGAGGAAATGTCTAATAAGACCATGGATTTCAAAGGCTAAGTTACTTACATGGCCTGCCCTCTTTTCCTTCTCTGTCCCTCCCTACCTCTCTTCTCTCTTCCTTCCTTCCTTCCTTCCTTCCTTCCTCCTTCCTTCCTTCCTTTTCTTCCTTCCTTTCTTCCTTCCTTCCTTTCTTCTTTTCCTTCCTTCCTTCTTTCTCTCTCTCTCTCGCTCTCTCTCTCTCTCTCTCTCTCTCTTTTAGTAGTGGTACTAATTTGCTTTGCCTACATGCCACTATGTGTTTATCACAACCCTTGGAACTTTACAGCACCAAATAGTGTACCTTAATGTATACAAACTGAAAAAAATCAATCAGGAGATTCAGGGGCCCCAAGATGGAATGAAGACTGTGACAGAAGACTAACTGTCATACATGTATGACATAGTCTCACTGAAGGTGAGGGAAAAGGCTCTGATCTAAGTAACTTTGAAAATTTGTGTTTTGACTGGAAACTGTAAGACTAAATACAAAAGGAAATATACACAAACACTGTACTCTAGGTAATAAAGTTTTTTTCTCAAGTGAGTACATGTTAATATAATTCTGAAATCATTACAGACATAATCTGGGATTGAACAAATAAGTAAAAAAAAAAATGATGCTGGTGGGATTTTTCTCACTATTGGAGTGGGAACTTACAGATAAGTAAGGGAGTTAAGGTTAGTATGGACCATGTGGTACTGGATTAAAGTTGGAGACATCAGTAGGAATTTATGTTTAGCTTAATATAGCTACAAACTGATAAATAAAAAACTAATTATAGATAAGTATGCACATATAGCTAGCATATATCCATTATTTCTTAGCTCTGTCTGCTGAGAGGGGCTTGAAGCAGTGACATTCCAGTAGTATTGAGCTCACCCAGGCCCAAGACCTTAGTTTCTAATACCATTCTACAAGAAAAGAAACCATGGCTCTTTGGAGAAATGCTTGATTCCAGACCCACAGCAGGGAATATATGAGATGAACCTGAAGCATCTTATTGTGTGAGAAAGTAAGGAAGTCCTCAAACAAAATGATGGGGGTATGCAAAACGGACATAAGAGGGAACTGACAGAGCTCACAATAGTGAGAGATGAAACAATTTGGGCAAAAATATAAATAACATTTTACATTGGATTATAACCCAAATTATAAAATCAATATCCATGAGTCCTTACTAATAAAACAAATGATTGAAGGAATAACTAAATGGAAGCAAAGAGGCAAATCTCCTATAATGAAGAACTTCAAATATTCATAGGAGTCTATACCACCCCCTAAAAGGTGAAGCTTAATTCTCCATCTTTTGAGTGTAGGCTGTGCCTAGTGACTTGCTTCTAAAGAGTAAAGCATGAAAAGGGGAGTATTAACTTTACAGTATATAAATCTGAAAAATACTACCTCAGCCTGGTAATCAAGGTTAATATATCATGTTGATGATATATATCCTTAATGTGAAGTGATGAAAATTGCATTTCACATTTGTGGTCTTCCTTTAAAAAACCCAGAACTATAGTCAGGAAAAATATCAGACAAACTCAAAACTAAGGAACATTCTGCAAAATATATGACCAGTACACCTCAACACTATCAAAGTCATCAAAAACAAGGAAAGCCTGAGAAACTGTCACAGACCAGAGAAGGTCAAAGAGACAAGAAGACTAAAACACCAGGTGATATCCTCGATGGAACCTTGGACAGAAAAAAGGGTAGTAGAGGAAAACTAAGGAAATTCAAATGAAGCATGGAGCTTAGTTAATAGTAATGTATCAATATTTGTTATTAGTTATATCTAATATACCATATGAGTTTAACACGATGGGAAATTGAGGCAGGGTATACATGAACATTGGGTCCTATCTTAACAAATTTATGGAACTATAAAAAATTCCAAAATATAAAAGTTTCTATAAAAATTAAGTGGGTAAGAGTTTCACTTTTCTGTTTAAAATTATTCCTGAAAATTAGAGAAAATATAAAGTGGCATCAACAAAAAGAGGAAATGAAAATGATAATCCTATTTTGGGACAAAAATATGGAGAGAACTGGGCAGAACAACTTTTACAATATCTTATTTTTAATTTTGCTACACTACTTCTACATCAGATAAGGGTTTGATGCTAGACAAATAAAGTGGTGCTGTCTATAATTTAACTAGAAAGGCAAATATAGCAGGGGAAAGGAAAATAAATTTAAAGCCAGACTTTTTCTTTCATCCCACATCATATCAAGTCCTCAGAATCCAAGTAACCTGCCTTGGTTCATTGGTGTTGCTGCTTTATTTCAATATATAGACAATATTTTCATTGAAGATATTTCTTTCACACCCAAAGGATGGAGGAAATTATTAGATTACCAAACTTTATGTGGGGTTACAACTCTTATTTCCATGAAATAAGATAAACTTTCTCAAGGACATGAAAATATAAAGAGTCTTTTTATAGATATCTAACTTTTCTTAGAGGAGAGAATTGGAACTTCATTGATAGCATAAAATAACTTTTATGAGTTTCAGGTTCCCTGAGAATTTTCCAAGTAATATTGAGTCTTCTGAGAGGGAAGGGAGAATGAAATAATATGCCACTGCCCTAGAAAATCCCTGCTGATTTTGCTTTCCTGAAATAACAGGGTAACTCTTGTCAGTATTGTGCTATAAAACATCAACTGTTTACTGCAAATTCCCTGGCAATGAAGTTCTAATATGTCTTTTGGGACTTTTAATACCTCATGTAAAATTGAATTCAACTTTTAACAAAATGCAGATCTTTGGGGGAGCAGTGGTTCATGACATTTTCTCTTTGGGAATTACGGGAACAGATGCTCTCAAAACCACTCATGATGGCTGTGTCAACTTAAAAATGGAGTGGGGAACTGAGGCAGATTCCCAGGTAATGCTGATTACAAAACAATTTGAGACTCAATTATCTTGATGTCACGTGGGGCCTGCAAGCTTTTAAATGCTTCTCTTGAAAAGTAAATACTTTTAGAGAATTTTCATAGAGAAATGACAGCAACATAAATACATAGACATAGACATGGTTCAGATATTTTAATCTACTTGAAACAGTGTTGAGTTAATTAAAAACTGTGTTAATAAAGCTTCTTATTTAAGCTAGGCAGCTGCAATAAAATTTCATTAGGAGGAGTGAAAAAAATAAGGCAAAAAGGACAAATGGTGGAGAATTCATAGAATTTGAGGTTGGAAAGTTCCATTTAAGCAGGGTCTTACTTCCTGGAATATCCTTGGTGTACATCATTTGTCCCAGTGTCATTATTAACTGTCCCAACCCCCAATCCCTTAATTCTCAAATATTTTCTAGTTTGAATTAAATGCTCATCCATTTAGAGGTCATTGAATCCAGCACCAATTCATACTGTTCTCTTAATATGATGGTCTGAAGTGTAGCAAAGCAAAGTAAATTTAGAGAACTAATGTATGTGACCATTTATAATAGGATATCATTAAACAAAACCCTAGATTTCTTATCCAGCATTTTAATATACTTTTTACAAAGGTGTAACTCTTGAGATTTATGGGTTTCAATAAAAAGTATCCTTCTCTAACTGGGTAACTCATTGAGAAATAAGGCAAGGAATAAGCAGATGGGAAATCTAAGTATCACCTATGTTACTGATAAGGGTAAGGTGTAAGATGAAGCTTAGTGTGAAAAGCAGATGAATTTCCTAATACCAAACTCCAGGACAGGATACCTTTAATAGTCATAGAAGTGCTGAACATGATATTTGATGTGCCTGATCCTGAAGGCATTGGAGAGAATTCCTGCTGCCTGTGGGGAAGCCAGTGAGGTGGAGGATGGAGAGAGATGGATATATATATATATATATAGAGAGAGAGAGAGAGAGAGAGAGAGAGAGAGAGAGAGAGAGAGAAAGAAAGAGAGGAAGAAGAGGAGAGAAGGGAAGGGGAAAGAGAGGAGAGGAGAGAAGAGTAAAGAAGAGAAGAGAAAAGAGAAGAGAGGAGAAGAGAGGAGAGAAGACAGGAATTGTTTTCACAGCCATGGAACCTCTTTTGTTCAGTCCTCTGCACTTAGAGGGACTGTCCCAGGTAAGAGTAACAGCAGGAGCATTAGAAGAAAGTGCCAGTCCTCTGCTGGCTACTCAACCCCAGGAGAGAGGAGGATCTGAGCCAACTCTGCCAACCTCATACTTTTCAACTGTACAGTCTCCACCATGTCTCAAATGGGTTGAGCAGGTCCGGGCTTGTCATATCAGTGGAGTTTCATGGAAGGAAGCATCAGGACTGGGGAGAAGAGTTTCTCCATAGAAAACCTCATTTATTAAGGAGAAGAGAGAGAACATAACAAGTTTTAGTGGTTTAAGTCTCATGATATCAGTGTAAAGCAACATTCTAGGTAAAAAGTGAGGTTAGGTTTTCAGAAAAAGTAGATGAACTTCCTAGCATTGTTGTGGAGTTGGGCAGAGAAGCTGCCCTCTGAATTGCAGATTTCATTTTCCTTTCTATCATCTATTAATACCTCAAAACTTCTTCACACTGAAACTGTAGTCTATTCATGGGCCTACTTCTCCATTTTGATGCAGCTATCACAATGACGCTATCAACAAGTGAAAAGCATAATTTGAGCTGCTTATCTGTGGTTAGAGTTGTTTTGTGCATGAGCTGTTTTCTGTATGCAGCTGATGAATAATACTGGACCTGAAGACATTTTATTTTGCAGATTGATTGCTCACATTGCTTGTGATCTCACATCACACTGTTGGAACCAACTGAATTATCTGACACAAATCATCATGTCTGCAGGGTGTTCATTCTCAGTCAAAATTACAGACTTCTTATCAATTTGTGGGGACAGTGAAAACAGGGTGTGCTGATGAGTTTCAAAGCTGAACACACTGATTCATTTCCAGGGAAGGGAAAGGAAGAAGATGACATATTTCCCCTCAGTGGAATGAAGCCTGGACCATCAGCAGTACATTGTGTTTTACATTTGGATGAAATGAACTTTTTCCCAGCAGCTGCCCATGTGATTACGACAGAGGGGATTTTGATCAGCATGGTGAGAAGGGTGATTGCATTTCCTCCTTATCCACTCAGTCTTCCCTTTGGCTTCTGAGCTATGCAGGGGGCTGAAAAGCAAGTGTTGATAGCTTCTCTGACTCAACCCTTTTGGGGACTGCTTTGCTTTGGATGGAATTTGGGCTTCAGGAGTGAGATGCCTTTCATTGAGAATTTCAGTACAAGCCATCTTCTCAAGGGCAAGGACACATACAGGGCATTTACCAAAGTAGCTTAATAAAAAGCTAATTCAGTGCTTTGGATTTAAATTAATCATTTTTCATTTGACCTCAAAATTCAAATTTCTTTGCAGTTTTGTTTTTAATGCTTCTTCCCACCCCCAACAAATATGGAGCTTTTAAAATTTTATATTTTTGATGTCACATGGGTCATTTTTCCTCTTAAATTTTTTAGTTGTTGATTGCTCATTTTGTTTATTTGTTTATTAATTGATTAAGTTGATAAAATAGATGATTAGAATTTTCTGCTGGGGTCCCAGACTGTTTATATGGTTACCTAGCAACTCAGATGCAACACTTTCTGAATTATTAGGAGTAATTTTACTGATGTACTAGATTAAATTATGCAGTTTGTTCTAGCAAACATGAGGGGGATAGGGCAGAGCAACATTTTCTAGTTCTTTTCTCACAACTCCTGAGACCATCTGGTCTCACTGATGACAAGTGCCCTGCTCTGTGTGATAGACGTAGCCTGTGTTGCATTCATCTCAAGCATGGTCCACTGAAAACTGCTGTTGCGTAGTAACATGGACAGATGCTTTGAAAGCACATGGTTTTTCAAAGTGTTCAAAAGGAGCAGCATTGTCCAGCAGGGTGAGAATGGGGCATAGCATGGTCTACCTTATGGTTATTGGTATGAGTATGGCTCAGGTCAGAAACAGTTGAAGGAAGGATCGTTCCCACAAATTGGGTGGTCTTAGCTTAATTTCTTACACACTACCAATGTGGAGTAAATGATGACAACCAAAGTAATTATGTTTGAGCTTCCGAAATTCAGTTCCTGAGCGTCCATGGCCCAGGGCTGCTATATGGTGGAGACATTAGGCAATTCCCTGTTAGGAACTTTAGCAACTGAATTACTATAAAATTCAAAATGGGGCTCACTTTATAAAAGTTTTAGAATAAAGCTGGGATCCTGTTCAGGCTAACTTTGATAGAATTATTGCCTTTGCTTGAAATTTTATGGTGAAAACAGGATGGATCTTAGATTCGGTCAGATACAAGTTTGAATTACACTTTGGGTAATCAGTTTAACCAACTCTAACCTTGGAGAAAGTGATTTAAACTCACTAAACCTCAATATCATCATATATAAAATTGGGATAAAATTGTTCACCCTCAGGGATTGTGAGCATTAAGTTAGGGAACACTTGACCTTACCAAGACATATCAGGTGTGTATTTTAGCTCTCTTTCCTCAACAAAGATAAGTGGATGAAATTTTACTACATATTCTGAGTTGATTCTTTAAGAAAAACATTAAAAAGATCAAATTGCTTCATTCATTGGGGGATCCTTTGGGGAGCAGAAAGGAGGAATTAGAGCAATGCCAGGAATTACTCAAATGGTGAAATCACGTAGTGTTGGGGATGAGCACTGCAGGCATCAATGAAATTAGCAGTTTAGTTTAGGTCTTGAAACAGGAGGTATATAGTTCAGCAGGCGGTTTTAGCACAGTGCTTTTTGCTATGAGCACATTTGCACCTCATTGATTTTTGCTATTCAACAAATTGTTTCTTGGTTCGTGAGATGTCGTTTCACAATTTACAAATCCTCTCTCATTTTAAGGAATATTTTGCACTAATTATGGCAGCATATCCTTGAGTATGTGAGATTTTCACAAAGAACCATCTAAAAAGTTGTTAGATCGGTCGTGAGGTAGACCTTATTCAAATTGCGGAGGTGAACTGCTCTTTTTTTCCACAGGGTTTTCAATTTTCAGGGTCCGATTCAATTTTTGTCTTTTTCATGAGGCCTTTTCTGACCTCTCCCCTCCTTGGCATCTCCTCCCTACATTCTTATAACATTTAGCGTCAATAGTCACAATTTAACTCTCAATTACGTACTGCCGCGAATAAGTTCCTTTATTTTGCCGATGTGATCATCTTTTCTCCCAACTAGATTTTTAATGTTTTGTTTTTCTGCTAACTGCTTGTCAAAACTCCTACCGTAGCACTGCTACGTGAAATGTGATCCGTAAGTGCTTACTGATTGATTGGCTGACGTTTTACTGTTTTAGTGTAATTTATCCTGGCACCCCAAAATAGTACACGGAGATACTTCTAGTATTGATCCTTCTCTGGTTCTCTCCTTCCTGGACACAAGGAAGCACACACTACCCAGTCCTCTTGAAGAGCCCTGTGACTAATTCTGTCCTCTAAGCTGTGAGTAGAAGTGACCTGTCACTTTCAGAATGAGGCAGTGAAAGCCCCTGCATAACTGTGGAGGCCACACAAGGAAATGGTGAAGACACAAGAAGGAGGAGCATGGATCACTCAGTCACTGCCCTGAGGACAGCTGCCCAGGAGAGTTACCTGATGTTCACTGGATATGTTCTGTGAGCAAGAAATAAATTTTGTGATTTAAGTCACTGGCATTTTGAGTTTAATTTGTTCTCAAAGCATAATTTAATCTCTCTTGACTAGTTGTAGTAGAGGTTGTGATGCATTACCTAGACCTCCACTGCTGGAAAGTTCACTCACTTCTCAAGTAACTGGTTGCTGGCTGAATACCTCTCTTGGAATTGCACTAGCTAAAGAGAGTTTCCTGTCCCAAGTCTCATTCTCTCTACAGAGCACCTTATATTCAATGACTGGTAAATGAGGCAGCATAAAGACCCAACCCTGTTGCCTGGACAAGGGACAGCTTTGAAGGAGCATCAAAACTCCCTGTAGCAACTGCATTTAAATTCCACCTCTCCCTTTGCCAACTCTTCTTTCTCTCACTCCCTTACAGATGAGCATGCCCGTCAAATTTTTGCATGTGCGTATCTGACTCGGGGTCTGTTTCCCAGGGAACTGGAACTAAGATACAAATGCAGTTGTTTCAGATTCCAATAATAACTAAAAAACTTACAGAGTGAAGGTAAAAAGGCTGAAGTTTAGGTCCTGAGAGAATCTTTTATACACCTACCTTAAAAAACATACAGACTAAGATTCAGGAACCTAGTTCCTACTTGTAGTTATTCTGCAAATAACTTGCTGTGACTCAGTTTCTTCATTTGTCAAATAAGGATGGTAACATATGCTCTAATGAGAGCAAAGAGCTGTTGTGCAGATCAAACATGAAAGTGTGTAAAATATTATAATGCTTTCTTAATAAGCTATGATCTCTCTGGACTTAATCTCACTTCACCTGTAGCCAGACTGCATTTGCAATGTCATTGTTGACTGATTTTTCTGAGACTTCCCAGAAAATTGGACAGGAAGCATTTCAATATTTTTCAATATTCACCTTAGCATCTAACATAATGCCTCACATCAAGTAGGAGCCCAGTGCCTATTTATTGAATATTCCCTTTGGGATCTGCACACCTGGGGACACATATAGGAACTGTTATTTCAGAAGAATTTTTGATTCATGTTTGTGAAGAAAAATGAGTCAGAAGGGACAATAAGAAGACCCAATCTCATCTCCCATTTTAATTTGGAGAGGACAGATTAACCTCCCTCATGGAGATATATCAACATTGTGTTTTCATGAAACGTGCTTAGCAAGGTAGAAAAAGTGAACTAATTTTAACCCCAAAAGACACAAAGGTAATTTTGGCTTTAGAAGTGAAATTTAAGAAATGAAATAAATTGAGAGATAATAATAATAAACAGAAAGCTTCAGGCTCAGGTAGTTGGTGGAGTAAGTTATGAAAGAAGGACACAACTAGACATTAATATCATTTAGAGCAGCACTATCACTTCACCAATCACAACACACATAGGCATTGATTTCAGAGAGAAGTTTCAGGCTATAGAATCTTTTGAAGTAGTTATTACCCTGCTATTTTATATGCAAAATAGAATTATACCCCTGTTGATATTTTGTTTTGGACATAGTCTGCCTACTTCTGCTGGAGGAGGTGGAGAGAGGTCACCATGATCCCAAGTGTGCCATTAATAGCAACTGACAAAGGATTAATCTCCAAAATTTACAAGCAGCTCATGCAGCTCAATATCAAAAAAACAAACAACCCAATCCAAAAATGGGCAGAAGACCTAAATAGACATTTCTCCAAAGAAGATATACAGATTGCCAACAAACACATGAAAGGATGCTCAACATCACCAATCATTAGAGAAATGCAAATCAAAACTACAATGAGATATCACCTCACACCAGTCAGAATGGCCATCATCAAAAATCTACAAACAACAAATGCTGGAGAGGGTATGGAGAAAAGGGAACGCTCTTGCACTGTTGGTGGGAATGTAAATTGATACAGCCACTATGGAGAACAGTATGGAGGTTCCTTAAAAAAGTAAAAATAAAACTACCATACAACTCAGCAATCCTACTACTGGGCATATACCCTGAGAAAACCATAATTCAAAAAGAGTCATGTACCACAATGTTCATTGCAGCTCTATTTACAATAGCCAGGACATGGAAGCAACCTAAGTGTCCATCGACAGATGAACAGAAAAAGAAGATGTGGCACATATATACAATGGAATATTACTCAGCCATAAAAAGAAATGAAATTGAGTTATTTGTAGTGAGGTGGATGGACCTAGAGTCTGTCATACAGAGTGAAGTAAATCAGAAAGAGAAAAACAAATCCTGTATGTTAACACATATATATGGAATCTAAAAAAAAAAAGGTTCTGAAGAACCTAGGGGCAGGACAGGAATAAAGATGCATACAGACGTAGAAGATGGACTTGAGGACATGGGAAGGGGGAAGGGTAAGCTGGGACGAAGTGAGAGAGTGGCATGGACATATACACACTCCCAAATGTAAAATAGATAGCTAGTGGGAAGCAGCTGCATAGCACAGGGAGATCAGCTCGGTGCTTTGTGATCACCTAGAGGGGTGGGATAGGGAGGGTGGGAGGGAGATGCAAGAGGGAGGAGATATGGGAATATATGTATATGTATAGCTGATTCACTTTGTTATAAAGCAGAAACTAACACACAATTGTAAAGCAATTATACTCCAATAAAGATGTTATAAAAGAAAAATAATGAGCAGCATGTTAAGCAAGCAAAAGCAGTGAAAAGAAGATGGCATATCTTCTCCAAAGGAGAGTCCTACATCTCAATGTTTCCATCATTGTATTACAGTGAAGCATATCATGGAACATTTTTAAGAATATTTTACCCCAAAATCAGAACAGGCTGTGCTGAGGCAAGAGAGGAAAATTGTGTTATTGTCTTTTAGTCGGTTAAAGACTCATTTGTTGGCAACAAAAGAAATAAATGGTTACCATTCTACAACACATTTAAATGAAATTGCTTCATAATGGCTATTACTATTGCAGAGATTATCTCACCAGATTCATTGTGACAAATTTTCACCAGAAATAAGAAATATAATGCCATTACAAGATATTGATGGAGAACTTAAGTCAGGCAGTTAGGATAAAAGGAGGATAATTTTCCTTCTTGAGATACCTTCCAACCAACTCTTCTGAATACTTTGCAGCTACCAAATTACAGTGTAAACTTCTTTGCAATTGATTTTATTTTACTTTACACATGCCATTTAAGTGGCTTAGCATAAGTCATGCAATCAAAAAAGTGACCATTTTATTTATGAGATCCCCTCAAAGTTAATCCTCAATCTAGGCCAAGAATGGCATAGTGGGATGTTTTTTGCAGAGCATGGTCTAGAGTATATGCAAAGATTCAGTGAAATATATTTGGTTAATAGTTGCTAGGCATAGTTATGGAATGCTGGGGAGTAGAGCAGAGAAAAAATCCAGTAGATGAGGAAATAATTGGAAATTAAAATAGCTAATTTTAACAAATTGTTTTAGTCTGCTTAAGTGGCAATGTTCAGAATTACATTTCAAGGTAAAGATCACTAGTCATGGTGCTTCATTATAAATCTTCCACATAGCCATTATATTTTCTATTTCTCCCTGTTGAATATGGACTACCCGTCATATTACGAGTCTAGTTTGCAACTTTTTTGCATATTAAAACATATAATATGCTAAAATGTATTTTGGATTATTTTCAGTTTGGTGGGATCTTGGGACCTGGGCAGGTGAGTGAAATTCAATTGTCAACCTATTAAGCTTTAGGTTCCTATGTATTCTCAAATAATGACACCTCCATCCTTTATACTTGTTCAGGCCAAAAATCTTGATGTCATCTTTGAACTCCCTGTGGCACTCATCCTTCATATTGGACCTGTCAGCAGTGCCTTCAAAATATGTCTGGAACAATTCAGCCACTTCTCACCACCTCCAATAGCATCCCCCTCACCCAAACATCTTTATCCTGCTCTTAAGTCATTACTGTACCTACTATGTTGTATTCCTTCTTCCATCTCGTACCCTTTACTCTGTTCTCCACTGAGCAGCGAGAGTGATCCTATGAAAACATAATCCACATCATGTCTTTCCTCCATTCAGAGGTCCCCAGTGACGTCTTATCTCACTTTGTGTAAAAGCAAACGTTCGTTCTCTGACCTATGAAACCTTACCTGAGCTAACTGCGTGTCCCTTACTTCCTGTGCTGCAGCTACTCTGGCTTCCTTGCTCTTCCTCAGATATGCTGCTGGGCAGGCCTATCTCAGGCCTTCATACTTTGTCTTCTTCATTCCTCAAATGCTCTTCCCCCAGATATCCACAGGGCTAATCCTTTATTTAATTAGTCGGTACTCAAAAGTCACTCTTTTGGTGAGCTCTACCTTGACCAGCCTAACTAAAATCTTGGTATCCCCCTGAACGTACACACATAGACACATGCACTTATTCCCTTCCTCTGCTTTATGTTTTCCTTTCTAGTGCTTATTATTATATAGCATATACCAACTTAAAGAAAAAATAATTATCTTGTTTATTTTCTGCCCCCCACATCAAAATCCAGACTCCTCAAAGCAGTGATTTTTGCCTGTTTTGTTCACAGTTGCATTGCCTGTGCTAGAAGAGTACCTGTGGCATGCGAGGTACCTCACAAATATTTGTGTAGTAAACGATCCTATTCTGAGTCCAACCCATGGTTTCATAGCTTCTTGTACCAAGTAAAGCTCCAATTTTACATAATACATTATTTTCACTCTTAATGCTAGTCATATACCCATTAACTTTGACAAGCTATTCAATAAGAAAACTTTGTGGGAAAAGAAGTTGCATCTTTCAACAAGCAGAGAAAATGGAGGATGATACCTCCTTCTAGAGAGTCAACCAAAGCTCTGTGGAAGTGCTAAGCTGTGATTTAACTAACTGGGGAATTCTTGAAGATTTTAACTTAGATTTGAATCAAACAAAAACATTTTTGCTCTTTATTCTTCTTTTATGGTATTGAATATGGAGTAAACTAATTTAGATTTATTAGCAGAGTAAAAGAAATAAGAAATATTTCTTGAAGAAATAACCTATATTATCACTTCATTTCTGAACATAGTGTTAACTTGTGAACCATTCCTCCTTGAAATAACTGAAAACCAAGAAATAAGCAATTTCATATACTATTTTAGGCATTGCTAATTCAAATGTAAAAGACAGTAAAATGAACTAAGTCTATGGCAGTTAAGAGAGGGAAGATGTTTTGACAATTATAGCTAGAATTACAGCATCTCACGTTTGGAAACTATCACAAATTCGCCTTTTTGATAACATGCCTTTTTGATATTAAAATCTCTTCTGTGACATGGCTTCTGATGGTCATCCAGCACATCCACACATCCAATAATGGGAAATTTACTATATTTTGAGGCAGTTTATTTTAGCTTTGGACAATTTTGTTAAAAAAGCTCACTTATATTGACTCAGTTTGTCTCCTTGAAACTTCCTTAGAAGATATTTAATAAGCATCATTGACTGAATGGATGATTAGATTGAGTAGAATTAACTTGTGAAGATGGTGACTGCCACAAGAATCAGGTAGCTTGACAATAAGACTTGATAGATTATGTCACAGAAGTGCTTATAAAGGCCAAAAATCTACAGGAAGTAGATATAAGAATTCAAAAAGCACAATACCTTGGGATTATTTCATGTAAAGACAAATAGTCCTTCCCCTTCTACTTCAAGGTAAATCTGATTACAGTTTAGTTTAACAACTTATATTTATAGTAACATCTGTGTGTTACCAAATAAAGATAATATCATTTAAAGTATTTTTAAGTAGATAATGTAAGTTTTTTTTTGTTTTTTTTTTTGCGGTACGCGGGCCTCTCACTGTTGTGGCCTCTCCCGTTGCGGAGCACAGGCTCCGGACGCACAGGCTCAGCGGCCATGGCTCACGGGCCCAGCCGCCCCACAGCACGTGGGATCTTCCCGGACCGGGGCACGAACCCTTGTCCCCTGCATCGGCAGGCAGACTCTGAACCACTGCGCCACCAGGGAAGCCTGATAATGTAAGTTTTAACACAGTTCATAAATGTCTCCACTCCAAGCACTTAAACTTATAAAATCATGTTGCTTAATACGGCAATTTTTAGCTTATCTGAAAAATGTATTTACATTGTAACAGTTATTCTCCAATAGTAGCAAATAAATAAGATGTAATTGCTATTGTGCAGACAATTCAGACTTCTAAAGGCTCTATGCGATTATAATAAAATCAAATTTTTTATTAATGTCAAAATAATACTGCTTTAAATGTTGCAAAAAAGAAAACTATTAGAAACATGTATAGAATTTGAAGTATAAAGATATTCAACTGAACAAGGGAAAATATCTCTAATTCCTAAGGTCATTATGTTATACTGTTAAGTCCAATGCCTGTGGTTAATTAAATGGAACTGGAATAACTTTTGAAACTCTGCCTGAAATTCAGTGGCACCTTCTGACATGTCATCTACGCTTTCTGACCACTCTGTCTTTTTTTTTTGGCTGTGTTGGGTCTTCATTGCTGCGCACGGGCTTTCTCTTGATGCAGAGAGCTGGGGTTACTCTTTGCTGTGGTATGAGGGCTTTCACTGTGGTGGCTTCTCTTGTTGTGGAGCACAGGCACATGGGCTTCAGTCATTGCAGCACGTGGGCTCAGTAGTTGTGGCTCGCAGACACTAGAGCACAAGCTCAGTAGTTGTGGCGCACAGGCTTAGTTGCTCCGCAGCATGTGGGATCTTCCCGGACCAGGGCTTGAACCCATGTTCCCCACATTGGCAGGTGGATTCTTAACCACTGCACCACCAGGGAAGCCCCCACTCTGTCTTTGATAAATGTCTATATCTATGTCTATTTTTTTTATCTCTCTCTCTCTATCTACCTATCAACACACACACCTTACATATTGCAAGAAGTCCTAAATTGCATTTGCCATTTTGGATTTCCGTTTTCCTCTAACATGAGAATATTTCACACCGGATTGCAGGTTAGGAGGTCTGTTTTCTTGTTTCAGATCTGCCATTGTACGATGAAGAGCATTCAATTCTTTTACCTGCTTGGGGAGTTTTCTGACTAAATGATTGATTACTAAGATCCTAGTTTGTTTCAAGAGTTTATAATATTACTATTTTGTGAGTATTTTGAATTGGAAAAGTCTATCTGTGAGATGTGAATGTTGACCAAAGGATAATGGAGGTGAAAATTCTGTGCCAATATGCCCTGAATGTCTTCCATTTGCTGCTCACCCTCCAACCTTCTCTGCCCTGCTGTTCTCCAGGGGCTACAGTCTCTGTGGACTGTATCAACAGGCTCCCTTGATGCTGGAGCGAAGACAGGAGAAACAGAGGGGTGAAGAGTGAGACTGGAATATGTATTCTCCCTGCTTGCTCCCTGCAGGTCATCACTGCGGGCTGTGTGACTGAAGGCTACAGCCCGTCAGTCAGCCCTCTCCAAATTACAGTAACTGCTCTCTCCTCTTACTGCTGCAGGCCTACCTGGCCCATGCACCCTTTGGTATTGCACTCCTCTTCTTGATTTCCTTACTCTCTGACCATAGCTTTGCAAATATTTCCTTGATTAGAATCATTACAAACTATTCCAGTCTGTATGGCATCAACTTCCTGACTGGGAGTCCAAGCCTCTGGGCTGCTGCAGCAGGGAAAGATGAATGTTGTATTGCACAAGATGGATATTGGAGTTGCTGCCTCTGTCTCAGTCATCAGCCAGGAACTTCCTCACCCCGACCAGAAGGCACAGTACATGATACCCTTCACATTGCCATGGGACAGACGGATGAACAATAGTGACATACAAGACAGAGTACTGAAAGCAGAGTGAGAGAGAGAGAGTCTTTCACAGGATCACAGAGAGAGAAAGGAAAACCAGTGTCAGGGAGGAAAAAGAATTTTGCGGCGAGCACACAGAGTAAATCACCTCTGAAAGACTGCTAATCTCTCTGAATCACAGATGAAGAGGCTGGGGATTTTTCATTAATAGTTGTAAGTCCCTCAATATAAAGAAGAAGCAGTCTACACAAGGCCAAGCTGTGCTCTAAGTGGCAAGATGCAAAGTCTCTCAGAAAAACTGAGTAGCCCAGGAGGAAGAGAAACTTGGGCTGGAAAGAAGACCGCACACGGTGACAGGTGGTTGGGAGTTTTCATGGAAAAAACAAAAAACAAAAACCCCCAAACCTAATACTAAAATCCTACAGCATGCCACTTTGGTTTGTTATATGTATATTTCCTTCAGCTAAACAGATATAAAGATATATAGATGATGACAGATATATACATAGTGAGATAGATACATAAATAGATAGCTAAAGAATTCTGTAGCATATGTCAAGACATTTCCATGTCCCAAATTAACAATCCCAAATAAAAGAAGTCTGAATTGAGTAAAACTTTCTGACTCTCAAGCAGTTAGGAGCCTATATTTGGAATGGGTAATTTAAAATGTCTGAATTCACTGAAAAAAATATTAAGCACTGAGGGTATTCCAAGTGTGTGGATAACCAAACTATTGGCTGTGTTGCTCCTTATGTGTGTAAAGCACGTAGCACAGTAAAGACTTCCAGTTATGCCTGCTGTTCCCTCAGGCTGGCATGCTTTTCCATCAGACAGCTGGATGACTCACCTCACTCCTCTTTCCTGTTGTTTCTCAAGAGAGCACATGCTCAGTGAGACCTTGATGATTCCCTATACAATTTCAACTCTCCCAATTTTTATTTTATTTTTTCTTAGAATTTTTCACTATTTTAATAATTATCATGCTCCACCTACATTATAGAATATAAACCCTATGAGGGAGGATTTTTATTTTTTGTCTGTTTTGTTTAGAACTTTAACTCTAGGGCTTAGAAGAGTGTTTGGCACATAGCAAGAGTATATTAGTTTTTTTTCGTAAATGAAAGGAAGGAAGGAAGGAGGGAGAGAGGGGGAAGGAAGGGAAGGAAGGAAGGAAGGAAGGGAGGAAGGAAGGAAGGAAGGGAGGGAGGAAGGAAGGGAGGGAGGAAGGAAGGAAGGGAGGAAGGAAGGAAGGAAGGAAGGAAGGAAAGAGGAAGGAAGGGAGGAAGGAAAGGAGGGAGGGAGGGAGAGAGGGAGAGAAAAGGGGATTCAGGGGAGACACCTGGGAAAGAAGAGTTGCTTTCACATTTGAAGAGAGGCCAGAAAGTACTTCATGAAAATCTTACCTTTGACCTGAGTCTTGAAAGATGAGTGATTTGTTTTTAGGTGAAAGTAGAGGGTGTTGAATAAAGAAAATCCACGATTCAAATGACATTCAGTTACCTTGATTTGAGCACAGTTCCAAGTTACGTATGTTTAATTGGAAACCTCACTTAAGAGCAATTTCCACATGGCTAGATGTATTCACACAAATTCTGGAGGAAAAGTGCTTGGGGAAGATTTAGAGCAGTACTTCTCAGCTCAGGTGACTTCCATGCCCCACCCCATCCCCCCACCACCTAGGGAAATTCTGCAATGTCTGGAGACATTTTTCGTTGTCACGTTGGTGGAGAACACTACTGGCATCAAGTGGTAGAGGTCAGGGGTGCTGCTGAACATCCTGCTATGCAGACGACAGCCTCCGCAACACAGAGTTATCCGGCCCAAAATGGCAACACTGCCCCAGGTGAGAAGCTCTGGGTTAGAGGGAACTGGTGAGATTTAGACTCCCACTGTAGTCTGTGCCAACAGTAAGAGTCTGAGACTTGTTTTATGGAGGGGATTTAAAACGAAATGATTCCCTTGAGGATGAACAGAAGAATTAAGTGCACCCTGGTGATGACTGAAAAACAATCTGAGGGCCCCTTAAAGTATGTGTATATGAATGATTGTTACAGAGAACACTGGGCCTAATATTTTTCTATAGCACCTATTTCTGGACAGATTCTTGAATTTTTAGAAAAAAATAGCTACATTGAAATTATAATCCAGTGGATGCTCTCAAGGTAATGGACAGAAACTTAAGTGTCATTACTATTATAATGAGGACAGTATCTGGTCATCTTAATTTTCTTCCCCCAGAAGAAGCTGTCCTGAGTGCTAAGACAGCACAATTCTAATGTTTAAAAGCCATTTTATATTTTAAAATAAACTTAGATAAGAGGGAAAAATACTGTAGGAGTTAAAAATTGATTTTCAGCAAAGAAAAAAAGTAAGGCTTTCTTTGCTGATTTTCAAAAATATTTTGTCTGTTTTGTTACCCCAACTAGGAAATTGCACACAGGGTGATGTTACAAAGATAAAAGTCTCTGGAACATAGCATCTTACCATATAGAAGCTGTGTGAATGGGAAAATGTATTTTTAAAACCAGCCATTCCTTTTTGAGCTCTGCCACTTGCGGAAATATATGGGAAGAAGATTGTCCTTGTTATTTCTGAGTGGTTTAGAGCAGGGGATGTTTTGGGGAACGTACACCTCAGTACTGCATAGACTCAATCCCCAGCTTGAGAGCTCTCTTAAATGAAATGTAACCTGTGCTGCACTTCATCTCCTGTATCTTATCCCTGGCTCACATCTACTGTGATCTTTATTTATATAAAGATGCATTCTGGGATCCTGATCCATTTTCCTGACACCAGTTCAGACATGCCTGAGACCTGTCATTACCAACCAGATTTCAGCACTAACCCCTGAGAGGCAAAGAGATTACTGATATGCAGTCTGCCTAAAGTGTTTTGGCTGCATCTAGTACACTTTAAACTGGACAATGTGCATTCATATCTGTATTATAAATGGAAAAAAGCTGATGCCAAAAAGCCTGAAGACCCAACAACCTAAACGCAGCAAGGCATCTCTTCTCATACACAATCTCTTCCCTTCTCCTGTCCCTTTTACCTTCCCCACATTCAGACAATTTTGTAAATTGATTCAGACAATATTTTCTGCTCTTCCTTTTTCTCAAAAGACAACCCCAAAGGGCATTATTTAATAAAGTAT
This sequence comes from Globicephala melas, assembly GCF_963455315.2. Taxonomy (NCBI): domain Eukaryota; kingdom Metazoa; phylum Chordata; class Mammalia; order Artiodactyla; family Delphinidae; genus Globicephala; species Globicephala melas. Next base: position 79,058,415 of record NC_083316.1, on the reverse strand, counting down.
TGTAGAAAACAGATCATCAGTCCATTCAACTGAAGAATTCTAAATATGAGTATGAATTTATTACAAATTCTAGTGAACAATGTACTTGGAAAATGCAGCACCTCATCTTTGAGCTGTCTTTCTTTTTTGCATTTTTAAAATTAATAGACTTTAATTTTTAGAGCAGCTTTAGTTTTACATAAAAATTGGGCAAAAGCATAGAGAGTTCCCATATTACTCCCTATCCCCAACACACACACACACACACACACACACACACACACACACACACACACACCTTTCCCTATTATTAACATCTTGCATTGGTGCAGTACATATGTTACAACTGAAAAGCCAATACTATAGGTTGTTATTAACTAAAGTTCAGAGTTTACCTAGGAATTTACTCTTTGTGTTGTACATTCTATTGGTTTTGACAAATGCATTATGTCTTGTATCCACCATTACGGTTTCACACAGAATAGTTTCAGTGCCCTAACTATCTCATATGTTCTACCTATTCAGCCTTCCTACCACCCCTGCACTCCTAGCAACCACTGATCTTTTTGCTGTCTCTATAGTTTTGCCTTTTCCAGAATGTCATAGAGTTGGAATCATACCATATGTAGCCTTTTTGGAGTGGCTTCTGTCACTTAGTAATATGCACTGTTGTGGCTTGACAGCGCATTTCTTTTTATCACTCAATAATATTCCAACCATTGTGTAGATATACCACAATTTTTTAAATTGGTATTTTTAAAAATTAAGGAATATAAAACAAATATAAGATTTTTTTAAGGAAAACCAAGGTAAAATTTTAATTTTTACAAATGTTAATTTTTTTCCTTAGGTTTCAAAAGAATCATGAGATAGCATTAAATGAAACAATCTGATATGGTAACTTCAAAAGTGTCTGCTTGGATTGGAAGAATCAATATTGTCAAAATCACTATACTACTCAAGGAAATCTATGGATTCAATGCAATCCCTATCAAATTACCAATGGCATTTTTCACAGAACTAGAACAAAAAAAAATTTAATTTGTATGGAAACATAAAAGAGCCTGAAAGGCCAAAGCAATCTTGAAAAAGAAAAATGGAGCTAGAGGAATCAGGCTCCCTGACTTCAGACTATACTACAAAGCTACAGTCATCACAATAGTATGGTACTGACCCAAAAAACAGAAATATAGATCAATGGAACAGGATAGAAAGCCCAGAAATAAACCCACACACCTATGTTCAATTAATCTATGACAAAGGAGGCAAGAATATATTTACAATGGAGAAAATACAGTCTCTTCAATAAGTGGTGCTGGGAAAACTGGACAGCTACATGTAAAAGAATGAAAATAGAACATTCTCTAACACCTTCACAAAAATAAACTCAAAATGTGTTGAGACCAGGTACTATAAATGTAAGACCAGGTACTATAAAACTCCTAAAGGAAAACATAGGCAGGACACTCTTTGACATAAATTGTAGCAATCTCTTTTTGAACCTGTCTCTTAAAGTAATGGAAATAAGAACAAAAATAAACAAATTGGACCTAATTAAACTTTAAAGCTTTTGCATAGCAAAGGAAACCATAAACAAAATGAAAATAAAACCTACAGAATGGGAGAAAATATTCACAAATGATGCTACCAACAAGGGATTAATCTACAAAATATACAAACAACTCATACAGCTCAATATCTAAAACAAACCACCAATCAAAAACTGGGCAGAGGGCTTCCCTGGTGGCGCAGTGGTTGGGAGTCCGCCTGCCGATGCAGCGGACACGGGTTCGTGCCCCGGTCCGGGAGGATCCCACATGCCGTGGAGCGGCTGGGCCTGTGAGCCATGGCCGCTGAGCCTGCGCGTCCGGAGCCTGTGCGCCGCAACGGGAGAGGCCACAGCAGTGAGAGGCCCGCGTACCGCAAAAAAAAAAAAAAAAAAAAACTGGGCAGAAGATCTAAATAGACATTTTCCCAAAGACATACATATGGCCAAAAGGCACATGAAAAGATGCTCAACATCGTTAATTATTAGAGAAATGCAAACCAAAACTACAATGAGTATCACCTCACACCAGTCAGAATGGCTATCATCAAAAAGTCTACAAATAATAAATGCTAGAGAGGATGTGGAGAAAAAGAACCCTCCTGCACTGTTGGTGGGAATGTAAATTCGTGCAGCCACTATGGAGAGCAGTATGGAGGTTCCTTAAAAAAATAAAAATAGAGCTACCATGCGATCCAGCAATCTCACTCCTGGGTATATATCCAGAGAAAACCATACTTTGAAAAGACACATGGACCCCAATGTTCACTTCAGCACTATCTACAATAGCCAAAACATGGCAGCAACCTAAATGTCCATTAACAGAGGAATGGATAAGGAGGACGTAGTACATATATACAATGGAATACTACTCAGCCATAAAAAAGAATGAAATAATGCCATTTGCATGGTTGGACCTAGAGAGTATCATACTAAGTGAAGTAAATCAGACAAAGACAAATATCATGATTATCACTTATATGTAGAATCTAAAAAAGTGATACAAATGAACATTTACAGAACAGAAAGAGACTCACAGACAGAAAACAAACTTAATACCAAAGGAGAAAGGGAGGTGGGGGGAGGGATAAATTAGGAGGTTGGGATTAACATATATACACTACTATATATAAAATAGATAACCTACAAGGACCTACTGTATAGCACAGGGAACTATACTGGATATTTTGTAATAAACTATATGGGAAAAGAATCTGAAAAGGAATATATACATATATATATAACTGAATCATTGTGCTGTACACCTGAAACTAACACAATATTATAAATCAACTATGCTTCAATAAAAAAGAAAGTGTCTGCCTGACAGGGTTTAGTGGAGATGAAAATATTGAATAATTTAAAGTTCATCTTCCTTCTTAAAATGGTATTTAAATATAATTACTTGTAAAAACTTTTGTGAAAATCACAGAAATAATGTCTGTTTTGAATGGGAATCAATTATGTGAACATAAGTTTTCTAGGGATTCAGAAGGCACTGCCAGTTGGCAAACCTACTGGTCTCTAAGGCATAATCAGGTTCTGCTTGTTTCTCTAATGCTGGGTCTATCTTTCTGTAGTCAAATCTTTCCTCACTCTTTCAAATCCTGGAAACAGAAAGGTAAATTCCTAAAGCACTATAGTAAGCAATTAGGAGTTCAAATCTGTACCAGTTGTTTGAAAGATTAGTCTAATACTTGGTGCTCTGTGAAGGAGTTGGGACTAGGAAGCAGCAGGATGAATAAAGTGTTTGCAGTTGTTTCTGAGTCAGTGGCATGAGATTTACAAGACAGGTGGTTGTTTCTATGTGGCCTGCCATTGGATATATGTGAGGGACAACGGAACACCATGTGAGCTGTTACTCAAAAACTGAAGGCAGCTATCAATAACAATTGGCTAAGAGTTTTATTAACTCACCACAGCTGTAACTTAGTCCCTGTAATTGTCCCTTTCCTTCTCTTAGTTCTAACTTAGTTCTAAGTTCTCTTAGGTAGTTGTATTTTCTACCTAATTATTACAGAAAACTCTTTAGGAGTCATACTTTTAAAAATTCATGGGGTTGATAGTCAATGCTGTAGTTATACCACCTAATCTTTTCTGCACAATTTCCAAAGCTCCATGCTGCCTTTTCCCATTTCTGATAATACAATGAGACAGCCTCTTGTATACACTGGTATCTCTCATTAACACATCTGACCTATGTAAAGAAAATGATAATAACTAACAGCCATAAAATAAAAATTGAGTTAAATGTAAAACCTACAACAATCCTGAATGGTAGGACTTAACATTGTAAATATATTAACTCATCCTCATTTGATATGAGCATTTTTAATTGCATTTAGAATTTAATCTATAGGGCGATGTGTGTGTGTGCGTGTGTGTGTGTGTGTGTGTGTGTGTGTGTGTGTGTGTGTGTTTGGAGGGTAGAACCTTGAGAGGTAGACTAAAAATTTATTTCAAAAGTAGAAAATAATGGGAGGGAACTTGTCCTAGCAAATGTTTCTCATTCTCTAAAATCTGTAATAATTGTAACAATTCTAATAAAATCTGTAAAATCTAGGGAACTTGTCCTAACAAATGTTTCTCATTCTCTAAAATCTGCAAATAATATATTTGAAATAAAGTAGATTTAGATGCCTAATTACACACATACACACACAGAGACACACCCTAGATGAGTAGAAGACATAAACTTTAAAAAAGATACAAAAAATAAAGGAATTATTTTATATTCTTTCATTAAAGAAGGCCTTTCTAAGTGAGATATAAAAACCACAAAACTCAGAAAATTTATTTGCTTAGAACATTGAATTAAATTTTTCTGAATGATAAAATATACCTTAAATACATTTAAAAGACAAAAAATAGACTCAAACTTTTTATAACACCTTTAGCAAGTCAAGAGTCATGGCCCATAATATATGAACAGGGCCTATAACATGAGAATAGAAAGATAGCCCATAAGAAACAAGACGCAAAACTTGAACACACAATTAATTCACAGAAAAGAAAATATAAAAGGTTACTCAACATATGATTAAATGTAAAATTTCACTAAGTGAGAAGAAAACCAACCACACAAGATGAAATTCTTTCCCCTCTATCAGTTTTAGCATAAATTGTAAAGTACATCCAGTTATGAGTATGGAGGAAAAGGAGGTACTGTCACATACTCTTTCTCGCAATGACTGGGGACAATTAAAGAGCATCCACGAAAATATAAAATGTACAAACCCTTTGACAAAGAAAATTTTTTTTATTCTTAGATTTGATCCTAGAGTAACATGCAACTATGCACAAAGATTAGCAGTCTATAAATAAATTAGCAGCTGCTAATAAATTAGCAGCATTTGTATTAGCAAAATTTGGAACCAAGCATCAACGGGAGAATGTTTGAAAACACTACATAATATAATATAGCTATTAAATGAGGTAGTTGTATATATTTTTCTACGAAGATATGTTCTGGATATTTTGTTGAAGAATTTTAAGTTCAAATTTAAGATAAAATATGATAAAATTTTCTAATGTATATATGAGAATGACATTTATTAACATGCATGTATACATATGTACATACACAGGCATACACATCTTCTTATAAGCAAGAAAAAACTCTGGAGAGCTAAGAACCAAATGCTAGTAATCATCACCTTGGGGGATGGAACTGGGGTAGGGATGAGATTATACTCTTCTAGATTGTATTCTTTAAAAAAGAAGATGCGTTACATGCAAATTTTATTTTCATTTTGTTTTCCATTGTTTTCACTTTTATTTATTTTTCAAAAAGCTGAAATATACATTTGAAACAAAAATAACTAAAATAAAACATAAACCAGGAGCATAATTTGGGAAATATCCTAGATTTGAAGATGGAAGAAAATGCAGGTGCATTAACACAATTTAATCTTAGTATTCAAATTACATTTCTAGATCTCTAAATAGTTTCCTTTAAAACTCATTCAAATATCCATTCTAGGGAAATTGCTGAGCTTATTTATATGGAAGCACCATATCAGTGGACATCGTATTCAAGGGAATGGTCCAAAAGGGGCCCACATTCACGTCTCAGCCAGGTTTCCCTCTCTCTCAATATCCTAAAACTTTTGCCCGCTTACCCAGGAAATGAGATTCATAATGATCAAATATAAAATGATGTTAATATTTTGGTCGTTTAAGGAATGCAGGGTGAGCACAGAGAATTGCTGAGAATTTACAGCACTAATCTTGGCCTGAACACTTGGTCTGGTCTCTGTTCTGTCTGATACAAAGAAGGTCTGTGGAAATGCTCAGTTGGAACGAACAGGAATGTGGTGTGTCTCTGTGATTTCCTGTCCCTCCCCGTTTTTTCCACAGAGATAGGTCCTTTGGTGAAAAGACATCTGTGCTTTCTTCTTTCTCAAGACTGAATGTCATGATTTAGAACACACAAATGTAATTTCAACTTTGACTGCCTGCTGGTTTATTTCATGCACCTGCTTTTGGAGGAAGGAGAGCAGGATTTTAAGAGGACATTTTGAGGCCAGAGCTGACATTTGACCTGATACATCCCATAGGAACATGGAAAACAAAAGCACTTATTCATATTGGGTGATTTAAACAGCAAAGGAACACATTTGCAATTATATTTACATATCAACACAGACGTGTTTCTTTCCTTGTTTTTTTTTTCTTTGTCATGAAATGAAAAATTAAAGATTTCCTTTTTTGTATTTATAGCTCCATATCAAATCCTGTATTGATTTATAAGTCAAACTTTGTTTTTTCTTTTAATTTCAGATGTTTTAATTTCTCTATATAATACTTTTTAAGTTTTAGGATTTAAGTGTAAACTACCTATGTAAGTCTGCATATATAATTTCCACTGTGTGAACTTAGTTGTTTCTAACTAAAATATCTTCTATTAAAAATGTTCTTTTATTTCTGAGTATTAAGCAATTCCAAAGATGGAATTGTTATAAAGAGCCATCCTGAATGGTTTTGCTAAAAGTGTGACAGCTAATAAATTGAGGATTGGTTTAACAAATAATTCTTAGTCCTTAAATTGCTTTCTGTAATAAATGGTTATGCAATCCAAGTCAATTGCCAACTGCTTAACTTCCTTTTAGGGAAATAAATATCAGATTAAAAAACCAAAACAAAAAAAGCAAACAAAATAGATGTTTAATAAAAGCAGATTACCTTCTGCTTCTTTTGCTCATCAAAGGGCATGTGTTTCTCCATCTTGATTCTTTGAATTGAGGGAATCCATCTCTACTACCACAGAACAAAAACTGCCTAAAATAATTTATTCAGGATTTTAAGTTATAGAAGCAAAACATGAAAAAAAAGTAGGAAACATCAGATTGTAAATATGAGAGCGATGCTTTGGCTTTATAGTGACACCATGTATTTGCTAGAATTGATGAACAGCAGATGTCCTGAGACTTGTGAAAACATCTGCAACAATCACTTGAAGGTGCGAAAATTATCTGATTAATTTCCTTTCTTGGTTTGTTCTGTGCATTCCGTTATAAATTATTTTTCAACCAAGGAGTCTTTCTTTCCATCATTCCTCTATGAAATTTGGTAAAATAAGAAATTTCACAGTTCCAGAATATTGTTACAGATGGATAGGTCAGGTGATTTGTATTTTTTCCTTAATTAACAATGCTGATTGCTACCACCATGGATATGAAACCTGCCTTTTAATCTTAGAATATTCTTTATGCTTGTCTGCTAAATTCGTAAGACTCAGTGACATGAAAACAAAGATGAGTCATTTGTAGATTTTTTTTTTTTGATAAAATATCTTCCTGGGATGAGGTCCTATTGGGCCATGCAGGTAAAGCCAGTGTCTATTTCCAGCAGGTCCTTCCTGTGGCCCTCTGCTTTTGAGCCATCAACTTGAGTTGGCTGAGAGTGAACACACACCAAGCCTCCCATGAGGGTCCTTTCCACTCTTCCATTTTGTAAAACTCAGGGCACTTCTGTTTCTCAGAAAAGTTAATAATGTGTTGGGTTGAGCTGTAGATTTGCTGGGAATATGTAAAATAGAGGCATTTACCCTGAAAGGAAGTGACCGTATTATGGTACACATAGCTCTAGGTGAGGGGAGTAAATAAAAAGAACTCTTCGAAGAAATATTGTTTTGTCTCACAATGAAATGGAACAGTAAACTAAGAATCCATGGAACTACACAGAATTGAGTCCTCTTTTATTCTACTTACCCTGGCCAGGGGTTCTCCACTGTGTATAGCACAATAAAAAGTGACCTCAGGATGGTAACCTCTGGGACATAGAACTTCCATTTTCTTTGATTTAAGACCACTCATACCTTTATGTAGTCTATACCGTTCCTATTCAATCTGAAAAGGGATTTGCCAGCTCTGCACCTAAGCTTCTTTTCTCTTCAAATTCAGTCTCTCCTACTTCTCTCTTCTTGATTTATCCTCTTAACTTTTCAAGGACAATAACTAAACTTAGCTTAAAAGGAGAACAATAGTGGTCAACTCTGTAAGGTATAAACAAACAGACAAAAGTACCCATCTGCTCAGTGGCTGCTGCTGCCTTTGAGGGTCTTTCTCTGATACCCTTAGGGGTTTAGTTAACCAGAACATACAGGTCTCCACAGCCTTGAAACAGCTGGAGTTGTGTTGTACATCGCTTATAGGTTTGCCTGAATGACAGCTGGTTTAGCTATAGAAGTGAAAACTGATCACCTAAATCCCTCACAAGAGAATGAAAAAAGAGAAATACTCTCATAGACTATTCAAATCAAAAGAAGCAGCCAAGGGTGTCTACTGAAGAGGGAAGAAAAGAGTTTGCTGTCTTCCCTGCAGAAGTTCATGGTAGACAGTGAACAGAGACAAGTGCAAAACCATATTATTTGTGGACAAAATTCCACCGGTAGCCAAAGAAAAAAGACTTCTTTAGAAGAGATGAAAGAGAGGCTGAGCGTTTCTCTGTGGAAAGCTGAAGAGGAGGAGGTGAGCCAGAGGTGATAAACTGAAAGCTTCTACTAGCTCAAAATCAGATTAAGGCTCTGATTTTCCTGCACCGAAAGTACTGTTTCATCCATTAAACCTTGCCTTGGTGGAATTTGCACCTCCCATGTGCCAAATCACTTAACCCGGAACTGTCACCAAAACATCAGAGCATTGAACAAATATGCTTAAAAGAAGCTAAGGAAAATAATAAATACTTAGGATTTCCTAAGTATTTATACGAGGCCAGGCATGCAAGTAAGATCTGAACCATTAACAAAGTCTAATCAAACTGAAATAATAATTACTTATCATGTCTGTTATTTGCAAGGCACTGGGCTAGGGCTATATTGGAACATGGGAGAATAAGATTCAATTTCTGATTCAAAGCACCCAGTGTCCAGTGAAGAAAATAGACATAAACACGTAGAGATAGAAGGGAGCTACTAAAATTTTTGAAGGATGGAGCTTAGAATCAGAAAGCAATAAGGCATAACTCAAGGTCTACAAATCCCACCTAATGGAAGAGCTTTTCCTTCTTCCTCTCCCCCTAAGCCGGGTTTTTGTGATGTTTACACTAGGGTGTCAATGCCTCTCCACTATTTCTTACCACTGAATAGTAGATTTTAGTTCTCCTTTCCTCTCCCCATAAGGTAACTTCTACAAAATTGCTTCTCTGATTGAGAAATATAACACATATTAAAAGACCATTGTATGCTGAAGACTACACTATTTATAATGCCTCAATCAAAAGAAGCTGCATGCATAGTCCTGAAACTGAAGATTATTTCAATTTTTCTGGAGAAATACAACATAGAAAATGAGAAAAGTGCCTGAAAATAATATTAAAGAGTGGATAAGGTTTATATATTCAAGTGTGCTGTTGCAGCTGATTTACCGGTTGTTCATGTTAAAATACACAGTATTGGTATGGGAATATTGATAAGCTCATATTTATTCTATGCACTCATTTACACATATGCACACACACATGATTTTGCTGTACATATTGCTATAGTAAAAACAATCTTAAAACAGAAATTGCTACAACCTTTCTTCCCTAGTCATTTATTTTTTGGTTGAATTATCAATTGACTAAATTTTTAAACACTTAAAAAACTGAGTTGACAGTTCACAGATGGATATAGAGATAAGAACAAAATTAGATTACTGAAATGTTCTGACATATCCATGAAAAAGAGTGTATAAATATTATGATTTTAAAAATTACACTTGGAACATTTTGGTCCTACTGCTGTAAGAGTGAATTCCTTTTAAATTTCTTAAATGTACAAAGTTCCAGGCATACAGTATAATGTTTTTCTAACCATATGATTTCCCTAGAAGTACTTCTGAATATGTGTGAATTTCACCTAGAGGAGAAGGGCCGCAATAATGCTATTGATTTTTGGTCATGGACTGGATAGAATTGATTTATGAAAAAATAATGTTGAAGCAACATAGCTTAGGTTCAGTATCTTCTAACTCTATGTTCTTATGGAGCCTAGCTTAATTAGAAAGATATGTTTCTTGTCATATGTGTGAAATGTCTATTTTGTCTTTAAATATGGCAAGAGAGGTAGAGAAAGAGAGAAAATCCTAGAATTAGAAACTCTGAGTCCCTTCATCAACTAGCCATCACTGTGGCCCCCAGAAGGGAATTGGGACACAGAGACAAAACCAGTCAAATGAAGTTCACTAGATGGGGCTTTGTGTAACCTGTGAAATGGCAATGATACTACAGGGAATTTTATTTGACATGTAAGAGACCAGCCTATACTTCGATAATATTAATCCAAGTGACATGTTGAACCCTTTCACCTGGGCTCATTGTCTTATGACCCAACCATTCCAGTGATGAGAAGAGGCAGGAATCAAGGGAGGGCAAACCCCAGGAAAACTTGTCAAGTGAGTAAAGGCACAGCAATCCTAGGCCTAGAGATCACAGAGACTGAGCCAGCAAATCCTAGCAGCTTTTCCTTGGACTTTGTTTTCATTCTTTCTATGTTTGTGCTTAGTTACTTTCAGCTTTAGCCTTACATTATCCAGTCAACACACTACTTCCCAAAGTTACCTAAGGTGGCTCCTTTCTTTTCCACTTTATAGTATGGATTTGTAACATTTAGATTCAATTGTCAGAGTCTACATTTCATCTTGAATTCCCCCAACATTCTGGCTCACTTTAAAAAACAGTTTGCACACAGTAAAATTCCCTCTTTATGGTATAGAGTTCTATGGGTGCTGACAAAAGCACTGAGTCATATATTCACCTCCACAGTATCATACCAAACAGTTCTATCATTTCCCAGTGCTACCCCTTCGTGGTTACCCCCTCCCCTCAGACTTAACCTTGGCACCAATGATCTTCTTTCTGTCCTACCATTTTGCATTTTTCCAGAATGCCACATATTTGGACTCATACAATATGAAGCCCTCTCAGTCTGGCTTCTTTCGCTTAGAAAAGTGTTTTTTAGATTCTTGCATATTATGAGAATTCATAATTTTTTTCCTTTATATTGCTGAGTAATATTCTACTGCATGGATGTACCACCATTTGTTTATCCGTTCTTGTGTTGAAGGGCATTTGCATTGTTTCCAATATTTGGAGCTTATGGATGAAACTGCTATGAACATAAACATACAAGTATTTATAAATATAATATTACATTTCCCTAGGGTAAATGCCTAGGAATAGGAAAGCTGGGTTATATGGTAAGTGTATGGTATATTTATATTTATATGTAACAGCCAAAATATCTTCCAAGGTTGCCATAACATTTTGCATTCCCACCAAGTAGCTCTTCACATTCACACTTGGTGCTGTCATTTTTTTTTTTTTATTTTAGTCATTTTAATACATGTGTAATGGTATCTTATTGAAGTTTTAATGTGCATTTTTCCCTAATGACTAATAATGTTGATTATATCTTCATATGCTTATTTTTCATCTGCATATCTTCTCTGGTGAAATATCTCTTTAAATCGTTGCTTTTTTTTAATTGAGTTTTTTAAATTGTTAAGTTCTTTATATACTTTGCACGAAAGTTTCTTATCAGATATGTGATTTGCACATATTTCCTCCCAGAATATGGCTTGTCTTTTATTATCTTAACACTGTTTTTTTACAAAGCAAAATTAATTAATTAAGTTTGATTTAATTTATCCAGTTATAAATTTTTTCTTTTATGAATCTTGCTTTCAGAGTCATGTTTGAAAAATACCTGCAAAACTGTAATTCACACAGATTTTATTTTTGTCTATTTCTAGAATTTTATAGTTTTAGGATTTTGACTAACACTTATTAATTTTTGTGTAAAATGTGACCTATGTGTCAAGGTTCACATTTTTGCATATGGAAATTGAGTTGTTTCAGCATATTTGTTGAAAGACTACTTTGTCTCTTAATTTGTCTTTGCACCTTTGTCAGAATCATTTTACTTTATTAAAATGGATGTATTTCTGGGCTTTGTATTTTGTTTCACTGATCTATCCTTTCATTAATACCACATTTTGAGTCCTGTAGCATTTAGTAAGTCTTGAAAACAAATAGTGTGAGTCCTCTCCAACTTTGTTAATTTGCTTCAGAATCATGTTATCTTAGTTTCTTCGCCTTTCCATACAAATTTTATAAAAAGCTTGTGAATATCTACAAAAAATATTGATTGATTTTCAAACGTTGAACCAGTCTGCATTTCCTGGGATAAATCCCACTTGGTCAAGAAAGATTATCTTTTTTATGTATATTGCTATATTCAATTAGTTAATATTTTGTTGAGGATTCTTGTGTCTATGTTCATGAGAGAGATTTTTCAGTACTTTTCTTATAAAACCCTTGTTTGTTCTTGGTGTTGGAATAATCTTGGACACATAAAATGAGCTGAGAAGTGTATTCTCTTCTATTTTCTGGAGATGGCTGCATAAACTTGGCATATATTATTTCTTCCTTATATATTTGGTAGCATTCACAAATAAAATCCCTTGGGCATGGGGTTCTTTTTTGGAGAGGATTCAATTTCTTTACTAAATAAAGGACTATTCCAGCTACCTATTTCTCCTTGACTAAGTTTTTGTAGTTTGTGTCTTTTGAGAAATTGGTCTATATAATCTAGGTTTCAGAACTAATGAGCAAAGAATTGTTTATGATATCCCTATATTAGCTTGATAGTGTCTGTGGGGTCAGTAGTGATGACCCTTCATAATTCCTGATAGTGTAGGTTGCATTTTCTCTGGTTTTTTTTTTTTTGGGTAGTCTGGCCAGAGGTTTACCAATTTTATTTATCTTTTCAAAGAACCAGGTTTTGGTTTCACTGATTTTCACTGATCACTTTTTTGAAATTCATTGATTTCCACTCTTATCTTTATTATTTTCTTTCTTCTGACTACTTTAGGTTTAGTTTACTTTTCATCTTCTAGTTTCTTAAGGTAGAAATTAAGATTATTACTTTGAGTTCTTTCCTCTTTTTTAATATGACATTTAATGCTATACATTTTCCTTTATACATTTCCTCCTCTAAGCACTGCTTTTGTTGCACATATCATATTTTGATATGCTGAATTTTTAAATTCATTTTAAATTATTTAAAAATTTTCCTTGAGATTTCTTCTTTGACCCATGGATTATTTAAAATTGTGTTATTCAACTTTCAAATATTTGTAGATTTTTCAAAATCTTTGTGTTGTTGATTTCTATATTAATTCTATTATGATCTGAAAACAAACTTCAAATGGTTTCTATTTGAGTTAATCCCCTTAGCAGATGGACTGTGTTTGTTGTGGTGGTGTTTACCCTCAGTATAGCATGGACTTCAATTTCCTATAGTTTCACTTTGTGTTTGGCATGGGAGCTTGTTTGCCAGAATAGGCATTGTTAGGTTGCCTCTTGAACTTTTTCCTCAGAAAAGATCTCTTTGTATGCTTGTGTTCCACTTCTGTCCTCTCCCTGCAATATTCTGCTCTTACTTATAATTTGTAATTGAAGTCTGTTAGTTTGATAGTGGCAGGCACTGTGGCAGGGCATGCTGTGCTGTTTTTATTAAGTCTCAGTCTTAGGCAGGCACTGAATCCTGTGTCTCAGTGATGGTGTCTTCTCAGTTCTGAGGCCAGTGCATAATCCTGCTCCTTGCCCAGAAGTAGGTATTCCTCCTACCCCTTTCCTTCCTCAAGCTGATCTGAGTTTGCCCCAGTGTCCTAAGGGTGAGAATTTCTTTCCCTTCTCTCAAGGCTGCTTCCCCTTCTCCAAGCTGGTTTTCCACAGTGACACATTCTTAAGCTTCTTTTGGATCTCGTCCGTGAGCATCCGTTGGGGTTCGTGGAAGAAGCCTGCAAACGCATGCTATCTCCCTCAATTTTTTTTTTTCTCCTCTGGGCTTCACAGTGTCTTACCAGCCTACACTCAGCCTTCACCAATTCTTCTTACCAGCCTCTGGTTGTAGGTTGTGTCTAACCCATGGAAGAAAGTGCTCATATCTTCTCTATCCTTGCAGGCACCAATCTCTTGTCAGATTTTGTGTCATTGATTTGCTCTGTGAACTTAGGTCTCTGATGGGTCAAAAATGTCATGAATTTTAAGTTTATCTGGCTCTTTTTCATTGCAAGGATGGGCACAACACTTCTTCCAGCTCACTATATCCTGGAAGCCCCCACTTAGTTTTTTGTTAAATTATCTAAGAGGAGAGTGAGAAAGAGAGACCTCACCCCAAATGTGAAATAGTTTTGAGCTTCTCTTACTGTATAAGATATACCACTCAAGAAAAGAGGCAGTCAGAAGAAACAAGGCAAGGAGGGTGGATTTTGAGAAAAGAAAGTAATACACCCTCAATGGCCTTGTGCTCCCTTTCTGCAGCTAACATAAAAGTCCACACCTAGCACCAAGGTTCAAAATTACCCTTGTTCTTGAACTTCCAGATTAGCCTTGCTCTTGGGGGATATAGTGAGAGATGGGGAAGTGAGTTACCCTAGAGTCCAACACTGTGAAACGTGAGGTTGACCATTAGTTAATAAATATTCTTCATCTGTTGTTAAAGTTTTTTTGTTTTGTTTTGTTTTTTGTGGTACGCAGGCCTCTCACTGTTGTGGCCTCTCCCATTGCGGAGCACAGGCTCTGGACGCGCAGGCTCAGCGGCCATGGCTCACGGGCCCAGCCACTCCGCGGCACGTGGGATCTTCCCGGACTGGGGCATGAACCCGTGTCCCCTGCATCGGCAGGCGGACTCTCAACCACTGCGCCACCAGGGAAGCCCTGCTGTTAAAGTTTTAAAGTATATATACATTTTTCTTCATTACAATATTACCTTAAATTTATTCTGGCAGGTAACAGATTATAGCATTGATCTAGGAGACCAGAAACACTGGAGTTCTCATTTTGTTCTTGTCACTAACTCCTTATCAGACTCTGGATAAGTTATTTAACTGCTTTGAATCTAAAAATTTTAAACTCTGCAAATGGAAATAATACTGCAAACTGAACTATGTATTGAAGTGGTGAGACTCTCATGAGGTAATGTTCTTGAAAGCCATTTGACACGTATCAAGGTTTATTCAAACAAGTAATACAATTTCACCATTACTCTGTTGTCCTAGGTTCTTAAAGTTAAGATGTGGAGGACACTCAAATCCAAAACCTCATGCAGAATCAGAGCACTCTCTCCTCTGGATATTTTTGGATGAACTTTGAAAATTATGTACTCTTTCCAATTTTCCTCAACTCCTTGCTTGCTACCAACAAGCTGCTATGGTTATTCAGCAGTTACTTCAGAAAATTACCATGCAAATGTTTTCTGCTTTGATTGTCCTCCATTTATACACATTTTACTTGATTTTTTGTGGTGGCAAGTCTTCATCATCCACAACTTTTTCCTCTATGAATGGGCACTTTTTCAACTCATAGATTTACCCATTTTACTTTCCACTTCAGAGGTAAAATTTTCTCTTCTCAAATTGCTAAGGACCTAAGGTCTTTGGCAACAGCAAATGAAAACTATTTATGCCAGCTGAAGCTCAGGGAAACCTTATGAGCAACCAGGATGAGAAAAGGAGACACAGGCAGACCCCATGGAGTTGGAAGGAAAATTCAGGAACTTAGGCTACTCTTCCTCTTCTTCCCAGTAGTGTTGACTTTCTTCTAAGTCTTGGCTGTCTTTAGGTCTCTCATCTGCTCCTCTGCATTCTTCTGTCAACCAGCTTCCACAGCAAGGCTGTTAGTTTCTATTCCCTCAAAACTTTGGGTTGTACTCAGCTTTGAATTGCAAAGTGCTGACTATGGCCTAAACTCTACAAAATTTTAAATTTTGAAGAGTATTCCAGCATCTTATTTAAAGGGATGAATTAGTGGGCTGCAGGCTGACAAAATATTCACAGAAACCTGAGTGACCTTGTTTCCTGACTGTAGAAAAGATCCTTGCTTCAACTCGCTTTCATTCATCCGTACCTCATACATTCCATTTCATTCCCTTGATGTACTGGAGATAGCTTAAATCTCAAGTCCTCCTTGAAAAATAATTACATTTTCTATTGTGCTGGATTTTATGTAAGGAAACCTTTAGTAAGAGGCATACATCATTTACAAAAAATATATTAGAGAGGTATAAGAACTACAAAAATAGAATGCTGCACTAGTTTTCTCTAGTCTGTTTATTAAATAAAGGAGATGGTACATATACTTGATTTAGTGAATGTGAATTAAAAGCTTGATATTAATTACTATTTTATTAATCACTGAACTAATTTCTATTTATCATTGTTCTTTTGGTGAATCTGCATTATTTTATTTTAAATTATTAATTATTTTAAAAATACAAGTAAGAAACTAAACCCAAGCAGATATAATTATGATCACCTTAGACTTTATTCTAGAAGTTGAATAACTAATTATACAGAACTAATCTTAATAGTAACTATTTATATTTTTAAACAACTTCCAAATATCTTCAATGTATTTCATTTAATCCTCATAAGTAATTTGTGAAATATATTGTCCTTATAATTTGTCTTATTCAAGGAAAGTAAACAGGTTAGAACAACTGAAAGCCTTGCTCCCGTTTCTACATCCAGGGTTCAGACTCACAGATATTTTGCGTGATTTTTACAACACAATTATTTCTTCCGTAGTCATCAGTTTAGATACATCTGCATGTATTGTGAGATTTATTGATTCACAAAGATTTCTACATAGCAGTATTTGTGTTTGTTTTCTTTCTTTCTTTCTTTCTTTTTTTTTTTTTGTCGTACGCAGGCCTCTCACTGTTGCGGCCTCTGCCGCTGCGGAGCACAGGGTCCGGACGCGCAGGCTCAGCAGCCATGGCTCGCGGGCGCAGCCGCTCCATGGCACGTGGGATCTTCCCGGACCGGGGCACGAACCCGTGTCCCCTGCATCGGCAGGCGGACTCTCAACCACTGCGCCACCAGGGAAGCCCTGTGTTTCTTTTCTTATGCAAAATAAATGTTTATTATTGAAAAGATTCATGATATTGTAAAAAATGTTACAATATGTTTGCATTTTTTTTCTTGATTTCCCACTTTAGAAAGCCTCCTGATCACGCAGATTATCACTTAGTCAAAGAATCTTTCTTCTTTGTTTAAAACCATTGGTGGTTCTTATGTATCAAACTCTTTGTTCAGTCAGATTAGACCTGTAGTATTTGTGATAGTATCACCTCAACCAGTCAACATAAGGCTTTAAATATGCTCTGTAATTCCAATCTTACACAATAGTGAGTTGGGAGCTGCAGTGTGTTAAAAGAAGAGACATCATTGAAGGATAATTCTGTCTAGCTATCCTGAATTCTCTATCTCCCAGAAATCATGACCAGCATCAAAGTAACAGTATACATTCTACTCTTTATCAAACGCTAGGAACAGTGGCAAGCCCTAGGCATCACTTTGGGAAGGTTGTAAAGATAAGAACAATATAGATGCACAACAAATCAAAGATCCTGCAGTCCCATCCTTAATAACAAGACTAGTAGCCTTTTACATCCCGTAAGACAGTGAGAACTGAAACCATCTGCAGCCACCAACTTACTGTCTATATTAACATGACTTTATTATTCCAGGAAATTATTACTCAGAAAGACAAAGTTGCAAATATTATTGTTTCACATACTTCCTGAAAAATCCATCTATCTGAACAATAGACTATTCTTAAATAGTTTGTTTAACTGGGATCATCAAACTGCTTTTTACTCTTCAAGTTTCCTTTCAAACCCTAACATCTCTGTGTTCACTAACCTTAAGCTATTATTTCACAACGTTAAGCCAACTCTTGTTAGGCCCTCAGCATTCAGAGATCTTTAAACTAGCTCCTCCAAACCTACGTATGGCCCTTGTCTTCCAAGATGCTCCTAAGACTCTGTCAGGATAGTGGTCTCTCTTACTGCAGTAAATAATAAAATTGGCTTTGCTCAATGAATAAGGTATTTTTATGGTCTCTTTGGGAAATCATCATCAGACAAAGATAACGGTCCTATAGACAAAAGTCAAAATAGACACTCTACTTAGAGAAGGTGTTTTAATTCTTTTTTTCTCACAGGGCAGGTACTAGTCTCAGCTGTGAAGCATGAACATCTTGTCTTCAGTGATCCTCTTTCACACCCTGTCTTCTTGTGCCCTGCACCCACTTCTTTCTTCCTGCATCCTGTGGCAGATGCCTCAGCTGGCTCCTCCCAGGTCCCATGCATGCATACAGGCTTAGCTGTATCACCACTGTGCCCAGTGGGAAAGGGGCAGATAAAGAGATTAGTTGATAAGCATTAACAGTAGATAAAGCAACTGTCTGCTTTTCCTAGAGATTGTCCCTGTGAAAATGCCTCTACTGGTAATGGAATTAAGTGGATATGAAAGATGCATTCTGAGGGCTTTTTTCCCCCTGTGTATGTTTTCAGTCTTTTTTCCATGTAAAGTTTAGGCTTTGCAGACTGCTAGGGCCTGAAATATATCTTTTCATATGCGTATGTTTTGCCTTTAATTTCTTCTCAGCACTCAAGTGAGCAGCTCACTTCAAATCCTTAGAAAAAAATATTTTTTTTCCTTCTCTCACTAGAAACAGAAAAATGTTCAGACATACTGTAGCCAGGTTTACTGAATTTTTGAAAAGAAAATGATTGCTGAAACATCTTGCCAGTGGGGCAAAGATTATTTATACCCAACAGTTTGAGTGCTAATCTGTGATTTAAAAATTTAAATTAGCTCACTTATGACACATATTTACATTACAAATAGTAAATATTAAAATGAACACCAAGTTTGTGTTATATAACTGTCAATAGAGAACCAAATACTGCACTGCTATTATTCAAAGAATAATACATATTATTCTTATATGTAATAATACTATTACATATTTACATTTTTTGTCATTACTTATCCTTTCTCACTATTATATCTGAAATGCCGTTTTCATTATGCAACAGTTGTTAGGCACTTCTCATTTCTTTTGTTAAGGTTTATTCTATCTGACGTATGGAAGCTGCATTTATCAACTTCCTTTGAAAGGAAGTATAAGCCCAAGACATGTCTGTGGAGTATGAGGTCCTGTGCCAATGAAATTTATGTTTCTTAATTTTATTTTAATGTAAATTACTGCTGCCTCCACAGTACACTTCTGTTCGTTAAGAAATAATTTTGAGAGGCTGCCTACTCTCAGAGAATTCTGTTCCAGCAGTTCTTTCTAGCATTCCAGAGGCATTTACGATAACAGTGTGGATCATTTTAAGGCAATTCATTTTCAAATACAAGTCAAATGGGAGTCTTTTAGAAAACAACTTTTTGGAGTGAAAACAATACTTTGGAATACATTTTACTAGCAAAGGGATTTTTTTTATCTGTAAAAGGATGTTTCATAAGTGATAGTAAGATTTATAGTTTTTTGATAAGAAATTTATAGTCCTCTACCTTGTGATAACAGCCATTGCCCTAGAGACTGTAGAGCTGGAGGTTCAAGTACCCATGAAGGCAGTGACAGCATTAAGCTTAATATCTTACTCAACTCATTTATTTGATGTTAGGTGAAATGTATTTCAATGTGACAGTGAATCAGGGAGTTATTCTGTTGTCTTGATTTTTTCAAACTTGTTAACCCTGAAAGAACTGACCAGCAAAAATACGTTCTGCTTATTTTAAATTTTTAAAGAACTCTTCAATCTCACTCTCTTTTTGTCACACACACACACAACACAAATACACACATACACCAGTATAACTTCTCTCAACAGGACCCCCTCCATCACCTTCCCTAAGCTATGATGGTGTTTTATTTACTCGTTTATTTTGTTTTGTGTTATTTTGTTTAATGCCAGCAGTAGCACGTCATTTCTTTGATCTTGAAATTATTCTGTATGTTGTTTGCCTGACTCTTTTAGCTTCCTCAACAAAAGGAAAGACTGAAAGGTCTTCTTATTTGCTTACGCTTGTGGCATAGATGTCCCCAGAGAACAGAATTTGCCTGATGGCATTTTAAGGAGTTGGATTCCAGTGTGTGTGTGTGTGTATGTGTGTGTGTGTGTGTGTGTGTGTGTGTGTGTGTGTGTGTGTGTATGTGTGTGTGTACTTTGGACCCTGTTCCCTAACAAAGTTTCTCTCCTTGACTAAACTTTAGTCAGGCTCCTTTGAGTCCTCTTTTTGGCTAGAACTTGTCCTTGGGTCCAAAATTCAATAGAAGTTTATTAACATGTTCATTGTGCATGTATATGGGAGTACTCAGTGATAAGTAACTCAAAGGGATGGTTAGAACTTGAGCTTATATGACATCTTAGAAAGAAACAATAATTTTGTAAAAAGTGGCGAGACAAAGGAAAAGGACTGAGCTTTTAGGGTGGCAAATTGTGGGAAGGTAAATATATGAAGGAACTAATAGAAGATAAGGGCTAGTTAGTAAGGCTTGTTAGGTAGGCTCCTTGTGTACCATCTCTCAGCTGATAAAGGTCTAGAATTGTCTCCAGTGATGAACTTCTGTCCTTCCTGGTGGGGGGGGGGCACTTTTACAAATTTATGTTCTGCTTTTAGGTAAATGGGGGAGAAAAGAGAGTTTTTCTCATATCTGCTTCTTTTCCGTTGATTTCAGCTCTAAATAATCAATATGCCGAAGTGGCATACTTTGGTGCAGCATATTCTGCAATCCTTCACACGCATAGCCCAGTTTTAGTAAGAATCTTGCTAAGTCAGTTTAGAGAGAATCCCCCACTCTTGATAGGCAGTCAAATTTCTCATCCCCACTCCTGATACCTGATCACACTGGCCTGCATTTAGGAATAATTCTATTAAGTCTGTTTAGCAAGAATTCCCCTAACCTTGATGCCTTCTCTTAGTAATCTTCCATCCATTGACCCCTCTCCTTCTGCTCATTGGCTATAAATCTCCAGCTCTCTTTGCTGTGTTTGGAGTTAAGCTGATCTTTCTCCCCTACTGCATAGTCTTGACACTGATCACAATAGTTCTGAATAAGGGATTTTTTTTCCACTTTAACAAGTGTCAGAGTAACTTTTTCTTTAACATCCTCATCATCAACCATTCAGCCTTGTTCTTGGTCTCGTGACAAGAAGTCAAATGAAACAGCAAATTGCATCTTGAAGAATTTCCAGGGAGTAAATGTCTTCTGACTGCTACTGTGTATCTTCTCTGGAGTTTGCACAATGAGGTAGTTACACCAATATTGTGTGCATGTTCAACATATTCAGAGCTATGGATGATAATGAATGTGGAGAGGGAGAATGGATCAATGATTTCCCCAATTCCCCTCTCCAAAGGTTTAAGCAGGTCTCCTTTCACTCCTTTTCGGAAGGTGCCATAGGTGTGACACACTGGGAGAATATTTGAATCACAGAATAAGAGCAAAAGAATATCTATTTCAGAGAGAGCAAGAGAGAGTTGATGATAAAGCAAAAACTCACCCAAGGGTGTGGAGACTGAAATTCATGAGTGAAAGATGTAAAAGTGGTCTCAGCGCTCTTCAGAACATAAGCCCTTACTGTTTCTTCACTCTTCCCTTTTCCTGCTCCTTCCTTTTTCTTTTCTCCCACTTTTCATTTTTTCTCCTTCAGAGACAGTAAAGCACTATATCATATATATATGCTACCATTGATAGGTTCCTCACCACTCTGAAAAACATTTTATATGTATTATATCAATAATCTTCAACATAATGTTGAGAAGTTGACATTGTTATAACCCTTTTACAGCTGAAGAATCTCAAGTATGCAGAGATTAAGTGACTTGTTCACGGTCACATAGATAATAAGTGGTAAAGTCAAAATTTAAAGTCTGCCCTGACCAAAACTTGTTCTTTGGTATGTTACCAGTGTTTTTCAAGTGTTAATGTGCATCCTTAAGTTTACCTGGAGATCTTGTTAAAATGCAGATCCAGGTTCAGGAGCTCTGGGTGGGGACCTTAGATTCTATATTTGTGGGGAAGGTGATGCTGCATTTCTCTGGACTATGCTTTCAGCTGATGGTCATTAAGTTGAACTTGGCAAGTTTTCATTGATAATGTGCTTAATCACAATTTCATCTTATTATTTTAGTATACATCCAAAATACTACAGATCGGTTTATCCTAAAGTCCTTATTCTTCACTCAATCCAAAGTGTAGAGCTTTCTGGTATCAGTAGAATTGCCCCAAACAAATTCTTCCTCAAGGTTTTTGCTTAGGAATCTCAAATGTAGCACTTTTGTCTTCAGTTCATCTATCAAATTTTTTATTCCACTATTTTTTTTTCTCCCTCTCCTCTGGAACTCCTTTCATTTTATCTAGATCTTTTGAGCACCTACAAGTACAAAATTGAATGCTTTATTCCAGGTGCAGGCCCATTATTCATATGGAAAATATTATCACATCACATCTCCCTATTCTGTCATACAAATGATACAATCTCTCTCAGTATTGAGTCCAAGAGAACCCTGCATGATTCTGAGACTTATCTATGTTGAAGATTTCTATCTAATTTGACACTGTAATTTATAGCCTCAAATATCTGTGCTTCTTCAAAAGAACTAATTTACATCTTTGAAGCTGGATGACATATGTTTCCTATACCACGTATGCTGCATCATTTTCTTTGTTACGGATGATAGTGCACAACCTTCTCCATTTTCTAATTTTGGTTGGTGGGAGCCTCTTTCATATTCCTTATAGCTTGTGGACTGCTATCAAGGTGGAAACATGTCCATTATATCCCAAATGGTTCTGGATTGAAATGATGGAGCTCTAAGGCTAGGGTTTTCAAGGTTAAGAGGCCCTATGAGGCAAATCCAATAGGGCTTAATAGCTGATTAGTTGGTTAATGTATTTGAACTTCTGTGTATTGTAAAACTTTCAGTTTCAAATGAAAGTTTCTTTTTTTTTTCTCCTTCTGCCACTGTGCTTGTGGTACCCTTAGTTACCTAGAAATCTTTCTTTTGAAAAATTCTAATTTGATCCTAGGTGATCAAATTTGAAAAATGTGAAATTTGATCCTAGGAGGGAAAGGACTGATTCATGAGTAGGCCAGGAGAGCTAAGTGGAGAGCCTATTCTAAGCACAAGGTCTCCTTTCAATTACATTTACAAATATTCAAAGAATAGTAGTACCTGTATGTGTGAGGCTTGTGTTTATTCAGTTTATAGTTAAGGTTTGGTGAATTGTCCTTTGCAGGGATAACTCCACTAGAGGGATAGTAAAGTCACTCAATAAAGATAATTGGAAAAGCCTAGAAAAATCTCATTAAGTGTATGTGCATGTGTGTGTGTGTGGGGGGGGAAATTTTAAATAGCAATCATGCAAAATTATAAAAATGATCATCATCATCATAATAGCTAAGAGTTACTGGGTGTCTACTATGTCAGGCACTATGTTAAATGTTTTACATAGCATTATACCATTTAATCCTCACAAATATTTAATTGAGTTAGATATAATTGTTAACTCATTTTATTAATGAGAAGACTGATGCCAAGATAGGTTAAATAAATTGTCTAAGGCTAGTTATTTTGTGGCTAAACAAGTCTTACTTTTCTAACTCTAGATACCGTATGTGTAACTCATACACTACAGTACATTTTTTGTGTACAAATCCCATGTCATATAAACAATTAGTTAACTCAGTGTAGCTATAAGTTAATGCTCAATGAATTTACCCAATGCAAGTCATAGAGAAGACACAAAAGATGACTATTAGGTGACCCTTACAAGCCAAGAGAATATAAATTAAAACTTTTACATCTACAATTCAAATATGATGCTATGTTAAATGCTATAAAAGAGAAAGAAATTAATATTAGTGAGGAGAGATTGATCTTAAGTAGAGAACTCTTGGGATGATTTTCAAAGAAGAAACAAATGAGATTGAGGGAAAATTTAAAACTCCAGCAGGTGATCATAGAGTTGGTGGGGATGGTGAGGAGGTAACTGGCAAATATTCAAGCAAAGCCCGAGTCCAGATAATGGAGGATATATTTAGGAATTAGCAGGTGGACTGAGATAAGCGAAACACAGGAAACTTAGAAGGGAGAAGGGACACTGATATAAGGGAAATGAAACTAGAAAGTTAGGTAGAAGATGAATTCTAGGCTGAATTATTCAAATTTCATTCAGTAGGGGATTGGAGCCATCAGAGCTGTTGAGCTGTCATGTGACAAGATCCGATCTATGTTTTAGATGGACACATAATTGCTAAATAGAAATAGTGGTTTGGACAGGATCAGGGAGTCCAGTTAAATCATAAAAGGAAATGAGTTACTGAACAACTATTTTGCTATACCTGGAAAGATAACATTTATACTCACTGGTTATTCTGAAGTTAAGATATAATGTATATTATAAATTTCAAATATGTCTTATTTATGCTTAGGCTGAATTTGAGTGATTTATTTATTACCTAAAATAATGCCTATTTAGGACATTTGCTATGTATTCTTTTATTTGGGGACTTATGATGCTTCATAATAGCAGCTGATATAAAGTTTCTGAATTTCATGTAATAGAATTGTTCTTGATTTATAAGTCATTCCAAACATCTTCACAGAACATTACCATTCTAACTCCTGGCATTTTGAAAGGACTGTTATGCCAAACAAATTTTAATATAACCAGGATAGTTTAAAAGGAGAAAGACCTGAAGGGAACTTTTAAAAATGAATGGAACAAGACTGTTTCCTTTAAATTCTTCAGGAGGTTAATTCTTTTTTGACAAAAAGATGGATTAGATAACTTGTTGGGTCTTTTAAAAATTTTAGTTTCCATGAGTCTGTGATTCATACATAAGAAAAATTGTTTTATCTCCTGACTGATGGTCCTCCTAATCCCTGCTTTTTTCCCCTGCCACCAAAAATAAAATTCCTCCAAGTATAAAAATGTTTCAAGCAGACTTTTTGGCTCTATAAGGCTCCAAGTGATAAATACAACCCTCAACATTGCTGTTTGAGATGGTAAATCACCTAAAGTTGAATTTATACAATTCTAGAGATACATTTTGTTCAGCCACTCCTCTATTTTATATCCAAGTCCAGAATTCTCTTACACTCTACTAGAAACAAAGTTCAAAGCATTAAACAAAACTTAATGTATTGAAAGGTCCCTTTTAAGCAAATTCTATAGGTTTTCCATGATCATGAAATTATATTTTATTTCCGTAACTACCCAATTATCCTTTAACTATCTGCATAATTTGTTAAGAAAATCCTCAGGACTAGCAATATGCTGTGGACAATATGTTAGAACAGATATTGCAAGGGGATTTTCCTGCTGCAAAATGATTAGATAGTGCATAAAGTGTGTATGTATGTACATGAATGAGTGAATACTCACAGGGAGTATAATAATCTCATGCAGCGAACAAACAAACAAACAAAACAAAGACTATCTGAGGTCAGTTGCCAATATCAGCTCAGTGGGCCCCAAATTAGGTTTTGACCCCAAAACACAAAGTAGGAGTAGCTGAATATGAGACTTTAAGGCAACCTGAGAACAAGGGAACAAAAGTTGCCCAAGTTTGGTAACAATGCCTGGCTCCAGGCAGAAGCAAATGCAAATCCTGTCAAGAAGAAAACACTCTCAGTTTTTGCCAGCACATTATTCATATTATAGAATTAATCAAATATGAGCTCACAATTCAAAATCAATAGACATACAAGGAACCAAATCACCATGGAAGAGAGTCACTAAAACAATAAACAACATATTTAGATTGCTTAAAAGTTCAAAATCTGCAAGTATCAAACGCAAACTTTTAAATTCCTATGTTGGAAATATTTACCAAAATAAAAATGGGATAACAAAAACAGTAATCAATAAGAAGCTATAGAAATGTCCAGATATTTATATTTAGTAAATTTATCAGTTAGGGTTCTCTGGAAAAACAGAACCAGTAGGATCTATCTATCTATCTATCTATCTATGTATCTATGTATCTATCAATCCATACGCACATCTTATCTATCTATATCTAGATATCTTATCTACCTATCTAGATATATATCTATAAAGTAATATTGATATCTACCATTTTAAATAATTCAACATCTTTTCATGATTAAAAACACTCAGAAAGCTAGGAATCAACCAAACTTCCTTAACTTGATAAAGAGCATTTTATTGGTTTTCTGTGACTGCTGTAACATTACCACAATGTTAGTGACTTAAAACAATGAATTTGGATTATCTTATACTTCTAGCAATTCAGAAGTCCAAAATGGGTATTGCTGGGCTAAAATAAAGGCTGGACTCTAGAAGAGAATCCATTTTCTTGCCTTTTCTAGTTTCTAGAGTCTGCCCACAATTCTTGGCTCATAGCCCCCTTCCATCTTGAAGCCATCAATAGTCAGTTGAGTCCTTCTTCAGGTTGCATCATTCTGATACTAACTCTTTGCCTCCCTCTTTCACTTTAAAGGACTTTTGTGATTACATTGGACTCATTTGGATCACTCAGGATAACTCTTTATTGTTATTAAGATCAGTTGATTAGCGATGCTAATTCCATCTGAAACCCTAATTTCCCTTTGTCGTGTAACAGGTTATTCACAGGGTCCAGGGATTAGGGAGTGGACAGATTTGGGGTACATTATTGTGCTGACCACAAGCATATACAAAATCCCCACAGCAAACATCTCATTAACAGTCTACGTTCTTTTCCTTTAACTCTCACAAGTTAAGAGAGGTGCCCCTTCTCTGTGCTCCCTTAGCATTTCTATCGAGCACCTTTCCTACTTTAATGTGTAATTGCTGGTTTGTTTGCCTGTACTACTAGTCATGATACAGTTTTTAATAATGTATACCAGATCAGTGCCTAGTAAAGAAAAAGTCCTTATTAATAAGTACAAGTTATAGAAAGCAGCATCTCCAAATGATACATGACTTAAGAAAAGTATCAGGATGTGTCCCTTTCCTTCCTCCCCAGACCTGGTGCCTGTGTGTGCTCCTAAATACTAGAGGAAGGCTTAGTTTCCAGTAGTCACTGTACCATTCAGGCACACAAAACATATTCAGGTAGAAAATCCAGAGAAAACATTCTGCTATGGTGCTTTCTTTCTAAGAGCCCCATATACATGGCCTGAGAACAGATAGCAAGTTTAAAAGTTCTTCCTAGATCAAGATAAGAGAAAAAAAATAGGTTGAGAGATCCATTGTGATTAATAAAGAAAAACAGTACAGAAGTACAGGCATTTCATTATGCGTGAAATACTGTTTATACATAGGAGTTACTTCCCTAGCTTTCTTACTGAGCAACTGTGTGATTTTTTTTTTTTTAAAGAGAACTAAGTGTTGGAAAAGACATTGTGAATTTAACAAAACTGGTTTGCATGTGTAAGCCCAAATTTTGATCGCATGGATGGACATTGCAAGGAGATCAATTTGGAGAAATTTTTTAAAACACTAGCTGTTGTTAGAATGAAAGCTCACATTTTACATATTTTTAAGATTACTATTTTGTTATAGTTAATATATTAAATTGTATTCAGTGTATATGTAAGGTATGTTGAAAGATCACAAAACAAATCCCAAACCAACAAAACAGTTGCATCTGCCTCTGTTCCTTCCCCATTCCATATCTCTGTTATCTTCTTAATAACATGTTATTTTGATGTTTTCAAATAATAACCACATCAGTGGTTATTTTTTTTCCCCAATGTTTATGCCTTTTATTTCTTCTTCTTTTCTAACTGTTTTGACCAGTACACACAGTAAAATGCTTAATAGAAACCTGTCTTTTTTTTAGATTTTAAAAAGGCTGCTTCCAACATTTCATTGTTCAGAATAATGCTTGCTATAGATTTTTCATATTGTTTTATTAGATTAAGAAATTTTATATTTTACCAAGAATGTTTTGCTTAATAAAAAAAATGTTGAATTATCAGATAATTTTGTCTATATCTATTTACAGTGATCACGCGACTTGTTCTTTTAATATATTATTGGATGGGTTATATATAGAGATTTTATTTTCTAGTTAAACAGCTTTTGCAATTCTTTGATAAACTCGATTTGGGCTTTCTTTATACTATTTTTTCTCTTAAAACCTTCCTTTCTCAATCCCTTACCTCAGGGAAGGTAGAATAAGATAGATCTGGACATTTCATTTGAAAGTTATTTGATGTTATAACATATGGTCTTAATATCAATGTTCCTCTTTTAAAAATGAGAACAAAAAACTATCAACCTAAAGAGTGTGTTGAAGAGCAAAGCCTCATAAGGCATTTAATTCATGTCCAGGCTTCATTTCCCATCCTGAGGATTCCTCAAGGCTCATCCTTAAATGCCTCCTGCAGCAGAAAATTTTTCTTGATCCTTCTAAATGAACCTTAACATTTTGCATGTTTCATTTTATTGTACTTATATTTTCACTAATATTATCATTTGTTTATTTATTTCCTTGCTAGAGTACATGCTCTGCTAATTGAAACCAGGGACTGTCTCATTTTTATACACATTGAATAACTGTTAGTAAGGTGTTATGGACTAAATTATGTCCCCCAAAATTCATACGTTGAAGCATGTAAGCCCCCCCAGTACCCTCTAGGGTACTAAATAGAGCCACTTTCTAAAGTGACTCTATTTGGAGATAGGACTTTTAAAGAGGTAATTAAGTTAAAATGAGGATGTTAGGGTGGGCTAATCCGATAACCGGTGTCCCTATAAGAAGAGACCAGGGCTTCCCTGGTGGCGCAGTGGTTGAGAGTCTGCCTGCCAATGCAGGGGACACAGGTTCGAGCCCTGGTCTGGGAGGATGCCACATGCCGCAGGACAACTGGGCCTGTGAGCCACAACTACTGAGCCTGCGCGTCTGGAGCCCGTGCTCCGCAACAAGAGAGGCCGCGATAGTGAGAGGCCCACGCACCGCGATGAAGAGTGGCCCCCGCTTGCTGCAACTAGAGGAAGCCCTCGCACAGAAACGAAGATCCAACACAGCCATAAATAAATAAATAAATAAATAAATAAATAAAAAATAAAAAGAGAGGAGACCAGGACACACAAAGAGACACCAGGAATGTATATGCACAGAAGGACTAGGAAGAGGCAGCCCGAGGGTGTCCATCTGAAAACTAAGGAGAAAGGCCTCAGAGGAAATCAACTCTGTCCTCACCTTGATCTTGAAATTCTAGCCTCCAGACTGTGAGAATACAAAAACAAAAACAAACCAATTTCTGTTGCTTAAACCATCCAGCCTGTGGTATTTTGTAATGGCAGTTCTAAAAAACTATTACATAATGTATACAATAATTATTTTTATATTTAATTGTGTCAAATTCTTCTATGAAAAAGGTGGCATGAATGTACCAACACCGTCTTCACCCTATTCTAAGCATATGCAAATATTTACTGACCACTTAAAATACTGGGGGCAGGTAGTATGGAGAATAGGGAGAGCAAATAAGATTCCTCCCCTTTATAAAGCTAAGGATTATTGATGTTGAGTGTTAGAACCTTTCTTCAAGGAGGTTTTATCTCTTTCAATAATTACTAATTAAGAATTTTTATATTTATTAAACCGATATTTACTAGAGGGAAGATTAATAACCCCCCAAAACTGATAGCTGAGTCTGACTTCCCAAATAAAGGAAATTAGGAATTAAAAAGTTTGAAAACTTTAAGGCCAAGTTAATGAAAAATCATTTTACATTTATAGTAAGCATTTTCATCAAAGTAGGAACTATTGAGGAGTGTGTGTGTGTGTGTGTGTGTGTGTGCGTGTGTTTGTATGTGTTTTGGATGGGATACGCCAGTGGAATATAAAAGCATTATATGACACTGGATAACTCTTATTTTTGAGGAATTTACAATGTAATTTGAAAAGAAAAACAATAAAAATTAAAACTTTGCCTAGATTAAGTGGTTTGAGTAGAAAACCCCAAATATTTCGTCTCTTCTCAGAACATAGCACAAAACCATGTTTGTTCACATACCTAGAAAGAAAGCTCAGGGTTAAAGAGCGATCCAGAAAGACTTCCCTGTATGTACTTTGAGAGTCAGAACTTTGTCATATATTTTCTTTTGCTTAACATAACATGGTTAATGGTAAATCCTCAACACATCCTTCTCGAGATGAATTATACCAAATTAGGGTGGAGAAATCCAATGCCTACTCTGATAATTTTGCTGTCTTGTCCCTTCCCACAGTGGAAGAGAATTTCCCCACAGAACAGATTTGCTAGATTGAAATAAATGGCAACACTATTTTTCAAAGCCATGTCATGAATGTACACTATAGGAAAAACTTGAGCTGTGAGGCTGATGATCCTTCTAGAGTAAATGTAAATAAAGCTCAAGTGGCTCTTAGGGCTTTGGCAAGTCCTGTTGAGCCCAGAGTTTCTCATGCTCTAATTCAAATTCCCAAATGTACTCAAGTGGGCGAAAGTTCCAAACGATGTTTGGTAGAGAAAGGTAAAGAGGAGGTGATAGAATGTTCTGATTAACTTAAATACTTAGTAAATTGACTTTTAAATTTAAATTGCTTAGATTAAGGTTCTATAAATTATTTTCTGATCCTAGAATGCTGATTCTGTCTTTACCCACCCCTTTTTGATATTGTATGAATATAAAATGTCCTGTTGTTTGTGTGGCCCCAATAAACATAATACCCCCAACAAGCAGGTCATCACACTGCTTGTAAAACAAAGTTTCCCTTTTCCTTATAATCTGAATTTCAATGACACCCAAATGAAGAATGTAAGTCTTGAAATCGATAAATATTTAACTTGAAATTTCCTTAGAGAATAGCAGCTCATTATAAAAAGAGGAATCATAACTCTTTTTACGGGTAATACATTTGTTATTTTTTCTGTATTGCTACCTCAGCTTCCCACTCAGAGTTAACTTCAGTTCATCATTCTCATTTGTTTCATGAAGATCATAACTTTAATAAAATAAGTAAATGTCTAGAATCAACACTATTAGGACATTGGTTACTGATTTTTTTGGAATGAATGGCTCTGAAGAATGGAGACATGCAATTATGTTGTGGTCTAAAAAGTTTTGATGTAAGGAAGAAAACTACGTTATACTGAGTGGGTTTAGTTTATTACTACCAAAAAAACAAAAAAAACAAAAAGAGCTTTCGATTGAATGATTTGTGGGAATGAAAAACATGACTTTTCTCTTGAATCGTTTTTGTGCCTAGGAGTGTGGGTTGTTAGCATTTTTCCCTTTGCCTGCATAATTACCCTCAGTTCAGTCAAGGCTCCCACCAGGTCTACAGCTATACTCAGCAGAGCCTCTTCCTTGCATCAATCCTAAGTCCGTCCATGGTCAGGTGTGGAAATTAAACACACACTTTTAATTCATTCATGTGGCTACAAAGCATTACATGTTATGAATGTATGATTTAATTAATTCTTACTTTATTAATGGATACATCAATTATTTTTCTAATTCCACCTTGAAATAAGTAATAGCCTTGTCAATTCAGCTTTTACATTTTTGTAGAATAGATCTCTAAGTTTGTTTTCTGTGTTAAAGAGTATTGTATGTTTGTGAAACAATTTGAGATTTAGAGAAAAGTTGAAGTACAGAACAAAGAACCTAGAGTAAGTTGCTGAAATGATGTCCCTATATCCCCATATACTTTAGCTGTATTTCCTACAAACAAGGTCATTCTGTGACATAACCAAAATACAGCCACCAGCCTCAAGAAGCTAACAATCATTCACAGTGCTATCTAATCCTGATTCAAGTTTTGCCAGATGCCACAATAATGTTCTTTATAGCAAAAAGATTCAGTTCAGAATCATGTTCTAAATTTAGATACCATGTTTCTTTGGTCTTCAATTTTGAATAATTCCTAATTCATTTCTTATTATTTGTGAAGACTTATGCATTGTAAACAGTTCTGCATAAGCTCAGAAATATGGATGTTAACATTCAAAACACTTTTTTCCCCCAACAAAAGATTATAAAGTGATGTCTCTTTGTTATTTTATTTGCATTTTATTTACAGCTAATAAGGTTGAGCATGTTTTCTTAAGTTTTTGGTGATTTGCATTTTCTCTTATCTATTTTTCTACCATACTACTATTACTTTCATATTTTGTAGGTACTTAGAAAACAAGTGATATATTTTACAATAATTATTTTTCTCTAGACTTTGTTTATGCTATAATTGCATATATTTCAGTGGTCAAAACTATCAATCTTTCTTCTTGGATTTAGTGTCTTGCTAAAGACAACTAACTAGTCCAAAGTTTTACAACTATTCTGTTACATTTATTTTAACACTTTTATTATTTTTTAAATGTGATTTCAATCTATCTAGGAATTATTTTTATATGGTATAAAACATAGTGTATAAGCTTTTGTTTATTTTAGATGAATAGTTAATTATGCCAGTATTATTTATTAAAGAAAAGATATATTTCCTTCTAAATTAAGATGGCACTTCTATCATACATTATGTTTTTCATATCTAGTACATCTATTTCTGGACTCTAGTTTTATGTCATTGACCTATTTGCCAATACTGTGTTTACATTTTTATTATGGTAACTTTATAACAGGTTTCACTGATCTTGTATGGCAAGTTATCCTTTATGATTCTTTTTTTTTTCCTGAAATGATTTTGGTAATTTTACTCATTTAGTTTTCTGTTAATTTTAATTAACAGAAATTAATTTAAAAATATTATTAATAACAGTAATAGAAGCTCTCTATATAATAATCTATATATTATCTTTAAAATGTAAGATTACATTTTAAAGATATTGTCTATGTGTTCATTTTTTACTCTTGGCTTTGAATAGCATTTTATCTGATATTAATATGACTCACCTATTTTTTTCTATTACATATTGGCACAGAAATTTATTTTCCACTTTTCTTTTAACTTCATTTAAATATACTTGTATGTATCTAGTAGCTGGATTTTGTTTTATAAGCCAACCTATCATAAGGAAATTGCCATTAGTCATGTTAAACAGTATTGTTGGTTCTAATTAAAACCATCCCAATAATTCCAAATTTTACATCCAGATGGCAGGCAATTTAAATTATCATTATTATAATTATGTAAGATTAGATTTTATTCTCTTCCTGTTAATGTTGAAATTAGAAGTCAGGGTACCCGCAAAAAGTCAATAGGAGTGCCAGAAGGAGGCAGCTGATCTTTCTGTGTGATTTTGTCTACCAGCGGAATATTTGTCTACTTCTTGAGATCTCAGATTAAAACCCTTTCAATCTCCATCTTTCAAGTTTGTAAATATCAAGGTTTTTTTTATGGTGTTGGCTTTTGAGAATCCCCTCTTTATCTACTGTGGCTTATCCTTCTCATAGTCTTTTGTACCCCAGTGCCAATTCCTCATTCAAAATAGAGCTAACATTCAGAGCTCATTAAAGAGTAATAAAGGTTGAATTATTTCTGCTAAAGGGTATTAAGAAGACTTGATAATGGCATAATGACAAATACCATTGTGAAATTAATGCTCTGATTATTAGGTTTAATTGATGACAGACCTCATTCAGGAAAAGAAAATGTTTATTCCAGACCGCCTAGTTCAGATTAAATACATATTTTAGAACAGAAATAATGTCATCCTTTATGATTGTCTATACCATTACTCCTGGCTTTAGTACAGAATACTCTTACAAAGAAATAGAAGTGCTCATGAACAAAGTAAGGTTTATGAGCTTCCTCAAGAGAAGGATTTTTAAAAATACTGATTACTTGTAGTAATTTTTTTAAAAATCTGCATGTAAAATGAAAGTTATCTCATTGTTCTTGGATTCACAAGAATTGCGCACTTTGGAATAAAGATGGGTGAATATGAAAAGTTTCAGATTCCAATTGACATATATCTTGTATTTGGAAAGTAAAGGAAAGGATTGGGAAATGTTTCTAGTCCATTTGTTTCCTAAAGCAGTTCTTTCTTTAGTATCCTATGTAATCAGAAAAGTTCTCCCTATTGGACTTCCCTAGTGGTGCAGTGGTTAAGAATCCGCCTGCCAGTGCAGGGGACACGGGTTTGATCCCTAGTCCAGGAAGATCCCACATGCTGCGGAGCAAATAAGCCTGCGCTCTACAGCCCACCAGCCACAACTACTGAAGCCCGCGTGCCTAGAGCCCGTGCTCCGCAACAAGAGAAGCCACCACAATGAGAAGCCCATGCACTGCAACAAAGAGCAGCCCCCGCTCACCACAGGTAGAGAAAGCCCGCTCACAGCAATGAAGACCCAACACAGCCAAAAATAGATAAATAAATAAATTTATTAAAAAAAAAAAAAAAGAAAAGTTCTCCCTATTAAATTCAAATGTATCATTATACTTTTGCTTTGTATCCTGGAAAAGATCAAGACTCCATAGAGTTTTCCTAACAAGACTGTTAGGACATCTGCCAGATCATCAGCACTTTGGAAGCAGTGGTCCCTGGCAGATAGGTCTAATTTGTACAGATTATCAGGGCTTAGCTCTGAACTGCGTTCATCTGTAGGCTTTCTTCATTTCTAAGATAAGTATTTAAGGCTATGGAACTTCTTTGCACTGCTTTAGTGGCATCCACAAGCTTTGATATTTCATCCACTTAAAAACATATAAAGTTCATTACTGCAATTCCAATAGTTATGGTTTTTCTACTTTCTATATGTTATTTGGTTTCTAGCTTAACCAGCAAGTACCTCGAAAGACGTGTCCAGAAACCTGGGCTGAAGTTAATGATATTTTCCTCTCCCCAGGGACTGTCAGGCCTTTAAATCCTGATTGTTCTAGCCCCTGTGATGCCTTTAAACAGCTTTTTCTTTTTTTTTTTAATTGCCTTTCTATTTGCTCTTGATAGAAGACATCTTTCCACTGTAAGCTATTCCATTATAAGTCAGAGGTGGAAGGCTTATTGGATACATTTCTAAAAACTCCTTCATTATTAAATTTAATACAAATACATAAAAATAAAACACATAAACACATATGCAGCTTAATTAATTATCATAATCTGAACACCCATTAACCTTCTCCTCTACCCCATGCAGGATAGATTTTTGTAGTCACTTGTTACATGAGCCTTCCATGTGCCCCCTTACAAATCCCCTCTCTCCCCTAAGACTAACCACTATGCTAACTTTTATGGTAAAAGTTTCTTTTCTTTATAATTTTATCATTAAATGTGCAGCCCTAAATATCATAATTTAGTTCACCCTCCCTCTTGTTTTCATTTTTCTCTTGTAATTTATTTGTTGAAGAAACTGGAGTATTTGTTATGTAGAGTTTCTCCTAGTCTGGACTTTGTTGATTGTGTTCACATGGTGTAGTTTAAAGTGTTCCTCTACATTTTGTGTAAATAGGTTTTAACTTAGAGGCTTATTTTTTGACAAGACTATTATAACGGCTGGTTGTCTGTTGTAATGTTAGCAAGAGCTGATGATCATCACTCAGATTATTAAGTCATTAGGAGTTGCAAAATGGTGATGTCCTAATATGACCATTTTTTCTTGATTTATTTGGTGGAATGCTTACCTGAAGAGAAATGTCACTTTATCTACTATTTTGTTACCTAGAGATGTATGTAGTTTGTATGGGAAAAACATGATAAATGCTTGATTCTCTGTTTTTATTTTATTCTCTGCTATTATTTTATTTTAGTTTTCAAAGAGTTATTTCCTACATTCAAGACAGGTTTTTTTGGTATCATTATGTACTCATGGATTTAAACATATTAAATGTGTTTTTATGCATTGCAGTTATTATTTTTACTAATGTTCACATTGTCTCATCTTGGCCATTGGGAACCTCTTCTACTTGACTCCTAAGTCCTTTTAACATCCTCCTAGTTTTTAATAGCTTCCTTGCCATCTGACATGAAAAATTGTTAAAGCCTTACTTATCATGCACAATTTCTGTCTTAATCTTAGAAGCAGCCACAGATGACCACAGAAATACGCATGAATCTAGCTGAGACCAGAAGCACCATCCAGATGACCCATTGACTTGGGAGCAGAAATAAATAATTGTTGTTTTAAGCCACTGAGTTTGGGGTGGTTTGTTACACAGCCAATAGCTACTGACACAGAAGACAGACAAAAAGATAGAAAACAAGAACTAAAAAGTAAAGCCACCTGGCAAATACATCTGGAAATATCAAATTTTATTTAATATGACGTTTAAGAGAAGAAAATAGTGACAATAAAAGGGTTAACGATCATTTAATATCTAACAGGACACATTTGCCTAGGCTAAAACACATGTTTTCAAATGGAAAGGCTAATATCAATATAAGCTTCATCTAATGTAATAACAGAACCACAGATACAAAGAGAAAATTCTGTAAGATTTCAGGGAGAAAAAAGAGGTTAGCTGTCTAGGAATAAGTATGAAAGTGGCATCAGACATCTCATCAGCAGCATCAGCTATTACAGCAAACTTTTAAATTTGGGGTGTGTGTGTGTGTGTGTGTGTGTGTGTGTGTGTGTGTGTGTGTGTGTGAAAGAAAGGGGAAGAGAGGGAGAAAGAAAGAGAGAGAGAGAGAGAAAAGTTGAACGCTAAGAATGTTAAAGTGGTAGGTCTTTAACTCCTTGCTGAGGCACATAGAGAAGAGTTGCCAGTAACCTCCCAGCTTTAGAGGCTGGGATAACTCTATTTGGCCTATTTGGTTTCATCTTGGTCTCTTGGGAGCCAAGAAGAACCAGCATATCACAGGAAGCTGGTGATCTTCTCTCAGGAATCAGAGTTCTCTGAAGTCCTCACCCCAGAATTTGACATTAATCTGAAACTTACTTTGGGGTTCTTTTGTGTATGTCAGAGAAATCCTCATATCAGTTTTCTCTACCAAGACCCTAACCAAGCCCCTGGCCTCACTGGCACCCAGTTGCATATATACCCAAGAAGCTCTTTAACTCAGAAAAGTCAGGTATATTGAAGTTAATACTAGAAAAGAAGAGGAATACAATATGGAGTCATGTTCCAAACTGCTTCACAGAAACATGATAACAAGGGGAAATTTTTAATAAAGGTTAGGTTTTTGTTTATTTTGTTTTTAAATTTATTTCTTCTTGTTTCTCAATCTAGAAAGTTGTATTAAGTATAAATAATAGTACCTTATCTCTAGCCACTGCAGATGGTCTGTGAGACTCCCTGTCAGGACTTGGTCATTCTGATATCTCTCTTCATATTAACAGAGGACTCCATAGGACAATACACACAAGTAGCTGGCCTTGATCAGTTATGCCCTGTCCTTTAGGTTAGAACTCAGAAGGTGTGCCGGCCCCATGTCATTTTCTAGCCCCAAAACAACAAATGTTTTCTGCCCTCCTTGAAACATGATCCTCTCTTGGATTCCACTTATTTCTGGTTTTACCTCTATTCTTATATCTGCTTCTTCTTATCTCCTTTCCTGGCTCTATTCAAATACTACCTGCTTGTGCTTCTTAGCAATAGGGCCTAGGACTCTGCTCTTCTCTCACTTAGATTCACAGGTAATCTCAACATCTACATGTCAAAAAAAATGAATTTTAATTGTTTCCTCAGAAAACTCTTCCTTTTGTGTCATACCCATATCGGCAAAGTATATCACATCCATCCAGTTTATTACTCAGGCCAGAAACTAGCATTATTCCCTATCCTTCACATCCCAAATATAATCCCATAACAAATCCTTTCATTTCTATATTCCTTTGTTCTCAGTTACTGCTACCCATTTAGTTCAGCCCATCATAATATTTTGCTAGGATTACTGCAGCACTATCAAACTGGTCTTCCTTTACCCCATTTTTCATGCATCCATAAAAGTTATCTTAACATATATAAGATCACCTCATATCTCCTTTTCTTACATTTCAATGACTTCCCATGTATTAATTAATAAAATTTAAATTTCTTACCATGGTCTACAAATTCTTACATGATCTGGCCCTTACTATGTCTCCAAACTTTCTACTTCTCCTTGGCTCACTTGGTTACATGTCACCCACACTAATCATCTTCAGGTTCTTTAAATATACCAAACTTATAACTGCTGCAAGTTCTTTAAACATGTTTCCTCTATCTGCATGACATTCCTTCTCTTTCTTTGTATGTCTGACTTTTTATTTTCCTTGTAAGAAATCATTCTAATTTTCCATCCCTGTAAGTAATTCAGTGCCCTGTTTTTCTCTTCTATGGTAATTATGAGACACTTCTTTGTGCTTTTGTTTTCTTACCTGCAAGAATAGCAGATATAAATACTATTTAATAACATTAACTACTTCAAGGGTTAATGTGAAGATGAATGAAAAAGTGTAAAATGTTTAAAACATGGGTCAGCAAACATTTTCTGTAAAAGGCCAGAGATAATTAATACTTCAGGCTCTGCAAGTCGTATAAAAGCTATTGCTCATATTTCTTCTTTTTTTCCTTTCCTTGCTTTTTAAAACAATGCTCCAAAAATTTAAACTCAGTCTTTGCTTACTGGCTATGTGAAAACAGGATGCTGACTGGATTTAGCCATGGGCAGCAGAGTAACAAGCCCCGAAACAGTGTCAGGTAGATAATAAGTGCTCAATGAATGTTAGTTATTGTTATAAATTGCATAGTACAATATGTTATTTGTTGTCTATAAAAACAAATCCTCCATTAAAAGTTAGGCCTCATGAAGCAAAGGGTAGTATCTGTGTTCATCATTTTCTTATTACAGTGTTTGACATATACAGGTACTCAAATATATTTGTAATATGGCTATCAAATCAGTGAGAATATGACAGATTATTCAGTGAAAACAAGACACATATGGTATTGGTATTGGGATGATTAATTAGTTCTTTGGGGGGAAAAACAGAAAATACTGATTGAGACCACTCCTTATTGAAAAAAAACTCCAGCTCAATCAATGGATTAAAGTGAACAATAAAACTATAAAAGTACTGGAAGAAAACTAGGTTAAAAA
Organism: Globicephala melas; assembly: GCF_963455315.2. Classification (NCBI taxonomy): domain Eukaryota; kingdom Metazoa; phylum Chordata; class Mammalia; order Artiodactyla; family Delphinidae; genus Globicephala; species Globicephala melas. Next base: position 79,019,631 of record NC_083316.1, on the reverse strand, counting down.
AAAAACTCTTGTGGTAAAACTGTCAATATTTCAGGTGACATGATACTCTATATAGAGAATCCTAAAGTCTTCACACATAAACTACTAAAACTAATAAATGAATTCAGTAAGGTAGCATGATACAAGATTAATATAAGGAATCTGTTGTGTTTCTATACACTAATAATGAAATATCAGAAAGAGAAAGCAAAAAAAAATCTCATTTAAAATCATATCAAAAAAAAATACCTAAGAATAAAATTAACCAAGGAGGTGAAAGACTTACACGCCCAACACTATAAAACATTGATCAAAGAAACTGAAGAGGATTCAAAGAAATGGAAAGATATGCCATGTTCTTGGATTAGAAGAATTAATATTGTTAAAATGGCCATAATACTCAAAGCAATCTACAGATTTAGTGCAATCCCTATTAAAATAACCATGATATTTTTCACAGAAATAGAACAAATAATTCTAAAATTTATATGGAACTACAAAAGACCTAGAATTACCAAAGCAATACTGAGAAAAAAAGAACAAAGCTGGAGGTATAACCCTTCCAGATTTGAGACTGTACAACAAAGCTACAGCAATCAAAACAGCATAGTATTAACACAAAAACAGACATATAGATCAATGGAACAGAATAGAAACCTGGAAATAAATCCATACACCTATGGTCAATTAATCTACAACAAAAGAGGCAAAAATATGCAATGAAGAAAAGACAGTGTCTTCAAGTGGTGTTGGGAAAGCCTGACAGTTACATGTAAAACAATGAAATTAGAACATTTCCTTACACCATATGTAAAAATAAACTCAAAATGGTTTAAAGACCTAAATGTAAGACATAACACCATAAAACTCCTAGAAGGGAACATAGGCAAAACATTCTTTGACATAAATCATAGCAATATTTTCTTAGTCTCCCAAGGCAAAAGATATAAAAGCAAAAATAAACAAATGAGACCTAATCAAACTTAAAAGCATTTGCACAGCAAAGGAAACCAGTGACAAAATGAAAAAAAAAGTATGGAATGGGAGAAAATATTTGCAAATGATGTTGCCAACAAGGGGTCAATAGCCAAAATATACAAACAGCTCATACAACTCACAATTAAAAATAACAAACTACCCAATCAAAGGAAGGGCATAAGACCTAAATAGACATTTTTCTAAAGAAGACATACAGATGGCTAACAGGCACATGAAATGATGCTCAACAACACTGATTATTAGAGAAATGCAAATCAAAACCACATTGAGGTTTCACTTCATACCTGTCAGAATGACTATCATCAAAAAGTCTATAAATAATAAATGCTAGAGAGGGTATCAAGAAAAGGGAACCCTTGTACACTGTTGATGGGAATGTAAGCTGGTGCAGTCACTATGGAAAACAGTATGGAGGTTTCTTAAAAACTAAAAATAGACTTACCACATGATCCAGCAATTCCACTCCTGGTTATATATCTGGAAAAAACAAAAACACTAATTTAAAAAGATATATGTACCCCAATGTTCATAGCGGCACTATTTACAATAGCCAAGACAAGGAAGCAAACTGCATATCCATCAACAGATGATTGGCTTAAGAAAATGTGATATATATATATATATATATATAATTGGATATTATATACACACATATAATATATATAATATTATATATACATATATATTATATATGTACATATATACACAAAATTGGATATTACTCAGCCATGAAAAGGAATAAAATACTGCCAATAAAATACTGCCTCAGAATATTATATTTAGTGAAATAAGTCAGGCAGAGAAAAACAAATACTATAGGATATCACATATATGGGATCTAAAAAATTATACATATGAATCTATGTACAAAACAGAAACAGACTCACAGACATAGAGAACAAACTTATGATTTCCAAAGTGGGGGAAGGACAAATGAGTATGGAATTAACAGATACAAACCACTCTATGTAAAATAGACAGCAACAAGGATTTACTGTATAGCACAGGAAATTATACCCAATAACTTGTAATAACCTATAATAGAATATAATCTGTAAACCCCAAATCTCTATGCTGTACACATGAAACTAATACAATATCACAAATCCACTATACTTCATGATTTAAAAAAAACCTCTTGTAATAATGAGTGTGTTCAAAGAATATACCATACTTGAAATTCATAAAGGAAAATCTAACAAGACTTCTGCATGATAGAAACAATAGTTAATTCAAGTGCCAAATGACAAACCACAGAATAAATTGTATTATCAAATGTCTAATATTGTGGAGTCAGGTTACATGTTGGTGAGTGTATGGAGAAAGAGGTTCTTTCATGAAAACAGTAGGATTTTAAATTGAGCAGCCTCTTCAGTCACCTATTACTAATAGCTGCCAAATTTAAGCATAGTCTTTAAAACAGAAATTCTACATAGGATTATACTCTAGCAATTTATACGTAGAAAAGTTTGGCAAGGTAAGTGCAAGAATGTTCACTATAATATTGTTTATTAAAGCGAAAAGCAGGTCCCGTCTGTAGGGACCCTCTGTGGGTAAATATACTGTGATAACTCCATACAGTCTATGGAGTTATGAAATGTTACACAACCATTACAAAGAATGAAGAGAATCTAGATGCACTGATAGAGAATGATAAAGAGTTAAGTTTAAAAAAAGCAGTCGGTAGCATTGTATATACAAACTGTTCTCAATTTGCAAATGTTATACATGATTTTATGAGTTTTGAAATGGTCATTGGCTCTGGGGAAAGAGGACTGAAGGAGCCACTGGTGTAAGAAGGAGACTAACATTAACATTTGCATAGTTTAATCTCTTTTACCATGTTCATGTATTACTTTTTCAAATAAAAATACAAAAACATTTAAAGAAAGCAGTATTTTTCCTAAAGACTATTTATAGATTGGAAGAACAGACTAAGCATTTAAAAAATTCTGGTGTAACTGGTTCTTATAAAAACTTTCTTGATTGTTGAATAATTTGGAATTCTCAGCATAATTCTTACTATTCTGACACTTGCTAATTTGCTATTTCCTAAGGGTTTCTAGCAGATGATTTCTTTCCAGAAGTTTCTGTTTTTCTTTCTCTATATATATGTCTTTAAGTAACTCTTTATCTCTGTAATTTGATTCTCATCAATATTCAAAGTATATTATCATTTAAAAGTTTAGTGAGAATACAGTAAATGAAACTAATGTAGAAACAACTTGGATTTGAGTTTCTCTTATTTTACCAATTTAGTTACTCAATTATCTCTTCATTGCTCTCAAATTACGTGAAATTTGGCAAATGCTGTGCAGAATCTTAGTTTCATGTAATAAATACAAATTAGGTTTTTCCTTTTACTCTAGTTAACCTAAAATTGAAAAGGAGCTTTATAAAGTAAAATTTGAGCCAAGTAACTTTAATTTGTCTTTCCTCTACAAAATTCATGGTCAAGACGGACTTTCTTCCACTGTTATAAACCGAGCTGACTTGACCAAAATCACAACTAACTGCTGAACAACCACTGACAGAAAAAAAAAAAAAAGCTAGAATCTATCAAAAAAGATACTCTACATCCAAAGACAGAGAAGAAGCCACAATGAGACAGTAGGATGGATGCAATCACAATAAAATCAAATCCCATATATGCCATGTAGGCAACCCACAAACTGGAAAATAATTATACCACAGAAGTTCTCCCACAGGAGGGAAAGTTCTGAGCCCCACATCAGGCTCTCCAGCCTGGGGGGTCAGACAGTGGGAGAAGGAGCCCTCAGAGGTACCAGTCCCTCTCACCAGAAAGCATGCATAGGCTTCTTAGACATCTTATCCACCTGCGGGCAGACAGCAAAATCAAGAAAAGCTACAGCCCTGCAGACTGCAGAATGGAAACCACAATCACAGAAAGTTAAAAAAAATAATATGGCACAGGAATATGTCCCAGATGAAGGAAAAAGATAAAACCCCAATAGAACAATTAAGCAAAGTGGAGATAGGAAATCTAACTGAAAATGAATTCAAAGTAATGATAGTAAAGATGATCTAAAATCTCGGAAATAGAATGGAGGCACAAATCGAGAAGATACAAGAACTGTTAAACATAGACCTAGAAGAAATAAAGAACAAACGGAGATGAACAATACAAAAACAAAAATGAAAAATACCCTAAAAGGAATCAATAGCAGAATAACTGAGGCAGAATAATGGATAATTGAGCTGAAAGGCAGAATGGTGAAAATCAGTGCTGTGGAGCAGAACAAAGAGAAAAGAATGAAAAGAAATGAGGACAGTCTAAGAGACCTCTGTGACAACATGAAACACACCAACATTCGCATTACAGGGGTTCCAGAGGAGAAGAGAGAGAGAAAGAACCTGAGAAAATACTTGAAGAGATAATAGTTGAAAACTTCCCTAACATGGGAAAGGAAACATTCACCCAAGTCCAGGAAGCACAGAGAGTCCCAGGCAGGATAAACCCAAGGAGGAACACTCTGAGAGACATAGTAATCAAGTTGACAAAAATTAAAGACAGAGAAAAGATATTAAAAGCAACAAGGGAAAAGCAATAAATAATGTACAAAGGAATTCCCATAAGATTATCAGCTAATTTCTCAGCAACTACTCTGCAGGCCAGAAGGGAGTGGCATAATATATTTAAAGTGATGAAAGGGAAGAATCTAAGAATACTCCATCCAGCAAGACTCTAATTCAAATTTGGCAGAGAAATCAAAAGCTTTAGAGACAAGCAAAAGCTAAGAGAATTCAGCACCACCAGACCAGCTGTGCAACAAATGCTAAAGGAATTTCCCTAGGCAGAAAAGAAAAGGCCACTACTAGAAACAAGAAAATTATGAATGGAAAAGCTCAGTAGTAAAGGCAAACATACAATAAAGGCAGGGAATCATCTGTACACAAATATGATATCAAAACCACCAATTATGAGAAGAGGAGAGCACAAATGCAGGATATTGGAAATGCATTTGAAATCAAAACACCAGCAACTTGGGACTTCCCTGGTGGCACAGTGGCTGGGAGTCTGCCTGCCAATGCAGGGGACATGGGTTTGATCCCTGGTCTGGGAGGATCCCACATGCCACAGAGCAACTAAGCCCATGTGCCACAACTGCTGGGCCTGTGCTCTAGAGTCCTCGAGCCACAACTGCTGAGACCATGTGCCAAAACTACTGAGGCCCGGGCACCTAGAGCCTGTGCTCCACAACAAGGGAAGCCACCACAAGGAGAAGCCCGCACACTGTAAAAACGAGTAGCCCCTGCTTGCCGCAACTAGGGAAAACCCACACGCAGGAACAGAGACCCAGTGCAGCCAAAATAAATAAATAAATGAATAATAAAATAAAATTTAAAAAAAGACCAGCAACTTAAAACAATCTTGTTTATATACAAGCTGCTATATCAAAACTTCATGGTGACCACAAACTAAAAATCTACAATAGATACACAGATAAAAAAGAAAAAGCAACCCAAACACAATGCTAAAGTTAGTCATTAAATCACAAGAGAAGAGAACAAAAGAGGAAGGAAAGAAAAGAAACCTACCAAAACAAACTGAAAAAAATTAACAAAATGGCAATAAGAACATACATATTGATAATTACCTTAAATGTAAGCAGATTAAATGCTCCAACCAAAAGACACAGACTGGCTGAATGAATACAAAAACAAGACCTATATATATGCTGTCTACAAGAGACACACTTCAGACCTAGGGACACATACAGACTGAAAGTGAGGGGATGGAAAAACTTATTCCATGCAAATGGAAGTCAAAAGAAGGCTGGAGTAGCATTACTCATATCAGACAAAATAGACTTTAAAATAAAGACCATTACAAGAGACAAAGAAGGACAGTACATAATGATCAAGGGATCAATTCAAGAAGATATAACAATTGTAAATACATATGCACCCAACATAGGAACACCACAATATATAAGGCAAATACTAACAGCCATGAAAGGAGAAATTGAGAGTAATAATAATAGTGGGGGACTTTAACACCCCACTTTCATCAATGGACAGATCATCCAAACAGAAAATCAATAAAGAAACACAGGCCTTAAATGACACATTAGACCAGATGGACTTAATTGATATTTATAGAACATTCCATCCAAGACCTGCAGAAAATGCATTCTTCTCAAGTGCACATGGAACGTTCTCCAGGATTGATCACATGCTGCACCACAAAGTGAGCCTCGGGAAATTTAAGAAAATTGAAAACATATCAAGCATCTTTTCTGACCACAAAGTTATGAGATTAGAAATCAACCAGAAGAAAAAAAAAACCTGTAAAAAACACAAACATATGGAGGTTAAACAATATGTTACTAAACAACCAAAGGATCACTGAAGAAATCAAAGAGGAAATCAAAAAATACCTGGAGACAAATGAAAACAAAAGCACAATGATCCAAAACCTATGGGATGCAGCAAAAGCAGTTCTAAGAGGGAAGTTTATAGCAATACAATCTTACCTCAGGAAACAAGCAAAATTTCAAATAAACAACCTAACCTTACACCTAAAGCAACTAAGGAAAGAAGAACAAGCAAAACTCAAAAGTTAGTAGAAGGAAAGAAATCATAAACATCAGAGCAGAAATAAATAGAGATGAAGACAACAACAAAAAAATCAATGAAACTAGAGCTGGTTATTTGAAAAGGTAAATAAAATTGATAAACCTTTAGCCAGACTCATCAAGAAAAAGATGAAGAGGTCGTTAATTAATAAAATTAGAAATGAAAAAGGAGAAGTTACAATGGGCACCACAGAAATACAAAGGATCATAAAATATTACCATGAGGAACTATATGCCAATAAAATGAACAACCTTGAAGAAACGGAGAAATTCTTAGAAAGGTACAATCTCCCAAGACTGAATCAGGAAGAAATAGAAAATATGAGCTGAACAATCACAAGTACTGAAATTGAAACTGTGATTAAAAAAACTCCCAAAAAACAAAAGTCCAGGACCAGACGGCTTCACAGGTGAATTCTATCAAACTTTTAGAGAAGAGTTAACACCTATCCTTCCCAAACTCTTCCAAAAAAATTGCAGGGGAAGTAATACTTCCAAATGCATTCTATGAGGCCACCATCACCCTGATACCAAAACCAGACAAAGATACCACAAAAAAAGAAAATTAGAGGCCAATATCACTGATGAATATAGACACAAAAATCCTCAACAGAATACTAACAAACAGAATCCAACAACACATTAAAAGGATCATACACATGATCAAGTGGGATTTATCCCAAGGACACAATGATTTTTCAATATCTGCAAATCAATCACTGTGATACAACACACCAACAAACTGGAGAATAAAAACCATATGATCATCTCATTAGATGCAGAAAAACCTTTTGACAAAATTCAAGATCCATTTATGATAAAAACTCTCAAGAAAGTGGGCATAGAGGGAACCTACCTCAACATAATAAAGGCCATATATGACAGACCTATAGCTAACATTATATTGAATGGTGAAAAGCTGAAAGCATTTCCTTTAAGATCAGGAACAAGACAAGGATGTCCACGCTTGGCACTTTTATTCAGCATAGTTTTGGAAGTCCAAGCCATAGCAATCAGAGAAGAAAGAGAAATAAGGAAATCCAAATTGGAAAAGAATAAGTAAAACTGTCACTGTTTGCAGATGACATGATAATATACATAGAAAATTCTAAAGATGTTACCAGAAAACTACTAAAGCTCATCAATGAATTTGGTAATGTTGCAGAATACACAGAAATCTGTTGCATTTCTGTACACTAACAATGAAAGATCAGAAAGAGAAATTAAAGAAACAACTTCATTTATCATCACAACAAAAAGAATAAAATACCCAGGAATAAACCTACCTAAGGAGGAAAAAGACCTGTATTCTGAAAACTATAAGACACTGATGAAGGAAATTGAAGATGACACAAGCAGATGGAAAGATACACCATATGCTTGGATTGGAAGAATCAATGTTGTAAGAAAGACTATACTACCCTAGGAAATCTACAGATTCAATGCAATCTCTATCAAATTACCAATGGCATTTTTCACAGAACTAGAACAAAAATATCTTAAAATTTTTATGGTGACATAAAAGACCCTGAATAGCCAAAGGAATCTTGAGGAAGAAAAATGGAGCTGGAGGAGTCAGGCTACCTGATTTCAGACTATACTACAAAGCCACAGTCATCAAAACATTATGGTACTAGCACAGAAACAGAACTATAAATCAATGGAATAGGACAGAAAGCCTGGGCTTTCTATCCTAGGCATATATCCCAAGAAAAACAGGGTTTGAAAGGATACATGCACCCCAATGTTCAATGCTGCACTGTTTACAATAGCCAAGACGTGGAAGCAACCGAAATGTCTATTGACAGAGGAATGGATAAAGAAGATGTGGTACATATACCCAATGGAATATTACTCAGCCATAAAAAGAGTGAGATAATGCCATTTGCAGCAACATGAATGGACCTAGAGAGTATCATACTAAGTGAAGTAAGTCAGACAGAGAAAGACAAATATCATGATATAGCTTATATGTAGAATCTAAAAAGGTGATACAAATGAACATTTACAGAACAGAAAGAGACTCACAGACAGAAAACAAACTTAAGGTTACCAAAGGAGAAAGGGAGGTGGGGAGAGGGATAAATTAGGAGGTTGGGATTAACATGTATACACTACTATATATAAAATAGATAACCTACAAGGACCTACTGTATAGCACAAGGAACTCTCCTCTATATTCTGCAATAAACTAAATGGGAAAAGAATTTGAAAAGGAACAGATACATGTATATGTAAAACTGAATCACTCTCCTGTACACCTGAAACTAACACAACATTCTTAATCAACTATACTCCAATATAAAATAAAAGTTAAAAAGAAAAAAAAATAAACCAAAGTGACTTTCTTTCTTTTGCAAATTAGACTTATCAAATCTTCACAAAATCCTTTTTTCTATTCAAGATGATAAATATTTATTGAGTAGATAATTTATGCAAGAAATGATCAAAGATTATGACGGGAACATAAAAGATGAATAGAGCATATCTCTCCCTAATAATTTTTAATGCTTTTGAGATTAAAAGTTAAAGTAATCAAATAGCAAAAAATTACTGGCATAGTATTCTGGTAGATATCATACATGTCCATGGCATTAATGATTTTACAGATGGAAAAATGAAACTAGAGTGACGTAAATAACTTGACCCAAAGTATTCAGCTATTATGTCGCTAAATTTGGATACAAATTCAACTGACATGTCTCCAGACAAATCCAAAGTTTCCACAGCCCACATGCTAGCCATTCATTCTGTATTTCCAAAACAACTGATAGACTGTTTTGAGCATTTACTATGCAATGGGCAATATTTTAAGCATTTTATATATTAATTCATTTAATCCTAGCAATGATCCTATGAGGTTATTACTCTCGTGGCCATTTCACAGATTAAGAAAACAAGGTGCTCAAGAAGAACCCAGTGATTTGGATGTGTCTGGTTAGGGAGTTCTGGAATGACATTCTCAAGAAATTAGCACGTGGAAGATTATGGGGTAAGATTTGAGCAGGATTTGGTAGGTATACATGAGAGAGAGCGAGAGCACTAAGGTGTATGGAAGAAAGAGACACAACAGAACTATTCAGGAAGAAACTAAACAAGCTAAGCACGACTGGATATGCAAAGACAGAATTTATGAGATACCAATGGCAATTCTGTAGTTTGGGGCCTAGATGTCAGAGAGTTCTATAGGTAATGAATTTATGTGTTTTGGAAGAAGAGCTCATTTTGCAAATGCATTGGCACACTCTAGTAAATAGCATGTATCACCATGGCTTTAAATATCACCTATATGCTTTCCTTTGCATCTTTATTCCTTCTCCTTTCCCTGAGCACCATCCTGCTTTTACATTGCCTTCTGGATACTTCCATTTGAATCACTGCAGGTAACTGAGGATGGCATTTCCAAAACACATACAGTTATCTTTTTCCAAAATGTTTTTTCTGTCTGGATTAAAGGGGTAATCATTCACCTGGTTACCCAAACTAGAAAATATAGTTTTTAAAAAAAATTCCACGCTGATCCTCTCCCTCAATGCCTAATTTATTTACAAAATTCTACGAATTTTACTCACTGTATCTTTCTTGAGTCCATCTACTCCTCTCCATAACTTCTGCCATTGCTTTAGGGTACACCCCTATCTGCTCTACTGCTTGACCAGAGAACAGCCTTCTTTCTATTCTCCAGCTTATACTCATTCTTCGAATGCCAATTCAAATGTCATTTTTCCTGTGACAATGTCACTAATCTTCCCAGATGGAGCCAGTCACTTCTTTCTCTGTGCTGTTATAATTTATATGTTTTGAGTAAGTGTTTTGTTTATGTGTCTATTTGTTCCATTAGACAATGTGTTCCTCAGAAAGAGAAACAATGCGTTAGTCATTTTCCCCAAAGTATAGCCGTAGTGTTGCCGTAGTGTTTGACACATGGTAAGGACTCAACAATATTGAATGAATAAATAAATGATGGAATGAAAGAGAAGCACATTAGTTAGTTGCATGCATAGTTGTAGAGCTTGCTGTCTATACCTTAAAAATATATCTAGAATCCAACCATTCCTCAACATCTACACTGCTTAGTCACTAACATTTCTTGACCAGTTCACGGAGTAGCCACCCAATTACTCCTACTGCTTCTCAACCCTTCCCCCTGCAGTCTATTCTTACTGCAGTCACCAAAGTGATCCTAATAAGACTTAAGTCAGATCGTGTCACTTTTCAAAGCAAACCCTCTAATGGCTTCACTTCACACAGGTTAAAAATGATAGTCCTTACAAAGGCCCGCAAGGATTGACTCAATCTGGCACACTGTTACCTCATCTCTGACAGGCCTGGAAGGCTCCTTGGGGGCTTCACTTCCTGTTTGCTCTGCCTGGATTCACAAGCCCAGCTATCCACATAGTCTGTTCCTTCTCAGCCCCTTTGGGTCCTGACTTAAACATCATATTTTCCCCTTTTTTCCCTCATAGACTATATCCTTACCTACATTATATCTATCTAATCTATATCTATAATTTAAATATAATTTCATATAATGTTAAACATGTGAATACAATAATCTTAAAATGTAATTTTACTATAATATTAAATGATTATTGATAAAATGTTAAATGGTTATTTATAAAGTTGAGCAGTTATTTATAAGGTCAGATGTTTGTTAATTGTCTATGCCCCCACTAGACTATAATGTGGAAAGAGAATTTTTATTGTTTTGTTTAAACCTAAGAGATTGCCTGGCAGAGACAGCCTGAGGTTGCAACATGTAAATGTACATCTGTCCTGCAGGTGTGGGTGACAGCAGTGGCAAGGGTATTGGAAATCAGCTTACTTTGAATATATCTGTGTTGCAATCTCACCACTTAGCTGTGCAGGAAATGCACCCTTAGGACATAGGAAAAGCAATGTATTTCCTCAAGTCCCAGGGAAGGATGGTTCTATACAGCAGCTACTTTTGACCTGGCCACCCTAAACACCATGCATAAACTTTTGAAACAGCTTTTTATGTGTGCCTGTCTTTATGTGCAGGGACAATGTATATGGTTTTGCAGATTGTTCACTACATTAGGGCACCTGGCAATTGGGGACTGAAATCCAGTTTGTTCCAGTAGATATTGCAACTAGTTAAGGCCATTAAATAAACATTCGTAAGGAGGACTCAGTCATATCACTTGTTTATGACAGAATATCCAGAATAACAGAATTAAATACTAAAAACTATTAGAGAGTTAAGTATAGTGGCTGCTAATAAAATTAACTTATAAAAGTCAATGGATTTTTAATATGCCCACAACATTTAATTACAAAATACAATATAAAAAATTACAAGCACAATAGCAACAACAAATACCACACCTAAGAACATGCATAACCAAATCATTAAAAGATACCTGAAGAAAATTTTAAAAATAACTGAGGAACATAAAAGTAGACTTAAATAAATGGAGCAATATTCTTTGTCCTCATGAGGAAAGACTCGCTGTATAAATTCAATTTAATCATCGGGTCATCTGGGGATAAAGAGAAGTATGATGGAGTAGGAGTGGGTGGTGGTAGAACCAATGTTTCTAATCAACATTTGGCATTATAGCCATAAGAGGGTAGCCATAAAAATACTTTTAAAAGAAGCTAATAAACTAGCTAATAAATTCTAATAAACTAGAATTTGGAATAGAAAATATTTGTATAAAATCTTAAGCAACAGAAATTAAGATATTGATGTAACTGTACAAGAATTAGCACCAAATCAATGGATCAGAATAGATATTAGAAACATAAAATACATAAAAAGTTTTATATAATATAAAAAGTTAGAAGTGGCAATTTAAATCACTGAGAGAGAACTGGATTATTTAATAGCATGGATAAAATTTGTCAAATATTTTTAATAAAAACTGGATTTCCAACTTCTTTTTTCAGGAAAATAAATTCCATATGCATTAAAGACTCAAGTATGCAAAATTAATCAAGAAACACTATGGATTAATTTTTACATAATATTTAGGTTAGAAAGGATCTTTCCTAACAAGACATGTAAACCAGTAATAATAAAATGAAAATTGATAATTTTACTACATAAAAATTATAGTTAATGTATAGGAAAAAAGAAAGCTTGAAAATACAATCTATAAGTGGGAAAACTGTAATATATATGCTTAATGTCCCTAATATGCCAAAAGCTTTATGATATAGCTAAAAGAAGGTAAGCTGTACTGCAGATGGAGTAGGTTTTAGTGATGTCATGAGTTAAGTCAGGGGCTTGCTGGCAAATGGCTAAAGTTGTATGAAGGAAGAATGCCAGGCAAGTTTGCACCAATGCTCTCTATAAGTTTATTTTCATATATTCTAATGGTTTTTAATTTGATTTAAATATTTAGTACAGCTGAAATATATATTTGTGAATAGCACGACATAGCAGTTAGGACTTTTCTTTCTTCTGGATGGATAGCCAATTATGCCATTTAATAAACAGATCAGCTGATTCCCACTAAATTGTCATTTAAATTTCCGTATATATATATATATATATATATACACATATATGTTTCTGGATTTCATTTTGTCAAAGTTTCCTATTTTACAATATTACCCATATTTATTTAGCATTATTGGAAGATATTGTTCTACCTGCTTTACCTATATTAATTTATTCAGTCTCAAAAGCAACACGGGAAGGTAATATTATTTCCACTTTACAAGAGAAGTAACTTTTGTGTGAAATGACTTGTACAGGTTTATCCAACTAGTGAGAAATAGAGATTCAGATCGAGGCAGACTTGCTCCAGAGCCTGGATTGAGTCACTGTGCTATCTTGCCCCTCTTACACAAACAGCACTGCAGTGATGGTCTTGGTAAATACATGAGAGAATCTTTTTTTTAAGGGAGACATATATAAGTGGAATTGACGGTCATAGCATCATAGGGTCATAAGGTTCACACATTTTCAGTTTTAAATGTACTGCCAGACTGCCCTTCATGGTGGCTGTATCAGTTTAATTTCCCTCTGTGAGGTGGAGGAGGGAGAGAGATAATGAATGAGAATATATGTTTACCATGTGCTTGATATTGTGCTACATGCTATCTTATTAATCTTTACATGGACACTGAGTGATAGGTATTTTTAAATATGGAAACTGAAGCTATGCTAGGTTCACTAATGTCCTGAGATTTGCATAGTTAATAAATGAAAAAAACGTGATTGAACCCAAGACATCTAGCTTGAAATCTATAGTAATTTCATTTTATGTTCCATTTCAAGTTACATATTGAGTGAAACAAAACTGGAGAGGCTAATAATCAAGAATTTAAAAATTATTATTAATTTTACTCAAGTATACCCCAGGATAAAAAATGTCAAACCAATTAATTTTGACCCTGGTTATAGGAATTTTTTTGAATGGCTTAGATCAGAGGAGTTGCTATTGACCAAAGGCAATTTTTGTGAAAACAAAACAAAACAGCCATTCAGTGAAAAAGCATATGAACAAAAACATAGTAATTTGTCAGCATCTGAAGCAAAATTGTTGGACATTTTTCAGGTCAAAGGTCACTTCAAAAAGAGAAAATATATCACACACCAAATATCTCACTCACTCCGAGAGCAAAACTCCAGTAAATATTAACATTAATAAGATTATTGCTACTTCAAAAAGGTGATGTGAGGTGATGTTTTTTTAGTTAAATGTTACAGTTGTTAATTCATAACACAATAAAGCATTTAGATATTGATATATAATAAAACTGCGCACTCCAAGAGACCAGACTGTTGGTCACCTGTGGAAACGTTTGTGAATTATTAGTAGTCCTAGGATCACATTTTAAGACCCAGTGATGCAAGAGTAATCATTTTAACTGGGAGCTCCCACAGGCAGATGGTATAAGAGACTACAGTTCTAGAGCTTGTACTCTAAATCTTACATGACAGACATGTAATATTTTTACTCTGTGACATCAATATTTTGGTGGGTTAACTTCAAATCTGTGATCTTTTTGTGAAATGTAGACACTACATGAAAAATCAAAAATATATGGCATTAAATCATATGGATGTGATGATAAATAAAATTTTAGGGAGAAGAAAATCATCAGAAAAGCTTTTCCACTTTTGTTGATTATTTGGTATCCTAAAGATTGAAACTCCAAAAAGGAAAGTATTGCTGGCCAAAAATTTTGTTCAGATATTTCCATAGCTTATGAAAAACCCAAACAAACTTTTTGGCCAACCCAATAGAAGAGATACCGTTATGGCAGACATAAATTACTCTGAAAAGGGTCTTTTTTCTATTCAAGAAGATTTTTAAGACTCTATGGATATGGTACATAAATATGTGGAGTATGAAGAGTTTAACTTCTTGGGAGGTCAAAACAATTGATACTGAACCCAATTAGTGTAATTTAGGCCAATATCTTGTAAATGACTAGAATGTCAACACCCACTGCGTCTTACATTGCATCTCTTACCACATGATTGAGACCAGGCTGGCTTTGGGTGCAGCGCACTTCAATATCTGTGATGATGGTCCATGTGGTGATGGTGAAATGATATAGTAATTTCACCCAGAGTGTGTATGTGTTGGGCAGGACAGCTGGGAGATGGAGAATCTGGGCTAAAATAATCTCTTAAAGAGATAAGAATTTACCTCTAGATTCAGTGAAGTTTCTAATTTAGTTCTTGCTGCTTATGGTTTGTTTCCCAGAAAGTCAGAAGATATTAAAAAGTTTCAGACAATTATGCTGTGAAGGAAAGAAATACAGGCAAAGTTTGTATTCTCAAAATGTACTCTTCTTGTTTAATGTGGTGTTTGAGATGCCTAGATACCACAATAATTTCTATTGCACAAGGATATTTCTATTTTCATAGAATGGACATCCAGAGAGACACATGTTTTCAATTTAGATCTATCTTGGGGTTACTCACGTGGTATTTCTAAGAGGTATGTTGTAAATATTTCAATCAGATAACTTTCCTTAAAAAATGACTTATTCATTTGGCAGTTTTTATAGCTGCCTCTAGACTTGATAAAGTCCAGCTAAATAGCCATCCAAAATATAGCTAACAAGAAATTTATATATTAATAGGAAACAAAATACTCTAACTCAAAAAGAACAAAAATAAAATAACTAAGGTTGATGTCATAAGCTATTACTGGATTGCTGCAAGTGCATTTTAACCTTTGCAATGTCCCAATTGAAAGATTACTTTACTGCATAATTCTCCTGTACACAGACATAAAATGCCAATAATCTTTAAAAGATAGAGCATTGCTCTTATTGAAAATGCATATTTTTAAAGTATGAACAAGATAATTGTGTTAGATCTTTTCATATTTTCTTCTCTTTGATGAAAAATAACACTTGGATTTCTTTTGGAGTTCACTTTTAAATGACAGAAGTTTGAAGAAGTTTAACAACAGTTGGTTGTCAGTCTTAGCCACCTAGGTTCACTCTTGGCTCAGTGATTTGTTCCATTCTAATAGCCTACAATTGTCTGAAATACAAGTCTGAGCTTTAGTAAAATTATAATTTATGATATGGTATTGATCTCTAGCTCAAATGGTTAAAAGTTTTTAAAAGTTAACTTTTTAAATATTGACACCAAGTTTTTACTGTTAATGTATGTAATACTTTCTCAGATTAAAGAAGATCCACTTTTCACCCCTGGAAGGCGGTAAAGTACTCTAATATACAATTCATGAAACTAAAAACATATTTACTATTATTTTCTTTCATGTTAAAATTCATTTTCTCCATGTGTGAATTGTCTTTTACATTAATTGACTTTGAGGGCATTTACATACAGAAATAACACAAAATATTTGTAGTTTTGCCAATATTCAAAATCATAAAATATAGGACCAAAGGAAAAAAATCTTGATTAGGTATGCATATAGAAGAAGAGTTCACTCCTGTTCTGCACATTAGTCAGTATACTATATTGATGAGTTTGGAAAGATAAATTTGACTTGTCATTGTGCTTAAAATATAGAAAAGCTTTCAGAATATTTATGAATATGTTTATAGGTTTTGCTGTAATATTCACAAAGAGGAAAAATTAATATAGAGTTTAGAATCTGTTTAAATGACAAAAAACTTTTTTTTAATTAGAAGTCAATGTTGCTAAATGGTTAATGACATTAAAGAACAAAATACTTCAAACACTTTGAGTGCATAAGAAGCCTAGTTCAGAAAACATATAATGTGAATTATTTCCATGAGCATGTGCTAATTAATCTGGCTCACCAGGAAGAGTAAACGTTAAAATAACTTTATATGCCAATATGTTTAATGACAATATGCTTATTTAAAGGAGAGTAATAACAATAAAAAAAGTTACAGGCCACTGCGAGGTAGACTTCAGACAGATACAGCTGCAGATTTACTACATGGGTACTTCCTCTTGATGATATTGTATTGCCAAAATGAAGGTCATTTGGTATGTCAGCCTTGGCAAGATAGTAGAATGAAACTAGCTGCTGGGTTTTGCTAGAAAAATATAATTACATTTAATTTTAATCAAAAAGGACAGAAATATTTATGTAGTGTTTTCTAAAGTAAAATTTTGACATTATCATTAAGTATAACACATTTTGACTAAAAACCTAGAAGCAACAAAATAAAGACTGATAAATTTGAATGCATTTTAAAAACCATGACTCAAAGTATTATATAGAAGGTCAAAAGAAAATAGACAAAATGGGAAAAATATGCAACATATATTACACACAAAGGGGTAGTATCCCTAATATAGAAAACACTCTTAGAAATGAATGATAAAGGACTAAAAACCCAATGGAAAAAATGAAAAAAAGACATGTGCAGTTGATTTATAAGAAATACAATAAGTGATTCCTAAACATATGAAGATATGGACAAGCTCACCCATAATTAGAGAAAACAAATTACAGTAACACTGAGACACTATTTCTCACATATTAGTTTAATGAAAATTTTGAAGTATAACAATACCCTCATTCATTGTTATGGAAATGTAAAGTAGCTCAACTCTTCTGCATGGGGATTTGGCAATACCTAACAAAACTAGTTACTCAGTTACCCTGTGAACCAAAAGTTCCTTTTCTAGAAATTTACCCTGAAGATACTCTTCAACAATGTGAAAATAAATATGGACAAAATTCTTTATTTTAGTGTTGTTTGTAATTATAAAATACTGGAAACAGCATAAATGCTCACACATAGGACAGGTTGAATAAACTGTGGTGCCTCCACAGGATGGAATAATATGCAGCTGTAAAAAGAATAAAGAAGATCCCTATGAACTGATATGAGGTAATTTCCAGGATATATTGCTTAGTATAAAAGAAAAAAATGTTCAGATGAATTTGTTGTACACTACCTTTCAAGTAAATTAAAGAGGGAGATGTAAGAAACTCACGTGTATCTGTTCATTTGTGTAAAAAGAAATACAAGAAGGATAAATCAAATTCTAACAAGATTTGTTATCTATGGGAGATAGGTAGAAATGGGTGGAAATAATTGGGAAATGCAAATGGGATTGAAGGGTATGACTTTTCCCTAGGTAT
Source organism: Globicephala melas (assembly GCF_963455315.2). Lineage (NCBI taxonomy): Eukaryota > Metazoa > Chordata > Mammalia > Artiodactyla > Delphinidae > Globicephala > Globicephala melas. Next base: position 79,001,519 of record NC_083316.1, on the reverse strand, counting down.
AACTTTTTATATAATTCATACTCTCAGAACCAAGCATAATAATGTTTTACATTCCCAAACACTAAATAATTAATGAAAATCATAAAAGATGATGGAGAAACCCCAAATATAATGCAAACAATAACAAATAAACCTTCATAGATATATATTAAAAGGATAACATAACCACTCTGGGATAGGGAAGAAATGAACTAAACTAAGTAACTTTGGGAATAGTATTTTGACTGCATAATGTAAGTATCAAAAGAACTATGTAATAAATACCATACTCCACTTAGTAACTTTGTTATTACACAGAGTTATAGGTTAGTAATTTTGAAACTACTTCAAGTGATTTTTAGGATTGTGCAAATATGTAAATACATTGTGGATGATGAGAGCTAGGTTTCTCACACACAGGGAAAGGAGTTATAAATAAGGATATGGCTGTTGGATTAAAATCACTAATTACTGATTCTTTTTCTTGGGACCTTTATGCTCTGGAACAAATCTCTCCATTTCTGCTTCAATAACCTACTGTCTTGCTAACCTGCCAGGGACCATTGCTCATCTTATCATATGCACCTAACAATTGGAAGTTCTCAGTTTAATGGGAAGCAGCTCAACAGACATGAAAAGGAATCTTAACATCTCCATATATTGATATCAAGGTCCAATTACTCCCATGATCCAGAGAAAGAAAAAGAATGATCTTTCTTTTCCCCAATCCAAGACAGTCTATATTCTTTGATGCCAGCATTATAATGTCACAGGTTGGTAGATTTGGTGATTTGAGTTAGAATTGAATATATCATTAAAAGTGAGTGAATTATGGTTCAGGCCATTAAAATAGAAACAAAGTGATTTTCTCATAGCACTGAAATTGATCCATATGAATTCATAAAGTTCAGTGTACATGGAGGTGAACTCCTGTGCACATACTCAGTTGCATAAAAACGATTTTACAAAACAAGACCTTCATGGACCAATCAATGGATGCATCATATGCCTCATATCACATTGGATGTGAAAGGGAAATGATAATTGATACTGATCATTAAGTATTGAGTTGCATGTTATAGTCTACCAGGATCAAAGGAGTGAGCCAAAAGAGTCCTGCCCTCAAGGGGCTCAATTACCAATCTTCCCTGCATGTTGTTCTTCTTTTCTTTCTCTTCTTTTCTTCCTTTTTCTTTTCTGTTTTAAACTTAACCAATGACGTCAATGCTCTGGATTAAAACACCAGTGTGAGAAGCAGATTATGCAGAAATATTTTTATGACATCATGATCAAATTTCGCATCCAAGTAGTGTAAAACAAAACTGTGCTGGCTCCACTACATTTTACTTAGTTTTGCAACTTGCATATAAGGGGCTTAATGTCACATTTTTAAAGCATGCCCTCCTCCCAGAACGAATAGGAAATAAATATGATTTTTTATTACATAATTTTACTCCTGGCAGCCAGAAATAGCTTCACAAAGCAAATGATACTGTTGTTCAAATATACCCAGAAGGAACAGTTTAATATTAATTACGCTAACACCAACATCAGATTTTGGCAGATGTTCTCAAATATCCAAACTGATGACACTAAATAAACCAATATGGAAAGTCAAATCATTCAGTTACCTTGAGAATACCCTTTTCAGTAAGCCCTTCCTTATGGGGCCTTCTGGAGGTAGAGCCACCCTAAACTATACCTCTTTTTTGCTGCTTAGCAGTGGTTTTTATGATCAAGAAAGTTGATAAAGGCAACCTGGTCTTAACATTTTCCAGGATAAAATAATCTCTTCCATGTGCTAAGCACTGAATCACTGGTTATTTCTGGTGGATGCAGGAAAGAGGGGGAAAGAAGGACTAAATTGAGTGCTACTTTAAATACTTAGATGCAAAGATGTTTTTGAAGAAAATTGGGACTTACAAACACATAGCTGCCTTATTTCTGCCTCTGTGCTGTGTGTTATCATTCTTACACAAAGATTTACTCGCTAAATGAAGTCATATTTAAGTCAGGTCATGAAAAACTCCTTATCAGAAGTATATCATTACTTTTTATAGAATCCATTTTGGGAAACTTGATCAAGTGCCTTAATTTTCAAAATGTAGACAGCCAGAGAGTAGCCAAGATGGTGGAGTAGAAGGACCCTAAGCTCACCTCTTCTCACAAGCACACCAAAATCACAGTAATCTGTAGAACAACCATTGTTAAAAAAGTCTGAAACTTACCAGAAAAATTTTTCTACAAATAAAGACATAAAGAAGAAACCACAGGGACTTCCCTGGTGGCACAGTGGTTAAAGAATCTCAACTCAAGAAAGAGTTCAGGGTTTCCCTGGTGGCGCAGTGGTTGAGAGTCCGCCTGCCGATGCAGGGGACACGGGTTCGTGCCCCTGTCCAGGAAAATCCCACATGCCGCGGAGCGGCTAGGCCCGTGAGCCACGGCCTCTGAGCCTGCGCATCCGGAGCCTGCGTGTCCGGAGCCTGTGCTCCGCAACGGGAGAGGCCACAACAGTGAGAGGCCCGCGTACCGCAAAAAAAAAAAAAAAAAAAAAGAAAGAAAGAGTTCAGAGTAATGATCATAAAGATGATCAAAGAACTTGGGAGGAGAATGGATGCCCAGCATGAGAAACTAGAAGTTTTTAACAAAGAATTATAAAATACAAAGAACAACCAAACAGAATTGAAGAATACAATAACTGAAAGTAAAAATACACTAGATGGAATCAATAGTAGACTAAATGAGACAGAAGAACGGGTCAGTGAGCTGGAAGACAAAGAGTAGTGGAAATCACTGCTGCTGAACAGAAAAAAAGTATGAAAAGAAATGGACAGTTTAAGAGACCTCTGGGACAAAATCATGGGTGCTAATATTCGCATGATAGGGGTCCCAGAAAGAGAAGAGAGAGAGAAAAATGTCCTGAGAAAATATTTGAAGAAATAATGGCCAATATAACTACTGAACATAGTTGCAAAAATCCTTAAAAAATACTAGCAAATTGAATACAACAGTACATTAGAAGGATCATACACAATATTCAACTGGAATTTATCCCAGGGATGTAAGAATTTTTCAATATCCACAAATTAATCAGTGTAATATACCACATTAACAAATTGAAGAATAAAAACCATATGATGATCTCCATAGATGTAGAAAAAGCTTTTGATAAAATTTAACATATGTTTATGATAAAAACTCTTCAGAAAGTGGACACAGAGGCCAACATAATAAAAGCCATATATGACAAACCCACAGCTAACATCATACTCAATGGTGAAAAGCTGAAAGCATTTCCTCTAAGATCAGGAACAAGACAAGGATGCCCACTCTTGCCACTTTTATTCAATATACTTTTGGAAGTCCTAGCCACATCAATCAGAGAAGAAAAATAAATAGAATAAATTGAAGTTGGAAAAGAAGAAGTAAAACTGTCACTGTTTGCAGATGACATGATGCTATACATCAAAATCCTAAGCACCCTACCAGAAAAGTACTAAAGTTCATCAATGAATTCAATAAAGTTGCAGAAAGAAAATTAAAATACAGAAATATGTTGCATTTCTATACACTAACAATGAAATATCAGAAAATGGAAGTTAAGGTAACAATCCCATTTACCATCACATCATAAAGAATAAAATATCTAGAAATAAACCTACCTGAGGAGGCAAAAGATCTGTATTCTGAAAACTATAAGATGCTGATGAAAGAAATGGAAGATGACACAAACAGAAAGATATACCTTGTCCATGGATCAAAAGAATCAATATTGTTAAAATAACCACACTACCCAAGGCAATCTAAAGATTCAATGCAATCCCGATGAAATTACCAATGGCATTTTTCACAGACTTAAAATATTTAAATATGTGGGGAAATACAAAAGACCCCTAATAGCCAAAATAATCTTGAGAAAGAACAAAGCTGGAGGAATCATGCTCCTTGATTTCAGACTATACTACAAGCTGAAGTAATCAAAACAGTATGGTACTGGCACAAAAGCAGACATATAGATCAATGGCACAGGATAGAAAGACCATAAATAAACCCACACACTTATGGTCAATTAATCTACAGCAAAGGAGGCAAGAATATACAATGGAGAAAAGACAGTCTCTTCAATAAGAGAGACTGATGTTGGAAAATCTGGACAGCTACGTGTAAAAGAATGAAATTAGAGCATTCCTTAACACCAAATACAAAATTAAATTCAAAATGGTTTAAACACCTAAATGTAAGGCTAAATACTATAAAACTCCTAGAGGAAAACATAGGAAGAACAGTCTTTAACATAAATCACAGCAATATTTTTTTTTGGATCTGTCTCCTAGAATAATGAAAATAAAGACAAAAATAAACAAATGGGACCTAATTAAACTTAAAAGCTTTTGCACAGCAAAGGAAACCATCAACAAAAAGAGAAGACAATGTATGTACTGAGAGAAGACAATGTATGTACTGGGAGAAAATATTTGAAAATGATGCTATGGAAAAGGAATTAATTTCCAAAATATATAACAGCTCATACAGTTTAATATAAAAAACAAACAAACTAACTAACCACCCAATCAAAAAATGAGCAGAAGTCCTAGACAGACATTTCTCCAAAGAATACACACAGATGGCCAACAGGCACATGAAAAGATGCTCAAGATTACTAAATATTAGAGAAATGCAAGTCAAAACAACAATGAGTATCACCTCAGACCAGTCAGAATAGCCATCATTAAAATGTCTATGAATAATAAATTCTGCAGAGGGTGTGGAGAAAAGGGAACCCTCCTATACTGTTGGTGGGAATGTAAATTGGTGCAGCCACTACAGAGAACAGTATGGAGATTCGTTAAAAAAATTAAAAATAGAGTTACCATATGATCTAGCAATCTCACTCCTGGGCATATATCCAGAGGAAACTCTAATTTGAAAAGATACATGGACCCCAATGTTCATAGAAGCACTATTTACAATAGCCTAGACATGGAAACAACCTAAGTGTCTATCGACAGATGAATGGATAAAGAAGATGTGTTATATATACACAATGGAATATTACTCAGCCATAAAAAAGAGTGAAATAATGCCATTTGCAGCAACATGGATGGACCCTGAGATTATCATATTAAGTGAAGTAAATCAGACAGAGAAAGGCAAATATCACATGATACCACTAATATGTGGAATCTAAAAGAATGATGTAAATGAACTTATTTACAATACAGAAATAGACTCACAGGTGTACAAAACAAACATGGTTAATGAAGTAGGTAGTGGTGTGGAGGGGAGTATAAATTAGGAGTTTTGTACTAACATATACACTCTACTATGTATAAAATAGATAAACAACAATACTGTATAGCACAGGGAACTATATTCAATATCTTATAATAACCTATAATGAAAAAGAATCTGAAAAAGAATGTATACATATTCATATATATATGAATCACTTTGCTGTACACCTGAAACTAATACAACATTGTATATTAAAAGAAAAAAGTATAATCTACAGAAAAAAATTAGAGAGCAAAAGTATATGAATTGTCCTTTTGTTCGCAAAATAGAATATCCCTATTTCAAGCTTTCACCGTCAACAGTAAGCTTGAACCATTGCACAGTTACTGTTAAAAGACCAACTAAAACAACTGATACCTGGAAAAGAAAGATACAGTTCCCCCTACCTTTTTAACTCTAAGAAGTTTCTAAAGATAAAACTTGTTAGCTCAACCTCCTGCTTCATGTCTTGGCTATCATGTGTTTCTGTATATTAAGTTAAAATGATATTGAATACCATTCAATCTCCATATTTTTAATTCTCAAGTTTTCACTCATTATTATTATTATTATTTGGCCTAGGCTGTGACGTTAGTCTAGATTTTTGATATATTTATCTCCTTTGTTTTTTCTTTCTGAATTTATAGTGAGTGTGTGTGTGTGTGTGTGTATCCATGTAGTGACATCAAAGCACTTATGGGAATTATATGGGGTATACAGTAAAAATATATAAATAAAAAAATGAAAGTTTGAATGCTTGTTGCTTTACTTTGTAGGAGCTCTAGAGTAGGGTGTAAACAAAAATCCTATTTTAACAAAATTAAGATAAGAATTACATTTGCTCAGCATGAATTTCTTTAATTGTTTAAATTTCTTTCATTATTTAATGAAAAATTAAATTTGACTAACACAGAATGTTTAACATGGTTAAAAAACAATCATACTAAATTATCAAATCTTTTCAAATAGAAACTTCTCTTTCTGCCATTTGTGCCATAATCCAATACTGTATCATTCTTCCTGATTCAGAAGATAACTCCATTTCAATCAAATAATTCACCAAAAAATAGTAAAGTGTAAAAAGCATAATACCAGGTGTGACACGATTTTTAGAAAAAAAGAAAATATTATAATTAAGATTTTTAATTTTACAGTCTAAAAATTCTTCAGCCTATTGGGTTTTTAAGTGATTTACATATTAATTCATAAAAACTAAGATAGAAATTTGACTTTATGTGAAACAAATAATATCTAACACTTTCATAACCCTGAGTGGTTTTTAATAATGTTTTAATATTTGACTTAATAACTTTAATTAGTAAGTTTCTTTTCTTGAAATTGTAATATTTCATTAAATTTTTAAAGTTTTCTCTCCCCTAAGATCAGCAAATGGGTAAGCTGGCACTGTTTCTAAAGTTTTACAAGACAGTTCATTGAATCTTTTTTGCTGTGCTTTGAAAAACATTTTGGTCAAAATATAAATTAATTCTTAAATCTAAATTGGGTAATCCATTTTTATTTATTTTTTTAACACATTAGGTACCCTCACAGTATGTAGTCTATAAATTGCTTTTAAAGATTTTTGGAGTGAATATTTTATTATTGTCATTTCAGAGATGAAGGAACTTATATATGATCAAGGGTTGTTTAAGGTCAGAATTTTAGTCAAGTTGTTGCTCTCACTGTATTGGCCTTTAAAATACTACCATGAAGCTTATCAGGAATCTGTATACTACCTGGCAAACAAATGCATATTTTCTATAAGCATATGGATTTTAGAAACGTCAGAAAGTAGGCCCTGCTTTTAGCAAGTCTTCCATAAAACACTTCTCTTGAAGTCATCCAAGCATGATAGTTAAAACACTACTTTTCTATGCCGTTAAGCCCAAGACTGTTACAGTCTGAACAATTATTTGCCATTTTTCAAAAGAGTTGACCATTTTTATACCAAAAGATTACAAGGAAATTTAGCCAACATGGATACCTAGATTAACTATTAACATGATAGGTGGAAAATATTGATACCAGAGCAAGAGTCATTACATTAGAAACACTCTAAGAATTCAATGAATAGTAATAATATAAATCAACTTAATGAAAGATACAGAGGTATGCTTTTCATTTCTTTTTTTCCAGTTTTATTGCAATATAATTGCCACATAACGTTGTATAAGTTTAAGGTGTACAATGTGATGATTTGATACACATATCTATTGAGAAATGATTCTACAATAGGGCTAGTTAACACCCCCATCACCTCTCATAATAACCTGTGTGTGTGTGTGTTTGTGTGTGTGTGCACATGCACGCATGGTGAAAATATTTAACATCTACTTTTAGCAACTTTTAAGTATAAAATACAGTGTTGTTAACTATAGTCACCATGCTCTACATTAGATCCCCAGGATACATTCATCTTATAACTGGAAGTTTGCACCCTTTGATCCACATCTCCCCTTTTCTCCTAACACCCAGCTCCTGGCAATCACCACCCTGTTTCTATGAGTTTGGCTTTTTTAGATTCCACATGTAAGTAAGATCCTACAGTATCTGTCATTCTCTGTGTGACTTATTTCCCTTAGCATAATGTGTGTACCTCACATTTCTTTGTCCATTCTTCCATTGATAGACACTTAGGTTGTTTCCATATCTTGGCTATTTTGAATAATTAAATAATGCTGCAATGCACATAATAGTGCAGATATCCCTTTGAGATCCTCATTTAATTTCCTTTGAATATATACCCAAAAGTGGGTTTGCTGGATCATATGGTAGTTCTATTTTCAGGTTTTTGAGGAACCTCCATTCTGTTTTCCATAGTGGCTGCACCAATTTACATTCCCACCAACAGTGCATAAGGGTTCTTTTTTTTCCATGTCCTTGACAACATTTGTTATCTCTTGTCTTTTTTAATAATAGCCATTCTAAGAGATATGAGGTGATATCTCATTGTGGTTTTGATTTCCATTTCCTTGATGACTAGTGATGTTGAGCAACTTTTCATGTACCTACTGGTATTTGTATGTCTTCTTTGGAAAAATGTCTGTTCAGGTCCTCTCACCAGTTTTTGTCATATTGTTTATTTTTTGTTTATTTTTGAGTTGTATAAGTTCCTTATATATTTTGGATATTAACCTCTTATTAGATATGTGGTTTGAAAATATTTTCTGCTATTCCATAAGTTGCCTTTTCTTCTTCTTTTTTTTTGTTACATCATGCAGCACGTGGGATCTTAGTTCCCCCACCAGAGATCAAACCTGCGCCCCCTGCATTGGAAGCGCAGAGTCTTAACCACTGGACTGCCAGGGAAGTCCATTACTTTTCCATTTTGTTGATCATTTCTTTTGCTGTGCAGAAATTTTTCAGTTTGATGTAGTCCCACTTATTTATTTTTGCTCTTGTTGCTTGTGCTTTTGGTATCATATCCCCCCAATCATGACAATGCCAAGACCAATGTCAAGGAGCTTTTTTCCTATGTTTTCTTCTAGGAGTTTTATGCTTTCAGGTTTATGTTCAAGTCTTTAATCCATTTTGAGTTAATTTTTGTGAGTTTGTAAGATAGGGGTCCAATTTCATTTTTCTGTATGTGATTATCAAGTTTCCCCAACAACATTTATTGAAAGACTATTCTTTTTGACACTGAGCATTCTTGGCTCCTTTGTCAAATATTAGTTGACTGTATACATGAGGGTTTATTTATGGGCTCTTAATTCTTTTCCATTGGTCTATTTTTATGCCAGTACTATATTATTTTGATCACTATAGCTTTGTGATATAGTTTGAAATCAGGAGGTAGGATACCTCCAGCTTTATTATTCATTCTCAGGATTATTTTGGCTATTCATGGTCTTTTGTGTTTCCATATGAATTTTAGGATTTTTTTTCCTAGTTCTGTGAAAAATGTCATTGATTTTTTTTTTTTTTGCGGTACACGGGCCTCTCACTGTTGTGGCCTCTCCCATTGTGGAGCAGAGGCTCCAGACGCGCAGGATCAGCGGCCATGGCTCACGGGCCCAGCCGCTCCGCAGCATGTGGGATCTTCCCAGACCGGGGCACAAACCCGTGTTCCCTGCATCTGCAGGCGGACTCTCAACCACTGCGCCACCAGGGAAGCCCATCATTGATATTTTGATAGAGATTGAATTGAATCTATTAATGACTTTGAATACTATGGACATTTAAACAATATTAATTATACTGATCCATCAACATAAGTAGCTTTTATTTTCTTTCATCAAAGTCATAATGTTCAGTGTAGTGATATTTTACCTCCTTGGTTAAATTTATCCCTAAGCGTTTTATTATTTTTCTTTATAATTATCAAGTATATGGTAAGCATTGTTTTTCAAAGAGGAGTCCCTAGAATAGTAACATTAACATCACCTGGGATCAGAATGAGACTATTTTACTAAATTAATCAGATGATTTTATGCATATTAAAGTTTGAGAAAAACTGCTGTAGGAGAGAACACTATAAACAAGTTTATTTTCAAGTTAGCAGTGCTAAGGGAAATAATGTACACTTTAGGCTTTAGAGCTTCTCTCTTTCTATCACATTCATTTTCCCTCTCTGGTCTCACAAAGAAGTGGTGACTCCAGTTAATTAAATTTTATTTATTTTCTTCTCAAGCCATAGATGAATGTTGGAAAGAGGGCCAATCTTTTTGGAAAAGAAAGTGTTTGCCTCTTCCGATATACCTGGAGTCATGAGAGCTAGATAATTATTGATTCAGACTCCAAACTATGGCATTCCCTAAATTCCAGACAGAACATACTCACTTTGCCTTTTTGGTAAGGGGGTTGGGACTCTCACAATAATTAATACTTTTGATATCAAGAACATACAGAGAGAACACAGGGTTCCACCTTGTATAACTTATGTCCATAGAGATTCTTCTTCATTGCTGACTATTTGGGGAGTCCTTGCGATTATGACTGTGGTATTGACAATTTTCCCTTTTTAAACTACGCATAGAGAGAAACTATGTATGTCTCTCTCTCCCTCTTTTCTTTTTTTCCTTATGTGTGGGCTCCAGAAAAATGAGATAAAATTTTAATCAGTAAATGTGAGTACTTATTTTAAGCTTAGGAAAAATTTTATAGGCTCCAAACTCTTTGTTTAAAATGAGACTTCTATTACTCTCTATATTTCAAATTTCATGCTATATGAATAATTGAGAGTAGCCTATTTATGAATTGTAAATTTTAATAAGTAGTACTATTCCTATCCATGTCACTATGGTATAATTCTTGGATCTATATGCATTAAATTGAGTACAGTTATAGGAAATGATTTTAAAAATTATTGCCAAATGTAACAAACCTGTAAAAGGAAAAAAAAAAGTTGCTTCCTTAGTAATTTTTTCAAAGTATTTGGTTAATATTTCCAGAATAAATACCAATTCTCAAAATTTAGTATCTTGGCCTCTTTAAAATCACATCATATTAAATTTGATTTGATCCATTTGGTCATTTGAGACTTAACCTCCAAAAGCTACAGTTCTGACATAATTTCAGAAGTTTTTGGCCAAGTGAAATAGAAAAAGAAAATCTAAGAAAACTGAAAGGTTAAAAAAAGCTACATAGGGCTTCCCTGGTGGCGCAGTGGTTGAGAGTCCGCCTGCCAATGCAGGGGAGGCGGGTTCGTGCCCCGGTCCGGGAAGATCCCACATGCCGCGGAGCGGCTGTGCCTGTGAGCCATGGCCGCTGAGCCTGCGCATCCGGAGCCTGTGCTCCGCGACGGGAGAGGCCACAGCTGTGAGAGGCCCGCGTACCGCAAAAAAAAAAAAAGCTACATAATTTTAGAGACTAATATTTTTGAGTTAACAAAATCTTACAATTATTTTAAAAGACACATATTCCCTGAAACAGTGTAGATCAAATGATTTAACACAAATTTTAAAGATTGATTTTCAACAGGTTTCTTTTATTAGGTTTATGGAGACTTCAGCACATTTTCTAAATCATAGCTCTCAACTGATGATTGTAGATTTATTTCAGTATTTGTCAGAAATATTCAGTGTCTATGAATCATATAGGTTGCTATGTTTCTGCCTATAATCTTCTGTGCTTTTGGTTCACTAAATAAATGAGGACAAGAACATATAGCAGAATGCAGGTCCTCAGAGTTGGACAAAATGGTGGGAGGAAGTTTCACTTTCACTCTAGACTTACATTAGAGTCATATGCTCTCTAATCCAATAAAGCCTTCAATCATGTGGTTTGGGGTCATTAAAATTTTTAAAGAACATTAGCTTATTTTTTCCTGAACATAAAAATAATGCAAGTTTATTTTAGTCACTTAGGAAAATTTACAAAAGTATAAAGAACAAATAAAAATCACCTGCTATTCCACCATCTAGGGGTGATAAATACCAACATTTGGTGTGTATTTTACTAAACTTGTTCTCCCTTTAGAATTATATTACATACATGTTTTGTACCTGGCTGTTGATTGATAATACAAAATAACTTACTTTTGCTTTGAAATATGCTATTTTTAAAAATTAAACTATATCTAATATAAAAATAAAAGTATATAAGGTAAAATATGTCAAAGTCTTCAAAATATTTCCACTTTTTAGAGGTAACCAGTGTAACCAGAGCTAATAGTTTGATCCACATTGGTGAATTTTCTTTTATATATTTAAGGTATATTGTGAGTGATATATAAAATAGTTGCTTAATATCCCATAGTATAATTGGAGCATAATTTATTAACTTTGAGAATCAAATGTTAGTTTATTTCCAAATGTTCCCTATGAAAAGCATGTTGCAATGAATATACAGGCACATATATCTTACAAAATTAAAGGATACTTTAAGCATTTCTGTAGAAATTCCTAGAGATGGGATTCCTTGTTTAATAGGTAAGGATATTTTATATTTTGATAGACACTTTTATGTTTTCATACATTTTCTCTAAAATGCTCCTGGCCATTTCATTTACACACCCTGTTTGAAAACATTTGACCCCCTTGCTAATGCTGGATATCATTTTTGTGTTTGCCAATATGGTAGAAAACTTGAATTTGAGTTTTAATTTGTAGGACTATTATTATGATATATTGGTGAATTTTAAAATCTTTCATATGCTTATTAAAAGCATTTTTGCATTTTTTTCCTTCTTTTGGGAATTGCCTTTTCATTTAGCTCAATTTTCTCTCATGTTCCGTGTTTCTTACGGATTTGTAAAAGCTCCGTATCTGTTACTTGTGTTGCAAATATTTTCCCTCAGTATATTTTTCTGTTCTAAGGTTGTTTGTGGCATCTTTAAAAGACATGCATTTAATTTTTATGTTGTAGTATGTTTTCAAGCAGCTACTTTTATAAATAATAGTAGTAGCCTATATCTATATAACACTCCCCATGTACCAGGCAATATTCTGAATGCTTTACAAATATTGATATTTTTAGCACACATTACAACCAAGTGAGTTTCTATTGTTATAACTTTATCATTGTCATTATAAGAAATGAGAAAAGCCAGGCATAGGGGAGTCAATGCCATAATTGAATGCCTAAATATACATGACTAGAAGTACCAAAACAAGGACATGGACCTAGACTGTTGGCTTCAGAGCCTGTGCCCTTAGTCTCCCAGTTATATCATCTCTCAAAGAAGAAGCCTATGTCCCTAGTTATTCTTAGGGTAGTGGGATTTTATAGAATATATCACAAAAGCTATGAGTATACTAAGACTGGCTTTATGTGGAGATGGACCATTAACTATAAATGTAAGGATATCCATAGGGGGCCTTCTCCCCAGCAAATTCTCCTAGTGTCCCCATTCCCTCATCTGTTGAATGAAATCTTAAAATCAATGCTTTTCTTCAGACTTTCATGCTCCTTAAAATTACCAAAAAGTTAATTAATCAAGTGTATATTAATAAGGATAATGCTGTAAATACTCATTCATGTTGGAGGAGTGATATCAGCAAGATGGCAGAATAGGAAGCCCCAGCCTTTGTTCCCTCATAGAAATGCTGGTTTAACAACATCATATGGAACAAAATACCTTTATGAGGATTCTAGAATCCACTTAAGAAGTTGCAGTACTGTAGGTGAGTACAAATCTGGGAACAGCTGCACTGAAATGGATAAGAAAAGCAATTTCACATTAGCTACATAAGCCCCTCTCCTAAGACTACACAATTCAGTGCTGGGAGAGAACACAGCAGCCCACAACCTCTCTCTCAGAGTGGAAGCAGAGAGTACAGCATGCCTCCAATATTCTGGCTTTTCAGAGGACTGCCCAAGGGAAATGGTTTCTGTCCAGACTCAGAGTGCTGACAGAACCAGAACAGTTTGGATACCTGTGGACCACTGAGAACAAAGGAAAGTAGCAGGTGACTACTTAAAAAGATGAATGGATAAAGATGAACAGATCATCTTTCAACAGATGAATGGATAACGAAAATGTGGTATATACAATGTATGTATGTATACATGTACATGAACAATGGAATATTATTCAGCCATAAAAGAAGGAAATTCTGTCATATTTTACAACATGGATAAACCGTGAGGACATTACACTAAATGAATAAATCAAACACAGGAGGACAAATACGGTATGATTCCACTCACATGAAGTATCTAGAACAGTTAAACTCAAAGAAACATAAAGTAGAATGATGGTTGCCAGAGGTTCAGGAGAGGGGAAAATAAGAGAATTGCTATTAAACGGGTTTAGATTTTTAGTCATGCAAGATGCAAAAATTCTAGAGATCTGCTGTACAAATTGTGCTTATATTTAACAACTTGTGTGTTGTACTTTTATTTAACCACCTGTGTTGTACACAAACATTTGTTAACAGGGTAGATCTCATGTTGTATGGTTTTTATCACAATAAAAATATATTAATTTATGTTTATACTTTTGGTGGGTACATTTGAGATAACTTGCTCAGAATAAGAATCCTTTAATAGACTAGATAGGGGGAACGTGAGGGAATTGACAGCCTTAGGGACATGGGAAGCTGCCCCAGCACAGAATAAAAGGCAAAATCAAGAACATCCAATAGGAGGCCCTGGAGATCACAGCTGCTTTTGTCACATTTTGCCTGACAGGAGTTCTCTAATTCCCATAAAATGAGTGAAATTCATGGGCTCATCACTTAAGTGGGTCAATGTAGATACCCTGGACAATTCAGGGTTACACATAAATTTATTCCAATCACTTTGAATGTCTTATTTATCAAATTGGATATCCAACCGCCAAATTTCTTAATTTTATAACCTGCATACAGGCTAATCGTGTATGCCTATTTCAGCTATGCTAATGGCTTTATAGACATTTGAAGTAAGCTATTAATTTGGTTACAAGAATGACATTAGTTCGCAACTTAAATAACTATAATTAATATACAAATGTTAAGTATATGTATTAACCCTCATTTATTATTATATTTTTTTTCCAATCATCTGTTGATGGGCACTTGGGTTGCTCCTGTGTTTTAGCTACTGTAAATAGTGCTGCTATGAATATTGGGATTTATGTATCATTTTTTTGAAATTTATTTCATATATATTTTTATATAGCTGATTTTTATTAGTCATCAATTTAATAAACATCAGTGTATACATGTCAATCACAATCGCCCAATTCATACCACCACCACCACCACCGCCCCACCCGCTTTCCCCCCTTGGTATCCATACGTTTGTTCTCTACATCTGTGTCTCACTTTCTGCCCTGCAAACTGGTTCATCTGTACCATTTTTCTGGGTTTCACTTATATTTGTTAAAATACGATATTTGTTTTTCTCTTTCTGACTTACTTCACCCTGTATAACAGTCTCTAGATCCATCCACGTCTCAACAAATGACCCAATTTCTTTCCTTTTTATGGCTCAGTAATATTCCATCGTATATATGTACCACATCTTCTTTTTCCATTCATCTGTTGATGGACATTTAGGTTGCTTCCATGATCTGGCTATTGTAAATAGTGCTGCAATGAATATTGGGGTGCATGTGTCATTTTGAATTATGGTTTTCTCTGGGTATATGCCCAGTAGTGGGATTGAAGGTCATATGGTAATTCTATCTTTAGTTCTTTAAGGAACCTCCATACTGTTCTCCATAGTGGCTGTATCAATTTACATTCGCACCAACAGTGCAAGAGGGTTCCTTTTTTCCACACCCTCTCCAGCATTTGTTGTTTGTAGATTTTCTGATGATGCCCATTCTAACTGGTGTGAGGTGATACCTCATTGTAGTTTTGATTTGCATTTCTCTAATAATTAGTGATGTTGAGCAGCTTTTCATGTGCTTCTTGGCCATCTGTATGTCTTCTTTGGAGAAATGTCTATTTAAGTCTTCTGCCCATTTTTGGATTGGGTTGTTTGTTTCTTTAATATTGAGCTGCATGAGCTGTTTATATATTTTGGAGATCAATCCTTTGTCCACTGATTCATTTGCAAATATTTTCTCCCATTCTGAGGTTGTTTTTTCATCTTGTTTATGGTTTCCTTTGCTGTGCAAAACCTTTGAAGTTTCATTACGCCCCATTTGCTTTTGTTTTTATTTCCATTACTCTAGGAGATGGGTCAAAAAAGATCTTGCTGTGATTTATGTCAAAGAGTGTTCTTCCTATGTTTTCCTCTAAGAGTTTTATAGTGTCCAGTCTTACATTTAGGTCTTGAATCTATTTGAGTTTATTTTTGTATATGGTGTTAGGGAGTGTTCTAATTTCATTCTTTTACATGTAGCTGTCTAGTTTTCCCAGCACCACTTATTGAAGAGACTGTCTTTTCTCCATTGTATATCCTTGCCACCTTTGTCATAGATTAGTTGACCATAGGTACGTTGGTTTATCTCTGGGCTTTCTATCTTGTCCCATTGGTCTATGTTTCTGTTTCCATGCCAGTACCATATTGTCTTGATTACTCTAGCTTTGTAGTATAGTCTGAAGTCAGGGAGTCTGATTCTTCCAGGTCTGCTTTTTTCCCTCAAGACTGCTTTGGCTATTCGGGGTCTTTCGTGTTTCCATAAAAATTTTAAGATTTTTTGTTGTAGTTCTGTAAAAAATGCCGTTGGTAATTTGATAGGGATTGCATTGAATCTGTAGATTGCTTTGGACAGTATAGTCATTTTCACAATATTGATTCTTCCAATCCAAGAACATGGTATATCTCTCCATCTGTTGGTATCATCTTTAATTTCTTTCATCAGTGTCTTAGAGTTTTCTGCATACAGGTCTTTTGTCTCCTTAGGTAGGTTTATTCCTAGGTAATTTACTCTTTTTGTTGCAGTGGTAAATAGGAGTGTTTCCTTAATTTCTCTTTCAGATTTTTCATCATTCGTGTATAGGAATGCAAGAGATTTCTGTGCATTAATTTTGTACTCTGCAACTTTACCAAATTCATTGATTAGCTCTAGTAGTTTTCTGGTGGCATATTTAGGATTCTCCATGTATAGTATCATGTCATCTGCAGTGACAGTTTTACTTCTTCTTTTCCAAATTGTATTCCTTTTATTTCTTTTTCTTCTCTGATTGCTATGGATAGGACTTCCAAAACTATGTTGAATAATAGTGGTGGGAGTGGACATCCTTGTCTTGTTACTGATCTTAGAGGAAATGCTTTCAGTTTTTCACTATTGAGAATGATGTTTGCTGTGGGTTTGTCGTATATGGCCTTTATTATGTTGAGGTATGTTCCCTCTATGCCCACTTTCTGGAGAGTTTTTTATCATAAATGGTGTTGAATTTTGTCAAAAGCTTTTTCTGCATCTATTGAAATGATTATATGGTTTTCATTCTTCAATTTATTAATATGGTGCATCACATTGATTGATTTGCATATACTGAAGAATCCTTATATACCTGGGATAAATCCCACTTGATCATGGTGTATGGTCCTTTTAATGTGTTGTTGGATTCTGTTTGCTAGTACTTTGTTGAGGATTTTTGCATCTATATTCATCAGTGATGTTGGTCTGTAATTTTCTTTTTTGTAGTAGCTTTGTCTGGTTTTGGTATCAGGGTGATGGTGGCCTCATAGAATGAGTTTGGGAGTGTTCCTTCCTCCTCAATTTTTTGGAAGAGTTTGAGAGGGATGGGTGTTAGCTCTTCTCTAAAGTTTGATAGAATTTACCTGTGAAGCCATCTGGTCCTGGACTTTTGTTTGTTGGAAGATTTTTAATCACACTTTCAATTTCATTACTTGTGATTGGTCTGTTCATATTTTCTATTTCTTCTTGGTTCAGTGTTGGAAGGTTATACCTTTCTATGAATTTGTCCATTTCTTCCAGGTTGTCCATTTTATTGGTATACAGTTGCTTGTAGTAGTCTCTTAGGATGCTTTCTATTTCTGTGGTGTCTGTTTTAACTTCTCCTGTTTCATTTCTAATTTTATTGATTTGAGTCTTCTCCCTCTTTTTCTTGATGAGTTTGGCTAATGGTTTATGCATTTTATTTATCTTCTCAAAGAAACAGCTTTTAGTTTTATTGATCTTCGCTATTGTTTTCTTTGTTTCTATTTCATTTATTTCTGCTCTCATCTTCATGATTTCTTTCCTTCTGCTAACTTTGGGTTTTGTTTGTTCTTCTTTCTCTAGTTCCTTTAGGTGTAAGGTTAGATTGTTTATTTGCAATTTTTCTTGTTTCTTGATGTAGGCTTGTATAGCTGTAAACTCCCTCTGTAGAACTGCTTTTGCCGCATCCCATAAGTTTCGGATCGTCGTGTTTTCATTGTCATTTGTCTCTAGGTATTTTTTGATTTCCTCTTTGATTGCTTCAGTGATCTCTTGGTTATTTAGTAACGTAGTGTTTAACCTCCATGTGTTTGTGTTTTTTACGTTTTTTCCCCTGTAATTCATTTCTAATCTCATAGCGTTGTGGTCAGAAAAGATGCTTGATATGATTTCAAGTTCCTTAAATTTACTGAGGCTTGATTTGTGACCCAAGATGTGATCTATCCTGGAGAATGTTCCGTGCACACTTGAGAAGAAAGTGTAATTTTCTGTTTTTGGTTGGAATGTCCTATATCTGGTCTATTGTTTCATTTGAAGTTTCTGTTTCCTTATTTATTTACATTTTGGATAATATGTCCATTGTTGTAAGTGAGATGTTAAAGTTCCCCACTATTATTGTGTTATTGTCGATTTCCTTTTAGATAGCTGTTAGCAGTTGCCTTATGTATGGAGGTGCTCCTATGTTGAGTGCATATATATTTATAATTGTTATATCTTCTTCGATTGATCCCTTGATCATTATGTAGTGTCCTTCCTTGTCTCTTGTAACATTCTTTATTTTAAAATCTATATTATCTGATATGATTATTGCTACTCCAGCTTTCTTTTGATTTCCATTTGCCTGGAATATCTTTTTCCATCCCCTAACTTTCAGTCTGTATGTGTCCTTAGGTCTGAATTAGGTCTCTTGTAGACAGCATATATATGGGTCTTGTTTTTGCATCCATTTAGCAAGCCTATGTCTTTTGGTTGGAGCATTTAATCCATTCACGTTTAAGGTAATTATCGATATGTATGTTCCTATGACCATTTTCTTAATAGTTTTGTGTTTGTTTTTGTAGGTCCTTTTCTTCTCTTGTGTTTCCCACTTAGAGAAGTTCCTTTAGCACTTGTTGTAGAGCTAGTTTAGTGGTGCTGAATTCTCTTAGCTTTTGCTTCTCTGTAAGGCTTTTGATCTCTCCATCGAATCTGAAGGAGATCCTTGCCGGGCAGAGTAATCTTGGTTGCAGGTTCTTCCCTTTCATCACTTTAAGAATATCATGCCACTCCCTTCTGGCCTGTAGAGCTTCTGCTGAGAAATCAGCTGTTAATCTCATGGGAGTTCCCTTGTATGTTGTTTGTCGTTTTTCCCTTGCTGCTTTCAACGATTTTTCTTTGTCTTTAAGTTTTCCCAATTTGATTATTATCTGTCTCAGCATATTTCTCCTTGCGTTTACCCTGTATGGGACTTGCTGTGCTTCCTGGACTTGGGTGGCTACTTCCTTTCACATGTTAGGGAAGTTTTCGACTATAATCTCTTCAAATATTTTCTCGGGTCCTTTCTCTCGCTCTTCTCCTTCTGGGACCCCTATAATGCAAATGTTGTTGTGTTTAATGTTGTCCCAGAGGTCTCTTAGGCTGCCTTCATTTCTCTTCATTCTTTTTCCTTTATTCTGTTCTGCAGTAGTGAATTCCACCATTCTGTCTTCCAGGTCACTTATCCATTCTTCTGCCTCAGTTATTCTGCTATTGATTCCTTCTAGTGTAGTTTTCATTTCAGTTATTGTATTGTTCATCTCTGTTCATTTGTTTTTTAATTCTTCTAAGTCTTTGTTAAACATTTCTTGCATCTTCTCGATCTTTGCCTCCTTTCTTTTTCCGAGGTCCTCGATCATCTTCACTATCATTATTCTGAATTCTTTTTCTAGAAGGTTTCCTATCTCCACTTCATTTAGTTGTTTTTCTGGGGTTTTCTCTTGTCCCTTCATTTGGTACATAGCCCTCTGCCTTTTCATCTTGTCTATCTTTCTGTGAATGTTGCTTTTGTTCCACAGGCTGCAGGACTGTAGTTCTTCTTGCTTCTGCTGTCTGCCCTCTGGTGGATGAGGCTATCTAAGAGGCTTATGCAAGTTTCCTGATGGGAGGGACTGGTGGTGGGTAGAGCTGGCTGTTGCTCTGGTGGGCAGAGCTCAGTAAAACTTTAATCCATTTGACTGCTGAAGGGTGGGGCTGGGTACCCTCCCTGTTGCTTGTTTGGCCTAAGGCCATCCAACACTGGAGCCTACCTGGGCTCTTTGGTGGGGCTCATGGCAGACTCTGGGAGGGCTCTTGACAAGGAGTACTTTCCAGAACTTCTGCTGCCAGTTTCCTTGTCCCCACAGTAAGCCACAGCCACCCCCACCTCTGCAGGAGACTGTCCAACACTAGCAGGTAGGTCTGGTTCAGTCTCCCCTGGGGTCACTGCTCCTTCCCCTGGGTCCCGATGCACACACTGCTTTGTGCGTGCCCTCCAAGAGTGGAATCTCTGTTTCCCCCAGTCCTGTCAAAGTCCTGCAATGAAATCCCACTAGCCTTCAAAGTCTGATTCTCTAGGAATTCCTCCTCCCGTTGCTGGACCCCCAGGTTGGGAAACCTGACGTGTGGCTCAGTATCTTCACTCCAGTGGGTGGACCTCTGTGGTATAAGTGTTCTCCAGTCTGTAAGTCACCCACCCAGCAGTTATGGGATTTGATTTTACTGTGATTTCACCCCTCCTATGGTCTCATTGTGGCTTCTCCTTTGTCTTTGGATGTGGGATATTTTTTTTGGTGAGATCCATGGTCTTCCTGTTGATGACTGTCCAGCAGCTAGTTGTGATTCTGGTGTTGTCACAAGAGGGAGTGAGAGAACGTCCTTCTACTCCGTCATCTTGGTTCTGATTCACAAACCTCATTTACTTTTGAAAGTAAATGTGCAAAGTAGAATTTTCTCTCTTTCAGACAAAGTATCACTTATTCTACTACAACTTTTTGTCTTTTGTTCCAGATATTTTTGTTGACACAGGCTAGTGGTGTTCTCCTCCAATAGAATCATTATGTACTTTTGTCAGATTTTATATACTCCTAGAAATTGTAGTTTACAAAGTTATTGTTTCTTCAAAGATTTGTGATATTTTAAAAATTTCCATCCAACATAAAAATTTTAAAAGGAAAAATAATCAACTACTTAAAACATGTTTTCAGTGTGTGGATGAAGCAGATTAAAACTGTATCAACTCAAAGAGTATTAAAAGATTGTATACTTTATTCTTTTACCTTAACTCTGACTCATTCTATAAAGTCACCAGACAGCCATCAATTTTTAAATGGTGAGAAATCTACTCAGTAAAAAATTATCTGACAATATCAAATTGTGTAGTTTTTCATCCTTATTACTACAAGAAGAAAAGAATCATGAACATAATACAAATTTAAAGAATATTTAAATTTGATGTACTAAAAATATCACTTGTCCGTTTAAACCTAATTTTGTAGTAATTGTACCAATTTAATATACTATTACTTGTTATTGTATATACCATTTTGGTACTTATATTAAAAAAAACAAAAACGAGAATAGTAATTTAAAACCAGTCTTGTAAAAAGATGTATTTTCTTCATCCCTCTAGAGTTTTATAAATTTTTATGCTCTTTACACATGGAAAGTGTATTGTCAGAAAATTTTCTTCTCTCTGGGATTGTTTAGATGCAGTTATTTTAATCTGGTAGTATCTGGAGTTATTTAGGTTTTGCTTTTTCAGTGCTATTTTAGTGCTATTTAGTGCTATTCTTAAAAACAAGCTTAATTTTGAAAAATTGAAGAGGGTTAGAGAGTAGAGACAGTTGTACCATGCCCATCTTCATCTGCAATTAAAAATCGTGTATGAGAACATTTTGCATAATAAGTATACATGAATACAACATACGTAAAATTTAAGGCTGGAAGGGACTTTAAGCAGTCATCCAATCTAATGTGTGAATACAATTTATAAATATGAAACACATATATAAGCTCTCTGTAGGCTCTGGTCCCTGTATTTCGTATTTCGGCTTTGGAATGCGCTCACTAGGAGTAGAGTTGAGCTGGACCACCCACAAAGGCAAGGCCACCCAAGGGAAAATTTGAGACCTGGGCATGCAGAGCTGCCAGGCATGCCTTGTGAGAACAGCTGGCCATCCCAGCACCTGCTGCCCAGTTCCAGACAGCTGGGGCTAAGGCTTCACAGGCCCAGCTGCTTTTAGAATGGGCACAAAGGCCAGTGCTGCTTGGGCATCTGTCAACTCTTGCTATATTTGGTAGAAAAAGTTTGGCAGGGAGTTATGTGGTCTACCAACTAAAATTTAGCCTGATTAGTCACAAACCAGAATCATAAAATCATAGGGCTGGAAGGAATCTCCAGTGAGGGAGGTCTCAAACTTTCTTGTGAATTAGAAAAACACTGGGAGCTTCCTGAAAAGGCTGGATTCCAGATGCCATACCTTAGAGTCCAATTCAGTGGATCTGTGAACTATATGCAATTTGTATTTTTTAGTAAGACCCTGAGGTAAATACAGATAACATATTAAACTAATACAGATGCACCAACAGTTTCATTCTAAGAGTTTGATGAAATATCACAGTTTATGACTAATCCATCATCTGGGATCTATGTTAAAAATAAGTATCACCAGTCCTTAACGTATTTACTCAAAAGTTAGAGAGTGTGTAAATCTACCTGAAATTGGGAATTCACTATCTGATCAATTGTTAAATAAATGGGATCATCAAAAGTGATTGTTTTTATATTTCTTACTTGTTAAATGGAGGGCATGAGTCTTACCATAAAGTAAAAAAAAAATTTACACATATATAATTCTTATATTATACCTCTATTTTTCCTTTGGAGTATAAAATAATAGCCTGATATATTGACATGATATAATAGTCATGTCAAGACCCTCTAATATGGAAGGTGTCAAGCCATGTAGAATTTCACAAATGTGAAAAACGAAGTTCAGTACAGTGGAGTCCTACTGCTCAAATATAATTTTTGGTAAAGTATTATATAACCTTAAGAATATAAAATATATAGAAATGTCCTATTATACTTTAGGTTATAATATGAATAGAGGAAACAGAGTCCTTTATGTACTATTTGCTTTTTTTTTTCCCTAGGAAAGGATAACCTAGAAATTTATTGTCATTTGTACCATTAGGACCCAAGAAGCTGCTGTGCACATTTATTTAACACTTTGGGCAGAGGAGAGAATATGTCCTGAAAACAATGTTTAAAGAGCCAGAAATGTTCTTCAGTAAAGATAATTAAAGATGATGAGTGAAATAGGCGACTTCCTAAAAAGCTAAGAGCTGTCGATAGCATTTTACCCTTTGCCACCTTCTCATGCTAACTTCCTGTTACTTCAGAAACATGTTGCTAGCACAGTAGAATCTGTGCTTATAATATTGTAGAGTCAATATACATCAAACCCAGAGTATCATTGACCTGTTTGATTCTAATGACTAATTTATTTTTTTCTTTTTGTTGTGATGGAAGACAACTAACTAGGAATCTTGGAATCCTTTTTTCCACTGGAACAGAAAATAAGGTTTTCACTGGTCATAGAAGTCAAAATTGGAGCTGGCCCCTGTCTCCCACTTTAGCTGCCTATTCTTCACTGTTACTATTTTTCTCCAATTGTACAAACAACAAAAATAACTAATATTTAAAAATTTTACTCTGTAGTAGACACCATGCTATATGTTTTACATTTAGCCCTAACAATAATTTGTTGAGATTGGTACTATTAATAGTTTCATTTGTAGTAATAGGAACCCTGGAATTATGGAGTTTAAATAAATACATTTCTGAGAATCGCACAACTAGGAAATGGTGTAGCTGGAATTCACACCCAGGTCTTGGATGCCAGGAAAATTAAATTGAGGCAAGAATGACATAATGGGTCAAAGGAAGCCACCAATAACTAAAATAGCATATAAGAAAGAGACTTAGAGGCTGACTGTCCTGGAAAACAAAATAAAACAAACAAAAAAATAAAACCTTGAATCTTTAATGTGGTTAGGAATTTCATTTTTTAATAGGTCTACTTATTTTCTACAATGGTTGAAAGAGTCAATGAAGAGCAAAGAAAGTATATTAGAGAAACATAGAGCCATGTCTTTAGAAGTAGCACCACACACAGTAATGTCTGATCATGGAAGGCCAAAGAATTTCCTGCATTGAAGTGTATAAAGGAGATAGAAGACAATTCTCTAGGTTTGAAATTTTGGAGATTCACATAGAGATAAGGTCCCTTACTGTTCTGTGATTCTTCCACTGAAAGTCACAGAAGGGTCAAATAAGACTTGCAAAGGCAGCTGTATGGATTAGAATTTTTGGTGTTCAATATGAAGTTGTAAATATGGTAATATTTGTCAAGAAGATTTAACTAAGGCCAAAAATAATGGCATATGGGGGCAAAAGGAAGGCAACAGTAACTAAAATAGGAGCTTAGAGGCTAACTGCACTGGCCTGAGTATCGGTGAGAACTTGAGAGCCCTCCAAAATACAATAAAGAGCAGCCCCATCATAGTGCTGTGCAAGCTGTTCCATGGATGAAAGCCATGCTTCATGAACTTTGTTCCATAAATGGAAAGTGGGCCTTGGACTGGCCCCTCTGCCTCCCATTACACAGATGGAATATTGGAACTCTTGATCCAAAGTAGAGGTATAGTTAAGAAATATCTTCCGGGGCTTCCCCGGTGGCGCAGTGGTTGAGAGTTCGCCTGCCGATGCAGGGGACACGGGTTCGTGCCCCAGTCCAGGAAGATCCCACATGCCGTGGAGTGGCTGGGCCCGTGAGCCATGGCCGCTGAGCCTGCGCGTCCAGAGCCTGTGCTCCGCAACGGGAGAGGCCACAGCAGGAAAAGGTCCGTGTACCGCAAAAAAAAAAAAAAAGAAATATCTTCTTTAAGAAGTGGAAATTAATAAGTTCAGTCAACAATTTTAAAGGAATGCATTCAATTAATGGAACAATTTCTGGGGAAATTTGATGCAAGCTTTTGAGAAATTTAAATGCAAGTCACTTTATTTTAGTTGTTAACTTAGATTGATCTAAGTTTTATCTACAAGAAATCTAAAAGTGAGACTGTATTATTAGATGATCTCTGAGTCATGTTACATCTCAAAGATTTTATAAAATTCTCACCTGTAATTCATCAGTTGAAAGTTAACGATTTTCCTAGGTGAGTTTTCTGTTTGTTAAAAACAGCATTATTATCTCCAAGAATATTAAAATTATTTTGAAATTCTTACATAGTAAATATGATGCCTATTATTAATTAGCAGATGCCCATTATTAATTGTTCTTGGTGGCTACAGTGAATTCCAGAGGATACAACTGGCAACCATCACAAATAGATAGCATTGGCATATTTAACCAGCAGCTCTGTTGATATTTGTCTTTACAAATTCACATTAATGGAGGCACCTATTCAGAATATCAGATACTACTATGTAACCCTGTGGAAAGCAACAGCAGAAAGAAAATCATTGCTAACATTAATTGGAATGAGTGTTACTAGTTGCATAAACATGTTGTGATCAATAATTTCAGTCCCAGCTGGAAAATAAATTGAGAGAGTGAATCGAGCTGGTGATTGTCCTAAGGTAGCTTATTGTACTCATGTAAACAAGCATTAACTTATTTTTCCTATTTCTTCTACATCACTAATTCTCAAATGTGGCTGTACATTGCTGTCACCTAGGGACCTTAAAAAAAATCCTTATCTCCAGCTGTGCTTCATACAAATTAAATCTAAATTTCTAGACCTGGAGTCTAGGCATTATTGTTTTTAAAAATTCCATAAATGATTCCACTGTGTAGAATTGTTTGAGAACCACTATTTTTCCTAACTGAATTGCTTCTATATGTGAATTGTTTGCTTCTATACGTGAATTGCTTCTATATGTGAATGGTTTGAGAACCACTATTATTCCTAACTGAATTGATTCTATATGTGAAGCTCTTATGAGTTTCCAAATGGACCTGATTTAAGAAAAATAAATGTCTATAGAAAGATTAAAAATTGCCTTTTGGTTTTAAGACTATGGAAATCCAAAACAATGGTTTTTAAAATTTTGCATTAGTTATATGCTACAATTTCATATAATTATTCCATTTGCATTAATGTTGTTCTGTTATGTTCAGATATTGTAAAGAATATTTATAGACATAAGCTTCATACACATATTAAAAGTTTCCTATCTTATTTAATGTAGCTTTAAACAAGTTCTACTCTTCATCATAGCTGCTAATTAACTCTGAAATGCACTAAACTTTTTAGATTGTCATTGAAATTCTTACTTTATTAAGCCTGCTTGAATATATTCATTGTTAATCTGAAGCTTTTTAAGTTACTTTTCTTAGCTATGTGTCTTTCATTTTTTTCAACTTTATTGTGGTATAATTGACAAATAAAGTTATAAGGTATTTAACATATACATAGTGATGATTTTATAGATATTGTAAAAGGATTCCTTCCGTCTAGTTAATTAACATATTCATTGCTTCATACATATATACATATATTCCCAAATTCTCCCTATTTCCCCCATCCACCCTGCCTCTGACAACCATTTTAATACTCTTTATTTCTATAAGATTGACTTTTTTTTTAATATTCCACATGTAAGTGATACCATGCAGTATTTGTATTTCTCTGGCTTATTTCACTTAGCATAATGCTTTCAAGGTCCATCTCTGTTGTCATGTTGTTGCAACTGACAGGATTTTCTTCTCTCTTACGGATGATTTTTTTATATATATATAAAAATTTATATACAAATAATTATGTATTACAGATATATGCTAATATTCTTTATCCATGACAGAAAATTATGTTTCCATATCTTGGCCATTGTGAATAATGCTGTAATGAATGTAATTATGAAGCTATCTCTTTGAGGTACTGACTTCATTTACTTTGGATATATACCTGGAAGTGGGATTGCTGAATCATATAATAGTTCTATGTTTAATTTTTTTTGAGGAACCTCCATACTCTTCTCCATAGTGGCTGAACCAATTTACATTCCCACCAACAGTGCATAAGGGTTTTCTTTTCTCCACATCCTTGCTAACATTTGTTATCTCTTGTCTTTTTCATGATAACCGTTCTAATAGATGTGAGGTAATATCTCATTTTGGTTTTGATTTGCATTTTACTGATGATTATTGATGTTGAGCGTCTTCTCATGTGCCTACTGGTCATTTGTATGTCTTCTTTGAAAAACTGTCTATTCAGTTCCTCTACCCATTGTTTAATCAGATTGCTTGGTTTGGTTTTTTCTTTGTTTGCTTTTCTATTGAGTTGTATGAGTTTTTATAAATCAGGATATTAACCTTTTATCAGGTATGTGGTTTGCAAATATTTTCTCCCATTCCATAGGTTGCATTTTCATTTTGTTAATGGTTTCATTTGCTGTGCAGAAGCTTTTTAGTTTGATGTAGTCCCGCTTGTTTATTTTTGCTTTTGTTGCCTCTTTTTTATCCTTTTTTCTTTTATCTCCTCTGACTGGATAAATTCCACTGCCCTGTCTTTGATTTGACTGATTTTTTCTTCCACTTGATCTAGTCTGCTGGTGAACTATTCTATTGAATGTTTCAGTGCAGTTATTGTATTTTTAAGCTCTGTGATTTCTGTTTGGTGTTTTCTTATATCTTCTCTTTGTTAAAATCCTCACTTTATTCATGCATTGTTCTCCTGACCTTAATGATCACCTTTATTACCCTTATTTTGGACTCTGTCAGGTAAATTACTATCTTTATTTCGTTAAGGTCTTTTTTTGGAATTCTATCTTATTTTTTTGTTTGGGAACATTTTTCTCTTTCTTCATTTTCCTTCTTACTCTGTGTTGTTTTCTACTCACGAGATAAAACAGCCACTTCTCCTTCTCTTGATAGGGTGGTCTCATGTAGAAGATGAACCTTATCGTTCAGCCTAGCCCAAACTCTTGGTTTTCTCCCAAACTGTTGTGATTGTCCAAGCTTCCTTCTTTGCTTTTGTGGCTCCCAGTAGTTGAGGCTGTGCCGAGATCTGTCAGTATTCCCAAGGGGAGGATTGCAGTCAGCACCTTGATATAGGCTGATGGAAGCCAGACCCTCAGGCAACAGCTGGGAGAGTAGGTGGTTAGGGTCCTTCCAGGGAGAGACTGGGAAATGGATGGGTTTTGCCTGCCCCTTCTGCACTAAGTCCTGGGGGAATGGACATCGCAAGTCCTTGAAAATCCAGGGTGTTCCCTCCTAAGTGTATAGTGCTGTGCTGGGGGTAGGGTTTATGGCAACAGTATGTCTCAGCCTTTCCTATTAGTTTCCATGTGGGTGATGTAGGTATTTTCTCATTCTCTCAATGTGTAGGAGTTGCTCTACGAGTTTCTGGATTTCTTTCAGAAGGATTTGCTCTATGTGTAGCTGTAGATTCAGTGTGTCTGTTGGAGGAGGTAAGTTCAGGAAGCTCATATGTTGCCACCTTGGATCAGAACTGGTCTTCAGCTGACGGGCTTTGCTTTCTCCCCAAAAGATTACCATTTCTTCTGTTTCTGCTTTCTCTAAGTGCAAGCCCAAACTTTAGTTAAATCAAACAAATTAAAAACTTTAATCATAAGTCTCACGAAGTTGTACCTTTTCTTGACAAGTGTTGCCTGTGACTTTTATATTTCATCACTTCTTTATTTCCCCTTTTTACTGTAACCAAAGAATACTTGTCATCAGTCATAAGTTTTCAATTCCCTGGGTTTTCATCTTCTAATTCCTTTAGGAGACTTTGCTCTGAGTTCCTGCTCTTTACAACTATACCTTTTTATGATATTCAACATGAAGCTTAAAATATTTTTCTAATGCATTGCTCATGACGGTTTTAACTCTTTCATTATGACTTTGCATTATATATTCCTTCTGTAAGAGTATTGGATCCTTTTCATTCCACAGTCAGATAACAGCTTCTGACCAAAGCAAATTTATTATCTTTATTTTATAAAACCTCTTCAGGCATACTATATCCATTCAGATTTTAAAATTTTATTTCCTTCTCTCCATTATTAAAGTTTAGATTCATGTTTATTTTTTAGATATGGTAGGGTTGTTTTTTTTGTTTGTTTGTTTTTGGCAAGCTTTACTTTTAGTCTTATTTCCAGGGAAGATTTTACTTTTTAATTAATATGTATTTCTCCAGCTTTTCATTTTTTAAAATATTCAGAATTCACAATGTTCTTTGGGTTTATAAATATTGGAAACAGAAAAAAGAGACTAATAATCTTCAGAGTAAGATGTAGTTATAATGGAGTATACTTGAAAACCAAAAGATGAAAAAATAGCCCCCGAATATGAAAAGTAACCTCAAGTAGCAAAATGAAAATAATTATAAGCTAGGAGAGAGGTCTCTTAATTCAGAAACTTAACTGGGTAAAAGAAGAAACATCTTAGATTTGTCAAAGGATTTTACTAGATAAACTATTTAGAAAGAATTGTTGGGAGAATAAATTAAATATTTTGAGAATCAAACAAAAGGCAAGAAATACAATACAAATAGCTGAAAGTTATAAAATTAAATTATTGATCATTTATATGAAGAAGGAGACATTATAAGATGACTTTAGGGAGATGCAAAGATGACAGCAAAAAATAACTAGTATTTTAAAACCACATTGTTCAACTCAGTCATATCTCTTCATCTTCATTCATAATTAACTCATAAGTAATGTATTAAAAAAACTTATACCAAACCTCCATTTGCTTTATTAACAATCATTTTATTGGCCATTGTCTGCTCAGTAAAGTCAGAGAGATTTGGCACACTGAATTATACAACCCTCGAGGGCAAGAATCATGTTTCCTATGTCTTATGTATCTTCCATGGAATTTAGCACATCAGAGGCTTTAAAAACACTGTCTCTAACTGCCTCTTGGTACTTTACTCCTTTAGTAGATATTTCATTCCTGTTTCAAGTGACAGGTCTTTCTCTTTCAAGACAGCAGTCTTCCCAAAGTGCTTTAACTTTTTTTTTTCTTTAAAAGAAGCTCAAAAAGCACGAAGCAATTTCTGCGGTGCATGTGCACTGCATGTTTCTATTCCAATCTGTCAACTGGGCCGTGCATCCTCACGAAGAATGAGGAGGAAAATATTCTCCCTTTCCTATTTCCCTCCACCATGTGCTTCCCCTTTTATGCATATAACAATCACCCAGAGAGGAGGATTATGTAATCATGCAGATGCAAAAGGGCCAAGAGATGAGATCTTTAATAGTGGACAACCCAAACTTGGGAAAGCCTCAGAATTATCAGTATCTTCAAAAATAAAGTGTTCACTTCTGTAATATGCTGCTCTTAACAAAGTGCTTTTAAATAAATTATCTCCTTTGATTCATATGACAGCCTCTTGAGGTACAGGACAGGTTTTATTATGTCCATTTTGTAGATGTGAAACCAGAGCTTAGAAAGGGTAAGAAAACTCCTAAAGTAGTAATTGAGGAGTGTGGCCTCATATTCCATTTTCAGATTCTTGTTCTTGGGTTCTTTCATGTGTCATGCTGTGAGCAGTCTGTGCACACTACCAGAATAGTAAGTAGGAATTAAGGTGAATCTATTAGACGATACATCTATTAATCAACAGATATGTCTATGAGCTTGATAGTGGCTATATAAATTTTACTAACAAGAATAACTAAAGGCTTGTAGTTTTCAGAGATTTTGGAACTCTGTGAAGCAAGGATTAGAAATATTCAAAATATATTCAGAGGAACAGATTTTCCTGTGGTAGTTGTTGCATTCCAAATGTGTGAAAAAGGCAGGGAAAAACATGAACTGCAATAAATTGTGGCTAAAGTGAGTTAGCTTATTAACTTCCCTTCTCCGTTTACTGGCGACTGGCAGCTAGAAGTTCTTAAAAGCTTTCAAAACCTGGGAATGATAGGCATCCTCAAGTTCAAAGACTCCCTTGAACCTTTTGGACCTACAACTGCAGCTAGAAGTCCTGTTGAAACAGGCTTCCCTGGGTAATTTCCAGCACAGTTGGATACATAGCACTGTTAGAACTAGCTTCCTCAAAGTTGGACATCACTGACATTCTGTTCTCAGCTAGATTTGGGAGAATAGAGGCTGCCTGTGAGACTATCCTGAGGCATGTACACCTGATATTTCTTACCTGAGGCACGTACACCTGATATTTCTTACCTGAGGCACCTGACCCTGGTCACTACTTCAGCCCTAATGGGCCCTCCCCTACGGACACAGGTGTGAGGTACTGCCGGGTGTTTCTCACACATAATTAGAAAACACATCTGTGCAAGAAGCTTGGAGGGGGTTTTTCCTTACAGAAAGAAACTTTTGCTTTCTTAAAAAGCAAGTCTAAAAGGATTGTTTTTACACAAGTCAGTTCCTTAGGGATAGAGTTTATCCTTGATATCAAATTGTACATATTAAAGATCTGTATGTTCACAATAATTGGCTAAGTAGACCATGTGCAGGAAGAGAGAACTCTGCTCAGAAATGAAGGACATCACAGTCTTTTCTTGGTTTTAGTGAAAAATGAAATTGGCAGAGGCAGCAGTACTCCCATGGGTATCACTCCCTTTGACTTTAGAGGGAGGTGAATATACTGAGCAGGAATGATCATGTCTGAAAGATGAAACACTTCGAAAAATATTCAACTTTTGGTCCCTGGTTCTTAGAAAAATAGCAAGTAAGGCTGTAAACAGCTCTTAGTTGTACTCTTAAAATCGAAAAATCAGTGATTTGGTGACTTACTAGGAAAACTCACCTGCACTCAGTAGAACCCAGCTTTTATGGGCCAGTTGTTCAAAGTACTTCATTAGAATTCACACACAGATCACTCCTTGCCAGAGGTGGTTAAGGCAAGACCAGGATCTTTTTTTTTTTTTTGGCCACATAACGCGGCGTGCAGAAACTTAGTTCCCCGATCAGGGATGGAACCCATGTCCCTGCAGTGGAAGTGCAGAGTCTTAACCACTGGACCGCCAGGGAAGCCTCAAGACGAGAATCTTTAAAGACATTATATCACAGAAACACTGGCTCTTGTTGAAAACAGGTCCAAGTGTTGGATACAGGAAAGAGCAGTCTTTTACCCAACAAAAACTTTCATCCCAATGGATCTCAGAAGAAGGGCCCTTCAGGAAAAAGACTGCTGAAAATGGGGCCAAATTCTTCAATATCTGACTCCTCTTTAATTGGATTCAGTACCCAGGTCAAAGTCTTTCCCTTTATGTCCTCATGTAATTCCAAATGATAATCATCCTGACTTATGCTCACAAAGGGTCTCTGTCTTCATTCAATACTAGAAGTAACCAGATTTTTAAGAGTATAAGGGGTAGAGTGGCTTAGACATGGATTTAGGAGATTTACAAATTCTTCTAGTGGAAATGGTAGAGGAATATGAGATATCATACAGAAACTACAAGATGCTGGGTCATCTTCCTAAAAAACAGACGACTTTGCCATGGCTTGCTGACATCTCTTTAAAGGCAGGGACATGAATTTCCAGTGTCTCTCTCTGACACCTATTTTTTTTTTTAGCAAAATTTGCATCATTACCATGATAGTTTTTCTGCAGTCAAAATTACTTATTAAAATTTTATTTTAAAATAATGCAAGGTACTTTTTGGAGCTACGAAAATGTGCAATATTATTTTACAGTTCCTATATTAGGATGCTCAGATTTAGTTGCCAAGTAGTATGAAAGATCACTTGTTCTTGTGTGATGTGTATCCACTCTAACACACATGGACTCAAGTTTGGAGCCAAAATATTTTTTATCCCTTACTATAAATTCATTTGCAATTCTAGACCTCCAACTTAGATGGAACAACTTACTTCCTGTTTCTCAGAATCTTACAGTTTTGTAAGAAGATCATAGGTAAGATAGACCAAACTAACCTGTACATTTCAATAAAGGTAACAAAGATTTTTATTCTGCATTATTATACTAGATTCAAGGGTGCTTCTTGAATACCATTATTCTTACAACATTTTTATAAAAATTCATGGAAAGAAAAATCATCCATTTTGATTCTTCAATAGAATGGTGTATTTCTCTTAGGGCATAAAATGAATTAGCTCAATGCATTTCTCGATTTGTTTGGAAGCAGTTTTTTTCATGTCTAACATATGTAAAATCACACACACACATACATACACATACTTTCCTCTTCTACTATGCTTTTGTTTCTTCTTAGGAATTTTATATCTGACATACGAAATATTTAATTTTTTCTTTAATTATTATCTGTCTCCTTCATTAGAATGCAAGCTCTATGAGGACAAGAGTTTTTGTCTATTTTGTTTATTTGCCTAGAATGTGTCTGGCCCACTGTAGATGCTCAATAAATGTTTGTTGAATGAATATGTGACAGTTCCTAGAGCCTGAATGCAGTAGTCAATGGCATAAACTCTTTTTCAGTTTTTGAGCTATGATGACTCTAGATGGAGTCATCATAGCTCAGGGGAAAAAAAATGGCAGAAAAAGATTGGTTTACTCCATTATGGAGTCAATAAAACATATTGATCAGTGTTTTTCAGGGCAAACATAGACTGGAAGTTAAGCCTTCCTTTAAGGAAAAATAATAAGTCATGCCTACTATGTATCCAGATTTAAAATGAGGTGTATCTTACAGATAGAATGATCTTTCTAAATGGAGTCCTTTTCCGAATATAAACTTCAGGGTTAAAACTCACAGGAAAAAATTTCTTTCTAACATGTTTGACATCTGACTTCTTTCCCATTAAGACATATATAAATAATGTTTAGGGACTTCATTTTTAAAATGTATAATGTTTAAATATATCAAGAAGTATAATGATGCTGCTTCAAAGTATTTAAGGCATATTTAAATATCAAATAATGAAATCTTTGGGTATGTGCTTATTCAAATTTAACTTACAGTACAAATTTGTGAACCTCCTTGCTTAAATCAAAGGAGGACTCTAAATGAAGAATGATTAAGGCATTGAATTCTGCAGAATTGTCTTCTGCTCCATTATGAAACAAAACAGTGGTAATTGACTCAAAATCATAGCACAGAGAGCAAATAAAGCTAGAATATGTGCTGAAGTCAGTTTTAGAATTAAAATGTTTCTCTGCTGCTGTTTGTTTTAGAGTTAGGTGTTCATAAGTAGAATTTAGAAAGCTAAGAAAATAATAGCATATTTACAATGAATTTGCTTCACATTCCTAAGGTCTTCACATGCATTTGCACTTTAAATGTAATTTGGAGTTCCTCAAATGGGCACACAAATGGTCCTCAAATGGTCTGAGAGACCTTTTACCCCATGTAAGGGCAATTTTTCACTTAATGGTGGCAGCAAGTTTGCAACTGCTTTCTTCATAAAGATTCTGTGATTATTGAATTTGACAAAAAACCCCTATAATTAAAAATAAAGGGGGACTTCCCTGGTGGTCCAGTGGTTAAGAATCCACCTTCCAATGCGGGAGATCTGAGTTTGATCCCTAGTCAGGGAACTAAGATCCCAAACGCTGTGGGGCAACTAAGCTGTGTGCTCTAGAGTCTGCGCCACAGCTACAGAGAAGCCCACGCACCACAACGAACTAAGCCTGCACACCGCAGTGAAAGATTCCGCACGCGATAACGAAGATCCCATGTGCCAAAACTAAGACCCGACTCACCCAAGTAATAATAATAAAAACAAAATAAAAAAAATAATGTAATAATCCCAGTAGTCACCCAACAATAAATCGAGTGCAATTTGTATGTCCCTCATTGATCTACATACTATAATTATGGGGACTATTGCTCAGTAGTAATTCAGGACAAGGGTGTACAGTGGATTTATGAAGGGACTTGGAAAGAAAGTTCCACCCAGAGGTGATAAATCTATACCTGCTTCAATAACCCAAATATCTCTCCTATTATAAGGCAGTAAAAAAAACTATGATTTACAAATAGAGTGTGAAACTAGGAGCGTCTCTCTATTCTAAAACAAAGTTTTCTTCATGCAAAATCATACCAAAAAGTAAAAGTATCTGTCAAATGTTTTTACATATTAAGATGCTACTCCTTAAAGTGTGATACCATCAAATTTGCACAGAATGAATCACAAAATGACATATTTACTTTTCTCTTTTCACTCCCAATTTAAACTGTGCTTTACTTTGATACTGTTTAAAGTAATATTCCTAAGCAAAGGAATTTAATATAAAATATGACTGCCTGATTACAATTAATATTACAATGAATATTGTATATGAATATTTTTAAACTTTTTATCCTTGTATGGTGCATTGCAGGACTACTGTTCTGAGAAGTAAACACTTAAGACTTTAAGAGTAGAGTTTTTTCTGTCTTCATTTTGCATTCTACAAAATGTCATCATTTTTCCTGAGATTCCTCCCTGTTTTCATTTTTTCTCTTTTCTTCTAGTTATATTTCTCAGTATTCCAAAGTTCAGAATGGAACAACTTCCTTGACTGCTCTGAGAAGATTTCCATGCTTTATTAATTTTTATATTCCCACTATTCTAAGCTAGAACATTACAGTAATCAATGTATGACTAATACTTTGGGGGAAACATTAACTTCCATAGCTAGCTTTGTAGGTTTTACATAATTATTTATGGCACATAATTATTATTCTCATTACTAGCACAATATTGTACTATATCTTTTCTGCCTCTAGGATTGCGGATTTTTCAGTCACACTAATTACATGGCTTTGTTTTACGTGCAAGTGACACATGTCATATGTAGATTTTGTAAGATAATGGACCCATTTTCAAATTTATTACTGTGCTTCTGTTGGCTTTAAACATTTTCTAATTATATTATCCTCTGATTGAAAGAAAGCAACATTTTTTTAATCCAAATGAATCATTCTAAATTGATAGCTCAGAAAAGTATATGAGAAACATGGTTGTTCTCATCCACTATTTTAAAGTAAAGGCTCACCCAAAACTTTGATATTGAAGTACTCAGATTGCTTTCTACATAACATTCATCTTTTCTATATGCCAAGTTGTCTCACACCGCAACAATTATCTATATATAAATTGTTAGCAAAGAATACAAGAGTTTAGGAAGGCGTTTCCTATCCACCACAAAAACAGGGTTTGTAAGTACTGCCAACTCCTTCTCCCCAAACTCCAGTACCAAGCAAAAAGAAAAAAATGATGTGCAAAAACTAAGTTCCCAAAGTATATCTCAATTAGTAAATAAAGAGCTGACAATTTCTGACCTCAATTATTCAACATTTTTCCAGCACATGGTAAAAAATAAAAACAAAAATATTTATAATGTTAAAAGGCACAAGGCATCCTGATAAAATATTAGTCTGAACAAAAGAATGAAAAATAAGTATTTGAGGGTAAGAAATCCATACATCACTAATTTTCTAAATATTTTTCTTTAATTAAAAGTTCTAACATTGTGGGAATATTTTTTTTTCCCTTCAATTGCTATTGTAAGTCCATGTTTTCTTTGTCTTGGATAAACTATTTTGAGATTATTGTTTTGCAGCTGCAGAAGAAAGTGATTTCAGCAGTATTTCACTCTGTATGCTGTCCAGGGACTTAGTCAATGGGGAATTCCACATGCTCTCGGATCAAGGATCTGATTTGAAAACCAAAGAGGAGAGATCTGGGAGAGGAAAGCGTTCAGTACTTGCTCATATATTATTTAAAAACCCTTGTTAGTGCTTTAGATGTCAGAATACCGAGAGATGGGGAAAATACCTTCGTCTCTAGTACATAATGAATCTACCCCTTCATAGACTGGCCATGCACAATAAAACACAATCGTGGTTTACTTGCATAAGTCAGCTGACTTCTCCCCAGTCAGCTTTGTGTGCAGGAATGAGATGAGCTCTTGGGAATCAGAGATGCACTCGTAAGTAAGAGAGTCTGCAAATTGTCCCAACTGCAATAGGACTTTACTTCGGTGCATGCTGGGTTCTAATAAAAGTATTCCCACCAGGCCCAATTCTACACTGTTTCCTGCCACGAAACTCCTACATATGTCACAGGAAGCTTCAAGGGAAGAAGCCCCTAGAGAGGAAGGAGTTGATTTAATAACATATCTACTTCTCAGTATCATGAAAACATACACCTGCACTTCCATAGCCGCTGAAATTAGAAATACACCAGATCATCACAGCCCTGTGCCCTGGATTCATAAACAGCAGAGCATGCATTAGTGGATGATTACCACTGCCCTACAATTTTACCATTTTTGTTTTTCATACTCTAGACAAGACCACCATGAGAGAAGAAAAGCCAGCAAACATTTATGTGGTATGATTAGAAGGAGATAAAGTGATGGACCCTCACCTCCATTGTCTTTTAAAGTTGTTTGAACTTTTCAATATTAAATTCTTCCTGAAGTACTTTCATAAAAGGCTGACCATTTGAACTGACATTGGTAAATTTTTATGATGCCATCACATTAGTCCAAACCCATCCATGGTAGCAACATTCAGTGTTTTGTAGAATAGAGAGATAAATTAGAGTTTAATGAAGCAGTGGATTTGGGGAGCAGGGGTTCTCCTGGAAGAGCAAGAATTTACAGGTGGCTGCTCCTGCCAGGAAGGCTGTCCCTGAGTAGTGGGTTCCTGGGATTTAAAGGAAAAATTAAATAGAAGGGTAGCTGGACCAAACCTCACCATCATTCCATCATTGCCTGGGATGAGTTCTGGCTAGAGGCACTTGTCAGTGGTAGTAACAGTCAGTTTACTGATTTGAAGGAGAAAAATGTCCAAAGATATAGCAGCGATATTCAAAATGACTATTCAGAATCCATGCTTAGCCTAGCTAATGACATCAGTCATTTCTACATATTTTAATAAAACAAGGTTTTTACTTCAATATCACTCTACTAAAACTATTTTTTAGAAATTGTTAATGGCGTGATAATTGACATATTTAATCACTTAGCCTGATGATTGACACCTTTAATCACTTTTTTTCATTCTTTATTATCTTTGACCCATTTTTTTTTTTTTTTTTTTTTTTTTTTTTTTTTTTTGCGGTACGCAGGCCTCTCACTGTTGTGGCCACTTCCGTTGCGGAGCACAGGCTCCAGACGCGCAGGCTCAGCGGCCATGGCTCACGGGCCTAGCCGCTCTGCTGCATGTGGGATCTTCCCGGACCGGGGCACGAACCCGTGTCCCCTGCATTGGCAGGCGGACTCTCAACCACTGCACCACCAGGGAAGTCCCTGACCCATTCTTTTTGATACTCTTTCCCATTCTTTAAATATCCTGATACTTCAGTCCCTTTGTCCTTAAAAAGTGACAGAGAGGGTCTTAACTCAAACGGGTAGCGATCAGGAGGAATCAAGGCTACAAGTTACTGCCCTCATATGTGTTGGAAGGTGGCCGCTTACTGCTAAGAAAGCAATTAATTAGGCAACTGATAAAGAGAACAAAGAAACAGAACTTCCTGCAATATTTCTCAGAACATATATCTGCCCATTATTTGATGAAGCCCAGAAGAGTTTCCTTTCTCTGTGCACAACTCGTGTTAAAAGCATGTGGAGTTCCTCAAGGTTCAACTTCTTAACCTCGAGGGTATGTATTCTTCCTTCTGTGAAGAACCACAGGAAATGCTAGGTAAAATATTTAGAATTCCCTGACATTTATAAACAATGTTCCTGATACTTTCAATTAGGGATTAGTTTTCCCTTTCAAGAGCTTTGATTTTGAATTCAAAATAGAGGGATTTATATGATTCTGGAATACCTCCAAATTCACAAATTCTTCATTGCAGAGGTAAGGGTGTGAAAGGATGTGTAAATATTTGGTAAGTAGCCTGAGGCATGCCAATGGAAATATCCCCCTTCTGGTATTTTGGCCTTGACTTTTGATTCAAATGTGAAAGATTAAAAATAAATGTAACATATAGGAACATCTTAATCATCCCCCCGAGCCCTATATTTTCCACAAATACCCATTATAAAATGAGAATTTCCTGATGTGTCTTGAATGAGGAGAGTATAGTGTGGGCATGATGTGTGAGAGGGAGCAGAAAGTGAGGAAGAAGCCATCTTACTACCACTACTTCCTAACCTAAACTGTTACGGAGCAAGCAGTGTTTCTCAGGTTAAGTGGGAATTCCCTAATTACATCCTATAGCTGAGTGTCCAGGAGCTAGTAGTATAAGATCCCCAAACTGGAGGGTAGGAGAAGATTCTGCCTTTACTAACTGGTCTTTGCTTTTTTAATCCTGTGTTAATGGTTTTATGGGAACAGTGCTTTACAAGTTACCTGATCTCCTCTTTCATTGTTATTCATTTATTGTGTGATTTAAACTTTTTTTGAGGGGTAACACATACACAAAAATTGATGAAATTTTACATGTATATTTACCCATTTCACCACAGCCTGGGTCAAACATAGATCATGAAGCGTATCACAAGAGTATTTCCCATGCCTGTGCCCATTCCCAGTCAGTAACACATCACTAAAATTAACCTTTATTCTGAATTTTATCACTATTAATTTAACTGTTTTATTTTTCACACCCCCACCCCCACCCCCCTTCTGCTTTCCCCCCTTCGTGGCCATACATTTGTTCTCTACATCTTTGTCTCACTTTCTGCCCTGCAAACCGGTTCATCTATACCATTTTTCTAGGTTCCACAAATATGCGTTAATATACGATAGTTGTTTTTCTCTTTCAGACTTACTTCACTCTGTATGACAGTCTCTAGATCCATCCATGTCTCAACTAGTGACCCAATTTTGTTCCTTTTTATGGCTGAGTAATATTCCATTGTATATATGTACCACATCTTTTTTATCCATCCATCTGTCAATGAGCATTTAGGTTGCTTCCATGACCTGGCTATCGTAAATAATGCTGCAATGAACATTGGGGGGTGCATGTGTCTTTCTGAATTATAGTTTTCTCTGGGTATATGCTCAATAGTGGGATTGCTGGATCATATGGTAATTCTATTTTTAGTTTTTTAAGGAACCTCCATACTGTTCTCCATAGTGGCTGTATCAATTTACATTCCCACCAACAGTGCAAGAAGGTTCCCTTTTCTCCACACCCTCGCCAGCATTTGTTGTTTGTAGATTTTCTGATGATGCCCATTCTAACTGGTGTGAGGTGATAACTCATTGTAGATTTGATTTGCATTTCTCTAATAATTAGTGATGTTGAGCAGCTTTGCATGTGCTTCTTGGAGATTTGTCTGTCTTCTTTGGAGAAATGTCTATTTACTGTCTATTTACTTCTTATAACCATTTTTGGATTGGGTTGTTTGTTTTTTTAATATTAAGCTGCATGAGCTGTTTATATATT
The DNA here is from genome assembly GCF_963455315.2 of Globicephala melas. Taxonomy (NCBI): domain Eukaryota; kingdom Metazoa; phylum Chordata; class Mammalia; order Artiodactyla; family Delphinidae; genus Globicephala; species Globicephala melas. The sequence goes on along the minus strand of NC_083316.1, from coordinate 78,961,484 downwards.
TTGGAGTTTAATCCTTTGTCTGTTGATTCGTTTGCAAATATTTTCTCCCATTCTGAGGGTTGTCTTTTCGTTTTCTTTATGGTTTCCTTTGCTGTGCAAAAGATTTGAAGTTTCATTAGGTCTCATTTGTTTATTTTTGTTTTTATTTCCATTACTCTAGGAGGTGGGTCAAAAAAGATCTTGCTGTGATTTATGTCAAAGAGTGTTCTTCCTATGTTTTCCTCTAAGAGTTTTATAGTGTCCAGTCTTACATTTAGGTCTCTAATCCATTTGAGTTTTTGTGTATGGTGTTAGGGAGTGTTCTAATTTCATTCTTTTACATGTAGCTGTCTAGTTTTCCCAGCACCACTTATTGAAGAGACTGTCCTTTCTCCATTGTATATCCTTGCCTCCTTTGCCATAGATTAGTTGACCATAGGTACGTTGGTTTATCTCTGGGCTATCTTGTCCCATTGGTCTATGTTTCTGTTTTCATGCCAGTACCATATTGTCTTGATTACTGTAGCTTTGTAGTATACTCTGACATCAGGGAGTCTGATTCCTCCAGCTCCGTTTTATTCCCTCAAGACTGCTTTGGCTATTTGGGGTCTTTTGTGTCTCCATAAAAATTTTAAGATTTTTTGTTCTAGTTCTGTAAAAAATGCCAATGATAATTTCATAGGGATTGCATTGAATAGATTGCTTTGGGTAGTATAGTCATTTTCACAATACTGATTCTTCCAATCGAAGAACATGGTATATCTCTCCATCTGTTGTTATCATCTTTAATTTCTCTCATCAGTGCCTTATAGTTTTCTGCATACAGGTCTTTTGTCTCCTTAGGTAGGTTTAATCTTAGCTATTTTATTCTTTTTGTTGCAATGGTAAATGGGAGTGTTTCCTTAATTTCTCTTTCAGATTTTTCATCATTAGTGTATAGAAATGTAAGAGATTTCTGTGCATTAATTTTGTACCCTGCAACATTACCAAACTCATTGATTAGCTCTAGCAGTTTTCTGGTGGCATCTTTAGGATTCTCTATGTATAGTATCATGTCATCTGCAAACAGTGACAGTTTGACTTCTTCTTTTCTAATTTAGATTCCTTTTATTTCTTTTTCTTCTCTGATTGCCATGGCTAGGACTTCCAAAACTATGTTCAATAATAGTGGTGAGAGTGGACATCCTTATATTGTTCCTGATCTTAGAGGAAATGCTTTCAGTTTTTCACCACTGAGAATGATGTTTGCTGTGGGTTTGATGTATATGGCCTTTATTATGTTGAGGTAGGTTCCCTCTATGCCCACTTTTTTTTTTTTTTTTTTTGCAGTAGGCGGGCCTCTCACTGTTGTGGCCTCTCCCACTGCGGAGCATCTGCTCCCGACACGCAGGCTCAGCGGCCATAGCTCACGGGCCCAGCCGCTCCACAGCGTGTGGGATCTTCCTGGACCGGGGCATGAACCCGTGTCCCCTGCATCGGCAGGCGGATTCTCAACCACTGCGCCACCAGGGAAGCCCTCGATTTCCTCTTTTATAGCTGTTAGCAGTTGCCTCATGTACTGAGCTGCTCCTATGTTGGGTGAATATATATTTATAATTGTTATATCTTCTTCTTGGTTTGATCCCTTAATCATTATGTAGTGTCCTTCTTTGTCTCGTAACATTTTTTATTTTAAAGTCTATTTTATCTGAAATGAGTATTGCTACTCCAGCTTTCTTTTGATTTCCATTTGCCTGGAATATCATTTTCCATCCCCTCACTTTCAGTCTGTATGTGTCCCTCGGTCTGAAATGGGTCTCTTGTAGACAGCATATATATTGGTCTTGTTTTTGTATCCATTCAGCAAGCCTGTGTCTTTTGGTTGAAGCATTTAATCCATTCACATTTAAGGTAATTGTCCATATGTATGTTCCTATGACCAGTTTCTTAATTGTTTTTGGTTGTTTTTGTAGGTCCTTTTCTTCTCTAGTGTTTCCCACTTAGAGAAGTTCCTTTAGCATTTGTTGTAGAGCTGGTTTGGTGGTGCTGAATTCTCTTAGCTTTTGCTTGTCTGTAAAGCTTTTGATTCCTCCATTGAATCTGAATGAGATTGTTGCCAGATAGAGTAATCTTGGTTGTAGGTTCTTCCTTTTCATCACTTTAAGTATATCATGCCACTCCCTTCTGGCTTGTAGAGTTTCTGCTGAGAAATCACCTGTTAATCTTATGGGAGTTGCCTTGTATGTTATTTGTCATTTTTCCCTTGCTGCTTTCGATAATTTTTCTTTGTCTTTAATTTTTTCCAATTTTATTACTATGTGTCTTGGCGTGTTTCTCCTTGGGTTTATCCTTTACGGGACTCACTGCACTTCCTGGACTTGGGTGGCTATTTCCTTTCCCATGTTAGGGAAGTTTTCGACTATAATCTCTTCAAATATTTTCTCTGGTCCTTTCTCTCTCTCTTCTCCTTCTGGGACCCCTATGATGCGAATGTTGTTGTGTTGAATGTTGTCCCAGAGGTCTCTTAGGCTATCTTCATTTCTTTTCATTCTTTTTTCTTTATTCTGTTCTGCATCAGTGAATTCCACCATTCTGCCTTCGGGGTCACTTATCCGTTCTTCTGCCTCAGTTATTCTGCTATTGATTCCTTCTAGTGTAATTTTCATTTCAGTTATTGTATTGTTCATCTCTGTGTGTTTGTTCTTTAATTCTTCTAGGTCTTTGTTAAACATTTCTTGCATCTTGTTGATCTTTGCTTCCATTCTTTTTCCCAGGTCCTGGATCATCTTCACTATCATTACTCTGAATTCTTTTTCTGGAAGGTTGCCTGTCTCCACTTCATTTAGTTGTTTTTCTGGGGTTTTATCTTGTTCCTTCATCTGGTACATAGCCCTCTGCCGTTTCATCTTGTCTATCTTTCTGTGAATGTGTTTTTTGTTTCACAGGCTGCAGGATTGTAATTCTTCTTGCTTTTAATTTAACTGTTTTTGAATTTCATGTAAGTAGAATTTTATAGTATGTATTTATTTATTTTGGGGTTTTTGCACAGCATTATGTTTGTAAGATACAATTATGATGTATGTAGCAGCAGTCTGTTCTTTTTAATCATTGAATAATATTCTACTATGAACATATCAAAATTCACTTGTCCATTCTGCTGTTGAAGGTTATGTTTGCTGTTTACTGGTTTTTTTTATATTATTAATAAAGCTGTTGTGAATATTGTTGTACATGCCTTTTGCTGTACAAATGCCCTCATTTTTCTTTAGTACATATCTAGAGTAAAATTTCTGGATCATAGGATAAGTGATAGTAGTAAATAGTGCCAAGAAGTTTTTCAGAGTGTTTGGACCATTTTATAATCCCATTAGGAATGCATAATAAGAGTCTGGTTGCTCTGTAGCTTCACCAAAATTTATATGATTCAACTTTTGTGTTGCATATGGCAGTAGGTTTTTTTTTTTATAATTTCTGTGTAGTGTTCTAAAATAAATATTTCACAATTCATATATCTAATCCACTGCTAAAAGACATGTGAGTCCTTGGCCATTATGTTGGGGTATATTGGTATTCCTCTGGGGCTTCAATTTTCATTTTCCTGAGGTTATATGATGTTGATTATCCCTCTCATATTTTTTGCAAGCAGGATGAATGTCCATAAAACATGTAAGTATTATGGGTTGAATCGGTCTCCCAAATTCATATGTTGAAGTTCTAGACCCCAGTACCTCAGAATGTGACCTTATTTGGAAATAGAATTGTCAGAGATGTCACTAGTTAAGTTAGGATGAGGTCATACTAGAGTAGAGTGAGCCCCTGATCCAATATGACAGGTGTCCTTATAAAAAGCAGACATTTGTACATAGAAACATACATAGGGAGAATGTCATATAAATAGATTCAGGAAGAAAATGGCCATCTACAAGCCAAAGAGAGAGGCCTGGAACGTATCCTTCCCTCACAGTCCTCAGAAGGAACCTACCCTGATAAGACCTAGCTTTCATATCTCTAGCATCCACAACTCTGAGACAATAAACTTCTGTTGTTCTAAGGCACACAATTTGTAGTACTTTGTTATAGCAGCTCTAGCAAACTAATACAATCAGCAATTGGGTGCTCACCACTCTGCCCATGGTCAATAATCCTACTGATGTGATGTTACCTGTTTCTTCTAGTGGGAATATCACTTATATTGCACCCTGAATGGCAGCATTCCCTCCTTAGAGGAACCTGCCATTACAGAAGGGAGTTGGTAAAGGGATAAAGTAAGATGGGGTTGAACATAAGAGCTTTTCATACTAAAGTATTAATGGAGCAGGAAACAATGCCAGGGTTCAAGATAAACTCTTTTGCTTAGATAAGCCTTGAGGTGATGTTCCGGCCTTGTTTTCTGCTTTCCCACTTCTGAAAAAGGAAAATGAATTTTCCATTTGGCCTTTATTGAGGACTGCCTGCACTTCACAATGCACTAAGACCAAGAATCTTTATTTGTGTGCCTCATTAATTTCACTAATTCATTAGAAACATGATTTAAGCAAAACAGAATTTATAATACTGATGTCAAAATAATATTTATAAGGGTTTATGCATAAAAAAGATATCATTCACCTAATAGATTTAAACCTGTAGTGATAGAAACAATGCTTGGCTGTTTCAGTTCCATACCATATTTGCCTGAACGATCTATCTGAAGTATAATTGTCACTCTAATATTATCTGCCTCAGTGAATTAGAGATTGTAATGGAGCAAATGAAATATGGGAAAGAAAACTATTTCTCCCAGAGGAATACAAAATTTACAAGAGAGATGTGCTTAGTAAAACAGCACACAATAGCAAGATAAATACACCTTTATGTACTGCAGATGGGAAGACATGTCTCAATAGCACTTGTTTCTGAGAGACTTTCTGTCCATCTAGGAAATAACAGCTGGAGCAACAGAAACAGAGAAATTAACATCAAAGAGTGAAACTGTGACCATCTGTAGTGGTGAATAAGTTCCCAGGTAGGAGATGAGTGAACATGAAACTAGTGGAAACAGATGACTTTTTTCTTCTGTTTTCTTTTCTCTTTTGAAATATACATGATTATTAGGGGAATTCAAATGAACTTCATAAAGGATTGAGAACTCTGGACTGAAATTAAAAGTGATAATTATCTTCTTTTTTATCAGAGTATCTGAAGGAAGGGCAGCAGGTTGGTGTATCTGTATTTATGAAGCACTGACAAGGGAATGGTGCTGTATAAAAGGTTAGCTCCCTTTCCTATCAATCCCTGCTGACTTTTCTTTCGAAAATTGCCCTCGGTGCATTATGACATTCCTTGCTGTCCATAATGGGCACAGTGAAACGTCACAAGTGGGAAAGCTCTCAAGATATCCCAGCTTCCACCCTGCAAACATTTCTATGAATAGTCCATTAATGCTGCTTTCCAGAGGAACAATACAGCACAACATTTCCCTTTTCCAGCTCCTGGTAGTCAGCCAATTTCTTGACCATAGTTTATATTAAAGGTTAGGGAAATGACCTACCTTATTGTTCAGTGCTTTCCATTTAAGTCATCTCCCCTGTGATTTGTTCACTATTCAGAAATATCCAGCCCCACAAATTGAAATATCAATGGAAAGACACAGTTTTGGTTAATAAATCCTTTTGGCCTGAATTTTGTATTTTGCACCTTTGAATCTAGGCAAATAATGAAATAAGCAGCTCATCAGATAAGAATAGGCATTCATCACTTGAATCAACTTTGCATGTTATATTTAACGACCAGAGAGCAGGGACAGAATAGGATCCACCTATGTCTAGGAACGATTCCTCAGGCTCCAAGTTTGATTTACAGTTATAAAGAGATAAACAGTTTTTGCCCCAACTATTAAAATATGAAGTATTATTTAATCATAAGGTTCCAGGTGCTTTATAGTTCTAGTAATATTAGAATATCTCTTTTAAGTAATAAAATAAATGTTACCTCGGGGATATCATGTCATCTTTTTCTATACTCTATGTACAATACAGTATATACAAATCTGAAATGATTTCATACACTGTGTGTAAATAAAACCTGAATTTCAAAACACATACTCTTTTTTTTTTTTTTTTTTTTTTTTTTTTTGCTGTACGCGGGCCTCTCACTGCTGCGGCCCCTCCTGCTGCAGAGCACAGGCCCCGGACGCACAGGCCCCGGACGCGCAGGCCTAGCGGCCACGGCTCACAAGCCCAGCTGCTCCGCGGCATGCAGGGTCCTCCCGGACCGGGGCACGATCCCGTGTCCCCTGCATCGGCAGGCAGACTCTCAACCACTGCGCCACCAGGGAAGCCCCAAAACACATACTCTTAAAAGTCTCCCTTACATGCCAGCTGTCTTTATAGTCAAAGTTGTGAGGTAAAAGCTTCAAAATGTTGGGCCAACACAACCTCTGATTTGTCTATTTGTTAGTCTGTTCCTCTATTGGGATATATCATCTTGCCATTCCCTGAAGAAAAAGAGAGCAGGTGCACACATTGGAAATTTGTTCTGTTTAATTGTTTCCTCATAATAGAATTTCAGAACTGCAGAGGGCTTTAGAAGTCATTTGGAGCAGCCCTAAATTAACTGGCTATACACTGTCTACCCAGGAAAGCAATGGACATTTACTAATCATGTGCAGAAAGTCTTCTTGTGCCTGGAGGTGTCTTTATTAATCTAAATCTCAGCAACACCTGGGACCCACAGATACAGAGAGATGAGTGAAAGGGTCCTTTCAAAGTAAGAAAACCCGATAAGACAAGGGTATTTGAAATCCATTTATTCTCCACTTGCCTTTCTCCAGCTTTGGTGATGTACTATGGGGCTGAAAAAAGCATTATAATAGCTTAATTTTTTTTTTTTTTTTTTTACTCAGTAATTTACTTCAGAGGAAAGATGCTAGAAAGAAGAAAATTTCTGTCTTTAAAATCTTTGCTTTAATACACAAATCAAGTGTGATTGTCTAAAACCCTGAGTGTACTTATATTTTCACCTGTCCACATGTGATTCCTAATTCTTCCCACTGTCATTTTTCTAAGAGAACACAAACTGATATCTTCAGTAAAATAGACTCACAGTTCCTCCTTATAATTTCTTAGCAATAACATACAAGATAGGAGAAGTAAAACATTCTCATTTACTGAAAATGTTTGACTATATGCTCATATGCCAGAAATATGATTTAACTGGATGGGAAAAAGCAATATAAAGAAAACATCTTGTGATTCAAAGGACTCATAGCACACAAGAATATGACTAGAAACATGATGTGCCCTTTTCAGCACACGCATAGACTATGAGATCCTATGCTGCTGGGAGCTTATTGAGAATTGACAGATTTGCCTGGTGGGTTTAATCATATTTGAGGTATATATGAACATTGTGCCTACTTCTTTTGGAGTTAGTTTTTGTAAAGCAGAAATGTTATTTGAACATATTGCCTATACTGAGGCTAAAGAGGAAAAGATACAAAGGGACAAATTAGAAAGTGAAAGTGGGAAAATTTGGATCTCCATGGATGTTAGAAAAAGGAGAGTAAGGCATCATTTATATTATGTATATAATGAGATAATAAAGGAAACCATTTCAAGAATATGGGCTTCCCTGGTGGCGCAGTGTTTGAGAGTCTGCCTGCCGATGCAGGGGACACGGGTTCGTGCCCCAGTCTGGGAGGATCCCACGTGCTGTGGAGCGGCTGGGCCCGTGAGCCATGGCCGCTGAGCCTGCGCGTCCGGAGCCTGTGCTCCTCAGCGGGAGGGGCCACAACAGTGAGAGGCCCGCGTACCGCAAAAAAAAAAAAAAAAAGAATATATGTTATTTTCCAGGTAGATGACAAATAATGAATTTTCACTACAGAGGCAAACTCAAAGAAAACAGATATTTCCTAATTTCCCAGACAAGTATGTAAATTGTATACACATATATATATTTATTTAAAAATATATATACATGTGGATATACGTCTCCACAAATACCTACAGTATGAATTCTCCAATTCTGAATATTAGTCGGTAAAATAACTACATTCCTAGGCATAAATATATTCAAGAGCTACATGTCAATATATTTCTTTTTCGACGTAAGTTACTGAAGAGAGAAAGTTTACTATAAAGAGGAATAAAGGGAACTACATTATGGTTAATGCAAAGATAAGACTGTTTACTGCCCCTTACAAAGGAAGCAGTTTGCATTGACAGATAATAAATGAGATCCTGACATACAGTATCTGCAGAGTATAGAGGAGGGGCAGTTGGTGCAGTATGAAGGTTATAACTATGACCTTGGGGTTTATACTAAGGTTTCTGGCCCCAGGTAGGCAATTCTCCACTAGGATGAGGACCTGAAAGATAAGTGAATTATTTGCCTTCTACAGAAACAGGTGAAGAGAGAATTCTTATTGTCATCTATATAGAACCACCTCTTACCATACAAATCAATCAATCAAGAAATGATACAGTTTTATAAATGTGTAACCCCCAAAGAGAAGAGATTAATTTTTTAAGGTATTTAGGGATAACAGGTGAAAAACGAAAACTGAGAACCACTGGAAAGATACAGGTATACAAAGATACACACACAGATACATACAGATAAACATGTATACGTTTTATATATAGGTATCAGAGATTTTACTGAAAATTACACCTCCCCAAACCAAAATATTAAAGAGAAATCATGTAAAACAAGACATAATTTGTATAAGGTACTTTTTCATTGTTTTTGATACATAAATGGGGAAAAAAGGCAATGGAAGAGTATTCTTATTCTAAAATAAAAACTTGAAAGTCAATCCTCAAGGCTTAAAAATAAAAGCCAAAGAAAATGGCACCTTGTTTTTCTCTTGTATGGAACATACTATGTTGGTCATGAGATATTTAAAATTGAATGGAGGAAAGGATAAAGGATGTTTAGAAACACTATTTGGCCACTGATGATGATAAGAGTGGCAAGATGGTTCTCATTTGTTGAGGGTTTACTTTGTGTTAAACATGTGCCAGGCATTGTTCATTGGACAAACTCATTTAATTTTCACAACAATCCCTGTTTTAAAGATGAGGAACTATTGCACTAGACAGAGAGGCTATGTGACCCACACAAACTAACACAGAAAAATGGAAATCTGAACACAGAATGTCTCATTTTAAGTAACTCTACCATAAAAATAGGGCCCAATACGAATTGATCAATTATAAATTGTAAGGTCTGTACACTGGGATTAGGTTGAAGCTGAATCATCTGTGCTAAAGAAACAATGGAGATGTTTGAGCCTCACTCTCAAAAGAATACTCATAGAATCTAAGAATCTCAGAACTCTAAGAGGCGTTCTAACATTGGTGAAGAAACTAAACCCCAGAGAAGTTGAGACAAATAATACAGATATTATACAGGGAGGACTAGAATAGAGGTCTGCTTTTTACTGCATTTGTTCTTTTCTCCATATCACATTGTTTCAAGTGTGAAAATCCAAGAAATACTTGTTTGGCACCCAGCTTTGTGGGCAGCTCTGAGCATTCTTTTTTTTCCAACCTAAAAATCAGCTTTATAAATAAATTCAGAAGTTTGAAAACAGTAGGATGTTTTCTTCAAGTTTTAATGCTTGAACTGATATATGCATATATAACAGAAATGCAAGCACTACACAAATGAAGAATCCATTTACACTTAATTATTTTTGTGGTTATTACTAGTAATTGCCCCCTTGGCTAGGAATGTTTAACATGCAATCCAAACAAATTTACAAAATTGTTTGGGGATAAATATTGTGTTCACTATTTTATAGCAGATGAAGTTGAAGAAAAAAATGTTAAATCATGTCCCTAAGCTTGTTTCTGTCATATCCAATGCATTTCGATAAATTTTGGATCCTTAGAGAAATCCTTATTCTACGGTAAAGTCTCAAAGAAAAATTAGTGTTTATTTTGTTAAACTATTAAGATTATAATAATTAAAAATGAAAAACAAGAGCCTATAAAGAGTTAATGGATTTAAATCAAATGAGAATGTTGCACAGAGTATTTTCTCAAAATTCATGTACAAGTTTTAAAAATTAATTTTGATTTTGATATTTATTTTAATAACCATTTGCTGCATTCTTGCTTCCACCCTGGTGGGAGTGACATGAAAACCACATGAGATGTCTTGGTCATGTTCAAGACTAGCTGAAATACCTAATTATAACAGAGGTGTGTAAAGGGTGTTATATAAACACAAATGAGGGGAAAATACACTCATGAAGTTTGAGGAAAATTTGTGAATAAAATTTATAAGGAGAAGGTACCACCTGATTTGGGGCCTTGTGGGATTGATTTAGGGAGCAGTGGGATAGATGAAAGTGAGGAATTTAGAGTCACATAGATCAGAGGTCAAAGCCTGCTTATTGGACCATGGTCAAGTTATTCAAAGTTTCAGTGTCCTCACCTGTGATATGCAGATAATAAGACCTACAAATTTGTGATTACAGTTAGTGGATGTAAAGTGCCTGGCACATAGATAGCACTCAAAAGTGATCTCAGTATCTTTAATGGAAGCCAAGGCAGAAAGTGTATTCCAGTTCTAAGGAAGAAAGAGTTTGTGTAAAATCATAAAGATATAAAAATGAAAGCCCTAATGTTTTCACCTTTGGAAACCTCATATATCCTATATTGTGATTTCCTTCTTGTACTTTCATTCTTAATTTCACATGTTTAGCCAGACCTCATCCTGTGTTATGGACTGGATTATATCTCCCCCTCCCCCAAATTCATATGCTGAAGCTCTAATATCCAATGTGATGGTATTTGAAGATGGAGTTTTGGGGAGATAATTAGGGCCAGATGAGGTCATGAGGGTAGGTCCCTAGTCCTATGGGATTAGTAACCTTGTAAGAAGAGACACCAGAGAGCTTGTTCTCTCTCTGTGTACATACAATGAGGTCATATGAGCACCCAGCCAGATAGCAACCACCTATAGGCCAAGAGAAATGCCCTTGGAAGAAAATCTACATTACAGGCACATTGATCTTGGACTTTCCAGCCTCCCAAACTGTGATAAAATAAATTTCTGTTGTTGAAGACATCCATTTTATGGCATTTTTCAAGGCATCTGAAGCAGACTAGTATAACCTTTAACTCCAGATGTGAATATCCAGCTTCCCATTTGACACCTCCACCTGTAAATAATCCCATAATCTCACAATGGTCTCTCTGCTTTCACTCTTTCTCTTTAACAGTCAGTTTTCACACAGAAGTCACAATAATGTTGTTTAAATACCTGACTTAAATAATTCCCTTTTGGGAACCCTTTTGAAGATTTCTGACAGCACCAAGAATAAAATGCAAAGTCATCACCAAAGTTTTCGAGCTTTTCCCTTATCCTTATCATTTCTTTCATTTCTTTTTCATTTATTTCTGACATGATTTTTATGATTTCTTTCCTTCTGCTAACTTTTGGGGTTTTTTGTTCTTCTTTCTCTAATTGCTTTAGGTGCAAGGTTAGGTTGTTTATTTGAGATGTTTCCTGTTTCTTAAGGTACGATTGTATTGCTATAAACTTCCCTCTTAGAAGTGCTTTTGCTGCATCCCATAGGTTTTGGGTCATTGTGCTTTCATTGTCCTTTGCTTCTAGGTATTTTTTGATTTCCTCTTTGATTTCTTCAGTGATCTCTTGCTTATTTAGTAGTGTATTGTTTAGCCCCCATGTGTCTGTATTTTTTACAGATTTTTTTCCTGTAATTTTTATCTAGTCTCATAGTGTTGTGGTTGGCAAATATACTTGATACAATTTCAATTTTTAAAAAATATACCAAGGCTTGATTTGTGATCCAAGATATATGATCTATCCTGGAGAATGTTACATAAGCACTTGAGAAGAAATTGTATTCTGTTGTTTTTGTATGGAATGTCCGATAAATATCAATTAAGTCCATCTTGTTTAATATGCCATTTAAAGCTTGTGTTTCCTTATTTTCATTTTGGATGATCTGTCCATTGGTGAAAGTGGGGTGTTAAAGTCCCCTACTATGATTGTATTACTGTCAATTTCCCCTTTTATGACTGTTAGCATTTGCCTTATGTATTGAGGTGTTCCTATGTTGGGTGCATATTTACAATTGTTATGTCTTCTTGGATTGATCCCTTGATCATTATATAGTGTCCTTCTTTGTTTCTTGTAATAGTCTTTATTTATTTTTTATTTTTTGTGGTACGCAGGCCTCTCACTGTTGCGGCCTCTCCCGTTGCGGAGCACAGGCTCTGGACGCGCAAGCTCGGCGGCCATGACTCACGGATCCTAGCCGCTCCGCGGCATGTGGGATCTTCCCTGACTGGGGCACAAACCCATGTCCCCTGCATCGGCAGGCATACTCTCAACCACTGCGCCACCAGGGTAGCCCAATAGTCTTCATTTTAAAGTCTATATGTCTGATATGAGAATTGCTACTCCAGCTTTCTTTTGATTTCCATTTGCATGGAATATCATTTTCCACCCTCTCACTTTCAGTCTGTATGTGTCCCTAGGTCTGAAGTGGGTCTCATGTAGACAGCATATGTACGAGTCTTGTTCTTGAATCCATTCAGCCAGTCTATGTCTTTTGGTTGGAGCATTTAATCCATTTACATTTAAGGTAGTTATCAATATGTATGTTACTATTACCATTTTCTTAATTGTTTTGGGTTTGCTATTGTAGGTCTTTTTCTTCTCTTGTGTTTTCTGCCTAGAGAAGTTCCTTTAGCATTTGTTGTAAAGCAGGTTTGGTGGTGCTGAATTCTCTTAGTTTTTGTTTGTCTCTGAAGGTTTTAATTTCTCCATGGAACCTGAATGAGATCCTTGCTGGTTACAGTAATCTTGTTTGTAGGTTTTTCCCTTTCATCACTGTAAATATGTCCTGCCACTCCCTATGGGGATTCCTTTGTACATTATTTGTTGTTTTTCCCTTGCGGCTTTTAATATTTTTTCCTTGTATTTAATATTTGATAGTTTGATTAATATGTGTCTTCGTGTGTTTCTCCTTGGATTTATCCTGTATGGGACTCTCTGCGCTTCCTGGACTTGTTTGATTTTTTCCTTTCCCATATTAGGGAAGTTTTCAACCGTAATCTTTTCAAATATCTTCTCAGTCCCCTTCTTTTTCTCTTCTTTTTCTGAGACCCATATAATTTGAATGTTGGTGTGTTTAATGTTGTCCCAGAGGTCTCTGAGACTGTCCTCAATTCTTTTCATTCTTTTTTTTGCTCGTGGTAGTTATTTCCACTATCTTATCTTCCAGGTCACTTATCCGTTCTTCTGCCTCAGTTATTCTGCTATTGATTCCTTCTAGAGTATTTTTAATTTCATTTATTGTGTTGTTCATCATTGTTTGTTTTCCTTTTAGTTCTTCTTGGTCCTTGTTAAATGTTTCTTGTATTCTCTCCATTCTATTTCCAAGATTTTTGGATCATCTTTACTATCATTACTCTAAATTATTTTTCAGGTAGACTGCGTATTTCCTCTTCATTTGTTTGGTGATGGGTTTGTTCCTTCACCTGCTGCGTATTTCTCTGTCCTCATTTTGCTTAACTTACTGTGTTAGGGGTCTGCTTTTCACAGGCTGCTGGTTCATAGTTCCCATTGTTTTTGGTGTCTGCCCCCAGTGGGTAAGGTTGGTTCAGTGGCTCGTGTAGGCTTCCTTGTGGAGGGGACTGGTGCCTTGCTCTGGTGGATGTGGCTGGATCTTGTGTTTCTGGTTGGCAGGACCATGTCTAGTGGTGTGTTTTGGGGTGTTTATGAACTCTAGTATGATTTTAGGCAGTCTCTATGCTAATGGGTGGGGTTATGTTCCTGTTTTGCTAGTTGTTTGTCATGGGGTGTCTAGCACTGGAGCTTGCTGGTCATTGAGTGGAGCTGGGTCTTAGTGTTGAGACAGAGATCTCTGGGAGAGCTCTTGCCAATTGATATTACCTCAGGCCGGGAGGTCTCTGGTGGTCTAATGTCCTGAACTCGGCTCTCCCACCTCAGAGGATCAGGCCTGACACCCAGCCAGAGCACTAAGACGCTGTCAGCCACAGAGTTCAGAAGAAAAGAGAAAGAAAGAAAGGAAACAAGAAGGCAAGCAAGCAAGCAAGAAAGAAAGAAAGAAAAGAAAGTTATTGAAATAAAAATTTTTTAATTTATTAAAATTTAAAAAATTTAAAAAAGGAGTGGAGAGCAACCAAACCAATAAACAAATCCACCAATGATAAGAAGTGCTAAAAACTAAAGTAAGATAAACATAAAAATCAGAAACTAGTCAGGTACATACAGCAAACTCCAAGTCTATGTTTGTTCCCAAAGTCCACTGTCTGAATTTTGGGATAATTCATTGTCTATTCAGGTATTCTACAGGTGCAGGGTACATCAAGTTGATTGTGCAGATTTAATCTGCTGCTCCTGCAGCTGCACAGAGAAAGTTCCCTTTCTCTTCTTTGTTCGCACAGCTCCTGGTGTTCAAGTTTGGATTTGGCCCTGCCTCTGCATGTAGGTCTCCCTCTTGCATATGTTTTTTTGGGACATCTGAGGTTTTCTGGAAGTGTTCAGTAGGTATTCTGTAGGAGTTGTTCCACATGTAGATTTAATTTTGATGTATTTGTGGGGAGGAAGGTGATCTCCTCATCTTGCTCCACCGCCATCTTGAAGGTTCTCCAGCTACTTGGTCTTTAAAGGGACATTTAATGGGCTATGATTCTTTAGTATAGCTGCTATAATTTTTTTTCTAGTGAGAAAAGTTCTAGCTTTCCTTTTAATAACTGCTTCCAGCTGCTTTATAGTCTCTCCAGTGCTCAGCCAAAAACCAGAGGAAAATCAGAGGTGTTCTATCTCTCCTCACCACAGTAAAAGATAGGCTAAGGAAACCCACAGGCTTAGTCTCTTGACATTTTCAAATAGTTCTTAATGATTAAGAGTGAGCCCAACCTTACTCCCTATCTGGCATTTTGATCATGGCCAAAGCAACAAGTAGTGATATTATGCTCACATGGTAATTAATAATTGGATTTACGTTCTTTGACAAAGTCTAGAGATATGAGCTTCAAATTAAATTTGGTTAGTGTCTAATATTTCCATTGTTTTTGTTACGTGATAAATTTGAGTCAATGGAATACTCTTACTTTAAAAAAAAGCTTGATTTATATGTAGGCATTTATTCACTGTGTTTATTATTTAATTTAAAAGTGAGGGAATTTAATATTATTTAAATGTGAACATCTTAGGTTTGATTATTATGCATTTATCCAGTCTTTTTATATTTATGCTTTTTTCAAATAAAAATGCTCCTGAAGAAATTACTGATGCTCATATATTTTTTAGGTAAAAATTAATCAAGCAAATAAAAATCAAAATGATGACACTATATTTCCTATATAGATAAAATTAGGGCTGGTTTGTGTAAATTAATTGCTTTATTTTGAAGCACATTTTCCATCCAGCAACCAAACTCTTACATGCTTTTCATGATCTCTATTAATTAATCCTTCCTGTTTTTGTAGGGTTCGAAATCCTTTGTAATACTCTAGAGTTCTCAGAAGCTCTGTAACTCTTCCAGAGTTAAGACTGAGGAGAAACTGGGATATAAACATCATAGAGCGATTATTGCTCATTTCCAGCTGCAGTAAAAAACTGGTAATAAAAACTGGTAGGAAAGCAGCAAAAATGATCTTGAAATATTTAGAGATGATACTGTTTATAAAAGTAAGGTGACTCCTGAAACTTCAAATTGAACTAAATCATTTTAAACCTTAATGAACCTTTGATTTAAATTTATTAAAATGTGTAAATATTTAGTGGGGGAAAAAAGAAAACTAGCTTTTAAACCTCATCAGGAACAAGGACTTCATGGACTAGTTTCCAGAATTCTGATCTTAATTGAACTGAAATCTGTAATTTACTATCTCATCTATATGCCACAGAAAAATATTTCACTTCTTCAATGCCATGTTGCTAAACTACAGAGTTCTTTGAAGAGTGACTTGTGATCTCAAATGTGAAGTCATGAAATCCTCCATCCTAGTTCTGAGACAGCACTAGTATCTGATCTTTACTGAGAAAAGTGTCTGACTCCATTTTGCTCAGCAGTCTCTTAGAGGTCAGTCTGTCTTCTTTCCCCAGATTTCCTGACTCCAAAAATTCAAATGAGACCTGCTAATCAGGCTCTGCTTTTCTCTCAACTGAGACAAATTCAACAAAGGAGGAAGTAAAGTGATTGAAATGATTTGCTTTTAGGATACTTACATTTGCTCCTAGTGATCTGTGAGTGGGCTCTGAACTAAATCTTTATGTCATTTGTCAGAGTCTATTATAATAATTTGGGGATAGGGTCACTGCCAAGTATCCACTTTTTACATCACTTAGAAAATTGTATCTTAGTGGTCTTTTTTTCCCCTGTTTTTGAATATCTTTTTTCCCATCTTTTATGACATCCTTGAAGATTGACTTAGTTTTAGTAAGATGCCACTCTAAGGTTTTCACACAACCTAGGATATAACTTATCCAGATATAGAAACTTCCTTTGCTGGATCAGTCACCTCCTTCAACCTCATTTCCCCAACTCCATCAATGCTGTCTGCACACAAGACTCATCTACATCTATAGAGAGTAACTCGCTATTATGTTGGCTTTAAAGTGCTATCATTGTGGACCTGATCCATCAAACAACAATTTGCTATCAGAAATAAGCTACTGATTTGTAGTTACAGAGACTTTAAGAAATGATTGATGAAAATTCACTGAATATATTAAGGGTCATTTTATTACCCTCATTACTCATTTAGACAGCTTGAAGTAAAATCTGTAAGTTCTATTTAAAAAAAATTTTCTTTCCTTTCAGGTTTCATGCAACATTTCCATCTTAGCAGGATTAATCTGTCTACTACCATTTGTGTAGCTTATGTATTTCATTTGGTATTTTAATGTCTTAATCTATTAATATATATAATTAAAATACGATAACATTTAAAAATAAAAGAAAAATAACTTGCTTTATATTACTATTCAAGAATAAATATTAGAATGAGAAAATGATAATTTAAATGCTTACACTCTGGAGTCTTATGAGTAACTACAGAGTCATTACAGCCAAAAAACAGAATAATCATTTCCTGATACATTCGGATAAATTACCACTTGGCTCTTAATCAATGAGTTTGGAGAAGAATTGCAGACAATTGTGTGACTTAATTCACATGGTTTTATAGTGCTTTTGAGATGACATAAATAAAATAACAGCTTCTGGCCATAAAATACAAAGAATGAATCAAAGTTTTAAGGGTTTACATGTTGTATTGTGCATGTAACTTATGTGTAGAACTTATGTGAAATGTCGAAAAGAGAGAGAAAACCAGAAATCTTCATTCATGCGTTCATTTATTCATCTGTTAAATTATTAAAAAAACAACTTCCTGTTTTAATGTCCTAGCTTTAGAAAGTAGTAATTTATCCTTGTCTTTGAATTAAGGACTCAAGACCATATCTTGCCATTCAAGATTTCTGGGAAGCTTATTAAATGCACACTTGTCCAGTATAGATAATATTCATAAATAAGATGCAATTATTACAGCAAACATTTTTCATGTGTTTCAAATAAATAACTTTCATAATAATTCTGTTAAGTATAAATATCGAATATTCAGGTAATGTTTTAAAATAATATCATATAAAATGATATGATTGTTCTGATTACATTAATTTATGAGAATAAAACAGTTTCATCCTCCATTATTTACCATTTTTTATTTCTGTTATAAAAAAGAAAAAGTAAGATTCAGAGTAACCCTAGGCTCAGGGATTCTCAATTTCTTCTCGGTGTCACTGTAAAACGTCACTTTCTTTGAAGTAGGCATCTGGAAGCAGAATGACACCCTCTTTTCTTTTATTTTTTTTCCTTTATTTTCTGTCAGTGCCAGGGAATGCGTCTAAACTCTGTATTTTTGTCTCATTTAAATATTTTCAGAAATATAATTATCTGGGTATGAAAATTTTCAGCATATTTTCCACAAATTTTCAGTTGTTCATTGTGTTCTTATATCTATAATACTCTATTATAGACATTAATAGAATATATATGTTAAATAAGACTAATTTAAATTACATTTTGATTTATAAAAGTAAACAAATTAAGAAACCCCTGAGTCAGGTTTTTATAAGAGTTTTCATTTTTCAGTGGGGAACTAAGAAAATGGCAAGATAGGTTGTGTCAGTTGGAGGAAAATACAGGGACTGTATGGGAAGAGTACAGAGGAGACACTGATTTTTCTAATCTGAGATTAGAAAGTGCTGGGGTGGAGAAAGGAAGGAGAAAACATCCCTGAGGGGATAGTTCTGGGCCACTTACAGAGTGCTGTGACTAGATTGTACTCAAAAACAGCAGCTGAGCTGTCTACGGAGAGAAAAAAGACAAAGTTTCTGTTGTATAAAATTTGAAGCTTCAGTAAATCTACCAGTATCAAACACAGCAGGAATTCTCCTACTCTTAGAAAAGTATGGATAGCTAAAAGTGAATTTTGAAAATGCAACAGAACATGATATTGCATAGAAACAGCATGAATGTTAAAGGTACATTTTTTTAAATGATGGGATGAATGATCCTAATTTCCTAATATTTTACCCCCAAAAAACTTAACTAATGTTTTTAAAATAATGCGGCTTTGAAAATACAAATAATAAATATTAAAAAGGCTAATATTTTCAAGTGCTAATGAGGGCATATTATGTTTAAGGCACCATGCTAGATATTGTACTGGGGAATTCAAAGAAATAATAGACATGGTCCTTGTACCCAGGAGTCTTCAAACTCATGAGAATATTATAGGAAACAATTCTGGGAACTTAAATACTTTTTCTTTGATCTTCTATACTTTATCCTATAGCCAGGAGTCACATATGTAGGGGGCAAGGGGTGTGGATAGGGTACATTATTGAATGGATTTGAGTAAAGGGTGCATGAGCAAAACAAAGCCTTAGGGAGATTAATCTGGAAGCTGGTACAGTGGAGTTAAATTTTTAAAACACTGGATGCATGAAATTGGATCTAGAGGTATCACATTGTTTCATGATGACACTGTAAGGGTGAGGAGTACACATTTAAGCTTGTTTACAATTGTTGTTTAGGAACCAAAAAGGCTTTAAGGCAGAGATCATTAGCTTACTTATCTTGGGGGGTTTAGACATGCAATTCTTCCCTCAGGTGAGTAGTTCTGTTTTCCCGCAAGAACCTGAGGGAGTGAAGGGATGTGAATGGCCTGTGCTGTGGGATGGATGTGTGAGTTAGGTGTTTCTTAAGCCACAGTTCACAGCGCATGTAGAGAAACAGGCCTAGCTTTGGTGGCTCTGAGCATTTAAATACACAGGAGTGCCTCACCTCGTTACCGTGGCCAATGCCACACTCAGCCAGCCCCTGTGGTCCTCACAGGTATCAAGTGACGGCTCAGCCTTACTAGACTGTGTATGTTTCCCAAGGCAGAGCCTAATCTATCTTTTCACTGACTTTCTCCCTCAGAAGCAGTACCTGAGGGCCCATGGTTTATGCAGATCATTTCCAAATTTGCTTCCCTAAAACATTACTGAAAGAGCTATAAGTCATCATATTTCACAACTGCAAGACTAATGCATGCTGAAAATTTGCCTTAGAGAGAGCTAATATGTTTTATCATGTGACCTCCATGTTAACTAAGATAATAGGAAACATAATCCTTCCTTCCTTCTTTGCTGTCTCAAAGAAGGTTAAGAAGGAGGCAGTTTCAACAAATTTCAACTTGGCCCCCTCCACCCTCCTGGATGTGCATGCCAAGCTGGACAGAGGCTGTTATGATGTTCCTTCCAGTACACGTCACTACTCTTCCCAAGTCACACTTTCTCAGGACTATGCTTTTACAACCATTGTTTCGGTGCAGCCAATTAATAGGTCCCAATAATTCTTCCTTTAAGCCCAGAGCTAAGATTTTAAAGATAAAAATATTTTTACTCAAGGCTTTTTTTGTGTGCCTGTGTGTATATATACACATATAGAGGTACATACACATATGCATGCTATTTTATAGTATTATTTAATAAAACGCACTAAAACATATTATTGAAAAAAATTTTTAGTGTTATTTCGTTGATTTGGGGGCATTGTTAATGAGTTAAAATTGAGTAACAAGGGTGGCAAATATTTTTATTTTTTAGAAATAATTTCTCATTTAATTTCAGCTAAAAGTTGTGTTTTCCTTGAAAAACATCTCACAACACAGATCTTCTATATAATTTTAGAGTGGATAAGAACATACACTATGAAATCACACAAACCTTTGCTCAAAAGCCAACATTTCCACTTGACTATGTGGACAAAATATATACTTTCTGAGTCCCAATTTCTTTATCTATAAAATGAGAACAATAATAGTACCATTTTTAGAGCTGCTTGAGTTAATGCGTGTGAAAAAATTTGCAGAGTGCCTGGCACATAATAAGCGAGAAATTGATCCTATCTGGACTGCACTTAGTGCATAGTCCCTAATATATATTATTAACATAATAATTAGTTGAATAATTAAACTGAGGGAAGAAAAGAAGGGAAGTGAAAAGTTGGAGGGAAGGGAATCTGCTGAATCCTAGCTTCAAACAATGTATTACAAAGTATTAGAATGATCTCTTTATATGTCTTTCTCTGTCACAAGACTACAAGTATCATGCAGGCCTAGAGGCCTGTGTTTTTTCATGTCTATATCATCCACAACTCCCAACACAGTATCTTGCACATAGCAGATTAACAAACACTTTAAAATGAGCTGAACAAAACAAATGATATCTGTTTGTTTGTAAGATTATCTAACATCTATCATCATACCAGATTTTAAGCTTCATAAAAGCAGGAAATGGGCTTGTATTATTATTATTATTATTATTTTGCCACTATCTATCAGCTTGTAGAGTACTTAGTGCCATAAATGATTATATTGGACTTCAGGGAAGAAATGTCCAAAGGTACCTACATTCCTGGGTATTCTGGCCCATAAGTAGTACCTCCTAATAATCATGAAAAGGAATAAACTCAGACAGCATTACCATGAATAAGATCATCAATTTTTCAGTAACACTGTAGATGTCAGTCACTTTACCTTGTACTATATAACATTCCTGAAAACTTGTGAACATAATGGTTACTTGAAAATTACAATAATAAAGGTAATTTTACACTAGGCTATTAGGCATTTAAAATATTCTTGAGAATATTTTGAATATTTCCAATCACAATGCATTACTGGTTATTCTCAACATGTGCCATGAGAGTCTTTGTTCTTAGGACTCAGAAGACTTCAGACAGCCTGGTTCTGCCTCCAAGAGGCCAGAGAGCCATCCAAGGTCAGTTCACTGTAAGAATTAGGGCTGATCATGCAGGATGTTGCCTGGCCGCAGAGCTCCCAGAGTTGCCTGTGAGGTTATCAAACAAGCACTTTTCACCCACAGTGAGAAATTACAAGATGTGGCCATCCCATGTCAGGAGAGCCTCTTGCTGTTTCTGCTGTCATCTTGATTTTTCCTTTTCGGGTGTGTAACAAAGAAAATGGATCCCATGGGACAACTCTCACACTTGTTACCCTCCATTTCCTCGGTCTAAGTGTGTGTAAGTAATGGAACTGCGTTTTAATGGCTCACTATCCCAAACGCCCTCCTAACCCTTTGGCAGAGATGCTTTGTAGCTGACAAATATGACAGGCAAGGCTAATGAACCCTTAGGTCGGCAATATTCTCATCTTTAATCCATCATAGACATCAAAAAATAATGAGATTTCTTGAAACAGTGCCAGCAGTGAGCTCGTATGGCATTGAGATGATAAATTTACTCAACCACTTACAAAGAAGTAGCCAGTACACTAGAAGACACAGGTAACTTCACAACACGGAGTAGTGCAGTGTGGAAAACATGGATGTTTTACTACATTTTCTAGATGGTATCTAGACCCAGATTCTAGTCCATTTCCATTTTTAATCTTGCTTCTAAGTTATGTCTCTTATTTCTTAGTGTTTTGATTGAGAAATTAATTCTGCCCTCCTCCTAGAGATGCTGATAAGAGAGATATTCAAGCCTGGGTGCACCATGCTATTGTTGCTATAAAACTGTGATAAAATGGGATATTAAAAAAAAGATGGTTTTTAAGTTCTTTTAAGATTTAAGTTGAACTGGTCTAAACTAGAGAACTTGAAGAGGTTTTGAAATGGCCTCAAGCACCGATCCTTTGACAGAGAAGCCCTGCTCACCCTAGGCCATTGTAGAGAAATGTGTTTCTTTTATCAAAGTTTACAATTTTGATTTGAAAAAACAATTGAATATGAAAATGTATATTTACATACCCTTTACATCTCACAAGGCTCTACCGCTATTGTTTTTCTACTTTGCATCAATATGCAAAGAATGTAAGTTTCCAACATCATGGAAAAGTCAAAGCCACTTAGTGATTAACTGCTAACAACGAAATGGAAGCAAACCATTCCCAAATAGTCAAAACCCTGCACTGGGTATTATGATTAGAATATTTTAGTTCTATCATTTTAATTCTACTGTTCACCTTACAAAATCACCTTTATCAGCATGATATCAGAATGATCCCAGAAAACCGGCCCACCAGAATATCTGCTACCCTGACTACAACCTTGAAGAGGAAGTTTAGGGGGCTGCCCCAGAGTTGCCACTGCAATTGCCTCTAGACTCACTTGAGGCTAGAGCTGCTGTTTGAAGTCCCATAATGAGAGATCTCTTACCTGGCTGCTGCTTTTTTACCTGAAAAAATGCCAACATCTGAGAGGAGAGAGATACTTCTCATGCCTCACTAGGTACTATCGATAAGTTGATTAAATACTTGCCATTCAAAGTGTGGTCCGCAACCAGCAGCATCAGTATCACCTAAGTGTTATTAGAAATACAGGATCTCAAGCCCAATCCCAGGCCTCATGATTCAGAATCTGTATTTTAACAAGATACCCAGGTGATTTATACCCACACTAGAATTTTAGAAACACTGGATTAGATAGTTTGGACTGAAGGGAGGAGGTGTAAAGAATATAAAGCTATGGATGCTTAAGAAAAAGACAGAGGGATAGCAGGACTAAAATGAAATGGCATATTTCACACAGTTTCCTGGGGTTTCAGTTTATTGTTACATCATGGATGATGAAGTATATTTATGGTGGTTCAACTCTAATTATACTAAGAAAGTGTTTAATTCACAAGAAAATGTTTCCTTTTGGATTTTAAATTTATGTTCAAGAGCGCAATTTATAGAAATATTCACCCTTTAAGTGAGGAAAAATAAATGTTTTCATATTTAAGAAGGAGAATTAATTCTTTAAATCGACCATGTGACCCCACAGACAATTAAGACTCCATTTGAGGGCTTTCTTAGTGCTCCTTAAGAAAAATCAAGTCCAATATCTATTTAACTTCCCAGTGTGATAGGTAGAAGGAAATACTAGGGAAACACCATGTATGTGTCTGTGTTTATATCTGAGATCTGAACACTAAGAGACTGAAGATGAGAAAATAATTTGTGCCTTCATCTCCAGTCAAGAGCTTGACTCAAAGAAATAGCCAGTATTATTCATAGTGAAAAACATTTTGTACACTAAGCCAAATATAGTCCTTTCTTACTTAAGCCTTAACCTAACTCCTTAACTCCTGTACAAGCAGGGACTAAAGCCCTGGCCCCTGGCCACATTGTTTCTGGGAGTCTGAGCTGGGCACAGGGTTGGGTCAAAGCTGGCCCACAAGTTTCAGAATGAGATGCTGAGAATAAAATCCACAAGTTAAAGCCAGAAAAGATATCCAATTAGACCATTCAAATACACATCACAGTGAATTTCTGAGCAGAGAAAGGAGAATAAATAACAGAGTAAGAGGGTAGAAATGAGAGCCATCTGAACAGAGGAAGTGCATTCAAAATTAGGGTGGGAATAGAATGTAAGTTGAGTCCCTGAAGTGCTGAGGTGCATTAAAAAGACCCTTTTCCTTAGCTGGGGAGGGAGTGGTATATTAAAGAAAATGAGATCATTCAGACAGCCTGGGGGCAGAGTGATGGGATAAACAGGTCCTGGTGTACAAAGTGGCAGAATATTGTGGGGTGAAAGAATTGGTGATCTCTTTGTAACCCAAATGGAAGCCAACTCCCAGCAGAGGCACCGGTACATCTGTCATGGGAAGCCTTATGGAAAGGGTGTCCTGTTAGAAATTCTTACTTAGGTCCCTGTTCATGGACTGTGCCAGTTTTTGGTCCACCATAGGATGTCCTGATGATCCCTTGAGGCAGTAAGTACTTTTCTCAGATGGTCAGTTGCTGGAGAGCTATTATTCAAGGAGAAATGTGGACAAGAACCAGATGGAAAGCAAAGTTGTTATCCATGAAGGTGCCTTGAGTGGACAGTCAGCAGTGGATTATATGTCAATTCTGTAGTGAAGGGTTAAATGGATTCACTAATCTTATAAGTAGAAATTATGTAAACTCAAGTTCGTAAATAACATGATCTAATTTATATGTTAGCAGTGGGGTAGGGTAGAAAAGTGGCAGATAGTGGACAAATATTACAATTTTTGAGGACCTTGAAAACTCCAAAACTTGTTTCAAATAGAAAATTAGTTGGTTTGGTTATTCTGGGAGGTGAAAATCATATCTGGGTGAGAAAGATAGTATTAAAGGGGGTTGTGTTCTAGAGCAGTTAGGATTTTGAAAGAGGATACAGAAAGCAGTTCTGCACTGTTTTCATCTTATGGATTAGAGGATGGTTTTATTTTATGGTTTAAAATTCAGCATAGGGTAGGATTCAGCAGGTTTCTCAGTTGAATGTGTGCCACCACCATGGATTCAACACACATGGGGAAATTGGCCACCTAGTCCAATTGGAAGGACAGCTTCCCCACCTTGTATATTATTCTCTCCATGGACATCAGCAGGTCGTTAGCTTGGGCAGGCAGCAAGTTATACTTTGTTTTCATATTATCAGTGGGAGGTCTAATGGCAGAGCATCAAGGAGAATAGAAAAGTTATTACTAGAGTGTTTCTGATGCTTACTAAATTCAGAAGATCTGGAAGGTTCAGGCAATATAGCCAGCTGTGCATGCAGAACTTCCCTAAAGCCTTCCTGGACCTGGGCCTACACAATTGAATCATTTCCTCTTTTATGTCCTGAAATTAGGGCCAGATTTCCACAGGGTAACAGGTCATTGATTCTGCTCTAACAAGAATTCACCAATCACACTGGTGGCCATATCCAGGGATGAAGCTGTGAAAGGTGTTGCTTAGTACTTCTTGGAGATAAGGTATCTTCAACAAGCAGAATGTCTGGCAAGAGGAGGGTATGACCCAGTTACCTGGCTTCCATGTTCAGTATGAGACCAGGAAGTTTCTAGGTACATTTATCTGGAAGTTGCCCTTGTGCGGAGACCAGCAGTAATGGTGTTCTTTGTGATGAACTCAAGTTCAGAGAACCATCTGTAGTTTTAGCTTTGATACACAGACTGCCTATACCTGTAAGTGATCACAGCATATCACTGAAGAGTCCTGTACTAGAAACCCCTGGCACACCTTCATTAGCTGGAACAGAATGCATATAAATGTGAGTATATTATGGACAGATAGTGTCTAACAGCAACAGACCTGAGAATTGAGTCAAGCGGTAGACACATGAACTGGATCCTCAGGGAACAACTGTGTATGTAATTTTTCTGTTTGTTTTCAGATCCTTTCCTGACTTTCTCCTGCTCTGCTGTGAATTGTAGGTGACTCATACTGCAAATTACTTTTCTTAGATTCTTTTCCCATCAGTTTCTGGCTAAGCTTGGTCAATGGGAAGCACTGGTGGGAGACTGGAAGGTGGCAAAAAGAAAGAAGCCAGAGTATTTCTCTCTACTTTTTCTGCTTCCTGCAGTCTTTAACAATAGCTGTGTCTCCTCAATGGTCCCAGCTACTCCAGGTAGGCTTTGATGTCTCACTGCATGGCCCTAGCTTTTGAGTTTTAGTAGCATCTTCTCCCTGTGTCTTTGCAGTCTTAGTAACGCCAGCAGCTCTGCTTTTGTTAATTTCTGTCACTTCTTTTGCTTTTCAGCCCTCTGAACCCTTTTTAACTAATTTCCCTAAATACTCTCTATTTTCTCTATTTAAACCCTTGCCATGGGTTTTCTGATACAACTGACTGTCAGAGACTCTTCCTTGGGCAAGAAGGAGTGCAGAATATGGGATGTGGGTTGGGGGTGCATGATCATGGGCTTATTTCAGCAGGCAGCTTGGACTGGAATCAAGAGAGAGTTGAGGGCTTCCCTGGTGGCGCAGTGGTTGAGAGTCCGCCTGCCGATGCAGGGGACACGGGTTCATGCCCCGGTCCAGGAAGATCCCACATGCTGCGGAGCGGCTGGGCCCGTGAGCCATGGCCGCTGGGCCTGCGCGTCCAGAGCCTGTGCTCTGCAACGGGAGAGGCCACAACAGTGAGAGGCCCACGTACCACAAAAAAAAAAAAAAAAAAAAAGAGAGAGAGAGAGAGTTGAGCCATAGATTCTAGGAGCAAAGCTGAAAGTAAGCCTCACAATCAGCCTAATTAGAATGTTGATATGCAAGGTATTAGGCAGCAAGAAGGAAAGTAGTGTAATTCAATACCCTACCTAAGTGTGGTCACAATAACAGTTTTAAAAAATCCAATGTTAAGAAAAAACCTTTAAAATCAATGCAATGTTTATTAAACATTGCCAATTTGACACAATGGCGAGGTTATGTTGCTTAATACACAGCAAAATTCCCCTTTGTTCTTCTCTCTATTCAAAGTCTCATTCACCATGACTATCCTTCTACAAATTGTTTCTCTTTCTTCCTCTCCCTCTCCTTCTCCTGCTCCCTCTCCCTCTCCCTCTCTCTCTCCTCCTTCTTGTCCAAACTCTTTGCTCTCCTTTTTTCTTCCATTTTCCTTCTCTTGTGTCTTCCTTATCACTTCTCTTTTCCCAGGAGAAGACTTTTCTTATGTAAATCAATCCAGGAGGATGCATAATGACTTATAATTTATTATATTTTCTGTATCCCTCTCACACCAGGTAACATAAACCAAAATGAAAACTGGAGATATTAGATCAGAATAGATTGGCCTGAAAGGAAAGTGGAAAGATAAGCCCAGGGATATTACTTTCATCAGGGCTGGAAATGACCTTTCGTATAATGATTTTTTTGCCTTATCCCTGCAAAGGGAGAACTCTTAATGACCCTAAACTGATTTAGATAGTTAGGATCCAAAACTAGATGTGGAAACCAGCTGTTTGGAATTCAGAGCATGCCCATGCAGAGGGATAATTTAGGTACTGGACAGGTTTCCAATACCTCTCACAGAAAACATGCTCAATGAATGTTTGTGAATGAACACATAACACCTGAAATACAGTATGGTATCTGACCAAGAGTTTTAGAGAAAATAACTCCTGGATATAAATATGTTACTATGGTGAAACTCTTTCATAATTCCAACTTGGAATATGAGAAACAGATCTTCCAGGCAATGAAAGTTGAAATCCTTTTCCCTCATTTTCCTATTTCCTGTGTAACAGACAAACTCCCTCAATCCCCAATGACTCAAGTACTAATTACTGACAATGTCTTCCTGGAATAGAATTACCATAAGGTGCTCTGAAGAATGGGCTATGGCTCCAAGGGGATCAGGTGAATAGGTGTTGCCAGGGAGACACTCCCAGCCAAGGAACAAACTTAAATATTCCCTTTTTTCCTTAATATGGCCCCAGAGAGTGGTTTATCAGCTTCAACTTATTGCTTCTGATCAGATGTTACTTATACTTAGTGTCCTGCAGTTCTGCAGAAAAATCCTTACATTCTTTCCTATCCTATTCTAGCTTTATAACAAACTCATAGCTCTTTGGAGGGTACGAAGTGGTTTACTGGTAGCAAGATGAGAGGAAAGATATCAGAAGTAAAAATATAACAACAATCTTAGATGATCTCAAATTTTTTTTTTTTTTTTGCGGTACGCGGGCCTCTCATTGTTGTGGCTCTCCCGTTGCGGAGCACAGGCTCTGGACGTGCAGGCTCAGCGGCCATGGCTCACGGGCTCAGCCGCTCCACTGCATGTGGAATCTTCCTGGACCAGGGCACGAACCTGCGTCCCCTGCATCGGCAGGCGGACTCTCAACCACTGTGCCACCGGGGAAGCCCATCAAATATTTTTTGAAGTATCAGTTAAACATGATGTGGGGCCTGTAGATAGTATCACACTTAATGGTGAAAAACTGGATGCTTTCCACCCAAGATAGGAACAATACAAAGATGTCTTCTCTCATTACTTCTATTCAGTATTGTACTGGATGTCCTAGCTGATGAAATAAGACAAGAAAAGGAAAGGGAGATATATAACTGTCTTTGCTCAAAGGAGCATGATTAGCTAAGTAGAAAATCCCAGAGAATCAACAAAAAATTCCTGGAACTAAAAATCAAGTATAGCAAGGTCACAGGATACAAGGTTGACACACAAAGGTTAATTATTTTTTTTATATTCCAGCAATAAGCATAACAATGCCACTTACAATAGCAACAAAAAATTAAATTAAATCTATCAAAATATGTACAGGATGTATATGCTAAAAACCACAGAATTCTGGCATGCTATTCCATGTTCATGGATTGAAATGCTCCGTATTGTAAAGATATACATTCTTCCCAATTTCATCTATAGATTCAACACAATCATAATTAAAATCCTAGCATGATATTTTGGAGATATTGACAAACTGATTCTAAAGTTTACACATCAAGGTAAAAGACCTAGAATAGCCAATACAATATTGAAAATGAAAAAAATGGAGAATTTATACTACCTGATTTCAAAACCTACTATAAATCTATAGTAATCATGATAGTGTGGTATTGGTGAAAGACTATACACATAGATAAGTGGACAGAATAGAAAACCCCAAAATAGAAAACCCACACAAATAAAGTGATTCTTTATAAAGGAACAAAAGCAATTCAATTGAGAAAGGATGTTCTGTTCAATAAAGGAGGATGGAAAGATTGGTTGCCCAAATTTAAAACAAAAAGAATCTAGACAGAAACCTTACACCTTTCACAAAAATTAACTCAAAATGGATCATAAACTTAAATGTAAACACAAAACTATTAAACTTCTAGAAAACAACAGAGGAAGAATCTAGGTGACCCTGGGCTTGATGTTGAGTTTTTAGATACAACAACAAAAGAATAATCCATGAAATCAAAATACTGATGTTAGACAATTAAAATGTTTAAAAAATCTGCTTTGTGAAAGACTGTTAAAAGCATCTAAAAACAAGATACACAGAAAATATTTGGAATAAAATATTTGGAAAAATATATCTGATAAAGGATATATTTTCAATCTATATAAAATACTCTTGGAACTCAACAACAAGAAAACAAACTGCCCAATTAAAAAAAACAGACAAAATATATAAAGCAACATCTCACTGAAGAAGTTACAGAGGTGACAAGAAAGCATATGAAAGATGCTCAGCACCTTATAGCATTAAGGATTGCAAATTAAAACAGTGTCATACTACTACATTATCTCTTAGAAGATCTAAAACTAAAAAGAACAAAAAACAAAACCTGATAAAACCAATTGCTGGTGAGAATGAGAAACAATAGGACCCCCGCTGCTGTTCAGAGTATATGCAGTACAGCCATTTTGGAAGAGTTTGACAGGTTCTTACAAAGTTAAAGATAGCCTTACCATATCACACAACATTGTACTCCTAGGTATTATCTCAACTAACTTGAAAACTTATGTCCATGCCAAAAACTGCATGCGAGTTTATAGCAGCTTTACTCATAATCACCAAAGCTTGGAAGCAAACAAGATGGTCTTTAATAGGTAAAAAGATAAACTTTTATACATTCATGCATTAGAATATTATTCAGTGATAAAAAGAAGTGAGTTACAAGCTATGAAAAGATATACATGAACCATAAATGCATATTTCTAAGTGAAAGAAGCCATTCTGAAAAGGATATATATTGTATAATTCCAATTATATGACATTCTGGGAAATGCAAAACTATAGAGAGTAAAATGATCAGAGGTTGCAAGGGGTTCAGATATAGGTGGAGAGGGTTCACCAGTTGAAGCACAGGAGATTTTTTAGGGTGGTGAAACTCCTGTATGGTATGCATACAGGATACGTAACCTTATGCATGTGTGAAAATTCATAGAACTTGACAGCACAAGGAGGGAACCTTACTGTTTGAAAAAAAAAAAAAATTAGGAGGTCAGTGGATTCCAGCATAGAATGTAGAATCATGAAATAATCTACTTGTTTTATAAATGTCTGAAAAAAAACTCATTTAAGGGAATTGGGGAAAAGGTGCTGATCTATGTAACTTTGTAAATGAATGGAGTCTGTAAGAACAAAGGCACAAGATATTGCACACATACTGCATGTACACACATGCACAGGACCCTAGTTGATAAAGTTGACTCCCATGCAGGTATAGGTTAACAATTCTAACACTGTTCTACATATACTTGATTAAACAATTAAGTACATGATGGTAGATGGTGCTAATTAGATTTCTCATTTTTAGAGTAAGAATTTACAGAAAATTAAGGGGAAGAGGCTAGAATAATCCATATAGTTATGGAGTAGAGTTGGAGATATCCATATGAACCCATATTGTTTAATATACATACATAGGGTTACCTACAGAAATATTTATAGATATATGTATCTACACAGGTTAGTATACATGCATATATTTCCTTGCTCTGCCATCTGAGAGGGCCTAGAAGTAATGACACCCCAATAGCAATGAGCACACCTAATGCCATAACTTGACTTTAACTACCATTTCTCAGTGAAAGGGACCAGAACTATTTTGAGAAAAATCTCATTCTAGGACCTGGGTAGGAAATACAGAAGATAAGTTTAGAGCATCTTGTAGTGCCAGAAAGAAGTGCTAGAAAAAAATATTGATGAGCATATGTCAAAGGACACAGGAGTCAACTGAAGTGCTCCCATAGTCAAAGCTGTAACAATTTGAGCAAAATACAGCTGTATTGAACTGTAACCTAAAATATAAAATAATACACATGGGCCCATATTGATATAAATAAATGATTGAATAAACAAATAAATGGGGAAGATGAGACACATCTCTTATGCAGAAGAATTCCAAATAATTTATTTAGACACTCTGCCTTCGAGGAGGTAGAGCATACCTCTCCACTGCTTAAGTCTGAGCTGTGTATAATGTCTTTAATCCAAAGAGAACAGCATGTAAAGGGGAAAAAAGAGTAGGTTTATAGTGAAGAAATGTGACAAACAGTCTCAACCAGGTGATGGAGGTCAACATAATCATGATAAGCCATGTTGATAGCATGTTTCCTTAATATGATGTAATGAAAATGACACTTTACCCTATGGTTTTCCTCTCCAAAACCCATAATCTTATTCTAATAATGGGAAACACATCATGAAAATCCCAATAGAAAGATATTCTACAGAACAACTGACCAGTACTCCTCAAAACTGATGTCAAGGTCATCAAACACAAGAAAACTGTGTAACTGTCACAGATAAGAGTAGTCTAAAGAAATAGGATAACTAAATGTAATGTGGTTTCCTGGGTAGGGTCCTGGAAAGAAAATGAACATTAGGTAAAAATTAATGAAATTTGAAAAAAGTATGGACTTTAGTTATTAAGAAGGTATCAATATTGGTTCATTAATCGCAATAAGACTGTCATACTAATGTAAAATGTTAAAAATAGGAAAAACTAGGTGTGAGGTCTATGGGCACTCTCTGTACTGTCTTTGCAATTTTTCTGTAAGTCTAAATCTTTTCTGAAAAATAAAGTTTACTGAAAAAATCATGTAGAAGAATGGGTAGAATTACAGAATAAATGTTATTTAACTGAGAGCTAATAAGTATGGAAGTCTCATAGGAATACATAGGTTTAGTATTCTATTTACTTATATTTATAATTCAAATTGTTCATAACAACACATTTTAAAAAAGGAGATTAACAATAAAAAAGAAAACAACTGAAAAAAGTTGTTGCTACCATTTATTAGATGTTAGTTAGAAATAGATCCTACTATTTTTCTCACCATATTCATGAGAGCCTCAATCTCTTGGCAATTCTTTAGATCTTAGAATAGGACTTTAATTAGCCTGTCTATATAATTTATTGTCCAGAGTGCGACACACTGTATACTGAAAGGGGATGCTATTAAGTAATTATGCTGGGATAACAGGAGAAATCTAGACAAAACAAGGATACCCTATCTTTGATTCCCCCCTTTTTTAAACTTAACATGGTTTCTACGATTTTCTTCTTCCACCTCTAGAAGTAGGAAAATACAAAGTTTACTTAGATTACAATAGTGAATTTGTGGGTGTTAGAGCCCTGAAATAAGATATTCTATCATTATAAAAAAGCTGTTATGTTCTTAGCTGTCTTCTTTTATTATCAAGAAGGATTTGGAAGTTTAATATGGAAATGGAGGTGAGAGCCTCAGGATGTGTTTGTAAAGAAAGAGGACTGGTCAAAACATGCTTCTTCTACTCACAGACTCAAGCATAAATCAATCCAACCAACAAGTAGCCAGAGGCAGGTGGAGTTTATGAATCTGAGTCTGCATCAAGTGGGTGAAAGGAGAATGTGGATGAAAGATATCCCAGTGTGAGGGTGTAACGGCAAATGGGACTTCACAGCTCTTTGGGACAGCAATTCCATAAAAGAGACATCTAGGTTGGCTAGATATGAACTGTCTTTTTTTTTTTTTTTTTTTTTGGCGATACACGGGCCTCTCACTGTTGTGGCCTCTCCCGTTGCAGAGCACAGTCTCCGGACGCACAGGCTCAGCGGCCATGGCTCACGGGCCCAGCCGCTCTGCGGCATGTGGGATCCTCCCGGACCGGGACACGAACCCGTGTCCCCTGCATCGGCAGGCAGACTCTCAACCACTGTGCCACCAGGGGAGCCCTGAGCTGTCATTTTAACAGAAGTTTAACACCAGAAATATTTTCACAGGAAACTTCTATTAGTGTAAAAGCAACATCTCAGTACATGTCTGTAAGTGTCTCTAGGACAGTACTGTGTTTTATAGATCTTTGTTTTTAACCAGCTTTAACAATGTCCCCAACATTGTAAAGCTCACTGAAGTTTATAGACTAAATAGTGACATGTAAATTTCAACACCTGGAAAAATTTACTTTGCAAGGCTTTGTCACTAGTTTGTAAAGAAGTACTTCACCAAAATTCAGTCTGTAGGGTCTAGCTGGACTCCCACCATTTGTATCCACACTGCATGTACAGTGGAACCCTGGCTTTACCCAAACTACAATATTGTATTGTGTTCCGACTAATCCAGTTGTGTTCTTTTATCGATGAAGCTGTCAGAGGACAGTAAAAGCCAAGGGTGAGAAGATAAAGGAACACAGAAAATAAGAATAGAAAATTGATGACAGAAGAGGAGAAAGTTGCTGGAAAGTTCTATTTATATCTTATGACACACGTACACTCCATTACTTATAGCTTTATGAATTCTCATCATATTCCATCTCCCTTCATCCTTCCTCTTCCCCTACTGCTTTACAATCCATAAAATAATCTTGAAAGGACTACAGAAATCAAAAATTAGAATACAAACCTATTCCCCAAAAATTCTCTTCTCTTACAGATATATGCATAACTTCTTTCCCTTTTAAATTTCCTTGGGTCTCTACTTCATCCACATTAGAACATAAGCTTTGAGAGAAGAGAGTGATTTTTTTTATTATTTTACTAACAGAGACATTAATTAAGTATCAGCACACAGACTAACTACATTCAATTACTTTAAGATATTTGGTGAGGAAGACTTCATTTACCAGGGTTTACAATGACTTCCTATGGGTCAATCTCTGCGAACGTTTTCATCATTGCTACTTTCCTTCTCTGAGGCATTCAACATTGTTAAACATTCTTCCCCTCTGTTAACAGGCTGTTTCATAATACTGTTCTTCCTATTTTTTTCTTCATCTTTTTATTTTCAGTCTTTAAAAGGAAAAAAAAACTGTGTTCTTTCTCCTACTTCTTTATTCTAATGTAGATGGTTTTGTTCTCTTGGGCAAAATCTACAACGATCTTTAAGAAGATGACTCCCAAGTCTGTACCTCCAGCTGTGGTCTCTGCCCAATGTTTCAGACCTACCCAATGGTAGTTAGAAATCTTTATATGGATGTAACACAAACACACCAAACTCAGCAAATCCTCAATGAAGATCTAAAGTACAACATTGGGAGCCACCTTCTTCGTATTTCTCATTTAATTTCCCCTCCTCATGTTCTGTTGATTCTGTCTCGTGCAAGTCTCATAAATCTCCTCCTTTCTACCTCTACTGTTTTGGACAATATCCTCACTATCAAAATAGTTGCAAATGGATCACTCTGCTTTTATCTTCCTAATTATTTTTTCACTTCCTTCCAACTCATTTTCCATATAAATGGCAGGGTACACTTTTTCTGAAATACAAATATGATCACATCTTTCTCCTGCCTTAAAATCTTTAGTGGCTTCCTGTACTTTTTAGAATTAAGTCAAATATAAAAATAAATGCTAGCCATATTGGATTACAGCCTTCTGTGTGCACTATCCTACATTGTGCCCCTGTGACTTTGCTTTTTTTCTCCTGCCACCTCAAACTCCCAGCCCACCCTTCTTTGGCCAGGTAAGAATTCCTCAGTGACTCAGCTTAAATTAGCCATTTTAGATGTATTTCCTGATCCTTCCAGGTTTAGGGTAAGAAAGGTGCTCCTCTATCGTGCTTCCCTAATACTCTATTTAGGTCACTTATTTCACTGCATTAAAAGGATTAATTTTCCTAACTGTCTCATTAGATTGTGAGCAGTTTGAGGGCAGGAACTGTGTCTTACTTATTCGAGAATAACTTGTATCTAATACACAGAAGACCCATAATTAATGCTAGCATAATAAATGCATGATCATTATCATCTAACCATAAAAAACTCAGAATTCATTTTTCTTGACCATAGAAATCTGTTCACTGTATGTGAATATCATTTTATGTGAGTAATGTGAACTTCACCTTATTTTCATTGTTATATTTAGGCTTTTGCTAAAACATACTCCCAGCGGTAAGAAGTCATTCCTCTACCACTTCAGAGGTAGCAGAAACTGTTATATGTTTTCAGCCTTGAAAAAAAAAATTCAATATTTGGATTTGCTTGAAGGAATTAAAGTCTGTGCCTTTGGAAAAAATGAGCATGCCATTCATTACCCATCATCCCAGAGGTCTCCCTTGGGTGCTCTCACTTTTGTCAGCCTGGTCAGGCTGACATCTGTTGCTTTCTCTCTCAAGACTTCTCTGGGAACTGTGTTAAATTGGATTAAAGTATTCTAATTAATTTTCTGTATGTAAATTGTTTTCAATCTGATGAATTAATTTTGAAGTGAGATCAATAAAATTATACTGTCTTGACCTGAATTTCTTACTAATTATTATGTATCCTAACCATCTTCATTACAGCTTTCTTCAAGAGGGAATAGTAACATGGTGGGAATTATAGGTAAGGTAGTTAGGGAGTCTAAACTCAGGGATTTTTTTTTTTTAATCATTAAGTTAACTACTGTCTCTGAAACCTTCAATATCAGTAAACACTCATCCCCTCTGGTAGCATACTACTCCGTATTAAGTATATAAACTCTGCTAAGGGTTGAATTCTGTCCTCTCAGTATTCATCTGTTGAAGTCCTAACTCCTAGTATCTCAGAATGTGACCTTATTTGGAGATAAGGTCTTTATAGAGGTAATAGAGTTAAAAATGATGCCACTAGGATGGGCCCTAAACCAATATAACTGGTGTCCTTATAAAAAAAGGAAAAAAATTGGAGACAGAGACACACAGGGAAAACGAATGCCACGTGAAGACAAAAGCAGAGATCAGTGTGATGCCTCTACATACCAAGGAACGTCAAAGATTCTCAGCAAACCAGTAGAAACTAAGAGAGAGGCATAGAACAAATTCTTGCTCACAGCCCCCAGAGAGAACCAACACTAATGTCGTCTTAATCTTTTATGTCTAGCCTCCAGAGCTGTGAGGCAATAAATTTCTGTTGTTTAAGCAATTCAGTTTGTGGTATTTCGTTATGGCAGCCCTGGAAAACTAATATAGATCCCCATTTAATTATTTTCTCCACAGATCTTTTTGTGGTAAGCCATGACCAGGCCTGCTCATGGAAAGACACCAGGTGGGCATATATAAGCTCTATGCCACAGTAGGAATTTCCACCAAATGATCATGCAAGAAAAATGTTATGCCTCAAAACCTATATATTATGCCTAGGTGATGTCATTTTATGAATAACAGGACTATTTATTTATTCAGCATATATTTTAGTGATTGTTATGTGTCAGGCACTGTTAAAGATGCTGAGCATTTAGCAATGAACAAAACATACAAAAATAAATCCCTGCCCTCAAGGAGCTTACATTCTGGGAGAGAATCAGTCCATAAACAATTAAATAAGTAAAATGTATAGTATATTACATTGAGAAAGCTAAAGCAGAAAAGATAATAGGAAGCATGGTGAGAGGGGTGATTAATTTTAATCAGTGGTGATAGAAGGTCACAATAGAAGTTGCCATTTTAATAAAGATATGATATTAGTGAGGAATGTAGATACCAGCAGGACAGAAAGAATATCAAGGGCAGGGGCTCTGAGGCAGGAGAATGCTTGACATGTTTAAAGAACAGAAAGAACACCAGTGTAGCTGAAACAGAGTGAGCAAGGGAGGGAGTCCTAAGAGACCAGGTGTTAGAAGAAACATCAAAACAGACACTAAAACCTCCAAGAATTATAGCAGGGTAGTCTTGGAGAGAGTGACAATGAGTCTTTCAGAATCAAGGGGAAATGAATGAAGGGTTGATAAGTGAGAGCAACAAGGAGGGTTAGTGGGGTGTTGCAGGAAGAAGTAAGATTCAAGGCTGGGATAGGGAGCTTGAGGAAGAGAAAAAGCTGTGATTTGAGAGAACTGCAGGGAAAGTATCATCTTCAAGGTAGACTCAGTTTTCACTTGGAGCCAGAGAGTAAGGGAACAGTCAAAGAAGGATATGAGGAGCTAGGGCATTTTGCTAATGATGGACTTTAAATTTCAAAGAGTACAGTGGAAGGGTTTCAGGAATTGAGGAGGGAATATACAGAAATTATGGAAATTCGTGTCTGGAAGGGAAAGGATGACCTGGCTCAAGGCTCCTATTTGACCTTTACAGGTGAAGCCCAGCATACCAGTGCAAGTCATTTCTAGGCAATTCTATGGCCCCTCTAAGAAAGAGGAAGAAAAATCCAGAATTTTTTCAGCTCTGGCAGATTTATCACCTCAATTGAGCTTCTAAACCATCCTGAACATGTCCCTGAGAGAAACAAAAGAGAGATGCCGAGTTTGTGTTTACTCAGGAGTGTCCTTTTCTTATGTATCTTCTTTGTGTTCAGTAAAGTTTGTGAGAAGAAGCCAGTGCAGGCTTTATTTATTTATTTTTATCCTTCCAGTTTATTCCCAGTTCTCCTGAACTAAGGCCTAGGATACTTTGGGCATGACTTTGCCTTTAATTTGTAATGTTCACAGCTCTGCTGTGACAGACACACACATGCAAGCACCCCAACAATATTCTCTGGCACCTGTCCTTAATACATATTTTTAAGCCATTGTTCAGAGGTGATACAGAAAAGCAAACAGCAGACATGTTAATATCCCAAATTAGGGCATTTTCTCATTAACTTCCCTAATGAAATCCCAAATGGAACTGTGCATATGGTAAAGAGAGCTGTATTCTCTCTACAGAGAGGGCTGATCAGAAAACATCCAATCAAAACTACTAAAGTCACATTGCATATTTTGTTCTTTTTCTTTTGGGAAAACTGGCAGAATCTCAAGGCAATCCAAGAGAAAAATGCACCAATTACTATGTAAATCCTTTTGAGCACATCAGGCTTTGCAGTGCTTTCACATCATTATTATTTGGGGGTAAATTATACAACTTCTGACCATTTTTTAATGATGGCAAGTTACTATACTATGCCAAAGCATCATTTATCAATTCACAAGCTGCCCAGTTAAACAGTGTGCCTCCAGTTGACATTGTAACACTAGATTAATGTCAAATCATTGCAATTTGCAGAGTATCTGCATATATCCCAAGTTAGACAAGACAGGTTTCCAAAGTCTAGAAAAAAAATCATCTTGTCCACATTAGCCTGAAAAAAACCTTGAGACTGAGATTTTTCTACAATGGGAAATTAAGAGTTAGAGAACCTTCAAACTCCTGCCATTACAGAATAACTTAAATATCTCTTTGGAGCTCTTCCTTCTGGTTCCCTGTCCTAGGTGACCTCTCCTCCTAGTCTGGCTCATGTTCTCCCTCACTGAAAGCAAGACCTTCCTTCTCTTCATCTCAGAAGACTAGGTAATCTGGCTCCAACAGCTGAGCTCCCATAAGCTTCCCTGAATGTCTTTCATGAACAAACAGTCCTGAGATCTCATATATTAGGAGTGAATTCTGATATCTTTATAGCTCCCAAGTAACAATATTCCCAACTGCCATGCTAAACCAGCCTAGTATCCAGGATACTACATTTACTAACTGCTTAACTGTGGTCAAATTAAATAATTTCTGAGATATTAGTTTTCACATCTGTAATAGGGAGAGAACAACAGCTCATGGAGTTGCTAGAATACTAAAATCAGTTCACATCTACAGAGAATACCATGTAGAGCCTGGCATATTACAGATGCACCAAATGTAATTACTTTCATGAGCAGATTTCCCAGCATCACCTGCTGCTTCATATGACTTTTGCATTGAACTGCCACTACATCCCATTCTTAGATGCCCCTACACTTTTTGTATAAGGATTAGATAATCTTGTACAGCAGGGGTTCAGGTTGTTGGATACACTTAAATACAATTTGAGAAGGCATATAATTTTCATTTCTAGCGCACATTTTCAAGAGCTATAAGCTAGTTATCACTTATTGCATTTCAAAGGGGTTTGGTTTTTCTATACAAGTAAGTCCCCTACATACGAATGAGTTCTGTTCTGAGAGCACATTCGTTATGTCTAATTTGTTCGTAAGTCCAGTGTGTTCATAAGTCCAACAAAGTTAGCCTAAGTACCCAACTAACACAATTGGCTATATAGTACTGTACTCTAATAGGTTTATAATACTTTTCACACAAATAATACATGAAAAACAAACAAACACAAAAAATAAACACTTTTAATCTCACAGTACAGTACCTTGACAAGTACAGTAGTACAGTACCACAGCTGGCATACAGGGACTGGCATCGAATAAACAGTAACTGAATTACTGACTGGAGGAGGGAGAGGAGGTGGGAGATGGTAGAGCTGAAGGATAGTCAGCAATAGGAGATGGAGGGCAAGCTGCAATTTCACTCACACCTGGCGCTGATGGCACAGGTTCTGGTTCCTTGCTGGATTCAATTCTATCTACTCTCTTGAAAAAATGATCAAGCAATGTCTGGGGAGTAGCTCTTTTTTTCTTGTCATAGATGAAATGATAGCACTGGATTGCATTATGAACAGCTGCTGCAACCTT
Source organism: Globicephala melas (assembly GCF_963455315.2). Taxonomy (NCBI): domain Eukaryota; kingdom Metazoa; phylum Chordata; class Mammalia; order Artiodactyla; family Delphinidae; genus Globicephala; species Globicephala melas. The sequence continues at coordinate 78,921,927 of NC_083316.1, read as the reverse complement.
CATGTACCATTCTACATTTGGGTCCTATGCCTCAAAAACTAACAGTGCTTCCTCAAATAAAGAAAATCCCCTTGCCATTTCCTGGGTTGTGAATCTCTTTGGTTATTCAGTTACTTCTTCTTCCTCTTGTCTCTATTTGTCTTTTTTCCAGGCCTCCAATTCCATCAGGTCTTCATTAGTAAGCTTCTCATGTTGCACAGCAACAGTACTATACAGTAAAGTACACAAAAGCACAACCACTTGTAGAGGATGCACACACGTGACAATGTACACCAGGCATGTGAACTAATTTACGTGACTGGACATGCAAAAGCATCTTTGAAAGTTCACAACATGAAGGTTTGTATGTAGGGACTTACTGTAATTGATTATACTAGTCAAGGTAGGTTAAATGTTATTAAAGAAACTCCAAAATATCACTAATTTAACAAAATATAATTCACAAAGAAGTCTAAGGTGGTGTTCCTGGTTTTGTCAGTGATCTTCATAGCAGTGACTCAGATATGTAAGATCTTGTGGTTCTACCCTTCTCGAGATCATCTGAGATGTTTGTGAGATAGATGGATGTAAAGCATAGAGAACCTCACACAGGAAGCTTTTATAGGAAAAAACTGTGTGTTCTACATCATTTCCAATGGCTAAAACTCATTTCCATGGATGAATTTAACTGCAAAGGAGCCTGAAAAATGTAGTCTACCTATATATCCAAAAGGAACAGAGAAACATTATTTTTCACACAAAATAATATAGAGAACATGAACATAAATGTTTAGTTCACATTTGGTGAATAGCCCTTGCCATTATCTTTTTTTCTGGTTAATATTTCTGTTCCTTTTTAAATGACTCATCGATATCCCCCAGATGACTTATGGTCATTCGCAAGTCATCAACTAGGGGAGAAGGAAATGCATAGAGTAGGAAAAGGCCACACGTCTATGCACATCTGCTTTGTCTTGCTTCTGAAACTATAGAGTTCAGTGAAACTACACCATCTCCTCACTCTTCAGTAGAGGTCCTTGCATCTTATCCCTTGCCAGGGTCAGTTATACCCTTATATTTCATTCCATCCTCATCATTTCATGCTAGGAATAGGAACACTAAATTCAAATATCAAGGTAGTGGGCTTCCCTGGTGGTGCAGTGGTTGGGAATCCGCCTGCCGATGCAGGGGACACGGGTTCATGCCCCGGTCCAGGAAGATCCCACATGCTGTGGAGCGGCTAGACCCGTGAGCCATGGCCTCTGAGCCTGCGCGTCCGGAGCCTGTTCTCAGCAACGGGAGAGGCCACAACAGTGAGAGGCCCGCGTACCGCAAAAAAAAAAAAAAAAAAAAAAAAAATCAAGGTAGCAGCAAAAAGTATTATATTAACTTTGATTTAGGTGTTCTTGAAGAATAATAATACTATGATGAGCTTTTAAATTTTTTATACATTTATCTATTTTTGGACTCATTTTTAATTGACTATTCTGTGAGAAATCTTTTTTTTTCTATTAATATATAAACTGTCTATTTTCTTGCAGCTTTTCAAATTCTCTCAAGCTTTCTTACACTTGGAAGAAACCTTGGAAGCTTATGTGTCTTTAACACATCTTTTCATTAGCAACTGACCATGTAAGAGACAGCAGGTACTGGATCATGGGCTTTCTACAGACAGCAACAGCGGGAATAATCACCAGAGAGAAACAGCAGTCAAAGGCAGAAATGGTTCAAGTGGGCCAGAGGCAAATAAACACAACAGTGACCTCATGATTAATATTCTAAACTATATCCACAAATCCATAAATCTGAAAGGTATGCTCTATTTACAGGGGCCAGTTATAGACCCCATAACTTTTAGTGATCGTTATACCTTGTTTCAAGTTTGCTAGAATTTTCTGAGGTCATTCTGCCAAATCAGGTAGCCTTCAGGATTTGATAAGAGCCCCACTAGAGTCATCCTGAAATGTTGTACCACTTTGGAATATAGGCCATATGGAATGGTTTTCCCCAACGCTCTGAATAAGGCAGTCAACGTATATGACAATTTGGTCAACACCATGTCAGCAATAAATAGCCACATTCATGTGGGCTTTTATGACCAGTTTACATTGTGCTTAAGCCAGGCTCTGAATCTATTCCAAATCCAACCACATGAGAGAAAATGCATTAACGCAAACATGAAAGAGATCTGTTTTCACTTTGTCCACTTTCATTAAGGTTGGACAGCCCATAATCTTTCCATTTGAGAGCTTATTTGGTAAATTAATGATGACTGAGGAGTATGTTGGTTGGATACGTGTATAATTTCCCCCCTTTACTCTTGAGAATCTCTGCACTCAGTCTATTATTTTTTGAGGTAAAATGGGAAGAGTAAATAATAACTCATTTTTCAAGAACTACTATGGACATCTAGGAAGCAGGTGCTGTATGGTGGTTAAGAGTCCAGACTTGGAATTGAGCAAATCTGGGTTCTGAGTCCAGTTCTGTTATTTACGAGTTCTGTGACTTAACCTCTCTGTGAAGTGAAGAGAAATGAGAGCAAGACCTACATCAGGGTATGTGAAAAGGATTAAGTGTGAAAATGCACATAAAGCACTTGGCCCAATGGCTGGCATCTAGCAGGTGTCCACCATCAGTATCATTAACATCACTATGTGCCAGCTCTGAACAAGAGGCTTTACACAACACTCCCTACTGTAATCCACCAGAGAAAGTGAAGTTTTTAACACTGTTTTGTAGGGGAAGAAACTGAGACTCCTAGAATTGAGCTACATAAGCATGGTGCTCATTTTTGTAGAAGAGCCACTTACTCAAGAAAGAATCATGCCATTTCCATGCTGCTGCCCCTATCCTAAGAGCACTGAATGATAATCCCAAGGGTATGAAATATGATTTTCTAAAATAACTAATGACATTATATATGAGTTGAAAGTAACAGAAAAAATGAACTAACACTTTTTTTTTTGGCTGCTATATGAAGATGGCTTTCTCTCACTGCCTCAGCACCTACAGCCCAATCTGTCCTGCTAGGGAAACAGAAAGGTACTGATGGGGCTTTTTTACTAGCTTTTGTCCAGTTCATGATATAATTATCACTTATTTTTCTAGGTTTTTTTTTTTCCTCACCATGAAAAGAATAACTTAATCGAATATTAAAAATAAAGAAGAAATTAATTTTTTCAGTGACAAGTTCTCTTGTCACTGAAAAAATTATATTCACTGCAATAAACAAGAATAGGATTATATGCTTGGCTTATCATTTTGAAAAGAAAAACTATTATTAAACATTCAATCGTTAAATGTCATAATTTAGTTTATGTTGTATTTACAAAGGAGAGATTATATGTAATTATTCACATAAATATGTGTATATATATATTCATAGATTTCTATATTCATGGATATATATTTGATCTCAAATATTTGAAGAAAGGGAAACCAGACCAAAATGATTTCTCATTTCCCCCTTTTCTACTTTAAGATTTTATTTTACTACAAACCTGGAGAGGTAGAATTCACTACCCAGAGAGTTTGTCATGACCTCACTCTTTCCAGATTAAGCTAAGAATAATGAAAGTGTGAGAAAATTCAGTAAACCTACGGATCATCTCTTTAATTCTGAAAACATTTGAGGATTTTCTTTTTCATTTGGGAATCGATGAACCAATAATTCTTGTAGAGCCCAGTGAATTATTTTAAAAAACCTACATACATATTTTTGCTTGTTTTATTGATTTTATCTAGAAAATGCCACCATATCACCCTCTTACCTTGTTCCTAAGTGAGAAAAACTTGGTCACACTATATAATTAAATTAAAACCAGCATTTCTGAACCCAGTTTCCTTCATTTTAATTTGGACAACAGGTGATTATAACATTTCCCGGTATTTCCTACGTTTCATGTTCACACATGTTTGTCAAGAAAATATAATATAAAAGTCCCTTCCTGGGACTTCCCTGGGGTCCAGTCATAAAGAATCCACCTTCCAATGCAGGGGATGTGGATTCAATCCCTGGTCGGAGAACTAAGATCCCACATGCTGCAGGGCAACAAAGCCTACATGCCACGACTACAGGGCCCACGCACCCTGGAGCCCACGTGCCACAACTAGAGACAGAGAAAACCTGCATGCCACAACTAGAGAGAGAAAACTCCCATGCCACAACTAGAGAGAAGCCCATGCACCACAACAAAGAGCCAGTGTGCTACAACTAAGACCCAATGCAGACAAAAACCAAAACCAAAACCAAAACAAAACAAAACATATCTTCCTAATGACTCCTGATTCCTGTTAGAGGTTCAGCTCAAAACTTATGAATACCTGGAGGATGAGGCAGAATAGCAATCTTATCAGTTTTAATTTTTCACTCTGCAGCTTGCCTCCATATTAAGTCCTCGCATCCAGAAATGGTCCATAACTTTGAGATTAGCTAAGCCTATGAGATAATGAGATAATGAATCCTACTTCTTTAACTAACTTTCATGTGCTGACAGAGATTTATAAATGTCAGTCAATGATTATGTTTTTTCCAGGATACTTTTGCAATCAGTCTGCAGAGATTTGAATAGAAACCACTCAGCCTTGAGAAAGGAAAAAAATAATCCTTGCTCAGATAAAGATATAGGGAAATACAATAACTAAATAAAACACGGGGGAGCTAAGTCAAAATAGAGAAGGTAGATTTCTTAGAAGGAACCATAGAATTACAAAATAAGAAGAATTATAAAGATTTAGTGATTCTACTTTATCACTTTAACACTGAAAAAAATAAACTCCAAAGAGACTTTTACAAGGTCACTGGAATACGTGAGCTGAAGTCAACTCTGAATCCAGTGGTCATTGCACTTCATTGGGAAGCCTTTCTCAGTAGGGTCCCTCACTCAAGAGGTGGCTATAAGCACACTATACTCCAGAAGTCTGGGCGCCTATTTTATATGTTTTTAAACAGAACTTAGTAAAGGACACAGACACACAAGCTCACAAAAGGATTCCTATTAGTGAAAAGATGACTAATCACTTGGTCTTTTCCATTTTTAATTTGAGACGTTTATGATTCATGCAGGTTGATGTGAGAGGCCAACCTCAGCACAAAAAGGTCTGAGGAACTAGGGAAAAAGTGAAAAAGGGAAAAAATATGATGATTAAACCCATAGAATCAAATGTGGCAGAGTTAGCCAGAACATCTTTGGCTAAGGCCCACAGAGCTTGCCACACAGAGATTAGGCAGTGGCTGAGGCTGTCTGTGCCCATCTGCTACCTTGGTACCCTCTGCTCGGTAGAATGGGAAAGGCAGAGATTGGGAAGCAGCAGAACAGAGGTGGCTCAGGCACTCTACCTGTAATAACTTAAAAAAAAAAAAACCAAAGCTTCCATGGAGCAAAAATTAACTTTCTGAGGCTACATAGATTTTAAAAACAATAATTCCAGCAGGGAGTACAAATTTGTATTTAGTCCATATGTATCCTTTTGGGGGCTTTAGTGTTTCATTGGGAATAGTGGGAAAAAAATCTGTTTATGAGCTAAAATGTTCCAGAGTTCTGTGGATATATTCCTGGGACCCTCTGACTAAACATATACTGCATATATTTACATATGATCAACCTGATTCTACAAAATTGTGTAATCAGATTATATATATTTATACACTAAAAAATGCAGTCTGTCTTTATGCATCTTTATGCATCTCCCAGAAATATCTATGGCAATATATTGGCAGAGGAAATCCCTTCACTATATTAGTGCATGATGGGAATTTGTGATTAGGCAAGGAAATAGGAAGAGAAAAATTGATGTGATATGTCCACACTTGAACAATATTTCCTCATTCAAGGCTTTTAATATATTTTATACACATTCCTCAATAGAGTAAAATACAAATATAGATCCAGTAGGATTCGCCTAGTCTTTACCTGATTCCAAGTTCGCTGATGGAAACATCACTTTGGGTACAGTTTCTCATGTCAGAATCCCCTGTGCCTCACATATGGAGAATCTAATTCAGTAGGGCCAAAACAAGGCTAGGAATGCATGTCTTTTAAAAGTCTTAGAAAGCCAAATAATCTGTCATATATTTACATTTAAGAACCTCTAATTCACAGCATCATCACTTTCCCTTAGCACAAATTCCAAACATAAAACTCTCTCAACATTAAGTATAGAACTGTTCTCAAGAACCAAATATCTAAAGTCATGTGACAGGGTAGATAATTTTGAAGGACCAGTGCCAGCCCAAATGTTTGGGTGAAGGAAATTGAGAGTCAGTTCCTCAAGCCAGCATATCAATTGCCTCAAGGGCAGCAGTGATGTTTCATTTGTATCCTCAGCTTCTAGCACAAAGCTGGATCCTGAAAAATTGCTTGATGAATGAAAGTTGCATACTTGTGGGAGACAGTGGACCATAGACATTTTGTAATGTCTATGTAACTGAGAGAAGACCAGAAAGTAAAGAGAACTAGGGGAGGTACGTTAGATCTTGATATTTATCATCCACTTTCATACTGCATGGGGTTTGAACCAAAACTTAGATGGTCAAGGACATGGAGGTTGGAGAGCTGTACTTTGCTGCACTTAAACATATGAATGAGTAGCTCTAGTGTTTATTACTCATCTTTCTTTACATTGTCAGGGTTCTGTTTCAAGTCTAAGGAATCTTGTTTATATATATGCTTATTGATTCATTTCCCATGCTATTAGCAAGAGATAAAAGAAGCTATTTCCAAAGGAGTAAACGATGAGGATGCTGAATGAAAGTGGAACATAGCCAGTGGTAGGACCACTGTGCCAGGTGATCATTCTGGTGAGGAGTGGGAAGGTAGAGCTCCGCTGTACCAGTCTTTTAAAAAAAACCAACAAATGATGCCTTTTATGTCTAAGTCTTTAAGGGGAGGATAAGGGAAGTCCAAGAAGGATACCACCTGAGACAACATGAGCTAAGTCTTTATTAAGCATAACTTGACATTAACGGGCACCTCATTTCCTCTCAAATGCCAGATTACAAAGATTTTACTGTGTGTGTACTCCATGTCTTTAGGGTAATGAGATGGGGTTTTTATGTGGTTTATGGAAAGCAGTTCTCCCTATTTTATAGCTACTTCCCACCCCTTTCCCTATTCTCAGCAGCAAATTCTCTTTCTTTTAATGTTCTATATCCCTACCTCAATTTCTAATCTTAGATCAACAATTTTCTAAATGTTCAATAAGTTCAATTTCAAGTTTTTCTGTTTTTCATCTCTTATCGGTCTGGATTTACCACTCATTAGGAGTAAAAAGAGAGAAAAAAATACATTATTTTTGTTGAGATTTATATTCAGCTGTTGAAACTAAGATGAATATTCTAGGTCACTAAGCAGTTCATCAGTACAGAAAGCAGAAATAAAACCAAACTATGTTTAAAACATTTTAAGAAATTAAGCGTTTTTTACCTAATTTTTACCAACAAATTATTCAGTTGAGTAAATATGGGGAGAAATTGCAGAGGTTTTAAACCATCAGGAATAGAATAATCTATAATCAGGAGGTTTAGGAGTAAGAAGATTTGTTTGTGGGAAACAGTACAAGCATGTTATCAATTAGAACCATAGCATAGACTTCTTCTCTTGGAAAGGGAGATTACTTTTGGATTGTAACATGTACTTTTATGGAGTTTCTCCCCTTAGATTTGCAGTTTAAATAATTTCAAAAGAAAAGCTTTCTAATTTCCCACAATCCACGGGAGGCTTGTGTTTCTGCACTCTTGCTCATACACTAGAAATTCTGTTGTATTAGTCTCCATCCCTCCCTGGGGAGCAGATGATGCCTCTTCATCCCTTGCAGAGCTGGCCTCTAAATGGTAATGAAACCCACTGAGGAATGCAGGAAAAATCATGAAAAAGAAAGAGCCAGGTTAAATGATACTCCAACTGCTAAATCTCAATGATGTCAGCTCCTTGAGAAACATGTGCATATGCATTTTCCCCAAAAAATCCCACTTAAAGTTCCTATTCTCCTACTTTCTGAATTTTTTTCACATTCCCTCAAACAAAAGCCTACCACCAAGGCTTATGTACACACCTAAATCATCCTGCATTTACCATATGACATTCAGAGAAAGGGTTTTAAAGACATTGAACCTCTGCTTGGACATGAAAAGTAAATGAGTATTGTATATTTCTCAGCAAAATCAGTTTACTGGGAGTGATTTGGAAGGTCAGAAGAAATTCTTTTTTTTCTTGTTGCAGCTGCTTAAACACTGGCTAGAAATTAAGACTTTGGAACAGCTTTTTTGCTTTATGGCCGTGATGCAACTCAGTGGTTTCAAACATTTTACCAAGGACAAGCCAATCCTGAAAATAGGTCTGTTTTCCACCATTTCTTTAGAAAAGAAAATGTTTACCTTTCCCCAGTCTGTCAATCTTGTGGTAAGGAAATGCCACCGGGGTACCTTTTATAAGAATCAGGGCTCAGAAACAGCTGTACAAATCATAAAACGAGTTTTTTCCCCTTTTAATCCAATTGGTATTCAAGTCAATGGGCATTTTCAGAGACAAAATATAAAGCAAACTCACTTTGAAATCCAGTCTGAAGAAGAGACACACACTACATGACAACCTGTTTAGAAGTGGATATTCTGATCAATGTTACTGGAAAAAATGAGGGATAATCATTTATGATACTATAAGCAAAGGCTCTCCTAGAGCTCTCTGCTTACATGTACATAGTAAAGCAAATTGATGCAAAAGCCCAGGGTCTCTTGAAAAGGAAGAAATACGTCCTTGAGAGATAATATGAAGGATATTATTCTTTCATAAATTAATATTCTCTCCTTGTCAGTGTTAAATTAAAAAAGACTAAAATCCCCACATAGGAAGCTAAATAAAGGCTTCCTAGTGCACAGCAATAACAAGTGAATCACTGAAACCCATTTCAACCCCAGAGGGACAGAGAATGGTAAATCATTTCCTTCCCCCTCACCTGCCCCTCCCTGCCAAAAACCATTTTGCTGTTAGACCTCACCCTATTAAAATATAATTTTATCCTACTTGGTGTCTGCCTCTGTTGCTGTTAAGGGTCTAGCCCTCTTTCTTCACACACCAATGGGAGTGAACGCACTACAGACAGAAGGCAGAACCACAGCTGCCCTGGTAGCAACACAGGATGTGACCCTTGATTTAATTGTGCGGTGCAATGTGTCCCCCAAATGGGTTCTGAAAGCTCTGTTTTAAGAGTATCTGATATGGGTAATGTGTGGCAAGGGCTGATCTCCTTTCCTGGTTCTCTTCCTCCCTCTGTGAAAAAGAATATAGGTCATGGAGGAGATAAACACCCAGGTCTAGAATAGACTTTTCCATTTAAAGTGGTTCAATATGTTCTGAGAATCTCACCTGATGCCTTACACAGAGAGTTTAAAAAAAAAAAAAAAAGAGAGAGAAGAATAAAAGAAAAAGAAAAAATACTGAACGCTGCTTCCTTAGTGAACCAGTTTCAGAGAAGCAGACAGCAAAATTCTGTTACAAATAAATTATTATGAAACAATTTCTCCAAAGGTTTCAATTTCTAAAGAGCTCTGCCTGGCTTTGTGGAGCAGGAAATCTGGAGGAAAGGGTGCCGTGGTAATCACCCAGGACATAACCGAGGGGGTTGGAGAATTATCTCAGAATTTGGCTGGTAGTAGATGAAGAGCAAAGGTTCAGATTGCTAAACTCACAGCTTTTGGGAAATTAGGAGATGGTGAGAAAATCCTCGAGTCATTACGATGAAAAGAATCAACAAATTCTCTGATAGAAATGCTTCCTAGTGCACAGCAACAAGTAAATAAATGGAAAGGTAAACACACGTATATGAACAGGCTTCCCTGTTCTCCCCTATCCCTTTTCCTCCATATTTACTTTGGACAGTTGAATATCATTCAGCAATCAGCTTTTAATGAGAACCAATTATGAGGGAGACACAGAACAAGATCCTATTCACACAAAGTCAATCAAGGCATGATTTCTAACTACTATAACACACATAAAAATCCTTCAATGTAGTACTGCCCATTTGGCTTTGAATCTGTCATCAGTTGGATAATGGTTGATGTGATCTTTCAAGGCCTAAACTTTTCTGAGTGCTCTCTATGTGTCAACAACTCTTGTAGGCACTTTAAATTTGTTTCCTAATTGTAATCTTCCCAGGTAGCACTGTTGGTTAAATATCTACCACCGATATTTCACTGATGATGAACCAGATTCTGAGCAATGAAATAATTTGCCCAAAGTCACTTATGATGGCAGAACTGAGGTTTAGATGCATTTATGACTCAAAGGCTACTGCCTATTAACATGTAGGCATTGGTGTTCTTTATTTAGGTAGTTTATGCAATGAAGAATTTGAATCTATGGTTAACAATCTCCTCCCAGACTACTTTGTGCAGAAATGGAAACATAAGGAAAAATGATCATGAAGTGAGCATCTTTCTCATTGATGATAATGTTCAAAATGGATACACGCTCACTTGGAATATGTAAGTGTACTCTCTCACTTTCATCCCATAGGAGATGTGGCTCTGCACATCCGGTTCCCAGAGAGAAAGACTGTGGCTAGCTAGAAACATTACATGGCACTAGGGGAGCCTGCAATGCACTATCGGTATTATACTTTCTGATTATGGCAAAGATTAAGCTCACAGCTTCCTCATGTGTTAGATAATATTAACAAAGTTCAGCATGAATCAAGAGAATAAATCAAAATTAATTTACCCTTCTTCTCAGGGGTCGACCAATTTCCTGTAATTATTAAAGAAAAAAGCCCTATTTGTATCATAGGTTTCAACTTTGAATGTTATAAATGTTTCCATTTATTATTCATTTATTATTTTATCCATTCTCCATGAATATTGATTTATATTTTAGAAATAAACACATTGGTTTATTAACTTTCACAAAACTAATAGTAAAATAAATTGTTCACAGATTCTTAACATTATTAACTCAATAGATTCTTTATTTGATTTCCATAACTGGAAAATAGATTAAGTACAAAATAAATGAGTATTTTTAGTTCTTATACTCTATTTCAAAATACTATAAAATATGTTATTACATACTAATCTCCTCTTAGGTTTATGCAAATATTCATTTGATGCCCAGTTACGTATTTATTCTTGGAGAGAGGTTTGATGAATAACCACTAAGTAACTGGGGATAGACATAGCATTTAGGTGGAGTGGCATTGTAAGTCACATAATAGAGCACTGGCCTTTTTTCTTAGCCCTCAAAAATTGTTATAGAGGTATGAGAAGGGCATGGAAGTAGAGGAAACTATATTTATTCATTTAACACATATTTAGTAAACATTTACTATGGAAGAAGTGTATCCCAAGCAGAAAGAAAAGCAACTTGACAAGGTCTATTTTGACCCACTCAAGAGCAAGTAACAAGATCAGTGTGGCTAGAGTGAAATATGCTCGGGTTAAGCGGTAGGAGATGAGATCAGATGGCATAGACTGGTTAAATTATGTAGTGCATTGGGTGTTCAGCAAGGACACTGAATTTCATTATTAGTGAAATGGGAAGCCAGTGGAGGATATCAATTAGAGGCGAATCTGACACTATCTGGACTTGCTTCTTCTCTTTTAATGAATATTATTCATCTATAAGCTGAATCATTACAGGCAATATATATTCTTGGTTCCCTTTATAAGATGATGAATCTAGAGGTTTTGACTAGGTCCATTACTGGACTACTTAAAAAGAAAAACCTGATAACCAGAGAGGGGTATGGGGCAGGTTGGATGGGGGCCAGGCCAAAAATCAGAAATAGATAAGTCTTTTGTGTTGCCCAAGAATGGATGGGTAATACAGGGAGGAAAACCAAGTGACAAACTGGAAGTGGGAAGTTAGTACTGTGGCAGGAGTAGAGGGACAGGCATCAAACCTGGGATCAAAGATGAGTCTAAAACCAACACCACCAGATATTGCCAGTAGCTTCATGAGGTTCAAGAGAAATTCTTTAGATCACAGCCTGCCACTACAAGGAGTGTGTTTGACATGAGGAGGATCAAAATTTTGTCAAAATTCTGGCAAATAATAATATAATTCCTCCTTATGATAATATCTTAAAGTTTCATTAATTTTAATTTAATTTTATCTTTTAAAAATTCTGCCATTTCTTAGTTAAGGAAACTAGAGAATTTAAGCCAAAAGACATACAATGCATAAGGGGCAAACCAGTTATTAAACTCAAATATTTTGACTCTCAATCCAGTGACCTTTTTGCTCACTTAAACTTCCAAAAATATTTCACTTACATGATTTCAGACCATCTGAATTGGAGGTTTTACCACAACATTCCATATTTTTTAGGAGTCACTCAGAGAAAACATTAATTCAGACCCTAAATATATACATTCCTTGTTCATATATGATGATAGTTGAAGAGAAAGCGTCTGTGAATAGTTGGATTCTTTTGTTAATAAATCTGCCACTTAGGTGAGGACCTTTTGGCTAGGTGTTACTTTTAATATAGACTGAGGTAGCTTAAAGCCAAATCTGTGAAATAATTGGATAACTGGTTATAATTAAAATCAGGATATGATTATAAAATCATAGACTTGTTTCCTTATACTATTTACAGATTGGAAGTGAAGTAATTAAAGATAAGTTTTAAAATCTGTTTAACCTCAGGCCTGGCTTATGTATATTAAAAAAGAAAAGAACAATTATTATATATAAAGAACATGTAATAACAAGTCACTGAAAAGTGTGTTGCTAGAGAAGCCAAAATTTTCTTCCTTATGGCTATATAAAAATTATATAAATCAAGCAGATAGGAGGAGTGGAATGCTTGCCAAGAAATGAGTAACCATATATAATTGACATCGTGGAACAACAAGAGTGGATGAGCAGCAAAAGAAACCAGGTCATAGTGCCACTGAGTCACAGGCTGTAATGGACAACTAAGAATATGTAAGATGTAACGAAAGTAGCATCTAAATACTTAGAAAGTCTACATCAGTTGTTCTTAACAAGGGGCGACTTTGTACCCCCTCCTCCCCCAGGAGACTTTTGATAACACTGGAGATGTTTGTTATGTCCTAACTGGTGGTGCTACTGGTATCTTATGGGTAGAGCCAGAGATGCTGCTAAATATTTTACAATGCACAGGAGATCCCACAACAAAGATCCATCCAGTTCAAAATTTTAATAGTGCTGAGGTTGAGAAACACTGATGTAAATGAAAATTTTCCTTGCGAAACAACTTGGAGGAGAACTGTGCTATGCTAAACCAATTGCAATCAAGAAATCAGTGGTGGATGATGCCATAAACCAGGGCAAAATGATGTTGGAGAGCTGGAGGCAATTTGAGTCACCAATCACTAGGAAAGGGGATGAGAAAAAAGTGATGGATCTCTGCCATGGGATACTGTACTGCAGTTAGAAGGAACAGGTTAGACATATGCACAGCACTAGCCAAAAACATAGCACTGATTAAAAAGCAAGGAACATGACTTTTTTTGAATTGTGGTTTTCTCAAGGTATATGCCCAGTAGTGGGATTGCTTTGTGACCACCTAGAGGGGTGGGATAGGGAGGGTGGGAGGGAGATGCTAGAGGGAGGGGATATGGGGATGTATGTGTACGTATACGTATATACATATACATATGTATATGTATACGTATGTATACGTATAGCTGATTCACTGTTATACAGCAAAAAATAACACATTGTAAAGCAATTATACTCCAATAAAGACGTTAAAAAAAAAAAGCAAGGAGCAGAGTGAAATATCTATCAAAATACTCTTTAAATATTTAACAAGTACAATAAACAACAAAGTACACCCAAAATAATACATGTTCTGCAAAAACATCAATACACAAAAAAATATTTGTTAAACTTCTTAACATCATAACCTGTCTAGAGAAGGAAGATAAAGGGTTATGGAAGGTGAGAAATGATCAACTAAGTCAATTAAGAGAGAGATAAATGAAGACAATGTGCCACCAACTGAGAATTCTGATTCCTACAGTTCTCTTCATCTGATGTTCAAATATATATAGTGCTAAAAGTATTAACCCTAAGTGTGCATACTCAAAATTAGGACAGATGGTGATCAAACAGAATTTTAATTATTCACATCTAGATTCATGGATATTCTCATTAAGGAGAGATATGAAAGAAACATTTTGGCGGGAATAAATAACTGCTTCTTAGATCAAGTAATTTTAGAATCCATAAGGAAAGGAAATACGCTGAACGAGTTCTGCATAAAAGACAGGAAGTGAATCAGAAATTATACAAACCACTATATATTAATGATCAGTATATGATTAAGTTTCACATTCGGCTGAAAGTGGGGAAGCCAAGAAACATCGAACACATGCTAACTCAATTTTATAAAAGGGACCTACATCAAAATGTGGATATTAGAAAAAAATGTAAAGGAGTTGGGGAAAAAAAAAGACAAATAATCTACCAGAAACCTGGAGACTGTTTAAAACACCTTATTAGAAGCCCAGGCAAAATGTGTGCCAAGGATCAAGAAATCCAGGTGCTCAAACAAAATCCCTGTATGGCTAACTGGAAAGCAAAAGAGGTCTTTGTGGGTGAGCGGGAAGAATGGCATTTTTAATGGTACAATTGGCCAAGGGAGCAAAATAAGAAAATCCACAAAGTAAGGCAAAACAAGAAAGTCCACGAAGTAAGCCAAATCAGGTTCAAAAAACCTAAGACCAACTAAAAATGACTCTAAGAAACACTGTGCTCGATATTCCAAAAAAAATTAATAAAAGCTTTTCTTAAAAAAATAGAGCAAGATGCCAGGTCAAGAATCACTAGTACTATACAATGACAGTGGTGGAAAAGCTGACCCTTGGAATTAAAAGAATCTGACAAAAGAATCAATGGATTCTTTATTTCAATTTTTATTATAAAAAAAGGTAGCTGAATGTTTAGTTCAAAATAATCCTCAAAATTAAAAAAGTCTAGGAATTTAAAAAACTTTGTAATTCCATGTATTCTTCACATCATTATTTACTGTCATAATTAGGTGAGTAACATTTTTAAAGTATGGATTTGGGGGCCCCAATATTGGAGACTGTGAAACAGACATCCACAGGTGGAGCCTGTGACTCTTTATTTTTAACAAGTTCCCATGTGATTTTGATGATCAGCTTGTTTAGGGACCACTGTGCTAGAACTAATTAAAAACCAATTTAAATTAAGAAATTACCATGACTAAAGTAACTCATTATTCAAATCACTTGTCACAATACATCACCCAAATCCATACTCAGCCAGAGGACTGGTACAAGCTAATAGCTATTGCGATGGTTACCCAGAGAAGTACAGAATGTGGGTAAAATGTTCTAAATGTCACCCTCATATTTGGACATCTGAAAGGTGTGTTGCTAGGGAAGCCAAAATTTTCTTCCCTATGGCTATATAAAAATTATATAAATCAAGCAGATAGAAGGAATGGAATGCTTGTCAAGATGATCTACAAAGTCAAGATGGTTCTACACTTAAATGTGCATAGCAATTTAGTGAAAAGGCAATATGGTATTCTCTAAAGAAAAATTATTCCTATCAATTATTAGGATTATTTGACAGAACTTTACAAGAAAGAAGCAGCTGATATACTTTACTCAGAATTTAAATAATAAAAATTTACATAGTTATGGTTATTAAAAATGGTTGATCAACATTGAGTAGGAAGATCAAATATTTTAGAAGAGAGAGTGACTTGCAGGCAAAAAAAAAAAAAAAAAAAAAAAAAAAAGGCTGTGGTGAGATAGGCTTTTTCCAATGCTGAGGTAATGATACCAAGGAGTAATGATTAATTTTATATGTGAACTTGGCTGGGCCATGGGTTATCCAAATAGTTGGTCAAACAGTATTCTGGATGTTTCTGTGAGAAGACTTTTGAATAAGGTTAACACTTAAATCAGTAGACTTAGTAAAACTGATTGCCCTCCACAACATGAGCAGGCCTCATCTAATCAGCTGAAGCTCTGAATAGAACAAAAGGCTGACTTCCCCATGAGTAAGAGAGAAGTCTTCTGTGAGACAGCCTGCTAACTGGAATATCTGCTCTTCCTGGTTAAAGCAGCCTTCCAGCCTGTCAGACTCAAAATGAGACATTAGTTCCGCAGATTTTGGACTCACCAGCTTCCATAATCACGAGCCAATTGCTTACAATCTCTCTTTAATTTTCTCTCTCTTTCTGTATCCTCCCCCCTCCCACCCACTCTCGGTTCTGTTTCTCTGGAAAATTTTGACTAATACACAAGGTATCACCTACTTGGTAATCTACCAGGACCTATCTGAACATCTCTACAATGACTTGAAATAAGGTCACTTAGGGAAACTTTGAGACTTTCAAGTAGCACTAGATATTTAAAGAAAATGATATGTCTAGTGGAGGAGTACAAACTAAAACTGTTCCATGTGTGAGTTAGCAGAAGAATGGAAACTAAGTATCTGTGTGAACTACTATAATATATTTAGCAAGTAGAACTCACACAGGCATACACACACACACACACACACACACACACAATTATACTTCAGGATAATGGTTTCCTCTTGTGGAATCATTCCTAAAAATATTGTCTGAAAAACACAAGGCCAAAGAGAGCTATGACAATTATTGGGAAGGCAGTTAAGAGAAAAATTAACCAGTAAATATGCTTTTATCCTTGAATGAACTGTAATTCATCTAAATAAGAATGTCGAATGTAGTTCTGTATGCCATACCTTAAGAAAGAAATAGCAGTATAGAAACAGATTCAGAGATGGTACAACAACTAGGAAAAGGTGTATGGGTTTTTTCAAAAAGATATGAAATTTAAAGAGCTAAAAACTTGAGGGTAAGAGTGGAGGTAGAGTTGGAGGAATTACATTTATAAAATGATAAAAGATGTGAATATGATGAATATTTATTTGTTTTTCCAGTTCTGGAATATTATAATTAGTAGGCATCTCTTGCAGCACAGAAGAGATAATCCCAGAATCAATAAATAGAAGCAGCTGAAGACCTTAAGGAATAGCAAATTTTAATAGTTTGGTCTCAATTTTTTGGCCACCAATGTTCACCAAGTGGAAAAATGCTATTCATGGATTATCAAGTAAGTAAAGGTTATTTACATGATATAGATTACAGACCTGGAAAAAATTTCAAGATATTGCCACTTCAAGATCTATGCTTTGAAGCAGGACAATTATTATTATTTCCATTGTAATACTTGGGCAATTGAGACAGAGTGGTTGACTACTTCTTCCAAGAAATTTTCCAAACAATAAAACAGAATTAGAACCCAGGTATTTTGCCTCCGAGAAAGTGTTCTTCCTATTGAATAACATGGACATGTACACATATGTGCAAAGCAATCAGCTGTATGATGATTTATTCCTTGTAACTGCCACTGCTGTCACATAACCCCTTTTAAAAAATTGCATAAAGTGAACATAATCCTAAAGTTCTATCATAAAGCTAACCTGAATTAAAATGGTATTATTCTGCTGTGGTGGTTCTCAAAGTATGTTCCCTGGATCAAAAGCAGAAAAAAACATCTGGAAACTCACGAGAAATGCAAACTTTTGGGTCCCGATTCTACTGACTTGGGAACTCTAGAGTTAAGACCAAGCAATTTGTGTTTTATCAACCCCTTCTGGTATGCCTGGTACACACTACACTTTAAGAATTACAGATTTAAAAAAACAGCAGTTTTGGAGAAGGAGTAGAAGAAAGAACAATTTCTTCACATGACATTTTTTTCCATCCTCAAGTGTTTTATATATCTTCAAAGAATTTAAATTGTTTAAAATGAGGCTGATTGTGTTAGATGTATTATTAAAAAATCATCTTTCAGACTAAAGATGTGAGCTCCTATGTCTGACATTTTATGCATAAATAGAGTTATGTTGTAGAATATGTGCCTAGGATAATGAGTAAATAAAATAAAAGACCTCAGATCAGGTGTTTCTTGCAGACCATTTGTTCTCACCTCACTTTAAGACACTTGTATTTCCAATGATGCTGGGCCACAGAGGTTTCATTTGGAAATGTTGGTAGAGTGCAAACCACTGTAACTCAGTATAACTCACATATACCTTTCTAAGAATGATAACCACTACCTCCTCCTTTCCTTAATTACTATCTGAAATTATGTAGCTTTAGTACTTGGTCCTCAACAGGGCAAATACGTTATTCCATCAAATCCTAAGAAAACACATAAATGCTCAAGAATGATCCCATAACTTAAAACATTTCATTGCAGAGATAACTTCATAGGTAAACATTTTTTCCACTTATCATATGCTATACGCTTAATTCTGTTCAAAAAGAGCATTCTGTATGTTTACAGTGACATTGATTTTGAAATTAAAACAATGACTCAACACTGGCATTCAGTCTCATTCTAAGAAGATCACATTTACAATTATCTGTCCAAGTTTCAACTCCAGCTGTGACAACAGGCTACTGACAATCTGAACAGTACTACCTGTGACTCCAACACGCCTCACATAGCAGTCTGAGATCTATTTAAAATGAAATTTGCACTTTAAAATCAGAATAATCAATATTCAGAGTTCTTATACCTCCAGTCCCTTATCTGTAGATCATATTGTCAAAATGAAAATGCACAGCCATGAAACTATAAGCATTGAACTAGAGTGTCACTTTTAGGATGCAAATGGTAAAAGAATAGAAATACAGAGAACTGGTGTTTTTTTAACTGGTAATCTTTGATTGGCTCAGAGATATGTTGGTGAGGAAGGGATTTCATCTACCTAAATACGTCTGGGATTCATTCAAATGACTGGTCTAGGAATTAAAAGAGGAAAGAGCACCTTACATTTGCAAACTACATTATCCTCTGGCTCTTACGTTTTGTAAAGTGACAGTCTTACATAACTGCTCCAGTTAAGTTTCATTTGAATTTGGTGAAGGAAAATTCACGCTGGTGATGTTAAAGATTCTCAGAGAAAAAGGTTTAATGTAACCACTATTTTATTAATTTTCTAAAGCAGGATGTTTGTCTTGGCTGAAATGGAGAATAACAAGAAAATGCCCCTTTCCTCCCTCTGCTCTAGTCGCGGAGCTATGTTTATGGGTCTTCATGAAGAGAAATATTTTTTTCAAGTTACTGAAAAAATTAATCCATAATACTCTGAATTTTATGTGGCATTATCTACTTTTCATTTTGAGCTTCTGATCTTTTATCCTTTTCGGCTCTTTGAATTTAGCTCTGCTGCCCCTGTTCCTGTCAATCTTGCATAAATGAAAACTATGGAATTCAACAAGTGAGGCAATCTTGGAATAACAGATAAATAAAATAAAGAAACTCAGAGCAGTTCTTCTCTACCAGGCCACACGAGTCTGCTCACTTCACCCTTATCCAAGTATTTAAATTAAAAATGAAGCAGATTGACAGAGGTTTCATCCAGAAATGTTGATGCAGTGCAAAGCATCATCACCTAGATCGGCTCACGTCTTTTCTGGAATGGTGGTATTATTGCTTTCTTTCCTCCATAGCTTAGCTGAAACCATTCAGTGTTAGCATTCTGTCTTCAACAGGAAATACTGATTATACCATCATATCGCCAGAGACACATACTCACATATATAAATCACTCAATACCTTAAAACATTTTTCACTACAGAAAAACATCAAAGAGTGTGCATGTGTTTCCCTTATCTGGTGAGGCACACTCAATTCTGTTCAGCAAGTATTGATCAGCATTCTAGGATTTTGTCAAGGATGGGAATAATCAATCTATCAGCTGGAAATTCCATGGGGAAAAAAAATCCCAACAAAACAGAAGTCTACTGGCTAAATTAATATATTTGTAGTACATTCATAAAATAGGAATGTGGTGGAAGAAGCACAGAAAAACAAGCAGATGAACTAAAACTGACTTTTCTTGTAAATATGCATATGATACAGTAAGATCAGTATCACTAATCAAGGTTATCCTCCATAAAATGTATGTGATAAAGAGTCCCTGCAAACAACTCTCAAATTGCTAAACAATAGCTGTTTTTAAATAAAATCAACAAATTGACTACATGCATATTACCTGAGGCCATAGATGAAGAATAAATCTTATTTTTTTAGTGATGTGTCTATACACTCTAGCAACAGCTTTTTTGAAAGTGAATAGGTTTGTATATATACAAAAGTCTTTGAATATATAAATATAAAACATTTTATGATCAATGAAAAGTTTGGCTCAAAATATCTACTCTCTACGTTTATTTATCTCTCCTGCTTTTATCTCTATACCTTCTTTACTAATATATGTGGATTCCACCTGTACTAGTTATTTTCATAATATTTCTTACTTGTATATATTACTCCTGGTATGATACATGATATGATATGATTTGGTCTGGGTTTTTCTATTTATAGATACTCTTAGCCTCTGCAGTCAATTCAATAGGGAGAATGAACCATTCATCAATGTGAACAGCCTTCAGTGAAGACTTTGAAGGGATTGCAGCTTGGCTGGCTACATTTCCACAGATGTGTGCACACTGTGACTGAGATAACCACATGTTCAATTATCTCACTTGAACTTGCAAGGAAGATAAATATACTTTTAAAAACAGTAGAAATGTTAGAACAATAATAACATCTTTTAATAAAATATCTACTAAGAGTAACCTTGCCATCTTCCAAATGTAAATATTTAACTTCTATGACCATAAAGTTTGTTGTAAAACTACATGATGAGTATCCTTTGATCTAAAGGAGCAGCAAGGTCACATTAAAATCACCTGGAAAGGGAAAAAGAAAAATAGAGAGGAGTTTATGTTTTGAAATTATTAAGAAGAATCCAGGAGGCCCTCCTGCCCCAAATAATATCCCTCAAAAACCAGATTTCATGTCTGGAATTTCCAATTCCACTTCTTTGGGGAAAGAACCTCAAATTTTTGTCTCTTCTCAAGCACACACATACACAGTGCTTTCTTACCTCTCTCTCTTCCCACTTGGCAACTCTCTGAAATACCCTTTATCTTCTGTCCCTCATAAACACCTTCTGTTAATCTAGATTTACCTCCTCTAGGGTATGCTTCCTGAGAACACTCCAGGCAGGTAAATGTCCCCTTCCCTCACTTCTGGGCTCCCTTGATCTTTTGCTGATACAATTCTTATCACTCATTACAAAACTGTAATTACCTTAAAGTGTTAGTCTCTTTCACTAAACTGAGTATCTCTAAAGAAAAAAAATTAAGCAACTATTAGCTATTATTCCTTTATTTGAAAATCACCTACCAAAGAAGTGGCAAGCTAGTGACACATAGTCCAAATTCTGCCTATAGGTATATTTTGTTTTACACCTGAACAGTGTTTCAAAAGGATTAGAATTTTCACATGAAAACCTACATTTCTGGCTTGTACTAAAAAATCTAAAGATCTCACAACACTAGGTTTTCATTTTCACATGATACCATTAGGCTGTAACTGAATAATGGTTTTCCATTTTAGACATGGCCAATGTCTCCAATTTGCCTCAATCCTCAATATTCAAAGTTAAGTTGTCTTATATCTTTATTACTTTATAATACCACATACTTGCCCACGGTACTTATTTGTGTTGGAGATTCCTGGTCTAGTCAGATTAACCATTAAGATTACTAGAAGAAAACTCAAAGAATGAAACACACTGGTATTAGCAGGAGCTAAATTTCATAGCATACAGAGCAGTGTAGAAGGCCAGGCCTGGTTCAGGCAGAAAAGGAGAAAATCTAGGCAGTAGCAGATATGAGCAGAAATTGGTAGAAAGTTATTAGACCCTCAAGGGAGGTAAGAATCACAGAATACAGAATAGGAAATGCAAAAGATAATTTTCACCTTCTTCACAGCTTTACTTAAGTACTAGCCATAATAATTGTAATTAAATCAGTAAATACATTAAAACATTCAACACTGTAAAGAGAAAACATTTGTGGAATAGTGTTATATGTATCTTCCTGATAGTTCCTTTCTAAAAAATATTCCACCTCTTACAGTGTTTGACTTCACATCAGTTCCTTCTTTTCTACACCTGATAATTTAAAAACTATTAATTCTAATGATCTCTGTTGGTGAATTTTATTAGGCACTGTTTATACAAAAGTCCCCAGGTACGATAATTTTGTGGATGTATATATATGTGTTGTGTGCACATGTATATGTGTGTTTGTACATTTTGTAGGAAAAACAGAATTAAGAGAGAATAGGGAATGGAGAGTGGTAGAGAGAAAGAGATGGAGACATAGAGATGAGGAGGTGATTATTGAAAAGCTAGGGCTCACATCAGTTATTAAACCTAAAAAATATGTACTTTAAATGTTGACTAAAATGGTCGCTTTCTATTATGGTTACTTTATTCTCAAGTAAATCAGGCAAACGGAACTGATTGCCCTGAAATGTTGAACTGTGAATGCCATGCTTTCACGTCCCTCCATGCAACGCTTTAAAAGAGGGGTGGTAGCCAGGAAAATGTCTCTGCAATGATAAGAAACAGCAGTCACCTGTTCTAAGTAAGCAACAAAGATGCCTGTGATTGCAGTAACAGAACACAGAAGGCAGAAGAAATGTAACACCCAAGAGAAAAGCACGTCCTTGACTATACTTCCACAAAATGTTTACAAAATTTTAATAGACAATCAGTTGTTTCAGACTTGTTTTTCTTACCACTGTGCTAGGCATTTTGGAAGATAGGGCAACAGAATCTGTTCTTAACTAGCTTATTTGCAGAGGTAAAATTATTGGTGTTAAGGGTATATGACTAATTAGGTTACAACTGTCACCTAAACTTATACCTACAGCAATTTGAAACAGTGCTGCATAGGAAAGTGTCATACATTTTGCTTCATGCGTCAATGATTGTTGTCACTGTATGCCATTTGGAGATATACTTTCTATTAGAACATTAGATGAAATTTCTAAATTCTGACTGAAATTCGTAGAAATGATAACCTAATCACATATCAGGAATTGTATTTCTGGATACCCTCTAGTGTTGGGGCTAATTGTTTAATCAGGGATCCATGTATTCATTAAAACTCCTTATGTGTGAGATATATAAATAGATATGGATATACAGAAAATTTCTCTTTCTCCAAATATAATACTTCATTCCTAGACGCCAACTCTAGTAAATGCATAAATAAATTTTCCTTATAGAGATACCCAAATGAAAGCTATAGAGTTATTATAAAAACAATTATATTTGTCCTTGGATAATAAGCAGATTTATTGCATTTTGTGGTTGATCATCTCTCGGGGTGCAGCCCTTGTTCAACTTCTAGACATAGAGGAGCTTAAGTCCTCAGTCCAAGCTGCCTGTTTAATCTTATTGAGCATTCATGTAACACTTCATTCCTCTGTATTCTTAAGAACTGAATGAGGGCTTCCCTGGCGGCACAGTGGTTGAGAGTCCGCCTGCCGATGCAGAGGACGCAGGTTCGTGCCCCGGTCCGGGAAGATCCCACATGCCGCGGAGCGGCTGGGCCCGTGAGCCATGGCCGCTGAGCCTGCGCGTCCGGAGCCTGTGCTCCGCAACGGGAGAGGCCACGACAGTCTGAGGCCCGCGTACCGCAAAAAAAAAAAAAAAAAAAAGAACTGAATGAATACTAAAGCAAAGCAACAAGGTTATAATGCAAGTGATTTCTATTAACAAACTGCAAAGATGTTTAAACAATCAAATGAATAATGGAGAAATATAATGATTTCATAACAATGTGTTAAACTAATAACTCTAGTTTCAATTGCCCAAAGGATAAACTACTGGAAAGAAAAAAGCAAAATTGACATGAATGAATGGATTTTAGTTTTGCTGAATGCAAAAATTTATTCAGATTTGTCTGGTTTTTAGCCTCCATCATCTCTCTCACCTACCCATTCCTAATGACTAACCTCCAATTAATCATAGGAACCTCCAATTCCTATGAATAACCCTAGTTTGAGCCAAAACTGAAGTAAGAATGTCTAGCACTACACATGGTAGCCCATTAATGGCTTCATTCATCCAACAACCAGGAATTGGGACAACAAAAATGACAGAAAAATGATCCCTGCACTTAGAGAGCTCACCCTCCGGAGGAAGGAAGAGTAGTAATGACACATAATTACAATTCAGTATGAATCATGTTATATTAGCTGTTCATACAGGGTGATGTGATTGAGAAAGAGTTAAGGACTCATCCTGCTCATGACACAGAAACAGATGAGGACTTACTAAATCATTTTGAAGAGTTCTCCAGCAGAAGAAAGAATTCTAGTTGAGGGATCTTATGCAAAATGCATAGGCAAAGAAGGATACAATAATCACATTTGTTTTAGAAGGATGAAACTAGAGAGATAGTTTAGAAGATAAATTAAAATATGATCAGATTAAAGGCAGAGAGACAGATAAGAGAGTAATTCAAAAGTCTTGGCAAAGAATGTTGATTGGTAGAATTTAGTCAATGGGTTGGAGATGGAGGAAGAAGAGGGCTTGAAATGAAATTTGTTCAGAAGGCAAAAAAAAAAAAAAAAAGAAGTATTTGAATTCAATGTCAGGAATATGGGAGAAGAAGGGGTCAGTTGATTTGAAGCTGTTAAAATTTTAGGCTGGATGGATTATAATGTTCTTATTGCTGAGAGAGAATATAGGAAAATAAGCATGATTTATAGAGAAGAATTTGATTTTGAATATGCTAGGTTAAGTTGCCTCTAAATATAGAGACTAACAGGTAAAGATATTCCATAGGAAGCTAGAAATATGAGTCTTAAGAGAGATGAGGGCTGAAGACAGTGTTGAGAGTCGTTAGTGTAATCACTCACATCCAAATGCCAGACTTCATTGTTTACAAGCAGAAAATAACTTTATTCTTTTTTTTCACTGTCTCTTAAAACGATCAGAGTGAGCTATTTCCCCACCCACTGGATGATATTTTCAACTGATCCCTCTCTAGATCATCCTTTGATAGTAAGAGAAACTTTCATCATTTTTTTTCTAAGAATAGGCTCAGTGCTACATATCAATGACTAGTCTAAATACTTCTCAAATTCTGGCTTTCATTCAACCTCAGAGTTCCTCCTCTCCCCAGGCTGGGATGGATTTCTTAAATTTACTCATTTTGCACTTCTCTTGCCCCTTTCTGCCCTCACCCAGGATTTAAGGAAGAGAAAGGAGGAGAAGAAGCCATATGTCTTACTTGCTGATAGTGACATGGCATCTGTGCTTTCAGGGCTTGGATCATGTTCCAAGATGAGTCTCATGGATACTTGCACGGATTCCTTGAAGATTATCCTTCTAAGCGCATCTGACTATAGCTTCCTTGACTTAGGCAATGCTCTCTTCCTGCTGGCTACTTACTACATCTTCCTCAGATTCTGCAAATGTATACCTCAGTCTTTGATACACTAAAGGCTTTCCCAGTGAGACTGCCTTGCTCTCTGGGCCTTGGGAAATATACAGCTATTCCTTAGCATCTGAGAAATCACAGGTGGTTCCCATTGTAGCCACTTCTTTATGCTCTGACCCTAGGTGGCCAGTTCTAGTCTTTTTGTTGTTGTTGTTTGTTTGTTTGTTTTCCAGTATGCCAGCCTCTCACGGCTGTGGCCCCTCCCGTTGCGGAGCACAGGCTCCGGACGCGCAGGCTCAGCGGCCATGGCTCACGGGCCCAGCCGCTCCGCGGCATGTGGGATCCTCCTGGACCGGGGCACGAACCCGTGTCCCCTGCATCGGCAGGCGGACTCTCAACCACTGCGCCACCAAGGAAACCCCAGTTCTAGTCTTTAAATATCTTAGTCATTCAACATATGCTTGTGTTCTTGCAAACTTTAGGAGACAAATTTTAAGCACTGGAGGCTTGTGGTAAGGGGAAAGCTGATTCTTCCCCTCCTCCATCAAACAGAGGAAATTCAGTAGCATTCAAACGAATGCTCGCTTCAAATAAACTCTATTTCTTTCTCCCTCTTCAATCTCAACATTTTATATCCTCCCGGAAGTCGACAGTGTAACAATTTTTAATCAAAAATTTTACCACAAAATTGCCCGTTTTACATAGGTTGTATAGAACTTCATTTCGGAATATGAGGTACTTGACGACTATTGGTTAGTTCTTGTCCTTTTGAGGTCTCAAGTTAATTAAGACAGAAGGAATCTCAAATAAAATACTGTTACTCCATAAAATAAGAACAAATAAAATTGCCCAGTGAGATCCTACAGGGATAGGAAAGAATTTCCAAAGTCAAAACCTTGGGAAGAACCTTAGAAATCTAGGAAATGGGCCAATGAAGAAATTGAGGAAGGGTGATGAGAATGAAAAGGAGAACCAGAGAAGAAAATGTGTATGAGTGCTCAGAGAGGAGTTGATTTAAATAAGGTGGGGTTATTCTACAATGACATATGCTTCAGGATGAACCCTGAAATGATCCATTGGACATAAGAATTTTCAAGGCATTGGTGATATTAGTGAGCACAAATTAGAGTCAAAATTAGATTTCAACAAATTAAGATGTTTGGGGAGGTGGGGAAGAAGAAAGATGATGGTAGTTCGAGAGGGGATCATGGCCAAATAAAATGCATCATTTGCATGTTTGATTTGGCATGGGGAAGTATAGAGTATGTTTGACAGGTTCCATCACCTTTGCATAATCAGATCAGTTATATTTCTTCCTGGTTCCAGAGAGGAGTTTACACCTGGTGCTTCAGATCACATAAGTATGCTTGATCTATGGTTCCTTCCCTAAGTTTTCATTCCAGTAATAACTTTCTTCATATTTGAGACCATGGATATATCTGAGGTGAACTTGCTAGTGAAGGGAATCATGGTCTAGTGGAACCTTGTTCATGACATGATTGTCTAAGTATCCTTTGACCCATTGTTGTCCTCACTATTCCCTGCCACCTGTTAAAATACTCTCCTACTTCATCCTGGGACTCCACCTATTTGGTCAGTCTTTGCCCTGACAATTCTATATGGTGTCATATATTTTGATATTGGGCTTTGGCTAATAGGGTAGGCCAATAGCTCTATTCTACCCTGCTTCTATCTAAGTCTCTTTCCTACCCTGTTAAAAGCAGAGGCCAGATCTAAAGACAGTGGGCCATGCCATGCTTAGCAGATGTTCCCAGGCCACATCAAAATGAATATTGAAGATTTCATTTCTAGATAT
This sequence comes from Globicephala melas, assembly GCF_963455315.2. NCBI lineage: Eukaryota > Metazoa > Chordata > Mammalia > Artiodactyla > Delphinidae > Globicephala > Globicephala melas. The sequence goes on along the minus strand of NC_083316.1, from coordinate 78,894,827 downwards.
CTGTTACCCTTTACTAGCTAAGCCAGAAAATGTCTCTGGTTTCCATCTTTTTAGTTGTTTATATTCTAGGGAGTTGGAAAAAAAATGTTATATTTTAAAATTCTCATTTAACCAAGCTCCAATGGGGCTCTTATCTAATTGAAGTAAATTTCCTTATACTTTTCAAACATAATGACCTTTGGGTAAAATCAAAACATTTTGTTATTATTAATTACTGCGCAACAAGAAAAAAAGACACAAATAATAATTCAGCACCACTACTTTGTGCCTTAATTAGTTGTTTTAAAAAGCCTAATTGGTAAAAAAAAAATAGATCTCTGGATGGAATGAAATAACAACTATTTTCTCCTTTGGCAATTATTACTAGAAAGAAAATGTATGATAATTCTGTTGTTTACTAAATAGCAGGAACCTAATGAAATTCAGCGTCATTTTATAATTCTGTCATCCATGAGTTCTGGGCAGGGCTATTGCTCCTTGTAGATCTTGAACTTTATGACTTTCCCAGACACACACCATATTAAAAATAAAATCTTTTCTCATTAATTGTAGGCATAAGTAGAAGGAGTGGTGAGCTATAAACAATCCTGAGGTTTGGATTTCTAAATATTTTTTTTAATATACTGTTGCTTTCTTTTGTTTTTCTATCTTCACACACACACCAAGATCCTCGATAAATGTTTTGTCTTCCAATGCATAATTTGAAACATACAGACTCATCTATGTATATTGTATGATATACCCCAAATCTGCTCTTTTAGGAGGTGAATTTGTACAGCTATTCTTATTGCCAAATATTGCTGGTCCTCATTTTTGGTATTCTTAGTCTTGCTTATTCATTCCTCTGCACATTGAAATGCTTCAGCTACTTTTCCTTTTTATCATTTATAATAGGCTCTTTCCTTAGGTTTATATAAAAATGGTGATTTATAAAAGTCTATTCTAACATTTATGAATAGTTTGGCTAAATTTTATAGTCGTCCTGTGAAGCTAAATAATATAAACCAAGCAAGGTAGAATAAACCAAAGATTTTTCCCCAAAAGCACAGGGTTTTAGTTTGTTTTCTCTGGATTTTCTTTTATTGTTTGTTACTTTACAAAGTTAGCTTTGTAAGTACCTCAGAGGAAAAAAAGCATATGAAATTGTTAGAATTTACATTTTAAAAATTCTACCAACATTTCCTGAACACTTACCATGTTCTAAGCATAAATCTAGGTGCTAAGTCATGGCTTCTGATTCAGGAGAGAGACAAGTAAAAATAACTACAGCATAGTGAACATAATATGTGCAGCACACTAGCATTTTGTTCAACATCTATTCCTGTCTTTCTTGCCAACAGGATCCTAATTTTGTTGGCTGGAGCAACTAAATACTCATTTTCTCTTACAACTAGCTGTGGCTATGTGACATAATTATAAAGAGAGAGAAAGAGTAAGAAGAAGAAGAAGGTAGAAGGAAAGATTTGTAACTATATGTGGTGACAGATATTAACTAGAATTATTGTGGTGATCATCTTGCAATATATACAAATGTTGAATCATTATGTTGTATACCTGAAACTAATATGATGTTATTCACCAGTTATACCTCAATTAAAAAAAAAAAAAAGAAAGCAAAAGAAGGAAGAGAAGGAAGGGGAGGAGGAAGGAGAAGAAATGAGAAGGGAAGAGAGAGAGTGAAAGTTTGTCAATGCAGGGAAACTGAGAATAATCAGACCACAATGTTGGCATTCATGTTTAGATTCTTGCTTAGAATTTTACAATATTATTTATGTTGGGAAATGAAAGTAATTCAAGCAATACAAACATTAACTTTATTGCATAGATTGCGTTGTCCCATCAAACATTTGGAAAGCCAGAAAAGTTTAAATAAAATATCTCTGTCCCAAAGGAGCAGGCAACGGCTCTATTACTAGTCAGAAATTATGCCAGCCTACTCCAAATTATTTGGAAAGGGTATGAAAGCATGACAGAGCTATAGCCAAAGCCAGGCAGAAGATGGATGCCAGGAGAATGGAAGAATACCATAACTATATACTATACTATGTCTTACCCTAATTTTATTTTACCAGGCTCTTTTACCCTTAAACATTGGGTTCAAACAACAACAACAGCAACAAGAGAGGCTCATAAAACCATGGGTGGCCTGAGAAGTCAGAATGAACAGGCCTGTGGAAAAAGTTATTGCTAATTCAATAAGAATGGTGAGTATAAAAGAGAGTGAGTTTTTAAACAAATATTAGAATTTCTTCAACAAAATGAACATCATCTCCTTCAAAGTTGTCATTTTTTGAGGATTCATTCCAACAGCATTTCCATTGTCCAAAATATTTTTGAATTCATCTTTAGAAGTATTTTCCAGAACATACTGTACTCTTTTAAATAGCCTCAGGATTGTACTTACTTGTACCAAAGTGGATTTGATATATGGAGATGGCCAAATGTGTGGCCAGGCCTTGTGATTAGGTTTGATGATCAAGCTTATGGAATATGTTTGCTTGTTGATTGCTTCATTCAAAGAAGGTATGAGTATAAGGAAATACAACTGAAATTTTTGAGTGCCCTGGCTCTGAAGGAAAATCTCATATACAAAGTATCAATTTACTCATACACAGCAGAACGTGCTTGTTAGCAAACCTTAAAAGTACAATATTTTGAATAAGTCAGTGCCTTCCTGAATAATTAATATACTGTGCCACCTGAAAAAGATAAGATCGTCCATAAAGGTTGCTTATTTCTATTCTACTACACATTTAAAGTTTGATGGCTAAAAATACTCTATATTCTTCAATTAATTACTTCTAAACTCTTCAAGAGGAAACCAGTTACTTAAGTGCTGAATAAACTGATTTTTGCCTATGCAAAAATTATCTGTGGTATTCAGTTAAAGCTAAAAGTTAATTTTATTTCCTTAGTAATTTTTAAGACTTCAATGCTTGAGCAAACAAGTGTCAAGAAAAAGCTACTTGGACTGTGTAGAGTCTGAAACACAGGCAGTTCTACACTTGAACACACTAAATGCTTCATTCTTAATGTATGAATATTAAGAATTCCTTTCTGAGGAGCATTTTTTCAGAGAGAGGATGAAGTTTTTCCTCACCAACAACAACTTCAGTTGAGTCCCTGGCAGAATGAGAATCTGTCACTCATCATTCCCCATCCCTTTCCTTCTCCCAAGCCTTGGAGACATGAAAGGAATTAAATGCTTTCTAGGTGTTAACATGGATGGCTGCCAACGAATCAAATGCGTACTAAGTGCCATGTTGCAGTTATTAACTTTCAAAACCAAACTGAAAGATAAATGGTATTAATTATCCCTATTTTTCAAACGGGGAGATAGCCACAAATCATAGAGCTATGAGACAGAACTCACATTGGAATTCAGATCCTCTTGGGTCTGAGTTAGGTGAGGAAAAAGGGAATCTAGAGTTTTACTTTGGCAGTGATAATATGAGCAACTTGTTCTTGATCCCATGCTAAAATAACAATTAGAATAACAATTAGGCCTTCTCCTAAGTCTTAAGTGAAATTTCAAATAAAAATGTAAATAAGGTAAGGATACAACTGGCAGGACGGAGGAGAAAAATGATGACCAAGAAATATCCCACCACCCCAGCCTTTGTCTACTGATCCCAAAGTCAGTGGAAGATTTTCACCACTCCTTTTCTTAGCCTTCTGTTCTGATAGGATCTTACAGTATATTATGGATATATAGGCACTTCTAGCACACAGAGGGCATGGAAACAGAGATCTCCCAGGATTCACAAAACAGAAAATGCCATTCATCCAAGCTTCATAACATGGACTAGGTGTATGTGAGCCCCATGATATTCACTTTTAATGCCATTAGCCCTATTCATCTATTCTCAGCCTTTGCAGTTTCCCTCTTTACCTATCTGAAAGTTTTTTTCTCTTTTACATTATATGTCTTTTCTGTAACTGTGGGAAATTAGCTTCAGTTTAAAAGTAGCTTCTCCTTCTAAATATTAGTTATCTTGTATCTATCCTGCCTCTGAATTCTGTCCTACTTCTTGACTTCAGTACCTTCTAATTTCTCTATTCTTTTCATCTTTTAAAGCCAAATTTTCTAATTCAATAATCTCATTGGCCAGCTACTAGTTCTGTGCCATGCCAAGTCGTAAGTGCTGTCTGGCCTGTGTAATTAGCTTTCTTTGGGTGAGATGTGCCAAGGTGGGTACAGGGTCACTTTGTATCAAATACGGCCCCCATGGGCTGCCTCAGACTGACAGAACTTTTGCTTGTTAGGAGATGCTGCCGCAGTAAATATTTTGATTGTCATGTCTAGTATATTAATATCCTGTCTCCTCTCCCTTGTACTCACATCCTCATCATCGCTCTCCAGACTCCCTGGAGTCTCTCCCTTGAGCTCTCCACTGACCTTCTCTCCTTTCTTTCACATAGTCTAGTCAAGCTTCTGGAGTAAATCTCGCAATATTGTAAGGACCTGCCTATGACTGGATCCCCTTGGAATTTTTAACTCTCAGACTTGTCCACACTCAGTCTTTCACAATTTGTCAATTACAGTTCTGGTTTTCCTACCCAGCACTGGTTCCCACTTCGGTTTCCACTCTGAGCTTCTGCTCTGGTCAGTTGTGACTCCCTGTATTTGCCTGTTTCTTCAGTCTTGGAGGGAGTAGTTTGCCCTGTGTCTTCCCTTCTCTTATGGATCCAAGAAGAGTCACTGATTTGTTTCTGTCTGTTCAACTTTTTACTTGTGTTAGGATGGTGACTTTGAAGCTCCTCACATGAGGAACCAGAAACTGGAAGTCTGCTTCACACATTCTTATAACAAATGTTATTGTTTCACAGATGTGATGTATGATAAAAATAGATTGTGTTTTTATTCTTTAAATACTTTTTCTACCTTACATCTTATTTTCTTCCTAAATATTTAGCCACTTCTATTCAATATCCTTTGCCAGGTCATCTTCTTTTATTTACCTAAAAAGTTTGAAGTGCTGTGAAGTCATTAGGGTTGTTCATAAATATTTTAACTTACTTTTCTTCAGAATACATGATAAGATTCCACTTCCCACCCACTTATAATTAGGTACAGGTAGGTGATTTGCTTTGGGTCATTGAAATGTAAGTGCAAGCAACATGTGTTACTTATAGGCAAAACTTTGAGCCTGTACATGCTTTATCACATTCTCTTTCTTTCTGCCATGGTAACCATCAAAGTTTCACATTAGTGGCATCTCTTTTATCAGGGTCCTAGAGTAAAGACAAGGTGGAAATAAATCTCAGCTAACCCATTCTAAGTGTGTAGAATGATTGAGAAATAAGGGAGCTGTTTGTTACCTCACTATAACTAAACCCATCCTGACAGATACAGAGCAACAGGGTTAGTCATCATGTCCTTATTTTTGTTATTAACATTTACTCTTTAGGTATTATCATCTAGTCTTGTCCCATGGCTTTAAATACTATTTGTATATTTAGCTGTGACTTCTCCCTGAAATCTTATTTGAATATTCACTGCCTCAACATTGCCACTCAAATCTGCCATGCCTAACAACTTTAATTTCTAACTTCTTTTAATTTCTAATTTCTCATCACCTGTGTTCTCCATCTGCAAATGGGGCACTACTTTTCACCTAGGCTCCCTTGCCAAAAAACTAGGGGTCATTGTTGATGACTCTCTCACACACAAACTTCCATATCCCTTTTATCATCAAATTCTGGTGGCTTGAATTCCAAAGTGTAACTGAATTAAACTAGTTCTCACCACTTCAACAGTCACCATCCTAGTCTAAGCCTTCAGTACCTCTTGGTGGGTCAGTAATAGTTTTCAACCCTATCTCCCTGCTTCCTCTCTCTCTACTCTATTCTCTATTGAGCATCCAGAGAGATATTTTAAAGTGTGAGTGAGGTCATTCCCTTTTTAAAGACCTTTTTTAATTAATTAATTTCAGTAATCTTTGACCCTGCCCACGTCTTCAACTCAACTTCCTATATTATTTGTCTATCTTACTTTTTTCAAGTCACACTGGTTACTCTTCTTCTTGTTCCTCAAACATCAAATATGCTCTCACCCCAGGGTCTTTGCAATGGCTGTTCCCCCCACCTCTAATGCACATTTTTATACATTAGCCAAGCTCAGTTTTTTATTTCTTTCAGATTTCCTTTCAGAAAAACGTTCCCTTCTTATCCTATTGCAGATATGAAGATGTGCCACCAGATCCCATTTCAAGGAAGAACATGCTGCTCAGCTGTGGGGAGTACAATCAGCAGATAGCCTCTAGCCATCAGCTCCTTCAGGGTCTGCCTCCTTTGCAGAAAATGGCCCACTCGACCTCATGCCTTTCCTGTGGCAGTCCACATTCACTGGCTGAGTAAGGCAGAAATAAAAAGGCCTGATGATTTTCAGTCTACGAGGATCTTCTACTGGGCAATACTCACTCAAGAGTTCCACCAATGGGTTAGCTGAGGCCTTGTCTGCACTGTGTCACAATTTGACTCCTTTCTCTGCCCATTTCTAGTTCTTTCTCCTTTATTTCACAAGTGTTAATAACTAATAAACATCTTGAATCCCAAACTCTATTTCAGTATCTGCTTAGTATCTCATAGAACCTATTTTAAATCTATTCAAACTATATCTCCTATGACTCTGAATCTTCCTTGTCTGGTATTTCTTTTTTCATAGCACTTAAGGTTATGTTATGTATTTATTTGTTTGTTTATTTATTGCTCTCTGTGGTCAAGGACTCATCCCTGTTGTTCATTGCTGTATTCTAAGCACATGGAATACTGCCTGACACAAAAAGGGAACCCGTAATATGGGAGGACTAAAGGAATTAAGGCTTATGTGGGCTGGCCTAGGCACCTGATCTCCAGTTTTAACTTTCTCCTGTAGGAAAATACATTCTGAATTAATATACGCTGCTGAAATCCAATCAACTTGTAAGTTAGAGATGTTCAGTGTATATACTTATTAAAACTGAACTATTTTGAGAATTCAAAACATTTTTATCTATTAGACACATTATATATTGTGAAAAAAGTGAGAGTTTTTTCCTTTCATTTTGTAAAGGATAAGTGCATCAGACCTTTGGCCATCGGTTCATCTTTGCATCATTAGTCATGATGGCTAGACTACTTACAAAGGCAATTATATTACTTGTGATGTGGATCTTGATGGAAAAAGATAAATTAACTGTAGGTTTATGCAACAGAACAGATAGAATTACATTTGGAAAAGAATTCCACCTTGAACAGCATCCAGACCAGTCAAATCACTATCAGCTTGGCCTCTTTTATAACACACACTCAGTAGTTAATGCTGTTTTTATGTTTCCTAACTGCCTGCCCTAGGTGGATGTGATAGCACACTGAGTCATCAGAGTCTCTTGCCTTTAAGTCACAATGGATTAATTTACATCTCATTTGCACAACAAATCATCTCGTATGCATTTAGATGAATACTAAGGCTGGGCAACAATAGCACTCTCATCAATTATTCTTGCACTGATGGTGCAGTCTGGGGTGTTCAAGAGACGTTATTAAAATCCTTCTTAAAACCTGGTATATAAAATAGTCCCATAAGCACCTATTTTTAAAAAACCTTAACACTGTGTACATTTTCTTATTTTTAAGATTGTAATTTATTGGGGGCATAGTGTTTCTCATAAATCGGTATTTCTCTTGTCACCCCATTCACTTTCATTTTTTCTTATTCATTTTTTTCTTTTCCATTTTGTCAGCTTCCCTTTTCTTTTTCCATGTCTTCTTTTCTGTCACTTGGCTTCCTCTAACAGCTAGTTTTACTTTTCTCTGCAGTCTCTTTCTCTGTCTCTTACTTTATTTGTCCGAATATGAATCATAGAGAGTAAAGAAAAGAGACAGATACCAATGAAAAGGAAGAGATTGGTAGTGGAGTAACCATGAAGGTCTTTATTCCATTAATTCATGGGATATTTCATGGGATATTTGTTTCTTTAATTTTATTTTACTGTGCTCTTTGAAAAAGTAACTACACAGCACATTTTTTGTGTGTGTTTTTGTGGAAAAAAAAATCTTCAAGAAAGATTACTGTCATTTTTTCTGCTTGAAAATTGTTTCAAGGGTGGCAGTATGTTACGTGAAAAAGGTCCAAGGAAGGAAGGAGTAGAAGAGAGGACAAGCTTACCCACACCTGTGCTGTCATATTTACTGTGAACAAAACAAGGAACAATTAAAAATATTGTATCACACCTCATTCCTAATATGAAAATAATCATTGGATTTAGAATCTTACCTTTCCAATTTTATTCTACTGATAACTATCTGTATATCACTGAATTTTCTCTTCCCTAATATTATTAAAGTTAATAGAATCATAAATTAAAGATATTTATAAACTACTACTATAATCACAATTTACAGATGAGGAAACTGAGACCAATATTTTAAATGTTTGGTACAAAGACCTAGAACATTGCCTCATTCATATCATTTTCATAATATAACATTTTCATAATCAAGCAATAGAATGGTTAAAGCATTGTTAATGAAACATTTCTGCCTGGGTTTGAATCCCAGTCCTGCCATCTACAAGCTGGATGACCTTGAATAGATAAATTCATCTCTCTATGGCTCATTTTCTTTATTTTAAGATTGAACTAGCACTTACCACATACGCTGATTGTGAAGACTGAATGAGACTTACACTTTTAAAGCAATTACTAGATTCCTGGCAAAGTAATTGCTATATAAGTGTTGCTATTATTATTACCCCTGAACCTGCTTCTGCTAATGCAACCCCTTTTAAGGCAATCAATCAAGGGAGAAAACTTGGAATTAGCCTACAATTCTCCTTCCATTTTACCCCCCACCCCACAAATACCATGTCCCATCACCCCCAACCCTGCTGTACTTCAGAACCATAAAATTCCTCACTTTGATTATCAAAAGCATCTTCACTGATCTTATTTCTGGTGTTTCATACAACTGAAAATACAACAATTTTTAAAGGAAAATTTTTACCATGCTTCTGCTTCAAAAAGAATAGTTAATATTACAGATAGCTAATTTATAGTATATATCATATGTTATATATAAATATAACTGCTTCAAAAAGAATAGTTAATATTATAGATAGCTAAGTTATATTAGCATATATTATATATAAATAAATATTATAACTGCTTCAAAAATAGTTAATATTATAGATAGATAATTTATATTATATATCATATATATTATATATACAATAGATATTATAACTAGCTAATATTTATTGAGTAGCTACAATATGCCTCACACTACATAGCTCATAGCTCTCACAGCAAACCTGAAAGTTGAGTATTTTTACCCCGATACTAGTCATGAAAGGACTGAGGACAAGAAAGTTTAAGTAGTTGCATAAGGCTGTATAACTAGTGAGTATCAGGTAGATATGGAACTAGTGCAGTAACCAGACCTCATGAGGCACATGACAAACATGCTGCTTCCTCACTGTCAAGATAAAAATCTAAGAGATCTGGCAGGCATAAAATGTCCTTCTGGTCTGGCTCCTTACCTATCTCTTCAGAATCATTTTTGCTGAGAGCATCCAGTTTTCCTATTACACTGATTTAGCTCTGTACTTTCAGCCTTGAATGAGGCATTCTTTCTTAAGACTCTGTGCCTTACTTAACAAATGCTACTCTCCTTGTCTGAGACTTTCTTTCTCAGCTTTGTCTGCTCAACTTCAGAAAGACTCCTCTGATGTGGAGAAAAGGTAACCCTAGTACACTGTTGGTGGGGTTGTAAATTGGTGTATAGAAAACAGTATGGAGGCTCCTCAAAAACCTAAAAATAGACCTACCGTATAATCCAGCAATTCCACTGATAGATATATATCTGAAGAAAATGAAAACACTAATTTGAAAATATATGTGTATCCAATGTTCATAGCAGCACTACTTATAATACAATACCCAAGATATGAAAGAAACCCAAGTGTCCAAACACAGATGAATGAATAAAGAAGATGTGATTTTATATATATATATATATATATATATACACACATACATACATATATATGTGTGTGTGTGTGTGTATACATATGTAATGGAATACTACTCAGCCATAAAAAAGAATGTGATTCCATCATTTACAACAACATGGATGGACCTAGAGAGTATTATGTCTGGTGAAATAAGTCAGACAGAGAAAGACAAATACTCTACATTACCACTTATATGCAGAATCTAAAAATTAAAACAAATGAATGTATATAACAAAATAGATACAGACTCACAGAGAGAGAATGGGAAGGGGTGAGACAGGGGTAAGGGATTAAGAGGTATAAACTACTATGTATAAAATAAATAATCAACAAGGATATATTGTAGAGCACAGGGAAATACAGTCATTATTTTATAATAACTTTAAATAAAGTATAATCTATAAAATATTGAATCACTATGTTGTACACCTGAAACTAATATAATATTGTAAATCAACTATACTTTAATTGAACAAATAAATAAATAAAATGGAAAAAAAAGGCTCCTCTGACCTCCCCTTGCTCTATATCTGGGTTATCTCTATATCTGGTTATCTGGGCAACACCTCCATGGTCTACATCAGTAGACAAGTAGATAAAGATTGATAAATACATGGGCGAACAATAGATGAATATACTAGAGTTAATTATTATGTTCAAAACATCTAAATCTTTTTAATTTTTTCTCATTATCCTGTCAAAGTCTGAGATTTATTAACATCTTTTATGCTTATTACAATTTATAAAATCTTCTAGTTTTTTTCTTTGAGTATGATAAAACTCTTAGATTGTTTGTGGCATAAATGTTTACAAACATTATAATTTATTTATTGATTTTGTCTAATATAGCTCTTTAGTTAAATTCTACTTTTCTATTAATTTTTTTTATTTGTTGGTTTCATCTTTTGCAATCCCTTAATTTTTGACCTTTGCATGTTAAATTATTAACATTTAAAAATTCAATTTAGGAAGCTGCTTTTGGAGGAAATGAGCTCACTATAGGAATTATGAAAACTTCAGAAATGGGATTTCATTTTATTTTGATTTTACTATTTACTATGTTTTCTAGTTTTTGTTTCCTCTTTGTTATTTCATTTTTGTGAAATTAACCTTAAAAAATTCCTTTACTCCAATCCCTATTAAAAGTATTGCATCATTTCAATTTGCTCAAGATTAGATTTTATCATAAGATTATATGTAAATCAATATTTTCAATTAACATTTAAAAATTAAATAATAACTATGAAATCCCAACTAATCACTTTATGCATCCACTCCATTCAACTTAAGAGGAAATACTTATCATCCCATGAAAACTTTGCCTAATGTTGACTATTACTTTCCTGAATGCTGAAAGTAGAAAATTGAGAAATTTGCTTCCATATATAGGAAAAGTAAATAAGACTTATGCTTCTAGCCAAGATGGAATTAAAAGAAGTAGGTTTAATCTCTCAACTGAAACAATGAAAAAAGCAGAAATATATTTTAAACAATGGTTTAAAGATACTGGACCTCTGGAAATGAAAAACAGTGATCTCTGAGAGGGAGCAAAAATGTTTGGCGAGCCCCTCTTGCCACTTATGCCTCAGTTTACTGCCTAGAGATAATTTTCAGACCAAAATGGAGAAACAAAGAAATCAGTCAAGGCCAGACCATCTCCCTAAATTGAAGTGACAGAATTTGGTGTATGAGGTGGCCAAGATAGTTAGAATTTGCATGGCAGAGTATTGAAAATGAAGTAAATGCATGGAGAGAATTTCAGAGATCTATAGACGATGTCAAGTCTATCAGCTGAGTACTGATAAACTCATTTGTGTGGGAAAATTAACCAGGGCTGGAAAAATAACCATTGAAAGAATTAGATGCAACCCCTAGAACATAAGTATGTAAATCATTTTTTTTGTTTGTTTACCATCAGCAACAGTGAAAACGTCATAATTCATGAAGTGTCAAACAGCCTTTGAAGAACGGTTTTGCCTCAGTAATAGGGCAAAAGTAGCTCTTGTCAAAATGCTGCTCTTGGTCTATATAACAAGGTTAAAAAGGATAAAATGTTTCCAAGTTACTTAACAGGATCTAAGCAAAAAGCTTAAGTATATTTTTAGGACTACAAATATACCCAAATCCAACAGGATAAAATTCATAATATCTGGCAACCAATCAAAAATTACCAGCCATGAAAAGAAGCAGGAAAATGCAACTCAACAGAAAGAGAAACATCAACAAATGAAAAGGACCTAGATACTACACAGATGATAAATTTAGTAGACAAGGATATTAGAACAGTTATTATGAATTAGTCTATATGTTTAAGAAGCTAAAGGAAAGAATGAACACTAAGTAGATATATTAAATGTATAAAAAAGACCCAAAACAAACTTCTGGAAATGAAAATTATAATGTTTGAGTTTAAAAAAAAAAAACACTAGATGAAATTAAGGGCAAATTAGAGATTATAGAAGAAAAGATTTATGAACTTGAAGGCATAGCAATAGAAACTATCAAAAATGAAACACAAAGAAAATAAAGAATGAAGAAAATTGAATAGAGTATTAGCTGTGGAATAAGTTTATGTGGGCTAATATATATGTATAACTGAAATACCAAAAGAAGAAAGAAGAGAGAGGAAAGGGCAGAAAATTTTATAAATAGACCCCACATAGAATAAACCTAAAGAAAACAATGACGATTCATAGCATAATTGATTACAGTGAATTCACCGATAAGAAAAATTTTTAGGTGGCCAGAAATAAGATACTTCCTTAACAAAAGAACAACAAAATGATAGAAAATTTGTTGTCAGAAACAATGCAAGCTGAAAGACAGTGTTTCTTTAAAACACTTAAAGAAAAAGTCATCATAGAATTCTTGAGCCAGTAAAACCATGTTTCAAAAATAAAAATAACAATGTTTTTCCATTTAAACAAAAGTTGAAAGAATTTATACTCAGCAATCCTGCATTGCAAGAAAGATTAAAGGATGTTTTCAAGACAAAAGAAAAAGTGATACCTGATAGAAATTTGGAACTATTAAAAAAATAGATATCCCCAGAACTTATAAACAATGAGTAAATCTAAAAATTTGTTTTCATTGTGTAATACCTCTAAAAGATAATTGTTTTGGTTAGAGCAAAGATAGTAAATATGTATAAAAAGATCTCTACCATAATTAGGTGTCAGTTGTGTGAAACTTGGTAAAGACCGAGAGGAGTAAAATGGATGTATACTGATATGAGGTTTTTATATCATACATAAAATGTTATAATATTTGAAGCGAGGCTGTGATAGTTAAATATGTACATTGTAAACATTAAGGTAAACATTAAAAATAAAAACAAAGAGATGTAGTTAATAAACTAAATGATGGAGAAAAAAATGGAATCTTAAAATTTAATACTCAGTTAATACAAAAGAAGTCATACAAAAAGAAATACAGATGAGATAGCTCAAGTAGAAAGCAAACAACAATATGGTGTAGTTAAATTCAACCGTATCAATAATTACATAAATGTTAATGATCTACCAACCCACTTAGAAAGAAGAGATTGTCAGTGTGTAGTAAAGAATTTGCCTTGCCCAAAGAGAGGTCTTGCCTTTGCCTGTGGCTTCTGGTAGGTAATCTATGTCATACCGGATGGGAATGTTTTTGCTTAGGGTGGGCCTGGCCACTCCTTGTAGTCTTAGTTTGAGGTTGGCCATGCCAGAAATGCCAACAATATGACTTAGAGTGGGGGCTTTGGGTCACCTGGGATCAATCAACCTGGAGATTGAGTTCAATCACATGGGCAATCGATTAATCAGCCATGCCTACATAATGAAGCCGCAATAAAATCTCTGGACGCTGGAACTCTAGTAAGCCTCACTGGTTGTTTGCCGTGATGAATACATTGTCATACTAATGTAATTAAATACCCCCTTGAACTCTATATTGTTTCAAATAATGTTTGAGGTATTATATCTAACTCGATGTCACATATTCAGGGAAAAAAACAAAAACATGTTCAGTGATTATGAGCTGAAGGAAACAGAAGTAGGTACACTAGTAGTCTCAAATCATAGATAGAGATATAGTTTGAAAATCACTTCAATAACTATTATTTTGTATCTGAAAGTTAAAAAAATTCTAGCACTTTTGTAATACCAAGTTCTGAAAATAAGCAGGAAAAATCTTTTAAACTGGTGCTAGATAGACAAAAAAATATCATTATCAATCAAGATCACAGACCATGAAAAAGTATGAAGGTTATATGCTTATAAAAGAGAAACTGGAATTTCAAAAAAGCAGAGAAATAACATTACATTGTGTCCAAGTGAAAAGATATGAATAAGTGAAGAGATCCCAAATTCATGTTATGTGAACAAATTGGTAGAAGAAATGTTAAGATACTTACTCCATAAAGGAAAATTAAGGTGATTAGAGAGTGATTTCCAAATATTTGAACAAATGGCATGTGCAAGATAGAATATATTTGTTTGGAATTTCAGAGCCATAGGTTCCCATGAATGGAATTTATAAAAACAGCTGTTTTTCTTGACTCGCAAAGTATTAAGACTTCTCTACTGTCTCAAGATTCTGTACTGTGAGGGGCAATTAAAGAGTACCTCTGGTGTGGGGTTGGGATAGGTGTGAGCAGTGGCATCGCCATTATTTAAAAACTCTGAACTATGAATCAATAAATGTGAAGGATTCTAGCACATGAAGCTTGTTTCAAGTCTCTAAAGCCATCTTCACAGAGCTTAGCACCCAACTGCCTTCCATCTGTTCCACACAGAGAACACAACAATTTGGGCTTGAAGTGAAACTAAAGAGATTTATGTTAGATATGAGAAGTTTCTGACAGTGATGTTTATTAGTGTATGGAATGTGTAACCAATGAAACTATAATCTCTTCATTGGAGGTCTGCACACACAGGTCATCCTCTCCCCTTTCTGGGATGGTTTAAATATTCTTGCAAGCATGGGATGGACATAATGACTTATTCCAAACAGAATTCTTTTAAAATTTACCAACACTTCATTTATCTAGATTCATTCAGGAATGAATTGCTGTATAAAGCAAATGTTCCAAGTAAATAGTTTATTTTCAATGCAATGTAAATACTTTCATTATAAATCCTTCCGAAGTTTATTTAATTTACAAACTATTTAAAATATATGATATTGAATTTATTTCAAATTTTATTTTAAACTTCTCTAATTAGACAAGATTACAATTTAGATCTTAACTATTTTAATGTTTTAAATATATTAATCCTCTCAAAGAATTTTAAACTTTATTTTTCCGTACATTAAATCATCTGATGTTAAAATTTAGCCTCAAATTTTTTTTTTCCTTCCTTCCTATTGAACTTCCCAGAGTCATGTCTAATGGCTGATGACTTGGCTGCATTTTGAAGTTTCTACCTCCATTTAATTTTAATCTGTTATTTGTTGGGAAATCTGAATATTTGGATATTTGAATTACCCCTAAAGTAAAAGTAAATAAGAATTGAATGAGGACCTGAGATTCTTGTTAAAGAATAAAGTGTAGGATTATTACCTGCTTAAGAAACTTTTCTTGCTTACTTTCTGAGTTTTTTATTAGGCATTTGGATATTCTTACATACCTGCAGTTTGGATAAATGTTGATGTGTTAGTTATCAATTGTTATTTGACAAATTATCCCGAAACTTAGCCACTTAAAACAACTCACATCTATTATCTTAGAGTTTCTGTGGGTCAGGAATCGGCACAGCTTAATTGGGCCTTACGCTTCACAGTCTCTTACAAGGATGTAGTGAAGATCTGGAGCCTCATCTGAAGGCTCTAGTGAGGAAGAAACTACTTCCAAGCTTACTCATGTGTTGTTGACAGAGCTCAGTTCCTCCTGGCTGTTGGAAGGAGGGCCTCAGTTCTCTATGGGCTATTGTCCAGGGGTCACCCTCAGTTCCTTGCCACGTGGACCTCTCCAATATAGCAGCTGTTTCATCAAAGACGGGAAGAGAGAGAGCATCTACTAACAAACCAGAGGTCAGGGTCTTTTATAACCTAACCACAGAAGTGACAACCATCACGTTTGCCATATTCTGTTTACTAGAAGAAAATAACTAGATCCAGCCCATACTTGAGGAACAGAGATTATACAAGGGCATGAACAATAGGAGGAAGTGATCACTGGGAGCCATGTCAGAAGCTGCATACCATAGTTGCTACACCTAATAGCTCAGTCAGGCAGGTATACAGATACATTTGTATGAATCTAAAGTGATAGTTTTGCATTCTACTAGTGCATTATCAGGTTTATTTATGTGATATAATAAGATATGTGAGATCCAATTTATCATAAGTCAAAAAAATTTAAACTAAAAAAAACTAAACATCTAAACTCTTATTCAGTGAAAACAGCAATATTTTGAAGTTTAGGGGTATTAGAGCGTGTGTACTTTGGATTACACCACAAGACCAAAGATTCAGTCTTCTGCAAAGCCAAGGATGCCAGTAGGCTTGTCCTGGAGACTGAGTTGCTTAAGAAGGATGAATAGAAGTTTTGAGAATGGAACATCAAGATGGTGAGCTCTGATGGGCATTATCCCAGATTAACAGACAGCAAATTTATTCTTTCTTTTTTGTTTGTTTTTTTGCGGTACACGGGCCTCTCACTGTTGTGGCCTCTCCCGTTGCGGAGCACAGGCTCCAGACGCGCAGGCCCAGCGGCCACGGCTCACGGGCCCAGCTGCTCCACGGCATGTGGGATCCTCCCGGACCAGGGCACGAACCCGTATCCCCTGCATCGGCAGGTGGACTCTCAACCACTGCGCCACCAGGGAAGCCCAGCAAATTTATTCTTAACTTTGGTTCCCATTTCTTCACTAAAATATAAACTGCACATGCCACTTAAAGTACTCATCCTCTGAAAGAGCAGAAAGTAAAAGTGAATTCATTCCTGGAAGTTTGGGTAACATTATGGGATAAGATCCACTTCAGCTCTCAGAGCCATGATCATACTACCAGTGTAGTGTATGATTTAAAGTCTTCGCCTTGATTAGGCTTAAGATTTCTCTAAACGCAGGCCTACACTGACTTAGATTGGAAACGGATTGAAAAAAATAAGCTAAACCAGACCAGTACCCTCAGTGAGACCAGATGCCAACATCTGTAACCATATAGATAACATAAGCTTTTAGAACTCAAGTCCAATTCAGACTCAGAATATTTAAAAGATGTAAGTACAAGTTCAAATGGAAAGAAACTATTTCACTTTAAAGGTGACAGATGTATTCAGAATAGAAAAACAGACCACAGGGTTTTGATCTTATATGAGTCATTTCTCTTACATTTCAGTTTCAATTTTAATTTCAGGGAAAAATATAACTGATTCTCAAAGGAGTTGGAGGCAATTATGGCATAATTCACAGACATTATTTTTGTAGTATCCTCAGTAATTAAATGATGTAGCCAGCTAGTGGAAGAAAAGGAAAGGCAAAATGAGGTCTCTTCAGAATAAAACCATATCCCATTTATTTCATATTGTCACTGTGACAATGATGCTAATGATCATGGATAAGTACTGTTGATAGCCTACTTTCCAAAACCAATGTCTCGGATATGTAATTAAATGTTGTCATAGGCGGTGCACATTTGAGAGTGTAATGCTAAAATATTAAATACTAGCCTACTTACAGGTATTTATTCATTTGATATTTTTTGTTTCCAATTATTAGATGGAGGACGTGAAGGAGAGGTTGACACAACTGGTGAAAATAGAAATATATAACAATGCTGAAAGTGATATTCTAGCTCAGGTTTGACATTTCAGTATTTATTACAGGTACACCTCCTTTATTCACAGTGATACCTAGAGGCTTTCTGCGACTCCACCCACCTCTGTCTCCTCCCTTTACCTATACTGTCAGCCTTCTTCGAATAGTGACCAACAATCTAACTCACTGCATTCCAGCTTCTGTCTTCATCACCCGAATAGGAAAATTATCACTGAAGTCATGAGATACCTCCCTTTACCTACAACCAGGGGTTGTAGTTCTTCTTTTTTTTCCCCCTATTTAATCACACTTATTTTCTTGGTAACAACTGGCCCTGCAGATTTCTCTCTACTCAGTTTTGAAAACAAACCTTACTCATTCCGACTGTCCTCTCAGACTCTACAGCCACACTTTGTTTATTACTTAATTACTTTGTTAGTTGGGCGAACTCCAGAGTGTAGCTTGCACTCTAGGTCTTCCCTTTCCATTTCACACTCTCTCTCTAGAAAATCTCATTCACTGTCAGAGAATAAACCCTCATCTTTATCACTCCAGTTTCTATGTCTTTGGCTCTCTCTTCCTGAGCTCCAGACCAATATATTCATAGCTCACTGAGCAACTCCATCTAGAGGCCCCACAAATATAGCAGATTCAGCATGTCTAAAATTAAACTTCTTTTCTATTCAACTATACTTTTCTTGCAGACTTCCTATTTTGTATGAAATCTTTTCCACTCAACCAAATGCCTTAACCATCCCTGGCTCTTTTCCTACTACTGTAACCGCATGCAATCAACAAAGACTGCTTACTTCTATCAAGTAATATGGATTCCATGATACAATTAATATTTGCTAATGGCTGTTCCCTCTACCAGACCACAACCTGCTAGTGGACAGAGATCATTCCATGTCTGGAACATTACAATTGTGTAATAAGTATTTGTTGAATGAATAAATAAATGAGTGCTTTTATAGATAAAGAAGCACTGAATTTTGTAAGTGATGACTTCATTTTTCAGTGTTCCTCCTCCTTTTCTGTTATTCAAGGCAAAGCTACCCTATGTAATCTTACTGAGATCAATGTTAGTACCTTTTCATAAATTACCCTTTTTTGGTTCTAAATAATCTATGTTTTAATCATTATGTCTCTAAGGCTGAATTTGTAGCCTGTGTTGTATAAACGTGGGCAAAATAAAAAAAAATTTTCTTGAAATTTTTTTTAACATACATATTAAGCATCAGGACATGTGTGTTATCCCATAACTCAAAAATAGTTGCCTTAAATTTTTAGTGTAACTTCTCTACGGGCTTCCATAGGGGGAAGAACAAATCTTCCCCATAGGGGGAAGAACAAATCAGCACCTTTTCTGAACTTTATAGCCAAATATAAGCTTTTTTGCTTATGTTCCTAGATGCTTAGCTATTGTTTTCAATGTGCCTCCAACATATTTTCTATGAGAATAAAGGGCTAAAATAGTCTCTAAGATTGAGTTATATATATATATAAAGGTGGAGGATACCTATTCTTACTTCTGCATGTAAGAAGTGAACTTTCCTTTCCATAGAGGAAGAACTTTAAGAGTTGTTGTTTTCTTCTGCTAGAAATACCTGACTCCATATATCCCAGCAGATGTGCATAATAAGCAAAACTATGTTAGCTTATTTTGTTGTATTGTGTCTTAACTCCTTGAAGCTTTTAATTGATGCAGAGAGAGGCTAAGGACTGGGTTTTTGCAGTAAGTACAAAGCAAACCATGATGAAAAGGCATGCTTATATTGAATAAAAACAGAGTAAGAGTCACTGTAGAATTTTTATATCTGGTCATTCAGGGTCTGTGTCAATGGCTCTTCTACTTCTCAAATGAGTTTCAGCCTTTCACATGAGATAAGCTATATGGAAAGAAATGCTTCCACTGTGCTGCATACAGATGCTGAAAATTAAATTTTTTAGATTCTTGAAAGATCAAAGTCCCATCAAACTTCTAAGCCAAGAGATTCTTGTTATTGTTGATGAACCAAAAACTGGCAACTAATTAGCAAGTCATCTTTAATTTAGAAAAAAAATACATTTTCAGAATTTGATGACTTAAAGTATAGCAAGTTAAAGCTTTATATATGAGTGCATGTGTGCAGACTAATAGATTTTTAGAATTAGAAAGATGCACATTATGTGATGTAATATGATGCGTGTAGGGCTACCTAGCTGTTCATTTGTTAGCCAATTCATTTATTCAGCATGTATCATTTGTTAATTCAAAATAGTTATTAAATGCTTGTGATAGTAGGGATAGACATGAAGAATTTTCAAGTGAACAAGATCAACTCTCTGCCCTTGTAGACTTTTCAGTCTAATAGAAGATTAAGACAAGTAAATAGAGTGAAAAAATCGAGTATGAAAAGGACTAAGATATAGAAGAGCTGTCTAAGTTGAGACCGAGAGGATGGCAAGGAGCTGTATGCCAACAGAATCCCATGAATTTGAAATATTTGAGTTGATAGAAAGCATGGTGAAAAACTGCAAAAAGCTAAGTACAGCTACATCAAAACAGAACAGTAGGAGCTTTATGAGACTGTGATAAGAATTTTTAGTGACTTTTGTGAATTCAGTCCCAGATATTTTCTTTTTGATTACCAGGCAACACAATTGGACCACAGAGGAGGGCAACTTGCTGTCACTATTAGCAACCCTATTGAGTATGGGTCAGAAAATTTTTAAGGACAATTTTATCCCAGTAACCTTTGGCAGAGTGATAGAATAAGGAGTTTAGGTATGAGCCTGTGATAGAAACTAGAACACAGACACTTGCCTCTGACTAGTTGGTGCAAAATGAAGTTTAGAGAGTGAGTAGGTGTGTCACATAGGTTTTGAATCATCGTGTAATCATTTCCAGTTTTCTTTAAGTATTTTTTGATTTCCTCTTTGATTTCTTCAACGACCATTGGTTGTTTAGTAGCATATTGTTTAGCCTCCATGTTTTTGTGTTTTTTGCAGTTTTTTTTAATTGTAATTGACTTCTAATCTCATAGCATTGTGGTCAGAAAAGATGTTTGATATAATTTCAATTTTCTTAAATTTACCAAGGCTTGCTTTGTGACCCATCATGTGATCTATACTGGAGAATATTACATGTGCACTTAAAAACAATGTGTATTCTGCTGCTTTCAGATGAAACGCTCTATAAATACCAGTTAAGTCCATCTGCTCTAATGTGTCATTTAAAGCCTAGGTTTCACTATTGATTTTCTGTCTAGATGATCTGTCCATTGACGTAAGTGGTGTGTTAAAGTTCCCCATATGACAAATCCACAGCTAACATCATACTCAATGGTGAAAAGCTGAAAGAATTTCCTCTAAGGTCAGGAACAAGACTAGGACGTCCACTCTCACTACTTTTATTCAACATAGTTTTGGAAGCCCTAGCCACAGCAATCAGAGAAGAAAAAGAAATAAAAGGAATTCAAACTGGAAAAGAAGAAATAAAACTGTTACTGTTTGCAGTTGACATGATACTATACATAGAAAATCTAAAAGACACTACCAGAAAACTACTAGAACTCATTAATGAATTTGGCAAAGTTGAAGGATACAAAATTAATACACAGAAATCTGCTGCATTTCTATACACTAACAGTGAAAGATCAGAAAGATAGATTAAGAAAACAATCCCATTCGCCATCACATCAGAAAGAATAAAGTACCTAGGAATAAACCTACCTAAGTAGGCAAAAGACCTGTATGCTGAAAACTATAAGACACTAATGAAAATAATCAAAGATGACACAAAGAAATGGAAAGATATACCATATTCTTGGATTGGAAGAATCAATATTGTCAAAATAAATATACTAGCCAAGGTAATCTGCAGCTTCAATGAAATCCTTTTCAAATTACCAATGGCATTTTTCTCAGAACTAGAAGAAAAAAAAATTTTAATTTGTATGGAAACACAAAAGACCCCAAATAGTCAAAGCAATACAGTAAGTCCCCTACACATGAATTCCATTCCAAGAGCACATTCATAAGTCCAATTTGTTTATAAGTCCAACAAAGTTAGCCTAGGTACCCAACTAACAGAATCAGCTATATATACTGTACCCTAATAGTTTTATAATACTTTTCACACAAATAGTACATTAAAAACAAACACACACCAAAAATACTTTTAATCTCACAGCAAAGTACCTTTAAAAGTATAGTAGTACAGTACAACAGCTGGCATACAGCAGCTGGCATCAAGTGAACAGGCAAGAAGAGTTACTGACTGGAGGAGGGAAAAGAGGTGGGAGATGGTAGAGCTGAAGGATCGTCAGCAATAGGAGACGGAAGGCAAGCTGCAATTTCACTCACGCCTGATGTTGATGGCATAGGTTTTGGTTCCTTGCTGGATTCAATTCTATCTACCCTCTTAAAATAACAATCCAGTGATTTCTGGGTAGCAGCTCTTTTTTTCTCATCATAGGTGAAACGGTAGCACTGGATTGCATACTGAAAGGCTGCAGCAACCTTTGTGTACCCTTCTACACTTGGGTCCTGTGCCTCAAAAACTAACAGTGCTTCCTCAGAGAAAATCCCCTTGTCATTTCCTGTGTCATGAACCTCTTTGGTTCTTCAGTTACTTCTTTTCCTCTTATTTCCCTTCACCCTTTCTCTGGGTCTCCAATTCCATCAGGTCTTCATTAGTAACGCAAGTTTGCATCTTTGAAAGTTTGCAACTTGAAGGTTCGTACATAGGGGACTTACTGTATTGAGAAAGAAAAACAGAGCTAGAGGAATCAGAGTCCCTGACTTTAAACTATACTACAAAGCTACAGTCATCAAAACAGTATGGTCCTGGTGCAAAAGCAGACATATAGATCAAGGAAACAGGATAGAAAGCCCCAAAATAAACCCACAGACCTGTGGTCAATTAATCTATGACAAAGGAGCCAAGACTATACAATGGAGAAAGGACAGTCTCTTTAGTAGGTGGTGGTGGGAAAACTGGACAGCTACATGTAAAAGAATGAAAGTAGAACATTTTCTAACACAATATACAAAAATAAACTCAAAATGAATTAAAGACCTAAATGTAAAACTGGATACTGTAAAACTCCTAGAGGAAGGCATAGGCAGAGCATTTTTTGACATAAATCACAGTAATATCTTTTTGGATCCATCTCCTAGAGTAATGAAAACAAAAACAAACAAATGGGACCTAATTAAACGTAAAAGCTTTTGCACAGCAAAGAAAACCATAAACAAAACAAAAAGACAACCTATAGAATGGGTAAAAATATTTCCAAATGATGCAACAGACAAGGGGTTAATCTCCAAAATACACAAACAGCTCATGCAGCTCAATATCAAAAAAACAAACAATCCAATCAAAAAATAGACAGGAGATCTGAATAGACATTTCTCCAAAGAAGGCCTACAGATGGCCAACAGGCACATGAAAAGATGCTCAATATTGCTAATTACTAAGGAAATGAAAATCAAAACACCAGTCAGAATGGCCATCATTAAAAAGTCTACAGGGCTTCCCTGGTGGCGCAGTGGTTGGGAGTCCGCCTGCCAATGCAGGGGACACGGGTTTGTGCCCCGGTCCGGGAAGATTCCACATGCCACGGAGCGGCTGGGCCTGTGAGCCATGGCCGCTGAGCCTGCGTGTCCAGAGCCTGTGCTCCGCAACGGGAGAGGCCACAGCAGTGAGAGGCCCACATACCGCAAAAAAAAAAAAAAAAAAAAAGGTCTACAAATAATAAATGCTGGAGAGGGGGTAGAGAAAAAGGAACCCTCCTACACTGTTGGTCGGAATGTAAATTGGTATAGCTACTATGGAGAGCAGTATGGAGGTTCCTTAAAAAAACTAAAAATAGAGCTACCATATGATCCTGAAATACCACTACTGGGCATATATCCATAGGAAATTCTAATGCAAGAAAATTCATGTACCCCAATGTTCACTGCTACACTATTAACAATACCCAAGACATGGAAGCAACCTAAATGTCCATCAACAGATGAATGGATAAAGAAGATTATACACATACACACACACACACACACACACACACACACACACACAATGGAATATTACTCAGCCATAAAAAAGAATGAAATAATGCCATTTGCAGCAACATGGATGGACCTAGAGCTTATCATATTAAGTGAAGTTAGCCAGACACAGAAAGACAAATATCATATGATATCATTTATATGTGGAATCTAAAAAAATGATACAATTGAACTTATATACAAAACAGAAATAGACCCACAGACATAGAAAACAAACTTATGGTTACCAAGGGGGAAGTCAGGGGTAGGGATAAATTAGGAGTTTGGGATTAACATATACACACTACTATATATAAAATAGATGACCAACAAGGACCTATTATATAGCACAGGGAACTATACTCAGTATTTTGTAATATCCTATAAGAGAAAAGAATAGGAAAAAGAATATATACACATATATATTCTTTTTCAGATTCATAAATATATGTATATATATCTGAATCACCTTGCTGTATACATGAAACTAACACAACATTGTAAATTTACTATACTTCAATAAAAAAAAAGGGGGGGACTTCCCTGGTGGCGCAGTGGTTAAGAATCTGCCTGTCAATGCAGGGGACGTGGATTCGATCCCTGGTCTGCAAAGATCCCACATGCCGCAGAGCAACTAAGCTCGCGAGCTGCAACTACTGAGCCTGCGTGCTGCCACTACCGAAGCCCGCACTTCTAGAGCCCATGTTCTGCAACAAGAGAAGCCACCGCAATGAGAAGCCTGTGCACCACAACGAAGACTCGCCCCCGCTTGCTGCAACTAAAGAAAGCCTGCACGCAGCAACGAAGACCCAATGCAGCCAAAAATTTAAAAAAAATAGAAAATGGTTTGCTGCCCTCTCAGTATCCAATCCCTTTTTCCTCCCACTATCATATATATACCAATATTATTCAAGTGTCATCTATCCCCATCCAGTCTATCAATGAGGAAGCCAACCCTTTTCCTCTAAACAAGAATGAACTCAAGGGGACTAATGATTATATCACCTTTCTACCAGTGACCAGTTCAAGAATGAGCTTGTGATCTAATTTTAGTCAATGTAATGTGAAAAGAAGATATTTATTCTTCTGAGTAAACTCTCATAATTATTCCTTCTTTTGGTCTGAATGATTTTATGTCTAATTAGCTGCAACCAACATACTATAAGTCTATGGATGATGTTGTCACACTGTGAGTGAGGGGACGTAGTGTACAGTTGCACTGTTCAATTCAATGGCCTATGAGGTTACCTAAATTTAAATTACTGAAAATTAAATAAAATTGAAAATTAATTTCCTAAATTACAGTAGTACTTTTTACATGCTCAATAGCCACATGTGGCTAGTGGCTACCATCATATTGTGCTAATACAGGACATTTCTGTTATTGCAGAAAGTTCCATTGGATAGTGTTGGTGTAGAGAATCATAAAGAAGCAGCACTGGAAACATTAGATTAAATCAACCCTGAAGCTTGCCCTACCTCTGGACTTCCAGATGTGTGAACCAATAAACACCACTGTTGTTTAAGCCAATTTGAGCTCAGCTTTCAATTCCTTCCAGCTGGAAGCATCATAACTAATTAGAAAGTTAAGCTGTTTAAATATTAAAAATTAAGGTATTTTGTACACCAAATAAGAACTGTGATTCTCTCAAATGACAGCTCCTATCATTTTCTCTGACCTTTTAGTAAGCACTAGAAGTTTTGATCAATTAATAAAGGAATGATTAAATAAACTGCGAAGCTCCTTCTATTTAATACTGTACGTTTTTCTCACAAAAACAGTGTTTGGCTTATTGTTTTACTGTGATTAAATTAACTTATTTGGATCATTTGAAATAAAATACATTTTCAAGTTTAGTGTTAATCAAAAGTCTTATTGAAACAACCAAGAAAGAATTCTTTGATTTTACAAGACAAAGGACAGCTTCTCTTCAAAGCTGTGTAGCCTCATATGGTTTAAAATCAGATGTAACTGTCAACCCTCTTGCACACCATCCCTCCTTATTTGTCATATTTAGGTGCTGGATGGGATTCATTAAAGGGCAATGTAACAATAGGGGGCAATTATATTTTTATCATGAAGCAATCGCTACTCTCAGAAAAGCTCAGGCACCCATCTGGGGCTTTTGCCCTAGGGGGGCAGTTTTCTTTTGATAATCTCACCTACTGAACTGTCATGTTCCATTGCTCAATTAATTTAGCTCAGTAGATGGTTCAATAAAAATGTTCCCTCTATTCAGGCAATTTGATGATTCTCTCTGCACTTTCAGACCAAACACAATAAAGTCATGGGCATGAGTTCCTGCTGCTGCACACAAAATCCCTGAGCCCCCTGGCTGCCACGTGTCCTTTCTATGGCTCTGGCTCTAATGCAGATGGAGAGAGAGTGTAGCTGATCTTTCTTCATCCATCCGAGAAACAACCAGGCAGCTTTTTCTACAGTCAGGACATGCAGGTTAAACAAACAATTAAAATGCCAGATTGAGATCTGAGACTCATATGTGACTCCAGCAACTCAAAAATAAACCCTTATATTTTGACACAAAGAAAGTAATCCTATCTGCTTTACATAATATCCAAAATATTCTTGTTTATTCTTCTGTTTATTCAAAGATGTCTTTGAATGCCAGCAATGGTAAAAAGCTACTGCTCTGAATGATCACTTTCTAAATTGTCCCTGAAAATTACGTTAAATGTGGTGAATGCTTAAAGTTTTAAAAAATTCAAAATGATACATAGAATAGAAAATTAAATCCTCCCCTCCAACACATACATACACATCCCTCACTACCACCTTAATCTCACCCTTTCCATTTAGGTAACAATTATTGAATAAAGTTCATTTATTTCTAGAAATGTTTCTGTATGTTCAAACACACATGTGCATGTACATACACACAGCATGTTGTGTGTCCATTTTACATAAAATGGAATCCTACTACATACGTTGTTCTGTGACTAGCTTTATTATATTTTTCAAAATATCTTAAAGATAATTCAGTACTAGATATACAATGCTATTTCACTGACGCAAGAAATCTTTATAGTACTCCATACCATAAAATCACATAATTTCTTAACTTTTGTATTAATAATGACATATAGATTGTTTCCACTTTTTCCCAATATTACAAACAACACTGTGAAGAACATCCATGTGCATGTGTACATGCACATATGTGTGACTATTTTCTAGCCTCTGAAAGTCACTGGAGATTCTGCAGTCCAAAGACATTGCCCATAATACATTTTGATAAAGACAGTTTGCAGTTCAAAACAGAGCTAGATGCTCATTCTCCCACACCCTAACAACTCTTCACATTATCAAATTCTAAGGTTGTTTTTTTTTTTTTGGCAAGTCTGATGTTCAAGAAATAAATTTATATTTACTTGATTACTAGTGAGGTTAAGCATGTACTTATACATCTTTTGCAATTTAAAATTATTCTCCTAGGAATTGCCTGTTAATATATTTACCCATTTTTTCTATTAGGTTGTTTAATTTTTTCATTGATTTATGAGATCTGTGATGAAGTTATGAGATTTATGATGGATACCAAGTTTTACTTTATATCTGACAGCTATTTATCCCTGTTTTTCTTCAATTTCTCTTTTTCTCCCTCTCTCTCTCTCCTGCATATCCCATCTTTTGTCCTTATAATTATTTAAATTTTTTTGTAGGCATCTATTTCTGACTTTTATATTATAACTTCTGGATTCTTCATTTTGATTATTTTGGGATCTCACTATCCCAAAATACTTAGCTACTAGTCTACAGGTTCTTTTAGTAAATTCATGGCTTTAAAAATAAATCTATATCTTTAACTTAACTTTATATATTTAAATATATATATATATATGTATATGGCTTTAAACTATCTGGAATTATCTTTGCCTAAATGAGAGACAGAGATTGAAATAAACATAACATTTTATGAATTTTTGTCTAAATGGATATTGTTTTCCTAGGATTCTTTTTTCCCTATTGATTTTAAATACCATCTATTGCTATATCTACATTATACTAAATTCCCATATATATATTAGTGTGTTTCTAGAATCTCTACTTTGATACACAGACTCGTGTATTTCCTCACAAATGTGTTGTCATTGTAATTACCTTAAGCTTTACATTATAATTGTAGCTGTCATATTTGAATTTTGGTAGCATAAGTCATCCTTCACTATTTTTCTTTCTTCATAAGTTCTTGACTATTATTAGATACTTCCCCTTCAAGGTAAACTTTGGAAGCAACTTCATAAGTTCCATAAAATATTTTGTTGACATTTTGTATTTGTTTTTGTAGATTTATAGAATAACTGGGAGGAAACTGATGTCATCAAAACACTGACTCTTCTCACCCAGAACCATGTTATGACTCTCAGTTTATTCCAATTCTCTTTTATGCTCTTCAATAAATTTTTATAGGTTTCCACATATTGGTCTTACATGCTTTTTCTTAAAATTTATTCCTGGATATTTATTGCAAAAAAGACTCTTGGGGATTCCTCTTTATAAATTCTGACACCAATGAAATCAACGTACATTTTCCCCTTCACATAGGAAGCAGATGGAATTAATATACTGTGATTCATGCTATTAGCAGATTAACAATGTTTTATATTGCTTTAAGCATGTATTCTAGAATGTTAGTGTGTCCTTTGCTGAGATAGACTCTACATTTTAAAAATACTTTCCTCTTTATTTAGAAAGAATGGTTTAATATTTTATGTAACCAGAGTGATTTGCAGACAGTTCCATAGGAGAACAGGAACAAGTATGCTCATTACAGACTTTTCTGTGATGGTGTACATTTAGATATAGTGTAGGTGCTTGTTCCTGAGAGGATGGTTAAGTAACTAACAAGATGGACATGCAGCAATATAGAGGCCTTCTAATCACATTGGTGAGTGAATAAAGGAAGAAACAGAATAAACAGGAGTGACAACAGCTAGATGGTGGAATAGGAGGTTCCCCACGCATATCCCTGTCCTCATCAAGAATTTGGAAGCTATCCAAGGAGAAAAGTACCCTTGTGAGAGCTTTGGGATCTAGGTAGGAGATTAAGAAGCCTGGTGGGGCCCAAAACCAAGGATAGCCATTTTGAGAAGGCAGGCCCATGCCCAGGTAGCAGACTTGCCAATCATGGTTGTGACTATAGACTTGGAAACAGCCCTTGACATTGGTCTTGGCAAGGATTCTTTGAATATGATATCAAAAGAAAAGGCAATAAAAGCAAAAATAAACAAGTGGGACTACATCAAACTAAAAAGCTTCTGTGTAGAAAAGGAAACCATCAACAAAATTAAAAGGCAACCTATGGAATGGGAGAAAATATTTGCAAACCATGTATCTGATAAGGGGTTAATAACCAAAATATAAGTAACACAACTCAATAGCAAAAACAAAAAACAAAACGAAACACTCAAATAACCCAAATAAAAATGGACAGAAAACCAGAATAGACACTTTTCCAAAGAGGACATACAAAGACCAATATACATTCCATGTATATGAAAAGGTGCTCAACATTATTAATCATCAGAGAAATGCAAATCAAAACAGTGAGGAGATATTATCTCACGCCTGTCAGGATGGCTACTATCAAAAATATGAGATAACAAGTGTGGCAAGGGTGTGGGAAAAGGGAATTCTTGTACATTGTTGGTTAGAATGTAAATTGGTACAGCCATTATGGAAAACAGTATGGAGGTTCCTCAAAAAATTAAAAATAGAACTACCAAATGATCCAGCAATCCTAATTCTGGGTATATATTCAAAGGAAATTAAATCAGTATATGGAAGAGATATCTGTACTCCCATGTTCACTGCAGCATTATTCAGAATACCCAAGCTATGGAAACAACCTAAGTGTCCATCGTTGGATGAATGGAGAAAGAAAATGTGAGATACATCTATTTATCTATATCTATATTTATGTATGTATATTTACAATAATACAATGGGGTATAATTCAACCATAAAAAAGAAGGAAATCCTTCAATTTACAAACATGAATGAACCAGGAGGATATTATTCACAGTGAAATAATCCATACAGAGAAAGAAAAATACTGTATTATCTTACTTACATGAGGAATATAAAAAAGTTGAACTCATTGAACCAGAGAATAGAGTGATAGTTGCTAGGGGCAGTGGGGTAGGGGAAACAGGAAGATGTTGATCAAAGGTACAAACTGTCAGTGACAAGATGAGTACATTCTGGAGATGTAACATACAGCATGATGACTATTAATGATACTGTACTGTATACTTGAAATTTGCAAAGAGATTCGATATCAAGTATTCGTACCACACACACATACAAATGGTAGCTATGTGAGGTGATGGATGTGTTAATTAACTTGTGGTAATCATTAAAAAAAAATATATATATATATATATATATAAAATCGTCAACTTGTATACCTTAAAGTCAATTAAAATCTAAAAATATAAAAATAAAGCTAAGGGACAAACTGTAAAATAAATCAATAAAATAATAAAATACAATGTTACTTGTGCAAATTTAAGATACTTTTATGCACAAAAGCACTAAATATTATACAAAGACATAAAGAAAGTGTATGCATAAACACATTAGAATGGTGGTCTTTGGAAGGTAGAGGGGAGGATAATGGGAGTAGGAAATAGTTTGATCAATATGGGAACTTTTCTTAGACCAATGATGACAGTGAGCCAAGAACACAGAAGTATGTTAATTCAGCACTCTCTTTTTACCAGAAATCAAGGGGGAAAAAGAAAAGGAAAATGATAGCACATTTTATGGGCAGTTTTTTCAAAATAGCCTACGTATACTCTACATTTTGGAGAATCTCCTCTATATTTTGTTTAGAGCTATATGTAATAATGTGTAATTATAGTCCTCATATAATTATTCTCAAAACCAAGAAAGTTTTTTGTGCTTTTCCTATGTTTTGTGATTGAAGAGCTTAATATTGGTAACTGTAAATTTCCTATATTCGTAACTATATGAATATATAGCTATTCATAGCTAAAGTAGAAAAAAGTTTTTTGGTTACAGTCTATTTCTCCCATGTACAACTGAATCATACTGCTTCTTAAATCAGAGCAATTCTCATGTGCATTACTATATACATAAGATATTCAGGAACTGGAATTTATAGAATCCAATACATCTTAATCCTGGATTTTGACATGTATAACACACAATATTAGTTCTTTATAAAGGATATAAGATTAAGGATAAAAATACTGTGAGATGAAATACATTTATATAATAGAGTCACTGGAAAGAAAGGTTAATATATATTTGGGCACGAATGGTATATGGTTTTAATGATAAATTGTGGTTATTGTTTGCTGAACAACTTTCTTTTATTTATTCTTCAAAAGGAAACATTTACATTATTTTAGAAGCTTGAACTCTAGGTGAGAAGTAGACATTAATGTTAGTTAAGTTAGGGAAAAAAAGAAATGAGGGTTATAAATGAAAAATAGGATATATATGAAAATGTGAAGTGATGGAGAAGGGCAGATGCAGATGGAGATGTTGAGAAATTATCAGATCAGCCTTCAGGAGATAGTGCATTTTCCAGTCCTATATGTGGGTTATAGTCAAGTGGCTTTGTTTCCTAATGTACAAGTGAGACATTTTCTAAGCCAAAGAAAGATTCATGCTAATAGTAAAATCAATCTACTTTGTACAGAAAAATTTTAAAACATGTATATCTTTTGATAAAAATTCAACATGACTTTTAGTTTGAAGTTCAATTACTTCTCAAATGCATGTAGATTCTAGGTTCTTGATGGATAAATCATAGGGTTATAGAACTTTAGAGCTGAAAGAGACTTAGACATTATTTTGTTAGGTTCCTTATTTTTATAAAATGAAGAAAAAAAAACAGCTGAAGACAAGTTCTAAGACTGAGTGTGAATATGGCATGATCTTAAAGGCAGAACAATTCTCCCACTTATGCTTGGAGCTAACAGAGACACTGAGATGAAAAGCAGTGAAAGATACGTTTAACTACCGAAGAACTGAAATTTGTGTGCTCCAGTTGGGATCATATTTGACATAGGATATCAAAAAAGGAGAAGAAATACCTTAAAGGGGGAAATGGGAAAGAGCAATTGACTAAAAGCCATAATGGATGCTTTGGGAGGAATTAATATGCTTAACTACCATATAGGGTTTCAATAATTAAAATCTACAATAAAAAAGACATCAGCATTAATAATTAAATATTAATCTAAGTCAATTTAAATGGTGATAAATAACACCTTAAGATTCTTGGGAACTTAATTCAAGAATGTCAAACTACATTATCATTTATTTCTCTATTTTACCTGGCAAGTGTGTGGCTAGACTATGATTGCATGTGTGTCTATTTCAAATGCTAAAAATATATATTTTAATTAAGTATCATATTTACAGGTTATTTTTTGAATTTCCCAAGGTGAGCTTTCACGGGGTCCTTTCAGTCCTATGCATATTCTAAATCTTGATTTATACATCCAAAAACCACTCTCAGGTGATTGGTTTTAAAGTACCTCCTGAACTATTAATATGACACTTGTTACTCTTAGATAAAATATTTTTTAATTGATTAGTATGGAGAGGAGAGCAATGCAGCAAAAAGCATAGTGCATTTAAAATAAAAATATTTGATTTGACTTATTACCTATGCTATTTTGCAAAGTTATTAATTTTCAAATATTCATTTTCTTCTGTAACAAAATAAGAATGAGCATACTTGTTCAATACAAGAATCAAATTAATTAATATATGTGATAGAAATATGTAAGGTGCTTTAAAATTATAACTATTATTTCCTGTATCTTAAAGGTATTTGAAATAAAACAAAGAAGCACAGATGTAAGTAATTAAACACAAGGACAAAAATCAAAAGTTACTTTAGAAAAACCAAGCCTAAGAATTGTTGCTGTGATGAAAGCAGCTCTCAACTTTGTGTTTCCTAGAAGATAGGTTATCCAAGAGAAAAATAATTCAGCAATGTCGTTCCTGCAACGATAAACTTACCGTGAGCACAAAACTTTAAAATAACTCTTTCTCAAGAAAATTCTGTTATAAGCTTGTTACTTAACTAAAGACTCCTTAGAATGATCTCAGAGATCCTAAGAAGCTTTAAGTTTACTTGGAGTTATCCAATAAAAGCCTGACTTTATTTCCTATCTCAAAAAGTCACTTCTACTTTTCTGGCCTTAATTCTGGGAATCTAGCATAAATCTAGACCAGTGGATCTAAGGCTGGGATATTCTGCTATCTTAAACATGATCTTAAAATGGGAGAGAATATGTGAATTTAGTCCTACCCAGGAACATCCCAGAAACATGTTCATCATTTACTGTTAAACCCTTTAACAGCCCGAGGAACAATTAGAACCACCTGAAAGTTTGGATGCACAGGCAATTCATTCATGTAGATGCTTTATGATTTATACGCTGCCTTCCTACAGCTTGCCTAGGGAACAACTGGCTGATATTTAATAACTGGCTGATAAAATTTAACAACTGGCTGATAAAATAATGTAAACAAAATACTTGGAACATTGCCTAGTACATGATAAGCACTAAATTATACCTATTATTATTATTTTATGAATAACAGTGTAGCTTACATAGCTTTTAAGAGCGTCTATTACCATACTGTTACAAAAATAAACTAAAAAAACTAAGAACTTCCCAATGTTTCAAAGTAAAAGTTGAATAGTCATGTAAAAAAAGTAACAGTTTATTTGAAAAAACAAAAATCTTTTAAAACTTTCCAATGTTTCTTTTTCTCCAAATTCCAACAAAATGTCTTACCATGTAGGGAAGCTTAGAGGATTATGAATTTTTAAGAACCAATGTGAGTGAGGCAAACTTATGTTTACAATTTCTGTCTGTGAATGTCAATAGCTGTAATTTTAAAATTACACCAATATTTACTTCTCTGGAATACAAGGAAAGGCCCTTCTACAGGACTACTTTTATAAACTGTGCTGCTTGTAGGTAGTGGGATAAATTATGGCCTAGAATTCTAAGGAGCAGTCCCCATGTATTTGAATATGAACTGTTCATGTACAAAGAAAGAATCTGGCCCATTTCCCAACACAATTGATGACAGAAATTCACAGAGGTTAATCCTGTCCTATTTTAAAAATATGTATATATTAGTGTTTAATTTTGATATCCACTCTTCATAGGTATGTTATTTTGATAATAAATCCTTTTCTTCTTAACTCAAATATTTTGTAGGCACACAATTTTAGATACCACATTGTTAGTTACTAACAAAAAAAAGAGTGATGAAAATACATATAAAATAATTTCATAGTTTTTGTAGACTTTAGTTTATTTTATTTAGTCACAAATCAGTACTAGAGCCTTCTATGAATGAAATATATTACTGATGTTATATAAGTAAATATACATGTAAAATTACTTCTAATTCTTTCATAGACAGCACGGTAACTGAAAATTTTATGTAAAATCTTTGTTAAAAACTTAAAAGCAATTTCAGCAAATCAGTTTTTAATAGAGAAAGGGCATTGCTATCAATAAGATTTGTCAGGGTTTTATATTTAATTTAAAAATAAAAGGTCTTGAAACTCTAAAGAGATCTGGCAGCTTCTGGAAAATAGCCTAATGTTCTCTAAGTGTGAATGCGGAGAGAAAATAACTTGTCCGCTAATGGTTTTGATTGCTCTAACAGGATCTTCTGTAAAAGCTGACAACCCACTTCCTGCAAAGCCCTCAATATTAAAACACACATGAGAAGGATGAAGGGGCAACTCTTTCACTGGGACTTTCTGCAAGATGCCAAAGTAAATAGCTGTAGATAATGCATGCAAACACACCCTAAGACTGCATTTAAGGAGAGCTAAAGGAAATTTCGAGACTGAAGCCACAAGTTAGCAAAGTCTTTTTGAAATATTCTGCCACTCTCTGGAGATTAAGCTTGGAACAAAACACCCTGGTGTTAGAGTCCAGTACTAAAATGTACAGGTGGAATTTCTTTTTTTAGCATGTTTTCTGTTCTTCAATGTGCTCTTGGGAGAAAGTCACAAATAATTCACTTAGCTCCTGACCATCTTTAATGGTATTTCTAAGTTTGCCATATAAACACATCTCCAGGATCACTTAGGATTATCTCCTTAGAGTAAGGATGCAAATTCCATAAACTACCATTTCTCAAGAGAATTATTTTATTAGTTGTGTTTATGGGTCAACTTTTGACATCCATAAAGATACTACAAATGCCCAGGAATGTGATTACAGCTTCATTCTTTATGACAATACCAAAAGTTTCAAGTCTTATAAGGGCAGGACTATACTAAGCAATTTTCCTTATGATTGTTTATTGCAGAGGTATTGTTTTATAATGCTGAAAAGTCATCTAAAAATTTACCATCATGTGCAATCAAATGGTTTCATTTTTTAGCATTCTTGTCCTAAATGTTGCACTGTACCCACTCAGCTTCTTCCAAAACCTTTTCAAGAAAATATATTCCCCGATTTGACATTTAAGAATGTTTCCTCAGACCATCTTCATTACTTTATATCCATTTCTAACTATTTGTTCCTGAAGACAGTTGGATAAAGAACTTTTTTTTCTTTTCTGAAAAAAATGAAATCATTACCACAAGTCACTTGAGCTCTACTCCTCTAAGATTCAAAATAGAAAAGAAAAATACTCCATTGTTTAACAAAAAGGCTGAAGATAATTTGCAAGCTCCTTTGTTCTTTACAGGCAGTGACTTCAGCAACAATTAATATGGAACTGTCGGTGAATCTGATTAACTGTCTTTGATAAATTTAATTTTTAATTGTCTTTTTTGTGTGCAGTGATCCATATTTTGGGGATGCTTCCATAGTTCATAGAAACTGACTTAGGTAGTCTAAGAGGAAATATGAAACACATCAGATTCAATGCCCAATAAACCCATACCATATTGTCCATTTCATTATTTCTTTTTGGTATTACAATGAATGACAGTCAAAGAAGAAGAAACAACCCAGATGAATGGGTAAAACCCATAATGTAATCCTATGTGACACAGGTAATGCACTGGTAAAGTTTGTCTGGGGATTTCAATGTACTTGGGATTTCTGAGTACATTGTTTTTTTCATCCTTCCATCATCAACATGATAAAGCTCAAAAGCAGTTAACAAGTAACTTCTTTCCATATTTCTTACCCTCCCATAGTCTCCTTCCCCTCCCTATTTAACTGCTACTGAGAAGGCAATGGAGCAAGAGTCTATTTCCTCGTATCTCTCTGGTAAGCAATAACATCTGGACATGATTCAGATCAGACTTAGGGATAAAACTCATACTGGCATGCAGGCTTATGCTATCTTTCCAGTTGTGCTACCCTACAATAATAGAGATACATGAAAAGAGGTCCCGAAGTCTGGACACCATAGCTAAGCATAAGTATAAAAGAAGACCTACAAAATCTGTCAAAAATGGTATCCTCAGAAATGGTAACTTGAGCTAAGTTCTGAGAAATGCTGTGCTTTCCTGTGAAGTGATGAGATACAATTCGACTTCTATGTGGATAGGGATAAAATCAGTATCCTGCTTTCCTTTGTCTAGAACCTAATATTATTGCCTTATTCCTAACTGGTCAATGAACAGCCACCAAAGGGCAGGACTTACAAGAAGATACACAAACCACCTCCCCTCATCTACGGTAGTTTTGCTAGTGACCCATTAACTTATCAAACAGAGAAAAGGCACATTGCCTATGTAATGTCTCCTACCAGATACTTGTGTTAGCAAGTTTAGGCAGATGTACAGAAAAGAGAATTATACTAGTAAAAAAGGAATTGAGAAAGCATCTCTTTAATAAGTTTGAAAAGAGATCAGGACAGGATTCTCAAGTGAGTCCAATGAAGTTTAGCATGCACTGTTTGATTTCAGTCTCTGATGGCTAAGCCATATCTTTATTTAATTAAATATGGTAAAAGGAGGACGGTTTATCCACATTTCATTCTTAGGTTACCAATCATAACTCATCATACTTATTTTCAAAAGAAAATACAGGTTATAGCCCAATTCAAGCAATAGTCACTGGATGTTTAATATATGTCTGACATTGTGTGATAAGGCAGTAAAATTGAGTAGGACACACTCTTTGTCTTCAATTTGTCCACAGTATAGAAGAGGAGAGAGGTATGAACTCTGCTAACTCAGCAGTAGAAAGTGGTAGTGCTTCTACTGAGACCTCTGTAGGAGTAGAGAGGCAAGGGCTAGGAACTGATCCTCTGGCTGGGAGTGGAGGGCGGGATCAGCAAAGATTCATAAAGGGCTTGAAGGATGACTACAGATTACTAGAAATTAATGGAATAAAGAGAGACCTTAAGCAAAGGTTCAGGGGAAGAAAAGAACATACTGTCTTCTGGGACTGGCTGACTGGAACACGAGAACAACCTAGTGCACATAAGCAGGTGTGGCAAGAGATGAGGTTGGAAAGGCAAGCTGGGCCCTGACAGTGGTCTAATTGACCTAGTGTCATAGGTTTTAGAAAGATAATGCTGATAGTCATGTGGGAAAGGAGAAACAGAAGTAACTAAGACTTTTAAAAGCCTTTCCAACATTATGAGACAATTCTGAAATCAATTAGGGTAAAAGCAGTGGGAGTAGAAAGGAGAGGACAAATGTCAGAGATATTTTGGAGGTACAGGACATTGTGACTGTATGAGACAAGTAAGGCAAAGGAGAGAGACAAGATCAACTTGGGTTTCTATGTTGAATAACTGGGCAGATGATTAAGTCATTAACAGGAAATACAAAAGGAGGAGTAGACTTGGGGTCAAGATGGAGAATGGAAAAGATAATACACCAGTTTCTGATAGGTCAAGCTTGAGAATTCTCTGAGTGATCTAACTGGTGCTGTCCGGAGGTAGCCTGAAACTCAGAATGATGAGGTAGATCTGAGACCTGCTGTTGAGTAACTGAGAACCAAAGCCATGGTAGTGGCTGAGCTGGGTAGAACTGGAGAGCCTGCTTAGACTCCTATGCCCTGTGCACTAGGGGTTAGAATTTAAACGAGTGTCCTTTCGGATACCAGATACTGCTTTCTTTAGACCATTGTTCCAACAATCAGTATTTATATACTCCTCCATGTTTAGTATCAAACAAATCCAGTTTTACAGTTTTCCCTCCACCATTCACAACTATCAATTCCTTCAGCAACTCTGTTAACTATCTTCTAAATATTTTCTAAGTCCATCCACCTTCTATTACAACTATTCATGTGCAAGGCATATTCATTCCTCACCGGGATTTTTTTAAGAGCTTTTAAAACATATTATGGATATTTTAAAATGTGGTATGCACAAAAGTAATGGGAGTAGTACAACACTCCCATATACCAACCACTTATATCAAGATTTGCTGTATCTGCTTCATCTAAGCTTTTTGTTTGTTTTTTGCTGAAGAATTTTTAAAGAAATTGTGGACAGCATGTTACTCTTATCTATCTCAGTGTACATCTCTAAAAAACATAGACATTTTCTTACATAACCATTACACTATCATGCTTATAAATTAATACTTCTTTTCTATTATCATTTTATACCCATTCTATAAAGAATTAAATTTCTTCAGTTGTGCCACAATATCTTTTTTTGTAGTTTGTTCAAGTAATCCAAGTGAGGTTTATACATTATATTTAGTTTAGCTTTGTTTTTTCTCTCTAGAGCAACATTGTCTCCTTCTGTTCCCCATGCATTTGTTTTACAACAGAAACCTACCTAGTATCCTGAAGAACTAAGATAAATGATCCACATTCTAGTTTACTCTGGTTACTTCCTTTTGGGTGTTGTTAAATGTTCCTCTATTCTCTTTATTTTCAGTAAGTGGGGATTAGCTCTAGAGACTTGAATAAATTCAGATAAACTTTTGACAAGACAACAACTCTGGTTGTATGCCTTTTATTGTATCACAGTAAGAAAGAGTGTCTGGTTGCCCTGTTTTTTAATGATGTTAAACTGTGCCTACCAAATGGAAGATATGGAGATAGGCCTCTGCCTATCTCTTAACCTCATTTTTAGTCACGTCACAGGGGCTCAGTTGGTGACAACCTGGTTGCTCCATGTAAGGATCCAAATTAACCTTTCACATAGTATATTAATGAATTGATAATTAATATCTGAATCACTTGTTTCATTAGGAGTTATGAAATGTTTTTCTAATTTTATAATTTCTTCCACATTTATATGAAATTCCATGAAAAGAAACACTATCTTTCTTCAACTAAGGAAACTAGAGCTAGTTGGCTCTGCTACAGTCTTAGTGTATCCCCCTGTCCAAAATCATGTGCTGAAATCTAATCACCAGTGTGATGGCACTTGAATGTGGAGCCTTTGGGAGGTGATTAGCTCATGAGGGTAGAACCCTCAGGAATGGAATTAGTGCCTTTATAAGAAGAGGTTAAAGAACTACCTCTCTGCTCTCTGCTATGTGAGGCTACAAGAAGAAGATGGCAATTTGCAAATGAGGAAATGGACCCTCACAAGACCTCACTAGATTTGCCAGCACTTTAATATTGAACTTCACAAATTTCTGAACTATGAAAAACAAATGCTTGCAGTTTAACACATCTAGTCGAGGAAACTTGCACAAGTCTCTTAGATAGGTGCATCCACCAGAGGGCAGAAAGCAGAAGCAAGAAGAACTACAAACCTGCAGCCTGTGGAACAAAAACCACATTCAGAGAAAGACAGACAAGATGAAAAAGCAGAGAGCTATGTACCAGATGAAGGAACAAGATACAACCCCAGAAAAACAATTAAGTGAAGTGGACATAGGCAACCTTCCAGAAAAAGAATTCAGAATAATGATAGTGAAGATGATCCAGGATCTGGGAAAAAGAATGGAGGCAAAGATCAAGAAGATGCAAGAAATGTTGAACAAAGACTTAGAAGAATTAAAGAACAAACAAACAGATGTGAACAATACAGTAACTGAAATGAAAACTACACTAGAAGGAATCAATACCAGAATAACTGACGCAGAAGAACTGATAAGTGACCTGGAAGACAAAATGGTGGAATTCACTGCTGCGGAACAGAATAAAGAAAAAAGAATGAAAAGAAATGAAGACAGCCTAAGAGACCTCTGGGACAACATTAAACACAACAACATTTGCATTATAGGGGTCCCAGAAGGAGAAGGGAGAGAGAGACAAAGGACCAGAGAAAATATCTGAAGAGATTATAGTCAAAAACTTTCCTAACATGGGAAAGGAAATAGCCACCCAAGTCCAGGAAGTGCAGACAGTCCCATAGAAGACAAACCCAAGGAGAAGCATGCCGAGACACATGGTAATCAAATTGGCAAAAAATTAAAGACAAAGAAAAATTATTGAAAGCAGCAAAGGAAAAAGGACAAATAACATACAAGGGAACTCCCATAAGGTTAACAGCTGATTTCTCAGCAGAAACTCTACAAGCCAGAAGGGAGTGGCATGATACACTTAAAGTGATGAAAGCTAAGAACTAAAACCAAGATTACTCTACCCAGCAGGATCTCATTCAAATTCGATGGAGAAATAAAAAGCTTTACAGAGAAGCAAAAGCTAAGAGAATTCAGCACCACCAAACCAGCTCTACAAGAAATGCGAAAGGAACTTCTTTAAGTAGGAAACACAAGAGAAAAAAAGGACCTACAAAAACAAACCCAAATCAATTAAGAAAATGGTCATAGGAACATACATATCAATAATTACCTTAAACATGAATGCATTAAATGCTCCAACCAAAAGACACAGGCTTGCTGAATGGATACAAAAACAAGACCCATCTATATGCTGTCTAAAAGAGACCCACTTCAGACCTAGGGACACATACAGACTGAAAGTGACGGGATGGAAAAAGATATTCCATGCAAATGAAAATCAAAAGAAAGCTGGAGTACCAATACCCATATCAGATAAAATAGACTTTAAAATAAAGAATGTTACAAGAGACAAGGAAGGACACTACATAATGATCAATGGATCAAACCAAGAAGAAGATATAACAATCATAAATATATATGCACCCAATATAGGAGCACTTCAATACATAAGGCAACTGCTAACAGCTATAAAAGAGGAAATCGACAGTAACACAATAATAGTGGGGGACTTTAACACCTCACTTACACCAATGGACAGATCATCCAAAATGAAAATAAATAAGGAAACAGAAGCTTTAAATGAAACAACAAACCAGGTATATTTAATTGATATTTATAGGACATTCCATCCAAAAATAGCAGACTACACTTTCTTCCCAAGTGCGCACAGAACATTCTCCAGGATAGATCACATCCTGGGTCACAAATCAAACCTCAGTAAATTTAAGAAAACTGAAATCATATCAAGCATCTTTTCTGACCACAATGCTATGAGATTAGAAATGAATTACAGGGAAAAAAACATAAAAAACACACACACATGGAGGCTAAACAATACGTTACTAAATAACCGAGAGATCACTGAAGCAATCAAAGAGGAAATCAAAAAATACCTAGAAACAAATGACAATGAAAACACGATGATCCAAAACCTATGGGATGAAGCAAAAGCAGTTCTAAGAGGGAAGTTTATAGCTATACAAGCCTACCTCAAGAAACAAGAAACATCTCAAATAAACAATCTAACATTACACCTAAAGGAAATACAGAAAGAAGAACAAACAAAACCCAAAGTTAGCAGAAGGAAAGAAATCATAAAGATGAGAGCAGAAACAAATAAAATAGAAGCAAAGAAAAAAATAGCAAACTAAAAGTAAAGACTGGTTCTTTAAGAAGATAAACAAAATTGATAAACCATTAGCCAGACTCATCAACAAAAAGAGGGAGAGGACTCAGATCAATGAAATTAGAAATGAAAAAGGAGAACTTACCACAGACACCACAGAAATACAAAGCATCCTAAGAGACTACTATAAGCAACTCTGTGCCAATAAAATGGACAACCTGGAAGAAATGGACAAATTCTTAGAAAGGTATAACCTTCCAAGACTGAACCAGGAAGAAATAGAAAATATGAAAAGACCAATCACAAGTAATGAAATTGAAACTGTGATTAAAAATCTTCCAACAAAGAAAAGTCCAGGACCAGATGGCTTCACAGGTGAATTCTATCAAACATTTAGAAAAGAGCTAATACCCATCCTTCTCAAACTCTTCCAAAAAGTTGCAGAGGAAGGAACACTCCCAAACTCATTCTATGAGACCATCATCACCCTGATACCAAAACCAGACAAAGCTACTACAAAAAAGAAAATTACAGACCAATATCACTGATGAATACAGATGCAAAAATCCTCAACAAAATACTAGCAAACAGAATCCAACGACACATTAAAAGGATCATACACCATGATCAAGTGGGATTTATCCCAGGGATGAAAGGATTCTTCAATATACGCAACTCAATCAATGTGATACACCATATTAATAAACTGAAGAATAAAAACCATATGATCATCGCAATAGATGCAGAAAAACCTTTTGACAAATTCAACACCAATTTATGATAAAAACTCTCCAGAAAGTGGGCATAGAGAGAACCTATCTCAACATGATAAAGGCAATATATGACA
Organism: Globicephala melas; assembly: GCF_963455315.2. Lineage (NCBI taxonomy): Eukaryota > Metazoa > Chordata > Mammalia > Artiodactyla > Delphinidae > Globicephala > Globicephala melas. The sequence continues at coordinate 78,852,472 of NC_083316.1, read as the reverse complement.
AACCCACAGCAAACATCATTCTCAATGGTGAAAAACTGAAAGCATTCCCTCTATGATCAAGAACAAGACAAGGATGTCCACTCTCACCACTATTATTCAACAAAGATTTTGAAGTCCTAGCCACAGCAATCAGAGAAGAAAAAGAAATAAAAGGCATCCAAATTAGAAAAGAAGAAGTAAAACTGTCACTGTTTGCAGATGACATGATACTATACATAGAGAATCCTAAAGATGACACCAGAAAACTTCCAGAGCTAATCAATGAATGTGGTAAAGTTGCAGGGTACAAAATTAATGCACAGAAATCTCTTGCATTCCTATACAGTAATGATGAAAAATCTGAAAGAGAAATTAAGGAAACACTCCCATTTACCATTGCAACAAAAAGAATAAAATACCTAGGAATAAACTTACCTAGGAAGACAAAAGACCTGTATGCAGAAAACTATAAGGCACTGGTGATAGAAATTAAAGATGATACCAACAGATGGAGAGATATACCATCTTCTTGGATTGTAAGAATCAATACTGTGGAAATGACTGTACTACACAAAACAATCTAGTTTCAATGATATCCCTATCAAATTACCAACGGCATTTTTTACAGGATTAGGACAAAAAAATCTTAAAATTTTTATGGAGACACAAGAGACCCCGAATAGCCAGAGCAGTCTTGTGGGAAAAAAATGGAGCTGGAGGAATCAGACTCTCTGACTTCAGACTATACTACAAAGCTACAGTAATCAAGACAATATGGTACTGGCACAAAAAGAAAAACATAGGTCAATGGAACAAGATAGAAAGCCCAGAGATAAACCTACGCACCTATGGTCAACTAATCTATGACAAAGGAAGCAAGAATATACAATGGAGAAAAGACAGTCTCTTCATAACTGGTGCTGGGACAACTGGACAGCTACATGTAAAAGAATGAAATTAGAACACACCCTAACACCATATACAAAAATAAACTGGAAATGCATTAGAGAGCTAAATGTAAGACCAGACACTATAAAGCTCTTAGAGGAAAACATAGGAAGAACACTCTTTGACATAAATCACAGCAAGATCTTTTTTGATCCACCTCCTAGAGTAATGGAAATAAAAACAAAAATAAACAAATGGGACCTAATGAAACTTCAAAGCTTTTGCACAGGAAAGGAAACCATAAACAAGACAAAAAGACAACCCTCAGACTGGGAGGAAATATTTGCAAATGAATCAACAGACAAAGGAGTAATCTCCAAAATATATAAACAGCTCATGCAGCTCAATATTAAAAAAACAAACAACCCAATCCAAAAATGGGCAGAGGACCTAAATAGACATTTCTCCAAAGAAGACATACAGATGGCCAAGAAGCACATGAAAAGCTGCTCAACATCACTAATTATTAGAGAAATGCAAATCAAAACTACAATGAGGTACCACCTCACACCAGTTAGAATGGGCATCATCAGAAAATCTACAAACAACAAATGCTGGTGAGGGTGTGGAGAAAAGGGAACCCTCTTGCACTGTTGGTGGGAATGTAAATTGATATAGCCACTATGGAGAACAGTATGGAGGTTCTTTAAAAAACTAAAAAGAAAATTACCATATGATCCAGCAATCCCACTACTGGGCATATACCCAGAGTAAACCATAATTCAAAAAGAGTCACGTACCACAATGTTCATTGCAGCACTATTTACAATAGCCAGGTCATGGAAGCAACCTAAACGCCCATCGACAGATGAATGGATAAAGAAGATGTGGTACATATATACAATGGAATATTACTCAGCCATAAAAAGGAACGAAACTTGGTCATTTATTGAGACATGGATGGATCTAGAGACTGTCAAACAGAGTGAAGCAAGTCAGAAAAACTAATATCGTATATTAAGGCATATATGTGGAACCTAGAAAAATAGTACAGATGAACTGGTTTGCAGGGCAGAAAGTGAGACACAGATGTAGAGAACAAACATATGGACACCATGGGTTGAAAGTGTCGGGGTGGTGGTGGTGGTGGTGTGATGAATTGGGCGATTGGGATTGACATGTATAAACTTATGTGTATAAAAATGATAACTAATAAGAACCTGCTGTATAAAAGAAAAAAGACATCTAGTCTATGATAACTTGTTATAGCAGCATGAAATGACTAAGACAGACTACAATAAAATGGAGTTCTTAACAGAAGAGCAGAATAAATGTCTAATCATTTTCTTTCAATTTTTAATTGACAAGAAAAAATTTGGTGCCCTACTTATTTCCCCTCCTGTAAAATGAGTTGTTAATGTTGCTGTTGTTGTTTTTCAGAGAGTGAAGAGGGAGTTTCTTTTTTTTTTTGAATATTAGGAGCAGTGGCTTCCTGTATATTCAATTTGTTACTCTTAATTGCATTCATTATTATTTTTGATGTTCAAATATTCTTACCTTTGGCCAATGGGAAATACTTTCAGTTGGCTCCTATGTTCTTTTTTTTTTGCGGTACGCACGCCTCTCACTGTTGTGGCCTCTCCTGTTGCAGAGCACAGGCTCCGGACGTGCAGGCTCAGCGGCCATGGCTCACGGTCCTAGCCGCTCCGCGGCATGAGGGATCTTCCCCGGACCGGGGCCTGAACCCGTGTCCCCTGCATCGGCAGGCGGACTCTCAACCACTGTGCCACCAGGGAAGCCCCCTATGTTGTTTTGATAATACTTATTAGTTTTTAGAGTTTCTTTTCTTTCTGGTATAGCCAGAATGTCTCTGGCTGATATTGTGCCTAGAATAGTACTATGCACACAGTAGAAACAAATTGATAATTACTGAATGAATAAATCCAGTTTGGCTATCCTCTTGACATTCATGTTTATTATCACCTATTGCCTTGAGGTTATTTTCTCATGTCTTTGAGAATTTCGGGCAAGTTTCTTTTCTGTCTAACTTCTTGATTGATTAGTGCAATGCCATTATCCATGTTGATGAGGAACCAGTAGTCAAGGTTAATGGTCAGAAGAACATATTAAGTGAGAACTATTAGAAGCTGAGAATGGGTGTAAGAGACCAGTGAAAGGAGATGGTGTTAAATCTGGACTGAGCACAAATGACATCAATGTGAGTTCCAGTTATTTTCATCCCTGTCATTTGCATGGATAAAGTCAATAAATCTCTTCTTGTTATGATGTAAACAAATAAATTCCCTACTTTTTTGTATTGGTTTATGGGAATTAGGCCTATTTTTTTTCTTTTGGATATTTCCTTTCTTCTACCTATACTTTTGTCACTCCTATTAAGTATATTTGATATCCTTATGGATATTCCCATACACTTTATGGCTTTTTCTTCTTGTACAACCAAGGTCTCCAAGTTAGTTTACTTCAGCCATTCTCTAGTAGCAACTTATGTTCCTCCCTTCCAGACTTTCTTGCCCACCTGATCCAACTCTAATGTCTATTTCCTCAGTTACAATACTTCCTTCTCTTCATGAAAAAAAAATAGTACTGTCTGGCTCATTCACATTCTCACATCAAGCTGGACCATTAACGCTAATAGAGATTAAATTGGAGCACATATTATAGTCCTTTGTGACCCTCTGGCTATTCTACACTTTGTGGAGGTGAAGACATTTTGGAATAATTTATGTAAATTATCTTTGTTTTCCTATCATGTCATAAATTAATTAGTAATATTTATAAACAGAAAATAATACATAAATGGTACTTCAAAAGTATTTATTTTAGCCCTCTTCATTCAAAAAGACTTTGTACTAGCTGCTAAAATTATTTGTTTCTCTCATTGCTACCAAATTTGAGAAGCCTCTTTCTCACCAGAAGATAACACCACTTCTGTATAATGAGTCTCTGGTTTTTGACTAAACGTTAGTACAAATGGTTAATTTGTTGACACAGGTTGGGTATATATAGTCTCTGCCAGTGTCATGAAGTATTAACTCCCTCAATTTCCCTTAACTCTTCTAAATTTATCTCCATTCTCATCATTCTTCCTTCCCTTCCTTCAGGTTCAGGGGAAATTTCCATACCATAGCTAATGCTCTGTTCTCTTACTCCTTGTTCTTTGTAGTCTTGTTCAGAACTGTAATCCACTTATTATATATCAAGCCTTCTTTTATCTTCAGCCTTTCCTTCTGGTTCCTTCCCCTGGGACCACAAAATACAACTAATCTTTACAACTGACAAAGACCAAAACCTTCTTATAACCTGCCATTATTCAAGGTAGTGATCTACAACTCTTTACCTTCACAACCAAATCTTTAAAAAGAATAGCATATATTTTTCTCATTTACAACTTCCAGCTTTGACTGAATAGCCAGTCTAATCTTTGTTCATCTTCTGGGTTCTTATTGGATTTAACAAATGCTTTCCCTCCATCACACTCCCAGTCCCTGTCTAGCTGCTGTACTGCTGTACTGTATTATATTTAGGAATGTAATAAAAATTAATAATGTTCACTAAATTCAAACATTTGGACATATTTTTTGCAAGTTGTTTTATTAAAATTTATTTGGGATAGAGATATATTGTTTGGTTGACTAAGATAGGGACAGATGAAGAATGTGAGGTAATAAATAGGAAAGCATTTTGAAGAATTGTACAGAAAAGATTTAGACACTATGTTAAATTGTAACACTAAAAATCTAAATTATATCATGAAGTTAAATGAAAATGAATGCAACCATTAACACATTAAAATAAGAAAAGAATATGGTAATGGAATTTAAGACAGCCCAAAATAACCCGGAAAGGCAGGTTATTGAAAAAAAAAAGTATTCTTTTCATAATAGTACGTAAATACATGTAATTTAGGTTAAAAAATGAGAATTTAATTATTTCAATAAATTCAATTAGATGCAGCAAATACAGGCAATTTACAGAAATATGGATATAGTCAATGAGTATTCCATGTAATTAATGTAAAAGCATTAAATCCACAAATTACATACTTATAATTTTAACCTAGTCATTTTTAGGTAATTACTTTTTGTGGATAGTATACATTTTTTTGTGGATAGGGTGCATTTCATAATTACAACTAATGTCAGTATCTTTTTATATACTTATTATGCACTTCCCCACATTTCAAGGTTGTAATAATTCTTTCTACTCATAGAGCTTTAGAGGACTAAAAGTAATTCGTATTAAGAAATTGAGAATCCCCTGCAAGGAATGGCACAAATCATTTACAACCAGGCAGTAATGTAACTGAGACTCTCATTGGAATAAAAGTCAACATCCATGGGTTCCCGTCTCACGTGCGTTGTACACTCAGTGTGTGATGCTGAGCATGTACCATGTTTAGCTTCAGTTTTCTCATCTGAGAATTAAGGGGACAAATCAGGAGAGCCTATGCTCTTTTGTAATTCTCCTCAGGGTTTATTGGGATAGGGCCCTAAAATATGAATATACCCCACAGTTTTATCTGTGGAAATTGACTTGAAAATGATAGAGCTGTAGAGGGAGTGGTGATGCTTCACTATGTCTTCCAGGATAGTAAAATGTCATCATCATGAACTTCAAAATAAAGGTACACGTAGAAGTTTTAGAACTGAAAGGGACTTAGGGGTTCCATCTTGTCCAGGTGTTTTATTTTATTGTTGAGAGAACTAACACAAAGCTTAACTCTTTTTGCCCAAAGTCGCATAGACATGCAAGTTAGCATCAGCTAAATTGATTCTCTTGACTGAAGCCCAAGGTTTCTTCCTCACCTCATCTGCATTATACCTTCCTGACTAACAGTGAGGACAATGTTGCTATAAATGTGTCTAGTTGCATTTGCTGATGAGCTATTGTCTAGAGACATAATCAAATAACTATTATAATTAACTAATCTATAGTATCAGTTTCCATAAGTGTATTTCAGACCTTAAGCTTTATTAGAAAGATATGATCTTTTCATAAGACCTTGGAGGCTAAATTTCAGGCTGTTATAAAAACTAGTTTAAATTTTAAAGTTAATACTAATTTTAGAAAAGCAGAAAGGGAATGGTTAACAACAGATTTTAAAATGCTTGTTATAACAACCTAGATATAGGCACACTTTATTTTCAAATGATACAGAAAAGATAGAATATCTTCTATTTGATTTGTATGCATAAATATCCCCATTTTTGGTTGAATACTTTGGGAGAATCACTTTAAAAGTAAAAAATAATGTACATGATGGGCTAAGAACAACTTTTAAACGCATGAATATTTGTTACCCCTTTACTTTGAATTACTAAATTTTATTTGAAATTATAATAATTATTTCATATGATCCATATGTTTCACAAACATTTTTTTCTATATAAACATCTGTTGTTACATTAAGGCTAAAATTTTCTTTATTTTTTTTGTACTCAGATGCAAATATATAACTTATTTTATAACTTCTTGTATGATGGCATACAGAAAATCCCATCCTCCTTCCCTTCCTTCCTTCCCTAAATATGCACTGAACATCTTCCATGTGAGAAGAATTGTGCTAGGTAATGAGGATATGAAATGAACAAAACAGACATGCTTCCTGCCTTTGTGGATTTTACAATAGTTCAGAAATATAGAGGTCACAATAATTAATATATAATTATATTTTGGCAAGGATTTTATATTTATATAGGATACTATAAAATATAGAGGAACTAATTTAAATTGAATTGAAACAACGGGAAGGACCAGTAATTGCCTTTTTGAAGGATATGAGATTTGAAGAATGAATCTGTGTGACGTAAGGCATGAGAAAAACACCCTTACTGGCAGGTTGCACAAAATACAAGAACTAGAACCGGGAAAGAGCAAGCCAGTTTGAATAACTCAATGGATGGTAGAAGCTAAGGAATATATTATAGAATTAAGGAATATATCTAAGATGAGGCTGAAAAGGCAGATGCTATACTATTTTTACTCTGAAATTTCATTGTATTGTAAAGCTAATTCTCAGATTCTGCTAAGTTTCCTGCAGAATCTAATCACTATTATACACTCTCTGTACAACAATGTCTGTCTCATGGCCTGTCTTTCTATGCTCTCAAGAAACGTTTCATCAGCCATAGTGGTTCAATAAATCTGTTCTTCCTTTAAATCTATTTCTTTTTAACGTTTGCCCTACCACAAAGAGCAACTTCATTTTCCTAGCAACTTTGAACAGACTTGCAAATCACTGCCACAACCCAGGTTTTGAGATTAAAGGATTTTGGGGAAAAAAATTTAAAAAGAAAGAAACAACATAGACTATTGCCCTTGGAAATTAGTGGTGATCTGTAAGGCTTTCTGGTACACTCGTTAAACTGGAGCTGGAGATACCTTCATCACTCACTGTTATGAAGGACTCCAAGAACTGATTGATTCAGGTAATTCATGTGTTCTTTCACAGATACTGAATCTTTACTATGTACAAAGAGCTCTCTCTATTTTAAAGATGGGGAACAGGAGCTTATAGTTGGTCAAAGCTAGTAACTGGATTTTCTGTCACCATTTTTTAAGTTCTCTGGCAGAAGAGCATGTTGCCTTAAAAGACTGAAAACTTTGTGTACGGGAGGAGTTATCCATGGGATTATTTAACACTGATATTTCACTGATAGTTGTCATCTCCCAGCATCTCAAGTACTCTCCGAGATGGTACAATATCTTCAATCAATAGTATTAGCAGAATGTTTTTTTTAACTTATTTGTTTTCTACAACATCGGGCTAAAGAAATCCACAGCTTGACACATTGCTTCCACCAGTTCATTTTACATGAATTACTTGCTCTTTGTATTTCACCGTAAGTCCAAGAACCTGATATTCTTTGGAGGTGCTAAATTTTTGGGACACCCTTGAGACAAAGTTATTACTTTCCTGTTAAGGTTTAGGACATTAAACATGAGAATATGTGCATATAGACAGATAAGGTCTAACAGCAAACTAACAGAAGAATAAACAGTCTTTTGACTCCTATTACAATATCCTTTTTATTAGAGAATACAACATCCCAAATTGAATAATCTGCAAGAAATATAGTGATGATCAAAAAGATACTATTTATGGACTGACATTCATGTCATTATCACAACCATTCATCACCCTTACACTCTAATTAGCCTATCTTCCATCAATTGTCTTGCCAAAAAGAAATAAAGTTCAGAATTATATTACTAAAATTATAGCCAAATAGCAATTTGTGTTTAAAAATAAACAAAATAAAGGTTTGCCATTTTCCATTTCACTTCTTATTGGAATTTTCCAGCATAAATATGAAAGATAAGTATAACAAATGCATCACTTGTTAGAAAGAGTATTTTCAAATAATGAAATAATGATAGAAAAAAAGAATTCACTCATCTAAAAATATAGTATAAATTTAGTAAATTGTGGGAAAAAATGGGGTCCTGATTTGTGAGGGTTCCCATTGAAGCTTTGTCAGCCTAACCTAAGAGAAGAGTAATTCCTTTCACTCTTTTTAAATAGAAGAACAGTGGTTGGGGGGAATGATGAATGAACAGGCTGAGCACAGAGGATTTTTAGGGCAGTGAAACTATTCTGTATGGTACTACAATGGTGGATATTATTATACATTTGTTAAAATCTCTATGATACACGATACATAGAATGAACCCTAATTAAACTACAGACTTTGGGTGATAAAGATGAGTTAATGTAGGTTCAATGTTTGTAACAAATGTACCACACTTTTGTGGGATTTTGCTAATGGGGAAGGCTGTGCATGGCGGGGAGAGTGTATATGTGAGCTCTCTTCACTTTTCGCTCAATTTACTGTGGACCTAAAACTACTCTAAAAAATAAAATGTATTAATAATAAAACAAAAACTTGATATTAAAATTCCAATATGAAAGTATATCCTCCATTCTTGCCAATATTACTATTACTAAACTTTAAATGTGTGCATATTTATGGATGTCAAATTATATCTCTTTGTTGGATTGATTTGCATTAAACTGATTACTCATAAGATAAACATTTTTAATGTACTATAGCCATTTATTATTCCTCAGAATTACAGAGTAATTTTTGCTTTTGAAAATAGGGTCTTTTTTATTGCACTTTTGAATAAGGTGTTGCTGCTGTATAGAAATACTACTGATACTTGTATGCAGATCTTATAACCATCAACCTGACTATGTTCTTTTTATTTTAAGAACTGTCTTTATATTTAATTGAATATCTGCAAATAATAAAGTTTTTATTTGTATTCTTAATAACTTTAGTCTTTGGGCAGACATAATTTTGAATAGATGGTATGATAGCATGCAATGTACTTTATTACTGACTTCAGAGAGTAAATTTTATGATGAAACATGAAATTTGAAATAGTGCTTTACTAGATCCCTTTCACAGAGTAAAGAAAATTCCATCTATATCTAATTTGCTAGGAGATTTAAAATCACAAATAGAGATCAAATCTCAAAGAGTTATTTTATTCCATTGATTGAAAAAGTCATAGAATTTTTCTCCCTCAATCATTTAATGTGTTGAGTTTCAGTTTACTGATTTTTTCAGTTTCTCATGTAATAATATTTCAAATATTCAGAATATACCAAAATGATATGGTAATATTAGCAAATGGTAACACTTCTGCACCTTTGAATAACATTTTTCATTTTATATAGAAAATATATTGTATAAATACTTCCCTTTTAATCCTTTTTTGTCCCTCCTTCTCCAGTCCTGAATTTGTTGTGTATCGTCACTAATGTATTTTATAATTTTACTCATATGTATGTGTTTGTAAATAATGTATTCATTACATATAAGATGAACTCTGTGTCCTTTTTAAAAATTTTTTTATACAGCAGGTTCCTATTAGTTACCCATATTACACATATTGATGTACACATGTCAATCCCAATCCCCCAATTCATCACACCACCACCATCACCCGCCCCCTGCCACTTTCCCCGCTTTGTGTCCATACGTTTGTTCTCTACATCTGTGTCTCTATTTCTATCCTGCAAACTGGTTCATCTGTACCATTTTTCTGGTTCCACATATCTGCGTTAATATACGATATTTATTTTTCTCTTTCTGACTTACTTCACTCTGTATGACACTCTCTAGATCCATCTACGTCTCTACAAATGACCCCATTTCGTTCCTTTTTAAGGCTGAGTAATATTGCATTATACAGATATGTACCACATCTTCATTATCCATTCATCTATCGATGGGCATTTAGGTTGCGTCCATGACCCGGCTATTGTAAATAGTGCTGCAATGAACATTGGTGAGCATGTGTCTTTTTGAATTATGGTTTTCTCTGGGGAAATGCTCAGTAGTGAGATTGCTGGGTCATATGGTAAATCTATTTTTATTTTTTTAAGGAACCTCCATACTGTTCTCCATAGTGGCTGTATCAATTTACATTCGCACCAACAGTGCAAGAGGGTTCCCTTTTCTCCACACCCTCGCCAGCATTTGTTGTTTGTAGACATTCTGATGATGCCCATTCTAACTGGTGTGAGGTGATACCTCATTGTAGTTTTGATTTGCATTTCTTTAATAATTAGTGATGTTGAGCAGCTTTTCATGTGCTTCTTGGCCATCTGTATGTCTTCTTGGGAGAAATGTCTATTTAGGTCTTCTGCCCATTTTTGGATTGGGTTGTTTGTGTTTTAATATTGAGCTGCACGAGCTGTTTATATATTTTGGAGATTAATCCTTTGTCCATTGCTTCATTTGCAAATATTTTCTCCCATTCTGAAGGTTGTCTTCTCGTCTTGTTTGTAGTTTACTTTGCTGTTCAAAGAATTTAAGCTTCACTAAGTCCCATTTGTTTATTTTTGTTTTTATTTCCATTACTCTAGGAGGTGGATCAAGAAAGAACTTGCTGAGATATATGACAAAGAGTGTTCTTCCTATGTTTTCCTCTAAGACTTTTATAGTGTCCAGTCTTACGTTTAGGTGTCTAATCCATTTTGAATTTATTTTTGTGTATAGTGTTAGGGAGTGTTCTAATTTCATTCTTTATCATGTAGCTATCCACTCTTCCTAGCACCAATTATTGAAGAGACTGTCTTTTCTCCATTGTATATCCTTGCCTCCTTTGTCATAGATTAGTTGACCATAGGGGTGTGGGTTTATCTCTGGGCTTTCTATCCTGTTCCATTGATCTATATATCTGGGTTTGTTTTTTTTTTTTCTGTGTTACACGGGCCTCTCACTGTTCTGGCCTCTCCTGTTGCGGAGCACAGGCTCTGGACGCGCAGGCTCGGTGGCCATGGCTCACGGGCCCAGCTGCTCTGCGGCATGTGGCATCCCCCCGGACCAGGGCACAAACCCGTGTCCAAAACTTCCAAAACTATGTTGAATAATAACAGTAAGAGTGGACATCCTTGTCTTGTTCCTGATCATAGAGAAAATGCTTTCAGTTTTTCGCCATTGAGAATGATGTTTGCTGTGGGTTTGTCCTATATGGCCTTTATTATGTTGAGGTCGTTTCACTCTATGCCCACTTTCTGGAAACTTTTTATCATAAATTGGTGTTGAATTTTGTCATAAGCTTTTTCTGCATCTATTGAGATAATCTTATCGTTTTTAATCTTCAGTTTGTTAATGTGATGTATCATATTGATTGATTCGTGGGTACTGAAGAATCCTTTCATCCCTGGGATAAATCCCACTTGATCATGGTGTATGATCCTTTTAATGTGTTGTTGGATCCTGTTTGCTAGTATTTTGTTGAGGATTTTTGCATCTATATTCATCAGTGATATTGGTCTGTAATTTTCTTTTTTGTAGTAGCTTTGTCTGGTTTTGGTATCAGGGTGATGATGGCCTCATAGAATGAGTTTGGGAGTGTTCCTTCCTCTGCAACTTTTTGGAAGAGTTTGAGAAGGATGGGTGTTAGCTCTTTTCTAAATGTTTGATAGAATTCACCTGTGAAGCCATCTGGTCCTGGACTTTTCTTTGTTGGAAGATTTTTAATCACAGTTTCAATTTCATTACTTGTGATTGGTCTTTTCATATTTTCTATTTCTTCCTGGTTCAGTCTTGGAAGGTTATATACCTTTCTAAGAATTTGTCCATTTCTTCCAGGTTGTCCATTTTATTGGCACAGAGTTGCTTATAGTAGACTCTTAGGATGCTTTGTATTTCTGTGGTGTCTGTGGTAAGTTCTCCTTTTTCATTTCTAATTTCATTGATTTGAGTCCTCTCCCTCTTTTTGTTGATGAGTCTGGCTAATGGTTTATCAATTTTGTTTATCTTCTCAAAGAACCAGCTTTTAGTTTTATTGATCTTTGTTATTTTTTTCTTTGCTTCTATTTCATTTATTTCTGCTCTGATCTTTATGATTTCTTTCCTTCTGCTAACTTTGGGTTTTGTTTTTCTTCTTTCTCTAGTTCCTTTAGGTGTAAGGTTAGATTGTTTACATGAGATTTTTCTTGTTTCTTGAGGTAGGCTTGTATTGCTATAAACTTCCCTCTTAGAACTGCTTTTGCTGGATACCATAGGTTTTGGATCGTTGTGTTTTCACTGTAATTTGTCTATAGGTATTTTTTGATTTCCTCTTTGACTTCTTGAATGATCTCTTGGTTATTTAGTAACATATTGTTTAGCCTCCATGTGTTTGTGTTTTTTATGTTTTTTTCCCCTGTACTTGATTTCTAATCTCAAATCGTTGTGGTCAGAGAAGATGCTTGATATTTCAATTTTCTTAAATTTACTGAGGCTTGACTTGTGCCCCAAGATGTGATCTATCCTGGAGAATGTTCCATGTGCACTTGAGAGGAAAGTGTAATCTGCTGTTTTTGGATGGAATGCCCTATAAATATCAATTAAATATACCTGGTCTGTTGTTTCATTTAAAGCTTGTGTTTCCTTATTAATTTTCTGTTTGGATGATCTGTCCTTTGGTATAAGTGAGGTGTTAAATTCCTGCACTATTATTGTGTTACTGTCGATTTCCTCTTTTATAGCTGTTAGCAGTTGCCTTATGTATTGAGGTGCTCCTATGTTGTGTGCATATATAATTCTTATATCGTCTTCTAGGATTGATCCCTTGATCATTATGTAGTGTCCTTCCTTGTCTCTTGTAACATTCTTTATTTTAAAGTCTATTTTATCTGATATGAGTATTGGTACTCCAGCTTTCTTTTGATTTTCATTTGCATGGAATATCTTTTTCCATCCCCTCACTTTCAGTCTGTATGTGTCCCTAGGTCTGAAGTGGGTCTCTTGTAGACAGCATATATATGGGTCTTGTTTGTGTATTCATTCAGTGAGCCTGTGTCTTTTGGTTGGAGCATTTAATGCATTCACGTTTAAGGTAATTATCCATATGTATGTACCTATTACCAGTTTCTTAATTGTTATGGGTTTGTTTTTGTATATCCTTTTCGTCTCTTGTGTTTCCCACTTAGAGAACTTCCTTTAGCATTTGTTGTAGAGCTGGTTTGGTGGTGCTGAATTCTCTTAGCTTTTGCTTGTCTGTAAAGCTTTTGATTTCTCCATCAAATCTGAATGAGATTCTTATCGGGTGTAGTAATCTTGTTTGTAGGTTCTTCCCTTTTATCACTTTAAATATATCATGCCGCTCCCTTCTGGCTTGTAGAGTTTCTGCTGAGAAATCCGCTGTTAACCTATGGGAGTTTCCTTGTATATTATTTGTCGTTATTCCCTTGTTGCTTTCAATAATTTTTCTTTGTCTTTAATTTTTGTCAATTTGATTACTATGTGTCTCGGCCTGTTTCTTCTTGGATTTATCCTGTACAGGATTCTCTGTGCTTCCTGGACTTGAGTGGCTATTTCCTTTCCCATCTTAGGGAAGTTTTTGACTATAATCTCTTCAAATATTTTCTCAGGTCCTTCCTCTCTCTCCTCTCCTTCTGGAATCCCTATAAGGCGAATGTTGTTTCATTTAATGTTGTTCCAGAAGTCTCTTAGACTGTCTTCATTTCTTTTCTTTCTTTTTTCTTTATTCTGTTCCATGGCAGTGAATTCCACCATTTTGTCTTCCAGGTCACTTGTCTGTTTTTCTGCCTCAGTTATTCTGCTATTGATTCCTTCTAGTGTTTTCTTCATTTCAGTTATTGTACTGTTCATCTCTGTTTGTTCTTTAATTTTTCTAGGTGTTTGTTCTTTAATTCTTCTAGGTCTTGGTTAAACATTACTTGAGTCTTCTCAATCTTTGCCTTCATTCTTTTTCTGAGGTCCTGGATCAACTTCATTATCATTATTCTCAATTCTTTTTCTGGAAGGTTGCCTATCTCCACTTCATTTAGTTGTTCTTCTGGGGTTTTATCTTTTTCCTTCATCTGGTACATAGCTCTCTGCTTTTTCATCTTGTCTATCTTTCTGTGAATGCGGTTTTTGTTCCACAGGCTGCAGGATTGTCGTTCTTCTTGCTTCTGCTTCTGTGTTCTTTTTTGAATTGTCTTTTCTTTCTCAATATTGTATTTTTTGAGATTTACCCTTATTTATATATTTTCTTCGTTTAGTTTTATTGTTGTTTATTATTCCATTATGTGCTTATGCCACTGTTTATTTCCTTAGAGTAGCTGGATTATTTTGTCTTCTCCTATTTCAAACAGTACTTCAATAAATATTCTACCATAAGTTGCTTTAGTCACATGTATAGGGTTTCTACCCAAGGATACATTGCTAGATACAGAATTGCTGTGTCATAGACTATGAACAGCTTTAATTTCAGTAAGTACTGACTTTATGCTCTCCAAAGTGGCTGTACCAATTTTCACTCCTACTACATTTTTAAAAAAATTTATTTATGTATTTATGGCTGTGTTGGGTCTTCGTTTTTGTGCGAGGGCTTTCTCTAGTTGTGGCAAGCAGGGGCCACTCTTCATCGCGGTGTGTGGGCCTCTCACTATTGCTGCCTCTCTTGTTCTCTGCGGAGCACAGGCTCCAGATGCGCAGGCTCAGTAATTGTGGCTCACGGGCCCAGTTGCTCCACGGCATGTGGGATCTTCCCAGACCAGGGCTCGAACCCGTGTCCCCTGCATTGGCAGGCAGATTCTCAACCACTGCGCCACCAGGGAAGCCCTCCTACTACTACATTTTATAAGTTCTATTTTATCCTGTTGATGTCAGTGTTTGTTAACAGATTTAAGTTTTCCATTATTTAATGGCTGTGAAATATTATCTTTTTAATATGCATTTCTATGGTTCCTGTAGGCCACCTGGAGTAAGCCTTTGTGCTGTAATCCTATGGAAGGACTAACTTTTGGTTTTAAATGATGAGGAATTTTTGCTTTCTCCTCCCTAATTAAAGACAGACTTAAAAAAAACTATATTCCCTTATGAATGGCTTATTTCTAATTTACCTTTATTCTGATGGTACTGCCTTTTGGGGAAACAGCTTTAAGTTGGGTCTCCTAAGAGGCTCATTATCTTGGCTTTCTTTTGTCCATGTATTTCATGAGTTCCTCAAAATGTAACCTCAAAGTCACCCGAGCCCAGCAGATATCCCCAAGTAGGAGCCAGATAGCAGGAATAGTTATCTCTTTGGTTTCCCATTTTTAATCTATTTTGGGTCTCTGGGTATTTCTTAATTTATGGTCATCTCTGTTTAATACAGAATTTGAAATATTAAATAAAATTATCCAGCATTTTAGTCTTTTCAATGGGCAAGTTGCCCACATTGCCAAAAATAGACTAAATTATTCTGTGTCCTCCTTGCTAAAGTATTATCTCTGCCAGGCAAGTCTCTATGTCTGCATTGTTCATCATTCCAGCTAGCACCCACACTGTTCCTGGCATACAGTAAGTTATCAATAAGCATTTGGTAAAAAAAAAAAATTAATGGATAAAGAAATACAACATGGAAAAAATGAAATCTCAAATTATTGGACAAGAATTATTGGGCAGAGATATTTACTTAAAAGTACTTTCCAATAGAACATCAACAAGTTTTATGTCAATAGTTCCTATTCGTTCCTGATGAATTAATTTGGTTTGCATGGAAAGCTCCAGAGGGACATGGAATAAGCATACATTATTTAAGTAGAAGATAAAGGTTTCAGTTCTACTTTTGATAGTTTCTATTTCTGTAATTTCTGCTGATCATTCAATATCTCTGAGTCCCAGTTTCCTAATTTCTAAAATTTAAACCTCATTGTGTTATGAGTAGTGCATTAAACAATAAACATTAAAATAACAAGTGAATTTTACCTCCCAAAATGTAAATATAACATCACTACAGTATTTCAAAAGAATCAGCATCCAATCAGAATTTGATGACTACATTCAGTCCATTTCTATCAACATAAATATCAGGAGAAAATGAGATTCCTAAATGTTGTTTTCCCCTTAGAAAATCATGAGTGATTACCATCATTTTCCTTTTGTGGAAACACCATATTATTTTCATTGATTTTTTCATTTAAAGTTATTTTAAAAGTAATTTTACAAGTACAGACATAAGAGTTTTCCATTTTGCAGCAAATTAAAATTTCTGTAAAAGCCAAATTACCTCAATGGTAAATAATAGCTTCTGAATGTAAGTGATTTATCTTTTTCTCTGAATAAAAGTGATAAGAAAACTATGGGACATACACTGGCTAATGTTTCTGTCAAGGATAAATATAAGTTGGTAGAAGACCCTCAACTAAATAGAACAAAAATGTATTTACATCCTACTGCATGTAAAATAATTACATGGTACCAACAGATTCCCATGAGGAAGTTGCTTCCTGCTCAGGGGAGAGATAGAGAGCCTGGGGGTAAACAAATACAAAATAAAGTAAAATATAATAATGAAGGAATAAAATACGTGCCAAAGAGAAGTATAATCTTGTGCAGGGTTAAAAGGGCTTGAGCTTGAACTGGAGTATGAGTGCTATCTGAAAAGGCTTTCTAGATTATGAGACGTTTTAGGTTACCCTTAATAAGTTGAAAAACTTTTTGTGGTTTAAGGTTATGATTAGAAGGAGAGATACTTAAAAGGAGAAATGGCATTTTAGGTAGAGGTGAAAGAAGAACAAGGTTAAGAATTCTGATCATATTTTGAAAAGTCATTTAAATGACTTGAACTACAGGAAACTAGTAATACTGTAGTAAAGATGAGGCAGAAAGTAAGGTTGGGGATAGATCATGGAGATTTAAGGAAGGGACACCTTTAAGTTTTTTGAACTGGGAAGTAATAAAATATAAGCTGAATTTTAGGAAATTTAATTTGGCCATTATCAGGAGAATAAATTAACTGGACCAGAGTAAGCCACACAAGACTTAATACGGTTCTTTTCTGGGGTACAAACACTGGAAATCAACACAGTAAGCGACAGAGACATGACAGAGAGAGAAACTATAAAAGTTGGCAAGGGACTGATTTTCAGGGTGAGAGAGGAGAAGGTGTCAAAGATAATTATAAGGTTTCTGGAGAGAAGGATGATAATACGTAAATGGAAATGAGACTTGTCAAGAAGATAAGTTGCCTTCGGGCAAGAAGCAGTGGGTGCTGTTTTGATTAGAGCTTAAGATAAACTAAAATGCCACGAAGTATAGAAATCATGGTTTGGACTTGTGTTACATGTGTCAGATGTTACCTGAGTCTTCCCTGCATTAGTAGCTCCATTTTATTATTATTATTAAAGTGTGCAGGTAGAACTTAACACTCTTGGAAAATAATTCTGAGGACTTTAATAGCCCTGAGTCATATGATTCCCAACTAAGCCTAAGCCACCAAGAATCCTACTGATTGGCCAAGTTCAGATCAGAACTTATTGAGTGAAAGCAGGAAGACTGTACACGAGAGTGCATCACAAGACAGACAGAAATACACATTCTACTCAAACCATCTTAATCCTTTGTTTCTTATGTTATCCCACCAAGTTTCAAAAAACTTTTAGAATATTATCACTGTCCGTGGTTGTATTCAGATATAATCACAGAAAATAACTGTTTAACAGATGAAATCTAAAACATTTTAAGCTACTAGTTTATAGACTGCCCATTCACAACCAAACACTGCATTTTAAATGGGGGGTGGTGGTAGTTGTGGTGGTATTATTGCCTTTTATATTTAAAAAAGTGTGTTATTACAACTAAATTGTTATAAAACACAATAAAAAATTGTGAAAAACTCAGGTCTACCTAAGGAAGTGTCTTCTTTGTGGAAAAAATTACACACACATATGTTTATATATGTGTGTGTGTGTGTGTGTGTGTGTGTGTGTGTGTGTATATATATATTTTGTTTTTTTTTTTCTTTCCTCCTAACAAGTCCAAGCTAGGTTGAAATAATCTACCAGGAGGCTGCTCCTATGCAAGACAATGAGAAAAGATCTGGAATCTCACTATAATAACTGCAGGTGGTAAAGAAGCACTCTTCATGGATTGCTGCTTTCTTCTAAAATAATTGAAAGCCCAGAAACATACCCTAACAACTTAACTTATTACTTAAAACAGATCCAGGGTTGGTTCATATAGGGAAAACCAGGGAATAGAGAGAAAGATTCTTCTCCTCAAGCAGCAATGCTCTCAACATGCACCAGGACGGTTGTCCTATTATAAACATTTTATCTCCTCCAAAGCTGAAGGGTATTTTATCCTTTGGGTTAATTAAAATGTAAAGTTTCCCTTTCCTTTACCCATTTTTTTCTACTAATATCCGTTCCATATCATTTGCATATTTCAGTTGTCATTTGTTCCCTTTTTGTCTACTACCTTAGAATTTTGTATTTTTTAAAAGCTCATAATGTATACAATCCACCTTCTTCATGAATGTTCTGTGCCTTCCCTCATATAGCATATTGTGGCACTTCCATCAGTCAAAGGTGATTAAAATTATAGAAGGAATCAATATTTCCAATCACCATGCCTAGAGCTTGGGCAGCTGTCATTCAGGTGATTCGTAACACCTGTTAAGGTTGTTGGGCAAGTATATCATCCACAGCAAAGAGCACGAAATAATTAAATAGCAAGATCCTTTGTGAGAATGTATTTAAATGTGAGAATGTATTTAAAGTTTAACATAAAACATGTCAGGACCACTATGTTCTGTCCAATAGCAGTTCTGGATGTTTAAGGAAACATTGAGGAATTTATTATGACCATTGTTTAAGATAAAAAAAAAATAACTTCTTTTCTACCTTCATCACTATAGCACAATAGTTCAGGACAATAAGACACTCAGATTAGACACACACACACATATTATTTCAGAAATAGCAAATAATAGTAGATATCCTGTAGAACACACAGGAAGCAGCAACTCTCTCTGGCAATAAAATTGATAAAAACTATACTTAAAATGAACTTTGAATAAATACATGAGCAAAGCATGGGAGTAAAACCCTGATACACAAGAGTACACCATTCCATGTAAACTGTCAGTGACCAGGGCCATCATCGGACAAGAGCAATATACAGAGCACAAAACAATCCAAGCAAAGAAATCCACATAAAAAAGGAGAAAGAACGTCTTAGTAACAGCAGGGCTTTTCTGAGAAGACCTCAGCCTTGACATCAGAACACCACAGTATCATGGTTGTTCTGTAAGGATCTGCTCATGGTAGCTGAATGACAGAATATGAAAAGATCTCATTGTGACATAGGAAAAAAACAAAACAAAACAAAAACCCATTGTGCTTTGTCATAAATACGTAGACAGAGTGGTCCCTGTCAGTTCAATGCAGTCAAGATTTTTATATTGAGATTAGAAAATACTAGGTAAATTGCACTTAATACAGAATGTTGCTTTAGTAAAGCACAAAACTGTCTGAAACTAGGTTTACTTCAAGTGTGGATTATAAGAAAATGTAGGTCCATGATACTCAAAACGTTAGTTTTTTAAAAATTATAAATTGGTTTATCTAGGGAGCAATAAAATTATGAAAACCCTACTTATAAAGCTAAAATAACATATTATATATATATATAGGTATCTTAGGGATTAAGAACAAAGGATAGATATAAATTTATTATTTCCTTCAACCAATTATGATTATTTTGTTACTGACTCATTTTAAACTTCATGTCTTAAAATATTTGATTATTTAGTTTTTACTTAGTCCTCTCCATTAGGTATTTTTCATGGTCTCTATAATCATCTGTTCCAGCATGTATCCGCTTTCTCTTTGGAATGCTGTTGTTTCTTCTGACCATCTCTTTGTCACTGAGCCTGAATGCCATAGTCATTTGCAAGTTTCTTCTAGCTAGCTCGCTCATTCATCTATCTGGTCATCTAAGGGATCTCAAATCTTTTGTTAAACATTGTTGAGAGAATATAAATAATAAGTCTATGGTGATCTTTTTGGGTGTTGATTCACCTTCTACACCCTTCTTCCTGGACTAAATAATTGTCTTTTAAATTAAATTAATGAAGATAGAGTTCTCTGGTGGCCTAGTGGTTAGGATTCTGGGCTTTCACTGCGGTGGCCCGGGATCAGTCCCTGGTTGGGGAACTGAGATCCCGCAAGCTGTGTGACAAAAATATCAAGAAAGATAATCACATTTTGCCATTCCCATGTTATTACTTATAGGCCATTAATTGATCCCTTCATTCTTTCAATAAATGTTATGGAACATTTGCTATATTCTTGAAATTTTTCTAAGTACAAATGATACAAAGATAACTGCAGTATAATACCTGTCCTCAAGGAGCTCACAACCAAATATAAAACACTCAAATTTTGTACAATGTAAATAATGAACCACATTCTTAATTATGGAACACATATACTGTTAAAAAGAAACTACAGGCCCAAAATGGAGTCACTTGTGCTAAGCCCATGTCACTAAACCAAGACTTGATTAATACCAAACCTAACTGTAGTCTCAAACTTCCCCAGGAATGTAATCTCAATTGGTCAGTCTAAATTCTCCTGGTCCGCACAAGTGAGGTAATCTGCCTTATAGACTTTCTTGTCCCCTAAAGGAAGTTAACCTTGCCTAAAATAATCCTTTGTCCTTTATGACTTCCTTGCCCCACAACCACTGTGACTTTTAAAATCTTTCTCTTCTATAGCTCTTTGGAGCTCCTTTCTATTTGCTGGATGGGATACTGCAATCATCTGAATTATCTAATAAAGATAGATCTTTTAATTTACTCAGTTGAATTTTGTCTTTTAGCAGATTTGGTGGCTGTGATGGGATTCAAAGCAAAATTCTGACAGCATTCAGGGATAACAAGAAACACAGGCATGGTACCCTGTGAACCATTGAGTTCACTGTCTTTCTCACCATTTGCAAAAGGTGTAAATAAAGTCCTTTCCATTCTGAGTTCCACTTTCTTTGCATTGATTTCCTCATCTAATTGGCCAGGCTTCACATGGCCCGTCAGCTTGAGCTGGCAGATGTTTCTGCTGGGAACCCAAGCCCCTAGACTATATTTTGGACCACAGTTTTCAAGGTTTTGAGTGGGACTCCCCAGTCCTTAATTCTACCCCCAGATCCATGTAGGAACTGTTAGTGGCAGTGTGCAGTTCCCCATTTAATGTGAATAACAGTCCGAAGTTATCATTTGTTGAGATCTTCAATCCTTTCCCAGTATAAGGTTCCACAGTAGGGAATTAGTGTTGCACACAGCATCTTTTTTGACCAGGATGCAGTAACACTCTTGGTTAATGCTGATATATTAGGGTGCGAATGTTTGTTTTATATAACTAAAGGCTAATTGCTAATGGGAAACTTGAAGTCAAAGAAGCCAGAAAAATTGGTGGACATGGATTGAACATTTAAGAGCTGTTAGAACACTTGCCACCAAAGTTCACATGTTAGGTCACAGAATGGTTTAGATGGACCTTAGATCACCTGCCAATCTCAAGAAAATTTCCATGCAACAAGGTATACTGTAAAATATAACAGTGTTTCCAACCCAGCAAAAAATCCCTCTTAGGTATTAGCTTGGTTCCAAGAGACCCAAATTAGATTTTAAAAAATATGTATAATAAAAAAAATAAATAAAAATGGGATCCTTAAAATCCAAAGAGTAAAGTGTGCCATCTTCCAGCATCCCTGCTTATTTTATGTCTAAGAACTTCAGTCCTGAAAGCTATAAATACCTTTAAAACATGGCCAAAATCTTAATAAAGACAGCCTAGAATTTTGTGTCCTGAGAACTTGGCTCAGCAACCATCAGGTTGGAGGCCCCAAAATATGGCTGGACAGATATGTGGGTTGAACTCCAGTTGTAAACTCCAGTTGAACTCCTACCAAACTGCTGCCAGCCCTCAGGGGAATTTATAATCTAGAATTACCATGCCATGAGGTAACTGGATAATTACCAACTATGAGGAACATAACATTATGAGGAATGTTCCAATTAGATAAAAGTGTTTAAGAAGTACAGAAAGTAGGTGTTCCCAAATTAACCAAACAGAATGGATACTAATTTAATTGGTATGCAGAAGCCTCCAAAATAGCTTCATTGAAAGATTCATTGCAAAAGGCAAATGAAAAATTAGATATAAGAGGTACCTGAACACATTAAGACTTATGCAACTCCTAATGCTTCCCTTTATCTTCCTTTACTTGGGTACTCAGTCTAGTAATCCTTTGTCTGAATTGTCTGTCCACTCTGAAGAGACTACAAGACCATAAACAAAATTTTGCCAATTAACAGCCTTATAGACACCTTCATGATAAGACTTTGAGGGAGTTTTCTGGTAAACTGCTAAGTTATTCCATTAAACAGACAAGGGGAATCTAAAATTAATAAAAAACCTTTCCAAATTTTGATAAATACTGAAGCTACAGATGGGATTCTGGAAAAACTGGCAGAAGCCAGCCAAGGGTGAGAATTTTTACCAGAACCAGCCCTTTCAGATTTCTGTCTGTAGTACCTGGTAGAAAGAAAGAAATAGAATATCTTTTGCACCCTTTTTGGGGATGACTTTTGAGTCCAAGGGTGGTTTAATGCTGCCAGAAATACTTACTGTTTGTCCCACCTGAAAACTGACAAGGTATTTGACAGGATTTAATAACTGTATAATCAGAAATTTGGCTAAACTGGAAATATTCAGAGCCTGATAGCAATTTTTTTGGCCTCCTCCCCTAAGCTAAATGTACCCAGAGGGAAAGAGAAAACTTCTAAAGCCCTTGTAAAAGGATTTACGGATGGATCAACCTATGATGTCATAAGTTGCAAACCAATGCTTCGAGGAATTAAAAACAACTGTCCTTATCTTACAAATCTCTGCAAAACCAGAAATGCAGATCAAGACACAGTTCAAGGTCCACCTATATCTTTTTACCAATCCTCAAACGTCCCCTATTTATTTAAAAAGGCTTTTAAAATCCTGGCCTTAGAATACCAAAGTCCTTCTTGGTGGAACTTACATTCTCTGAGATGTAATATTTACCTAGTCTTCTCCAGGAACTCTTATCTACACCATCCCCAATTCCTAAGACTGAAGAGGACTGAAAAAGAGAAGGAAAAAAAAAGGGGCTTTAAAAAATATTTAAACTGTTTCTCAGCTTCCATAAGATTATTTGTTACGGACAAATACAAATCTTATGTGTCTTTCCCACAAATAGTAGAAAAAGCTTTAGCAACCTGAACAGGTAAACTTAACTTATGCCAGCTGTTCCTGCATAAGCTAGTGAGTTTTGCATTATCATACTCGACTCATGGCTAATATTTTAAAATAAAACTATAGTCTCTGCATCTGTCTGTATGTTTATGTGTGTCTATATATATGTGTCATAGATGTGTGGTATTTTCTACCTTCAGATGGTACTCCCAAAATTAATTTCTAAAAAGAGCTCTAGGGACTTCCTTGGTGGTCCAGTGGTAAAGAATCTGCCTTCCATTGCAGGGGATGTGGGTTTGATCCATGGTCGGGGAACTAAGATCCCACATGCCTCAGGGCAACTAAGCTCTCACGCCTCAACAAGAGAGCCCATGTGCCAGAAACTACAGAGCCCATGCGCCCTGGAGCCCATGTGCCACAAATAGAGAGAGAAAACCCATGTGCCAGAACTAGAGAGAAGCCTGTGCAGTGCAACGAAGAGCTGGTGCACCGCAACTGAGACCTGATGCAGCCAAAAAATAATAAAGAAAATAATAAATACATATTAAAAACAAATTGTTCCTCTAAAAGGAGCTCTACTTAATTAGTTTAAAGAAAATAAAACTGTTTATATAAATTAAACTCTCAGAAATAGAAACTAACCCACATGTTTTTCAGGTTCACATAATCTAAAATAATGTTTAGTAAATGAAACTAATCTAAGTTATTGGTTTAATCAAAAGAGGCATGTCTTTACTTACCAGCATTAAATATAATATTTTTACTCTACCTAGGCTCAGGTCAAATTAGTCCAGGTTATCTCTTAAAAAAAATTTGACAGCAAGAAAAATAGCTTGGGATGGTTGCTGACTTTGTCTAATGTCTCTTAAAGTTTTCATGGGTAGTCTAAACATAATTGTTAAGAACAAGTATATTAAATAGATCTGTAAGTAGGATACGAAGTTTATAGGTGAACTTTTTCAATAGTTTCCCCAAATCTTTTTGGTAACCTGAAACCTTAAAGTTTTGCTAAGCTAAATTAAATCATTAAATATCTGGATCATTTCCAAATAAAATACTGAAACATTAATTACTAGACATAGATTTGTCTATTTTTGTCTCATTACAGAGAAATTAAAGATACCTTTGTATTTGTTAGTAAAAATATCTTGTACCACATTGAGAAATTTACAATGAAAAAGCATCTTTATAAAATAAATGTAGATTTAAATTTATTAAGTGAATGAGTTTCAATATCAAAGTAAGCTGGTATAAAATCAGAATTTGGTTTTCTCTCAATTAAAAAGACGAAGTTTAATTGGATATTTGGCCTACTCTTAATAAGCGATTTTAAGTAAAAAGTAAAATATAAAGTAAAAATATAAAATAAAAAGTAAAAAGTAAAGTAAAATATTTTCTTAACATCTTAAAATAATCTGCCTAGAAAACAAAAATCTTGTGTCTTGTCAAAATAATTACCTATGTTCCATGTTGTCTTTGATTACTTAGGTAAACCTAGTTCTCTTGATACTAAAAGAGCTAAGTTTTTCTCAGAACTGTGTAACCTTCTATATTTGCCTGTGAAGTGTTACTTTGGTTAAACAGTTAACTAAGTATTGTTGCACAGTGACCTATGTTTCTATTTGACCAAGTGTTTTAAAATCTTTTTGATATTCTTGACAAACTTCCCAAAAATATAATTCTAAAGGAAGACTTTTTGCCCTCAAACTAACTTTGGGATTTTCTAGAGGGTCAGTGGAACATCTCAGAAGATTTGTTCTCTCTCCTTATAAAAAAAGAGATGTTAAACTAATTAGGATAATTTAATATGTTAAAGTACGTGGGACCATTGTCAAATAAGAAGTAATACTAAGCCTTCTTAATGTTATAACTGTGTAGGTATATGTTATAAGTGTTCCAGAAATTGTGTTAAATTCCTGAAAGTCTAATATGTCCTGTTATAATGTTATCAGTCATACTTCCAGTTATCATCTTAAAATTTTGTATGTCAGAGAAATAACCAAATTTCCTTATCAATTCTATTGTAATAAAGTCTCATTAGATCTTTAACAATGGGCATTTTTAAGTCTTTTGTCATTTACAAACAGTTATTGTTTTATTCTGATACTTTACAAAAATGTTTCTGCAAAAGTACTTCATCTTCAAGAAGATTAAAGAAAAGGATTTCAACAAGTACAGATTTTTCATAATTTTAAGCTCATAAAACTGAACTGAGTAAGGGTTTCCAGAACTAATGGAAAACTGGATTCAAGCAGAGGAAGAATTAATAACAGGGGGTTGAATGAACTGAGGAAGATGATTATAATTCTTATTACTTTTTGTTTGAAACATTGCTGGTTACTTAATGTTTTCTTTTTCCAGATTTAAGAACACTTTTTCTCTTAAGCTACCTATGAATTATAGCAATTTGTTAAAACATACCTTTATAGATTAAGATAAACCATTTACTTTTTTGCCCAAACTGATCCCTCCAAAATTCAGAAAAGCTTGAATATTCTTTTCATGGCAATACAGATACAGTTAATGATCTGCATAGGCTGAATAATAATCTGTTCTCCTTGTAACAGGACTTGGAAAAATTGACGTGATACCTTTTTTACAAGGTTCTAACAAAGCAGTAGTTTTAAAAAGAGCTTATATGGTAAATCACTTTTCTTGCTGCAGTTATGAACATAATCAGGTCAAGTTTAATGCATACAAATTAGTTTTACTATGACTATGTTTGGGAAAAAATGGGGTAACTATAGAGAAAAAATTTTTTTGCTGTTTGCACCTTTGTACATATTAGATTCTAGTTGTTTTGTTATATACCTATAACCTGAACTGGATCCTGAATTCTTCTAGTTTCCTCAAATATCTGACTATGACTCTCCAGACGAACACTTCCAATTTTCTTCTCCCCCTCCTGATTTTGAATCATTAAGAACAAATACTCCTCTTGAATCTCCTTGGAAGGGACTATATACATCATCCTCCCTACCCAGATGGCAGCCAAACTTCAGGGATTTGAACATTGGATAAATATCTCACAACTGAAGAAGGCTCCATCTGACAACTGGCCCTATACAAATGCTGGACTCCTTCAAATCAAATTGACTAGGAAGAGAAGTAGCTAACACTAAAGTAGACTGCTTCCTCCCAAGACGCCAGATCAAGACTTCATACATTAAACATGAAACCGTTTTTTCTTCTGTTTCTTTCCTTTACTCTGGCATTGGCCTGGGATGATAACACCATTATATCTCCCAGGCCATTGCTAATGGGGTTAACCTCTAGAATTTAGAACAACTTTTTATTTCAGGCTAGGAGAAAACCTAACTGATCCCTGGCTTGAATGGGCAAATGTAACAATCTCTACAAATGAATTAATTACCAGTGTCAGCTTACTGGAAATGGTTTGTGCCCCAACAGTATTTATCTTTGTCTATGGTGGTTATCATTCTCCTTATTAATGCCCAGATAGCTGGTGCATAGCCAGGCAATGTCTTAGGTTATCTAACTGTGCTTCTAATTTTCCTAAAAATGAACAAAGCCACCTCATTGGTTGACTCCCCTAGAATTACATCATTGAGTTAGAAAGGATTTACCAGGAGGCAGTCATGACTCAGGATTTGCTCCTTTTGGCAGGGCTATACTTCACTGGTTAGGAGTAAATGTAAGTGAGAATATGATCAGAAACCTCTACTTAACTCTTGAAGACATTGCAGAAACTGTTGCTAAGAGCTGCCTCCCAAAAAAAATCCCTAGATTCTCTGGTCAACATTGTTTTTATAATAGAATAGTCTTTGATTATCTATTAACTGAGCAGGGAGGTGTCTGAGTTGTAGACAACACCACTTGATGCACCTAGATTAACATTTTTGGGGGAACTGAAACTCAGTTACATAAGATCACTGTGCAAGCCACTTGGCTTAAAAGGGTGACTCTTTCACTGGGATCTTTCTTTGATTTACTTGATTGTGACTGGTTTGTGTATTGGGGACCATGGCTTTGAAGTGCACTCCAAACATTGGAAATTATCCTGTTTATAATAGCCATCATAATCTCTCTGGTGCACTGTATTCTCTCAAGAGCTTTAAATGCATATTTCCATCTGAAAATGATATCCCCAAGACTGGAACATCAAAAAGGGAGTGGAGAATTACTGCCTTAAAAATTGTAAGCCCAAAGTCATAACCTGTGAATATTACAGAGATTAGACAAAAAATGTCATGACCTGAGAATACTACACACAAGATCAACAAAAGCTATGAGAACTACAGAGCTGTAGCTGAGAGTGGAACTAATGCCTTAATTTTTTATCACCTCTCTCAATTAAGCTTAGAGTCTGATCAAAAGGGGGGAATTGTTAAAAAGAAACAATGGGCCCAAAATGGAGTTACTTGTGCTAAGCCTGCATCACCAAACAAAGACTTATTACCTAACCTAACTGCAGTTTCAACTTTCCCCAGGAATATAATCTCAATAGGTCAGTCTGAAACTTCCTGGTCAGCACCAGTGAGGTAATCTGCCTAATAGACGTTTTTGTCCCCCAAAAGGAATGTGACCTTGCCCAAAATAATCTTTTTTGACTTGATTTCAGTTGATCTCTTTATATAGGATTAAACAATTATAAACGATAATGGAAAATAGTTTCTAAAAATTTGGTAAATTTATTGAAGTAAAAAGGAAAAGGCAAAGTCAAATAAAGCATATATATACAGATGTGTGTGTGTGTACGTGCATAGCAAGTGCATGTGTTTGAGTGAATGTGTATGAGTGTAAACTAAAAAATAGGGACAGATTTTGTGGGACTCGAGGGACATTGTTCCAGCTAATGATTAAGAACTCTCCAGACAATAGGGGCTTCTTAGACAATGGGTGAATTTCCAGGATGTCCGGCCCCCTTCCGAGAAGGAGGGAGATAAACAAAATGTAAAAAAAGGTATCTGTCAAAGACCAATCAGGAAGCTGGGGACAAGTTCCCTCTCTGGTCCGAGCCTAAGCCGGGACCAATCAGCAGGAAAACACAACCAAATCTACAATTTACATACGGGGAAGTGGGAACCTATAAAACTGACATATTCGCGCCCAAAAGGGGTTCCTTCTTCGACCTCCTGCATGAGGACCAAGGAACCCCGGTGCACCGGCCTTCAATAAACCTCTTGCGTTTTGCATCGACTTCCGACTCTTGTTGTTTCCTGGGCGAGTCGAAACTCCTAGGAGACCACGCAGGTCTAACAATTTCACATGTATTTGAGAGAGAGATTAAAGAAAATATTCATAACGTGGAAATAATTATAACTATTATCTTCTTTTTGAAAAACTAGTTTTGTCTCTGACTATAAAATATATGTTTTAAACAAAATGCCACAGTGAAGTTAAATTATATTGGGTCTTACAAATAGATTTATTCATTTAATAAACATTTATTGAGCACTTCTGGCAGCCAGATACTCTAAAGGATAGCATATGTAGTCTTTAAGATATAAAAACTACTGTTTTATTACTGATTCTTTTTGGTCATTGCTGGTAAAGGGGAGCAGAATTTGTCACCCTCAAATATGCCTATTTGGCATAAGAATTATTTTAAGCTGATTATTTTTAAGAAACAGCAAACACAAGAAAAGCACTAAAAGCTTAGTAGAAGTTACCTTTTGTAAGAAACATTTACATTTTTAAGAGAAATCTCCATTCATAAGGTTGTCTCCCTCTCTGTACCAGAAAGAGAGGAATGACCAAATCTCTAGAACTTAACAATGGCGAAGGTAATGACTTAAATCTGCATAACAACCATACCCTCATTTATTGTGCTTTTCCTGATAGTCTCCAAAAACTGGATCCCCCATCCCCCAACATCTTCTTTTGTCTTTAGCTGGACATGGCATTTAAGGTGGTGACTTGGGCCATTTTGGGGAGTTACTTAGTTTTCCCGAGTTTCTCCCATGCATATGGGAGGTATACATTGTTATTAAACTTCTGTTTAATAACTGTTTTCTCCTATTAATCTGTCTTTTATTACGGGGGGGGGGTGGGGGTGGTCTCAGCCAAGAACCTAGAAGGGTAGAGGGAAAATTATTTTTCTTCTTCCATACTGGTGCAACACAATTCCGTCTTCTCTCTATATAATGGTGTGTGTGTGTGCATCTCCACATGAACATTGTATGTAACATATCTCATCTTTCTGATTTTGAGGACCAACAGAGGAACTAGTTCCCTGATGAAAATATGCTCTCCTTACCCTCTCCATTCCCCACTAATCACCACTACCCAAAATATTTGGTTTGGTGGTTTGTCTTTTGTTCTGAGACTAGGATATCTTTGCATTGAAAAATGGCAATGGGGATGAGAATTTTTTTAAATGGAGTACTGAAGGAAGGGAGGGATGAATAGGCACAGCACAGAGGACTTTTAAGGCAGTGTAACTATTCTATATTGTACTGTAATAGTGGATACATGCTGTGATACATTTGTCAGAACTATAGAAGGTACAACACAAAAAAGTGAATCCTAATGTAAACTACGGACTTGCAAGATGTTAGTAATAGGGGCAACTGAGTAAAAACAAAAAGTAGTGCTGAACTACTTTTCTTGGGCTCCGAAGTTTCAAAGTTCATAGACAGCAGGGTTTCTAAAACACAGTTTCAAATAAAAATCACCTAGGGAGCTTGAAACAATTTTAATGGCTAGGGCAATCATAAAACTGGTAATGTCATAATTCTGGGGGTGGTGCCCAAGTAGGTAGATTTACCTTAACGTTCTCTAATGTTAAGTCAAGGTTAGAGTTACCAATATAAGAAAATCATGTCATAATTAAAGGCATTTAAACCACTGTAGTGGGTAAATATTTTGTTAAAAGTCATACAGGACTTTGTCAAATTAAAAGAACATTATGTACTTGTAATTTATATATTAATGTGAAGAAAGTATGAAGGACCATTTTTTCTTCCTTTGCACCTGGGCTCTAGTAATTGAATATAATAAAACTTAAGTTTAAATCTTCCAATTATGTTGGTCTAAGAGTACTTTTAAAACCACCTCTGAAAGACTGAATGAGACCACTGAAAAAGAAAAATAACAACAATGACAACAGTAGAAATTCAGGAAACTGTCCCAGTAAAATTCAGTAAAATGATGTGTGAGCAAATTAAACTGCTACTTCAAACTGGTCAGGATTTGGCCTAGCACACAGTTCTTTGGAATTCAGTAGAGCAGTAGCTAATTATTTCATGCATATGTAGAGTTCTCCCTGTATCAATTATTTTTTCTTCACTTACTACTGTGTTTTCTTCAAAAAGGTTTCTTAAGACATTATATATTCTCTACTCTTAAGTTTTCTGATGTGTCTATAAGTCTACTTTATTAAGTCATACAATGTGGTTTATAGAAATAATAATCAAGGAATCGAGGAATAATATTCCTTGATTATTCTTTAAAATAAAAAATCATACTGTTCTCTTATGTACACTACAATTGAAGCTTTTTACTTTTCATTTCATTCTTTTTTCTCTTTGGTAAAAAAAAGTTTTAATCAACCATCTCCTACTGAATTTTTCATTTTGTGTAATACTAGAACATTTGTTTAGAATGAAAGAAGAGACATTTTTCTGGTATGGTAGTTACACTTTATTTTTAACTTATATTTATTCATTTGCTAAGTGGCAGTGCTAACAACATACCTACACCTTCAGCACATTTCATAAAACTGCTAGTCTCTCATTTGTAAACTTCCAGCCGAAAATTTGTAAAGCAAGTGGAAAAAAAACACAAAATATATTGTTTTTTTTTGTTTTTTTGCGGTACATGGACCTCTCACTGTTGTGGCCTCTCCCATTGCAGAGCACAGGCTCCGTACACGCAGGCTCAGTGGCCATGGCTCATGGGCCCAGCCGCTCCATGGCATGTGGGATCTTCCCGGACCAGGGCACGAACCCATGTCCCCTCCATCGGCAGGCGGACTCTCAACCACTGCACCACCAGGGAAGCCCAGGACACACATTTTTAAAGTGATGAATTACTAACAAGTAAAGAAAATGTGAAGTTGCAGTGAATGCGCAGTTGCGAAAAAGAGCTCTGATCTACAGTGCTTGCTTTCATAACTGAAGAAATGCTCATCTCCTGTGGGTGGGATCATCCTCGTTCTTTCTGTACATTACAGGTGATTAGGACTAGATGTCCCTCTACACAAGCTGAGGATATTGAATTGTTGAATAAAAATATGTTTAACTAAGATATACTTTGAGAGCCACACTTTTAGGAATGGAAAAAGTAGATGGAGGATAAGGGCAGAGATGGAATGGGAGGTAGTAGATGTGACAGAAGTGATGAAGTAAAGAGAAGTAGGGATGGGTCAGAAGAGGAAGGGAGAGAAGGTGAAAATTGGGGTGGAGATAAGGCAAGTGGGGAAGGGGAGACATAGCAGGAAACACAGAGGTGAGACTATGGGGAGAGGAGACGGTAGAGAGAGAAGAAAAGGGTGAGGTGGAGAGGCAAGGAGATAGGAGGACAAGCTGAGCATTTAATTATGAGACCATATGCTATAAAGCAATATTGGCAGCAAAAATGACAAGACGTGACGTCAAGACATGACTTTGCAAATGCTTGGCCCAATTCCAATCTTTTGTGTCACTAAGATGTTTCTTAGTTTGTAGCTTATATTAGATGTAGAGAAATTAGGAAAACTTTTTTTGTTTTAAACTCAAGAAGATCCCATATCCACTAGTATGGGTGCTGCTATACATGAGCACAAGTTGAATTTGAATAAATTGTAAATGAATGAAGTAGAAATCTGGGAGTGATTGTGTTCATTTGGAGTTTGAATTTAACATCAATACAAAGAAAGGTATTAAGCTAAGCTTCCATGTATGACTCTATATGAATACTTTATGGTCAAGAAATGACAGATTCAACATTTTTTGATTCATCGATGTTACTTATTATGTAATATCGATTATATATATACATACATATGTAATATGTATTAAAGAAAGGTTATGATTTATTCAAATGTCATCTAATCCTGAAGGTATCCTTTTTAGGATGTGGAAGTCTCTGAAGAATACTAAATATATTATTTATAACATTAAATATAAGAGTTTAAAATACCGGTAAAAGAGTCCTCTCTTTGGGTCAATTACATTTCTTCCTACTATTATTCACAAATGCTTAAACACTTCCAACATTCTTCAGAAGCCTGGAACACCAAATGGAAATTCAAGTTCCATACGGGGGTATGACTGCAGATGTTGAATTGCTACTGCTTAGAATCACTTTTATACCTTGGGCCACTTATTCTTTATAGTCCACATGCTGAAGCAAATAATGCATTTGGAGGAATGTGTACTTTATTTCTGTCATAACCTGATGGAAAAAAAGATATGAGCCAGGTGTGGGTGAGGGAGCTTTGTTGACCTGGGAGAGGCCTTCTGTGAACACAAATTGTTAGTCCTAACAAGGACTCAGGGCTGAGACCCAGGCTCACTGGAGAACTAGAGAGGCTCATGGACCCAGGGGAGGGCCATGGGAAGGCTGAAGCTGAGAAGTTCCAGATGGTAAATGTAGGCAGTAAGGATATTTCTAAGAAGCAGCAGCTGGCCACA
Source organism: Globicephala melas (assembly GCF_963455315.2). Lineage (NCBI taxonomy): Eukaryota > Metazoa > Chordata > Mammalia > Artiodactyla > Delphinidae > Globicephala > Globicephala melas. The sequence continues at coordinate 78,819,502 of NC_083316.1, read as the reverse complement.
TAGAAAGGGTAAAGATCTATGAGCAATAAATCTAGATGTAAAAGTTAACTCTTAGAATAGGGATTAGGTATCTGGGCAGAGAAAGAAAGCCAAAGAGACTGCCTTTGTGAGAGAAGCAAGACATATGTGCACAGTAGCCACTGAATCCTTCCTCTGTTACTTACTAGCCAGATCACCCTGGGCAAGTTACACATTCTCAGTTTTGTCATCTATTAAATCAGAATGAAACCTAATTGGGTTGTTGGAAAAATTAAATGAGGTAACATTTGTAATGTTGCTTTGTAAACTGTTAAGCTCTTTTACAGATGACATTTATTTTTAGATAAGTGCAAATTTCTTCACGGAGATGAAAGAATTTATGTGAAAAAGCTAATTTTATCTGTTAGCATTCTGAGGGAGGAGCAGCTGATTAACTTTTTAAATTAATCTTTTATTTTGAGATAACTGTGGGTTCGTATGCAGCTGTAAAAAATAATGCAGAGAAATCTCACATTTTTGACACTGTTTCTGTCAAAAGTAATGTCTTTCAAAACTATAGTAAAAAAGGACAACCAAGATAATGACAAAATGATACATTCAAGATACAGAATACATCCATTGCCATGAGGATCTTTGGTGTTGCTTTTATACCACACCCACCTCCTTCCTACAATACACTTCTATCTCCATTCCTGACCCCTAGCAATCATTAAACTGTCCTCCATTTCTACAATTTGTCATTTAAAGAATATTATATAAACGGAATCATGGGATTGCCTTTTTCTACTCAGCATTTGGTGCAACAGGAATTCTCATTCATTGCTTTTGGGAATACAAAATGGCCCAGACAACTCAGAATATAGTTTAACAGTTTCTTACAAAACTAAACACACTCTTGCTATACAATCTAGCAATCATACTTCTTGGTATTTACCCAAAAGAATTCAAAATGTATGTCTACATGTTTATAGAGACTTTATTCACAATTGCCAAAACTTGGACACAACATATTCTTCAGTAGGGGAATGAATAAATAAGCTGTGGTACACCCAGATCATGGAATATTATTTGGCCCTAAAAAAAAAGCTATCAAGCTATGAAAAGACATGAAGAAAACTTCATGTTTCAGGTTGCAGGCTTCTGCAGTGCTCTGTTCCAGATATATGGGAGGCTAAAAGGAAACTCAGAGAACTCATCACCTTCTAAATCCACAAGTCCTAAGGTTACTAGATTTTCTGCTTTTCAGTGTCTTGCTGTTTATTCTTGTGTTATGTCAAGGGATTTTTAGTTGTAAGGTCAGTATCTGGGAGAAGTGGAACTACTGATCCTTGGTCGAAACAGTTGATTAACTTTTAAGAACCAATACTTCAACTCCTTTTTTGGAATAGAGCAGTTTATAATCTACACAGTTTTCTCAATGCCCAGGTAACATCTGTATTCAGAACTTATGGGAACAGTATTTGATTCTTTAATCCTCTCACTTGTTTCTGACTGCCATTGCCTTTAATGGTCAGTTTTTGGCTGTTGCTTATGATTCACTCTTAGAGTTATGTCCATTCCCTTTTGACCTTTCAGTGTTAAGTAGCTTTTATAATATTGTCTTTACACAATACTAAAGCTTTCCTAATAGTTGAAATCTGGGATATTTTTTCTCAAATTCTTTTATTTTGAACTATAGATTTATAGTACTGATTTGTAATCACCTTGACTACGCTTAATGTTCTCTTATTTGGATTCACCTTAACTTAGTAAATTTGAATGTTAAAGTGGGAATGTGAAGATAAAATGTGTTAATGTGCTGCATGTTCTTTATAAAAAATCCTAAAAATATATTTATGATTCCTCTGTTTCTGACAAATAGATTTATTTTAAAAGAGACAAGAAAATGTAGCATCCAGTATAGAAATTTCATGAAGATTTTCTTTTAAGTAAATGTGTAGTTGATCCGTGAAGTAGATTTTTGTGCCTGGTCTTAATTTTTGCATAGGGAATTGTTGAACCCAGAATTCACCACTGAAACCAAGATTACACAGAAAGAATACAACTAGATTACCTCAAAAAATATTTGTTTCAGATGCATAATGAAGGCCAATATTTCTATGGTATTACAGAACAGAATTAAAATTATGAACACATTATGTTTGGTAATGATTAGTATTTCTTATCAGACCCCACCAAAATATTGTATTTCTTTTTTGTCAAGATACTCAAAACTATTCTCTTTAAGCATGCATCATACAGCAATTGTACACAATATCACCTTTTATTTTTGCATATCCCCAGAAAGATGGTGGTCTTTCAATTTCAGCAATAGCTAAACTCTTTTTTTTTTTTGTACCTGAGGGAAAGGGGAATGATTAACTGTATAAAAGGAATATATCTTCTATCTCCTATCCCAGTGGTTTTTGAAACTTGTCTGCACATTAGAACCAACTGGAAACTATCAAGAAACACTCATGTATGGATGTACTTCTGGAGATTCTGCTGTAACAGTGGAGCCTGGGTAGGAGCGTTGGTAATGGCTTTCCAGGAAATTCTAGGAGCACTGATTCATCTCTTGCATCTTGTAGGTGTTACATCTGTAATTATCTTCATTAAATAGAAATGAATCAGATTGAAATATTGATATTTTAGGAAGTATACATGTGCTTGCTATCAATAAGTATAACTGAATTAGCTGTGTTATTAAAAAAACAAAATTTTATTTTAAATAAGGAAAAATAATTTGAAGTTCAATAAAAAAAATCCAATTTTAGCACTTATATGTGCCTACTCATCACTGTAATTTGCAATCAAGATAGATCTTTATTGTATAAGAAAACAGGTTGTTTTCCATTCTCATTTACTTTTTTCTTCTTTTTTCTCCCTAGGATGTTGATTTAGAGATTCTTACACTCTTTAGATATTCTCCACATAGCACTGCTGAATGTGATATACTATAGCTTTCTAAGGGTCTATTAAGAATTATAGGAACACATGTGGATTAAATCCATATAGCTGGGCGCAGTACGGAGTGACTCATTTAAACTTGTTGTAAGCAACCATTTTGGAAGTCAAGATAGTTCAGGAACTTGGAATCAGACACAAATGATAAATATAAATTCAGATTCTTCCTCATACAACTACTTAATCACACAAAGCCATTTGCCTCACTAGGACTTAGTTTCCTAGTTTAGTAAATTGATGTAGTAACCCCTCAGAGACTCGGTTCATACTGACCTCTTAAGATGGTAAATTCCCTTGACCATGCAAATTGATATATGAATGCTATATAGTGGAACTGTCACTGTATCTTTTCTCTCTGAGAAATGGCCCCTATGATGGATATTTACCAGAAGTTTAAAAAAAATATTGCCCAATTTAACCAAATTATTGGTAAAGACAACTAAGGATCTGCCATTTCCAAAGCAATGCAGTGTATATAAGCATACCCTCAAGCAATATAGTATTAGTTCCATGCTCTCACTAGTTTATACTATAATTAAAGAGACAGGAACATATAAGCAGCAAATAACTAAAGGTGGAATGCATTGTATGTAATTAATAGGGTGAATTTAATAGAAGACGCAATGTTTTTCTATTGCTACTTTGTGTAATAAATTACCACAAACCTAGCGGCTTAAAACAATGCAAATTCATTATCTTAGAGTTCTGGAAGTCAGAAGTCCACAATACATCTCATTGTGCTAAAGTCATAGTGTCAGCAGGATTGTGTTCCTTTATGGAACTTCCAGAGGAGCATCTGTTCCTTTCCTTTTCCCACTTCTAAGGACCACATGGTTTTCTTGGCTTATGGTCCCCTTCCTCTATCTACAAAGCCAACAACATCAGGATGAATCCTCATCATTCTGCCATCACTCTGTCTCTCTCCTCTGCCTCCTTCTGCCACTTATAAGGACCCCTGTGATTACACTGGGCCTACTTGGAAAATGCAGGATCACCTCCCCTCTCAATGTCAGCTGATTAGCAACCTTAATTCTATCAGTAACCTGATTCCCCTTTGCCATATAACCTAACATATTCATATTTTCCAGGGATTAGGCTATGAGCATCTTTGGCAGTGGAGGGGAGCGTGGAGGAAGGATCTGGGGACATTATTCCATCTACCACAAAAGGTGTGCGAGAAGGAGCATTGGGCTGGAGAAGAAGGTCTATATAGAGGAGAGGAAGATGCATCTGAGGAAGTATTTTAGGATCAAATTGTTGAGGTTCTGAAAGACAAATGGAGGATTTTAGAATTTATCTAGAAGATCATTAGAAATGTCTGGCTGAAGAGAGAAATGATCAAAGCAAGCAAAATAAGAAGGTGAAGGAAAAAGCACTGTGCAAGTAAAATAGGAAGAAAAGTAGACCAGATGCAGGACGCCAGTCCTGGGCTCTGGCTGTGGTTCAGGTGTCTGATGGTAATGACTTGGGCCAGTGTGATAGAAGCAAGAATCGTTGACAGAGTCTGGCAGATAAGATGTGAAAATATACATGCCTCTGATGTTGCAAACCTGGGAAAGTAGAAAAGTTGTTTGCACCATTTATAGAAGTGAGGGAATTATTTTGTAATGAGGAAAATCATTAGAAGAAAGAATTCTTTACAGAAAATCCATTAAAAATATTCCATGACCAGCTAAGTATTTTTTCAATTAAGACTACAGTATATACTTTTTTAGAAAGAAGCTTGATGTTTACAGCAAAATTGAGAGAAAGATACAGAAATTTTCTGTATACTACCTGTCCCCACACATATATAGCCTCCCCCATTATCAACATCCTTCACCAGAGTGGTACCTTGGTTACAATTGATGAACCTACACTGACATATCATAATTACCCAAAGTTCTTAGTTTACATTATAGTTCACTCTTGGTGTTGTATATTCTGAGTTTGGACAAATGTATGACGTGTACTCATCATTATGTTACCATACAGAGTGTATTCACTGCCCTAAAAGTCCTCTCTGCTCCACCTGTTCATCCCTTCACTCTACTCCCTGCAGTCTCTGGCAACCACTGATCTTTTCAATCTCTCCATTGTTTTGCCTTTTCAAGAATGTCAAATGATGGGATCATACAGGATGTAGGCTTTTCAAATTGGCTTTTTTCATGTAGTAATAAGTTCTTTTTACTGTTGAATGATATTAATTGTTCGGATGAACCACAGTTTATTTATCCATTCATGTACTGAAGAACACCTTGGTTGCTTCCAAGTTTTGGCAATTAAATAAAGCTTTAATTAAATTTTGCAATTGAATGAAACTGCCATAAACATCTCTGTACAGGTTTTAGTGTAGACCAGTTTTCAGCTCTCTGGATAAATACCAAGGAGTACTATTTGCTGGACCATATGGTAAGAGTACGTTTAGTTTTGTAAGAAACCTCTAAACTACCTTCCAAAGTGGCTGTACTATTTTTCATACCCACCAGCAATGTACAGAGTGCCCGTTGCACCACATTCTCATTGGAATTTAGTGTTGTCAATGTCCAGATTTCAGACATTCTAATAGGTGTGTAGTAGTATCTTATTGTTGCTTTAATTTGCATTTCCCTGAAGACATATAATATGGAGCCTCCTTTCATAGGCTTAGTTGCATTCTTTGCATTTTCTTTGGTGAGATGTCTGTGAAGGTCTGTGATCCATTTTTTAAGCCAGTAGTTTGTTTTCTAATTGTTGAATTTTAAGAGTTCTTTGTATTTTTTGCATAACAGTCCTTTATCAGATATGCCTATTGCAAAATTTTTTCATATCCAGTCTGTGGCTTGTCTTCTCATTATTCCAATTTGCCTTTCACAGAGCAGAAGTTTTTTTTTTTTTTTTAATGAACTATAGCTTATCAATTATTTCTTTCATGGATTGTATCTCTGGTGTTGAATCTAAAAAGTCATTACAATACCCAAGGTCACCTAGGGTTTCTCCTATGTTATCTTGCAGTAGTTTTATAGTTTTGTGTTTTACATTTAGGTCTATGATCCATTTTGAGTTAACTTTTGTGAAGGGCGTAAAGTCTGTGTCTAGATTTACTTATTTGCATGTAGCTGTTTAACTGTTCCAACACTTTTGCTGAAGAGACTATCTTTGCTCCATTGCACTCCCTTTGCTTCTTTGCTAAAGATCAATTGACTATACGCATGTGGGTCTATTTCTGGGCTCTCTATTCTGTTCCACTGATCTATTTGTCTATTCTTTCACCAAATACCACACTATCTTGATTACTGTAGCTTTATATTAAGTGCTATTATCAGGTAGTGTCAGTCTTCAGAATTCATTCTTTTCCTTCAGTATTGAGTTGACTATTCTGGGTCTTTAGCCTCTCCTTATAAATTTTATGATCAATTTGTTTGTGAATTAACTTGCTGGGATTTTGAATGGGATTGTATTGAAACTGTAGATCAAGTTGAGAGGAACTGACATCGTGACAGTATTGAGTCTTCCTATCCATGAACATGGAACATCTATTTTTTTAGTTTTTCTCTGATATCTTTCATCAGATTTTTGTAGTTTTCTTCATATAGATCTTGCACATATTTTTGTTCGGTACATACCTAAGTATTTCATTTTTGGAGTGCTAATATTCAATATAAATGGTATTGGGTTTTAAAACGTCAAACTCCACTTGTACATTGCTACCATGTAGGAAAACAAATGACTTTTATAAATTAACCTTGTATCCTGCAATGTAGGATTATATATCCTATAATCACATATTAGTTCCAGGAATTTTTGTTAATTTTGGGGGGATTTTCTACATATATGATCATGTCATCTGTGAACAAAGACAGTTTTGTTTCTTCCTTCCCAATCTGTGTACCTTTTATTTCCTTTTCTCGTCTATTGTATTAGCTGTAACTTGCAGTATGGTGCTGAAAAGGAGTAGTGATCTTATTGAGAAAGCTTTGTATTTCTCACCACAGTGTTAGTTGTAAGTTTCCCTGTATTCTCAGTTTATGGAGAGGTTGTTTTGTTTGTTTGTTATTTGTTTGCTATTTAAGTCATGAAAGGGTGATGTATTTTGTCAAATGCTTTTCCTGCATCTATTGATATGATCATGTGATTTTTTTATCTTTCAGCCTATTGATGTGATAGATTACATTAACTGATTTTTAGATGTTGAACCAGCCTTGTATATCTGGCATAAATCCCACTTGGTTGTTGTATATAATTCTTTCTGTACATTGTTGGATTTAATTTTCTAATATTTTGCTGGGAATTTCTGCATATATGTTCATGAGATATATTGGTCTATAGTTTTCTCGTAATGTCTTTGGTTTTGGTATTAGGGTAATGATGGTATCATCAAATGAGTTACGAAGTACTCCCTCTTCTTGTATATTCTCAGAGATTGTACAAAATTGGTATAATTTCTTCCTTAAATGTTATTAGTTATTGGCATAATTTCTTCCTTAAATGTTATTAGAATAATAACAGGCTCACCTGAGCCTGATGCTTTCTCTTTGGAAGATTATTTATTATTGATTCAGTTTCTTTAATAGATACAACCCTATTCAGATTGTCCATTTCTTTCTGTGTCTTTCAAGGAACTGATCAGTTTCATCTAGATTATCATATTTGTGGGCATAGAATTGCTCATAGTATTTATTATTTTTTTAGTGCCCATATAATCTGTACTGATGTTCCCACTTTCATTCTGATATTAAAATGTGTCCTCTCTTTTGTCTTAGTTAGCCTGACTAGAGGTTTATTGATTTTACAGATCTTTCCAAAGAATGAGCTTTTGTTTTTGTTGATTTTTCTCTACTGATTTTCAGTTTTCAATTTCATTGATTTCTGCTCTAATTATTATTATTTTTTTCTTCTGCTTACTTTTGATTTAATTTGCTCTTCTTTTTCTAGTTTCCTAAGTTGAAACTTAGACTATTGATTTTAGATTTTTCTTCTTTTCTAAAATACTCATTCAATGCCATAAATTTCCCTCTGATCACTGCTTTGGTTATATCACACAAAATTTGATAACTTATATATTCGTTTTTCACTTGGCTTAAAATATTTCAAAATTTCTCTAGAGATTTCTATTTTGACTCATATGTTATTTAGAGATATGTTGTTTATAATCCAAATATTTGGGGATTAAATATTTCTTCATAAATGAAATGGATATTTTGGCATGTGTTCCTATTGTGCTTGCATATATTATATCTATTTTGTTAATACCACTATATTTCTAAAGAACTTATAGTCCTCATCTGATACTACCCTATCTTCATGCTTCATAGTCAGTTTTTCTTATTATCAAACGGTGAAACGTAGCCATAGGCATACTAGTTGAAGCACATTATTTTGGAAGAGTACTCAGAAGGCCTAAATCATCTTTATTTAGATAAAGTGACGTGTGGAACCAGCACTAGGGAACATTCTAGGTTGGAGATAACTATAAAATAATACTGGACATTTCAAACCTTAGAGAATAAATCTCCTAGGACTTTGTAACTCAAAGTGTAGTGTATGGACCATCACCATGAGCAATACCTGGGAGCTAGTTAAAAATGTACAGTCTTGGGCCCCTGTCTTGGATATTCTTAGTCATTCTACATTTTAATAAGGTTGCCAAGTAATTCATTTGCACATTAAAGTTTGAGAAGGACTGGTCTAGGGCCAGCAACTAAAACTGAAAATCCCTCTGGACCAAACAAACTCATATCTGAAACTGGTTAAGATCAATATGGGTTTTGGGATTTGTAAGAGAGAAAACTGAGCAACAGTCACCTAGAACAATTCTCCTCCTGGTAAAATACACTGATTGCTCGGTCTGAGTATTAGACACTGTTTTAATGAGACAAGTTAGTAATTATACATCTTTTAAGAGAGACAAACAAATATTTTTAAAATCTCACAAAAATACTAAATGTTGGATTATGCTTAGTGAAGTGAGACAGAAAAAGACAAAAACTCTATGTTATCACTTATATGTGGAATCTAAAAAATAAAACAAATGAATATAACAAACAGAAACAGGCTCACAGAACAAACCAATGATTATGGGGGGAGGGGGAAGGGACAACATAGGGGAAGGGGATTAAAAGATACAAACTATTATTTATAATATAAGCTACAAGGATATATTGTACTGTACAGTGAATATAGGCCAATATTTTATAATAACTTTGAAGTGTAATCTATAAATATATTGAATCACTATGCTGTAAACCTGGAACTAACATAATATTGTAAATCAGTTATACATCAATTTAAAAAGAAAAGAGTTTAGGAGAAAAAAATTTCATTCATTCATTTAACAAATATTTATTATCTACCTTATGCTAGTCACTGTTCAAGGCATTTGAAATACAGAAGAAAATAAAACAAAGAAAATATACTAAATGTTAATCAAATCAAAGAATTTAACCTTTAACTTTTGATAATGCTATTATTTCCATACAAGGTGTTTTTAACTATTATAGAATAAAGTCCAATCATAGTTTTTATTTGAGTGAATGATCAGATAAACCAGTATATAATAACCTAATTATATAAATTTAGGAAATATGCAATTTAGTCATTAAAAATTTAAAGATGCTGGCCTAGCTCATCGTGGGTTCCTCTTTGGTTTCTCTATTAGAGAGGTCCTACCAATTGCTTTGCCAGATCTGAGATGTAAGTTCTTTCTTTCATAGAAAATTAAATTCCCATTTAGAAATGTCTTACCGGCAAGACTCACTTTATGAGTCATTTACTAGATATTCCTGAGAATTATCTATTTTTAATATACTATTTCAATATACAGTCAGTTGTAGAATGCTTTTACATTTAAAATATGTAATTACATAGTAATTACCAATTTAATACATAGACAAAATTACAAAATAAGTATTTAAAATACTGTTAATTCCCCACTTGCAACCCAAGATACTCAAACATAATTCCACTGGAAATGAAACACACTCTAAGCAGATTTTATTGTGTACTGACATAAGAAACAGAAATGAAACAAAAATTCTCTTCATATGATAAGCATGCCTTGTTTCAAAAAATCCTGGGCATTCTTTAATTTTGTAAGAGACATTAGAGATACTTTCTTGAATGGAAGATTTTGCTGGAGTTTTATTTTCTCCCACCCAAAAAGACTGAAGTGGAGAAATGCTTTGGATTAATTAGAAAGTGACGTAACTAAACTAAACAAGGTGGCATGAGGTTTGTGTGTGCACAATTAAGGATAAAGATGCTGGTGATAGAGAGTATGTAATTATTACAGAGGATAAAGAGGGGATTAGAGTTAGATATGAATTCTTCCACTGTGTTAATGAGTCCTTTCTTCCTACCTCACCGTCATATTCCTTTAGTGTCTTACATCCCTTATACTTAAGATGAACTTAAAAATTGACCTACACTGTTCATCGGTGGTTTTGAGACAGCAGAGCACAGTTTTGTTAACAAACTTATTGGAGCATCTCAAGAGAAATGTGCTATTAAAAATACACTAAGAAGAAATATGCCCAGATATGACAAAAGAGTTGGAGGTATCCACACGTTCAACACGCAGAGTCTGAATAAGCCACTAAACATTTCAATGCCACCCTTCAGCATTCAAGAGAAGACTTAGAGTCCTTACACAGGCACATTCTGAGCTGTTTATTTTTTAGGAAGTGCTGACTCCAAGGCTTTCACTTAGAGAATTCTGTTTGACATGATCAGTTCTGGTTGATGTGTCCTTAGATACCATGCCATGATCCAACTGTCCACAATGCTATCTATTCCAGCTGATTGGTCTTTTCCAACCTTTGCCACAAGCCTGAATGCTTGATTATGACCAAGAATAGGTTCAGTGCACTGAATGCTTTTAGATTCCAGCTTCATAGTGCCGCTATTCTCAGCCTTGGGAAAGAAAACATTTGGCCAGTGCAGCTAAAATCTGGAAACCTGTCTCAATGATTCCTTTTCTACAGATGTAGCCTGGTTGGGGACAGGCATCATGAAAATATTACTAGTAAAAAATTAAAGAAATCTGTTACTTATGTTACACTTAGAGTTTACAGAGGGCCTTACAAATATGCAATATAAATCACGGATGAAAAGCTAATTAGGTATTCTCATAGGTTAAGCTTAGCTTATTCTGTGCCCTTTATTTTCCCCAATTTTTTCTCCAGTTTCTCTTCTTTACTATTTCTCTATTGTTTAATTAAAGAAATGCTTTGCTCAAGTTCTAGTTTGGGACCATTCTTCTGCTGTCACTGTTAGGAAATTTGGCAAACCAGTGTTAACTGTAAGTTATGCAAGTTGCTACGATGTGACCAGTTCAAATGATAAAAGTTAACTAACTAAAACAGTGTATATTATAAAACTTTATAACCAAATTTCATCATGATCTTTTAGAATGAATATATACTTAATATCTATCTCAAAAATATCATGAAAATGTAAACTTATCAACAGATTTATTGAGTGTTTATGTACAAAAACCCATGTGACATAGAATAGGGATATGAAAATGAATGCAATTATAGCACATCCCCTTCAGGGATGTACATGCTATCAGAGTGATTTCTGATCTGACACCTCTTAGATCCCCACAATCTTCTTTTATTTTTCAAAAAGATCTAATGATTATGGAAAATAAAACTTTATAGGAGTCATACATGTACCTGTTTGAAGTCTGCATAGGCTAATTAAAATGCAAGCTCTTTCACTGTGATACTAAGTGCTTTATACATATAGCACAGTTAATCCTCACAGTCACATTCTGTGGGTACCATTTTTTTCCCACCTATCACAGATGAGGAAGAGAGGCATAGAAAGGTTAAATAAATTGTCCATGGTTACATGGCTAATAAGTTGCAGAGCCAGGATAGAAAATCAGTCTTCAGCTTTCATATTCTTCACAGGGGTGCTATATCATCTCGAGTTTTTTGCCCTTGACTCTACTTATGATTATCAGAATCTTCAGTTGACTCTTATCTAAGGGAGAAAATAATGGGAACTAAATTCTTACTCATTTTAAGTAAATTCTCTATATGGACATTTTAATTTTTTTCAAATTTCAAAGTTCATGAAGTGGGGAGTAAATGATAAAAGAGATTATTGGTGGTAAAAAAAAGAGTTGTGAATACTGATTAACTGTGAAGGTGACTGGCTCACTTATTTTGGAGAGGTATTATATTATTTGACTATCAATATACATTTTGGAAGTAAAGAAAATGTTTGTCAAGGGGAAAAAAGAATAGAGTGTGGGGTTTTTTTTTTACTGCAGAAAGAAGAGACAGCATGGAGATGCTATTTCAGAGATCTCTGAAAAATCATCCTGAGAATAGTCCCTCTAACCACACAATTCCCAAGAGCTTGTGAAATTCTGTTCTCTGGCACTGGGAGATGGAGGTTGCAGCTTTATTCTAAGGACCGGTCTGATATGAGATAAAAATGCAACTAGTTGATATGAAAGATTAGATTCTTATCTCCTCATTTTCTCAACCTCTTCCTTAAATTGTTCCCCAAAGGACATTTAATTCAAGCTCAGAGACCCAGATAGCTGTCTTATCCTTTCTGAAAACTGACTTTCATAAGTAAAGTCATCAGTCTTGAGTTTAAAACACCAAGCTTCTAGGTCTAAATTATGAGAAGGGCTGACTCCATTTAAGTCTGTAATTTTCTTTGAAATATTTCCTTTGGTTATTTAACATTCAACTTCCTTGACTCTCCTTTCATGCAGAGTCATGCAGGCATAATTTTATTAGCTGTTCCTCATCTCGTATCCCATAAAACTACTGCTTACTTCACTTGCCTTCTGTTGTCCTCCCCCTTCAGATTTGAACAATGTTGTTTCTCTATATAGACTCATTTCCACATGGAGTTTCATTACAACCTCCCAGAATGAGAAAATAGCCTTAACTCATGTATGTGCTCAGACTTTTTATAGTTCCAAGCATTATCCAGATGGTATCAGTGATAACAGTTTCATAAACTATAACTTTGAACAATCTCCAGTTTGAAATATGTAAACAGTATCTTCCAATATGCACGAGTTACGAAAGATCCTTGCTTGACAAATATTCAGTTATATCTAAAATTGACACACTTTTTACACATGAAGTAAATGTATTTTCTTTGGATGCATACAAAGAATGTATACAAAAGAGAGGGTTATAAACCAACAAAAATATCACACACACAAAAATTTATGATGCCTATTTATTTAAACAGAAAGATAGGAGGAAGGAGGGAGAGAGGGAGAAGAGGCTGAAGGGAGAGAGGAAGGAAGGAAAGAAATATCTGTGTCAAAAATAGTAATTGTAATGACTAGAGCCAACAACTAGATGCATGCCTCATTAATAGAATGTTCCCACCATATGAGAAACATATTATAAAGCTGTTGGAATAAAGTACAGGGTGCAAAGGTAGTTAGAATTTAACTTGCTTATGGATGTTTGATTACAGTACTTAATCAATTATATTCTTACTTCTGGCCTAAGATATCCTGAAGAGAAATATTTATCTTTCCTGTTTCATCTAAACTTACTACAGGTTTACAATAAATATTCATGTTCCCTAAGGGAAGATATGAAACAACACCCCCTCCCCAAACACACCCATCAAAATATAATAATAATTCAAGATATTTGGACAAATTTGGTTCATATCATGTTGGAACTATAGCTGACTCTATAAACATGGCCATATCTTTATCTCTGATAAATATATTTTTTCTTTCATCCTTAAATCTACTCAGGTTGCAAAGCATCTGGGAAAATGGAAGCAATAAGTGACATGACCTAGTTTGAGAGATTCTCACTTTAGGTCCAGTTTCTGTTCCCTATGGTATGAGGCCAGGAACAGCTGCTAAAAGATCTTTATATATGCATATGTTAACACACACCTTACATATTTAACAACATTGGTGTCTAATATACATGTAAACAAATACATACACTTATAATGTTCAAAATGGTGATTAATAGGTTATTATATGCTTGAAATGAAGTATCTTAATACACTATCAAGACATATTAAATGAAATAGTATGAACTTAACCCACTTATGAGAATAAATGGTTTAATTTTTATTGAAAACGTACCAAAACTTTAAATAGATACTCATACAAATAGACTCTTGTAATAGCATTATTGAACTGAAGGGCACCTTACTTTTGGCAAGCACTTTCCATGCCAGCTGCAGAATAAACTATACTAATTACTTCTTGTCCACTCAGTTGCCTGCTTCATGTGATTAAAAGATCTCAGAAATTCTAGTCTCAACAGCTTCTCCTACCCTCTCCAATATAGTATTCATTTGGTTGTTTGCCTTGGTAATGATGTTAACCTTTTGAACATCAGCTAAATTCTAAACTGCTAGGGTCCAGTGAGTGGTGTTTAGATGTGGAGTTTTATAATATGGAGACACTTGGAAGAGTACTGGGCTATAAAATATAAGACTGAATTCCATCATATCAATATGTGATACTAAATGGAAAACTCGATTGATGGAAATCAGGACTACAAATTATAAGTCAGGCTTCTATAAATATTAGTCACTTTATTGTGTATATGAGCAAGAAAATAAAACCTAGAGATAAATGTTGCAACAGGGATAGTTTTCTTTCCAACATATTTCCAAGGGAAGCATTAGAGAAAAAAAGAAAAGCAAGATAGATATATTTTTTCCCTACTTATGCTCCATGAACCTTTTAGAGGCTTCCCTGTTTTTCATAGATTTCTCAGCTGAGGATATACAAACTCTATGAACTTCCTTAAATGTAAAAGATGATCTGTAGATGTTGTAACAATGTAAATTTGAAGACATTCAAGTTGAAATGCAAATTTATAACAACACAATTTCAAAGAGAGAAAATTGGAATAGGAGAAAAACAACATCACTAACACTACTTTTAAAATCTGTGCTTGGCTTTATATTTCAAATATCAATGGTATATACTATTCTGGTCTGAATCTGGAAAGACCCCATGAATAATGAGTAAAGTTTGAACAATCTGATGAGTCATTAGCTTCATGTTAAACACTGTTCATCTCCTCTCCATTCACGATTTCACACCTCAAAGTCTCAGTTGAATAGATATCTCTGGTCCTTAAAGATTATGAAATAGAGTTCAGAAAGGGCATTTATTAATTTATATTTATGTAGTCATTGGCCCTAAAAATCAGTATTATTTAAATACACAAAAGATTTGGCTTTATGTGATTCCCAGTCATTTTTCACTGTCATGTCTGTATTCTTTAACAATTGTTTTAATTATGTCTAATTATCATTTTAAAAGAAATACAAGTTATATGCAACTACGTATAGCCCCTAAAAACAGCAATATTTTAGAGGTATTAATTTTAATTAAAAATCAATAAATTGACATTAGAAATTCAGAAGCAGTTCATTATTCCTTTCAATTTTCATTTGTATTATTTCTTATTTTGTGTGTTTCAGCTATTTTGTTTTCTAGAAAATGTTAAGGAATCGATAATAGATAGGTGTATGACTTACCTCTACTTTTGTAAGGAGTCTTGTCGTGCTAAGCAACCAGTTTTATAACATTTTATCTCTCGTTGATACATGTTATTTGAATTAACTTAGCCACCTGGATTTTAAGACTAGGCAGCCTAGAGAATTGGATAAACTTTAATAAAGCAAAGGCATGCCTTGAAGAAAGTAACAACACTTTACCATATACTTCTGCTCTGCTTCACGGATTATGTAGTTAATAAGTAAAGTAAATTAGGAAAACGACAGTAGAATGAATATAGATTCTAGGGAGATACTAATTCTCCATGCACTTAAATCCAAGAGACCAGGTGATCTAGTATCGAAGCTAAGAAGATGCTTTTGGGGATCTAGCACCTGAGTTTGATTCTTAATTCTGCAACTTTCTGTTGAAGTTGTTTTACCTCTCTGAGACGCAACTGAAAAATGGAAATAATAACACCCATCTCTTTAAGGATGTGGTAAATATGGAATATAATAATGTGTATATACAGATTTTTTTTAATTGTTCTTTAACATCTTCATTGGAGTATAATTGCTCTACAATGGTGTGTTAGCTTCTGCTGTATAACAAAGTGAATCATCTATACGTATACATATATTCCCATATGCCCTCCCTCTTGCGTCTCCCTCCCACCCTCCCTATCCCACCCTTCTAGGTGGTCACAAAGCACCGAGCTGATCTCCCTGTGCTATATGGCTGCTTCCCACTAGCTATTTTACATTTGGTAGTGTATATATGTCCATATTACTCTCTCACTTCGTCCCAGCTTACTCTTCCCCCTCCCCGTGTCTAGTCATACAGAGTGAAGTAAGTCAGAAAAAGAAAAATACCGTATGCTAACACATATATATGGAATCTAAAAAAAAAAAAAAAATGGTTCTGACAAACCTAGGGGCAGGACTGGAATAAAGACTTATATACAGTTTTTTTAATAAAACTCTTAGTAGAATGCCTAGCACAAAATAGGTACAATCATTAAGTTATTGCCCTGAAAAAAATATTTTGGTCTTAAGGAAGGTAAGGGTAAAGAGGATGAAAAGTAGAGGCAGTATTTCACTTCTGATCAACATAATTGGCCCTGTCTCTCTTTAGATTTTTTTGTAATATGTATGCTTTGGCAGTAGATGCCACTGTCATGTTATTATGAAGGATCTGGACAGCCCATCCGGTAACAACTAGAACAAATGCTTGGACAATCTAGTTATACCTGCACTGATCACAGAGCAGGCTGAGAAGTAACTGCCTTCTCATGCATGGCAGCGCTTCCCCATCTAAGTTGCTCTTTACATTTTCTTCCTAGTCTGGTTCTCCTACCTTAGTAGCATCTTCTGGTAGATGATCCACTTCTATCTTCTCATTTTTATCACTGAAGTCTGAAGCTGGAAGTATCCCTGAAAACCAGCAGCTTAATCTCATTGTTTCTTGAAAATCTGAAGAAAATAAAACAAAACTATAGTATCAAGGAGAAAAAAGAACCCTTTCTACACTGATACTTGAGAGGACTTTACTGGAAGAAAGTATTTGTTTGCTCTTCTCAGGAGGCAAGTCTCTTTTATATTTTGAACTACTGGCATTTACTAAGAGTATACTGCATCAGTGGAAAATATTGGCAGCAGCCCCTGGTAACCACCGTTCTATTCTGTTTTTACAAGTTGTTTTTTTCAGATTCCACATATAAATGATACCATACAGTATTTGCCTTTCTCTGACTGGCTTATTTTACTTAACATAATGCCTTCTAGTTTCATCCGTGTTGTCCCAAATGGGAAGATTTCCTTCGTTTTGTTTTTGGCTGAATAATATTCCATTATATATATTTATATATATAAAAGAAGAATTTTTAGATATAATCTATATATACATCTCTCTTTTTATATATATATACCTTTATTCATGTATCTGTTGATACACACTTAGTTTTCATGTGGGTACTGTGAATAATGAACATGGGGATATATATATCTCTCTGAGATACTCATTTTGTTTCCTACAGATGTATATCCATAAGTTGGATTACTACCTCATATGGCAGTTTTACTTTTAGCTTTTTTGAGGAAGCTCCATACTGTCTTCCATTATGGCTGTATCAATATACATTGTACAATGTATAAGGGCTCCCGTTCCTCTACACCATCACCAACTTCTGTTATCACTTATCTTTTTTTTTTTTTTTTGCGGTACGCGGGCCTCTCACTGTTGGGGCCCCTCCCGTTGCGGAGCACAGGTTCCGGACGCGCAGGCTCAGTGGCCATGGCTCACAGGCCTAGCCACTCCACGGCATGTGGGATCTTCCCGGACCGGGGCACCAACTCGTGTCCCCTGAATCAGCAGGCAGACTCTCAACTACTGCGCCACCAGGGAAGCCTTATCTTTTTTATATTAGCCATCCTAACAGGTATGAAGTGATAATTCACTGTGGTTTTGATTTACATTTACCAATGATTGGTGATGTTGAGCACCTTTTCATGTACCTGTTGGCCATTTGTATAACTTCTTTGGAAAAAAAAAATGTATATATAAGGAGCTCATATATCTCAAGAGAAAAAACAAATAATTTGATTAAAAATGAGCAAAGGATTTGAATTGACTGGTACTATTTTAATATGAAAGTTGTAGTCCTCCTGATGGCCAGTGCTTAAATATCACCTCTCTCTTGAGAGTTCTTCTAATATCAACCACATTCATACTCTTTACCACAGTGCTATACCACCTCTTGAGTCTTCAGTTATTCTCTTGTTGTTAATGTCCCACACAGCCTATTGCTCTTGGGGTCATGTCTTCCTGGATCAAACTTGGTTACACTATATACATCATCTTAATTTAAGGGAAAACTTATGTCCTTTTCCACCAAACACTGGAAATAAGAGCCATCCCCTATGGATCTCTCTCTCTTTGTTCTGTTTCCCAGCTAATGTTAGCCAGCCTTTAGCTATTTCTTTGCCAGAAAGAGTCAGGTATGATTTTCTATACCTCCAAGCTCTTTGGTTGGTGCCTTGAAGTCCTAGTCACATGGCTTAAGTTGAAAAGGAGCACATTCTGCCCCCAAGAAATACGAGAGGAAAAGCATAGCACTATAAAATTTTCCTCAAGGAAATCCTTATTCATCAGTCCTCACCCATTAATTTACTAGCCTCTTCTTATACATAGGCTGGAGGTGGTGATGGGTTAAATGTTGCAGAACCAATCTGGGCCACTTCCCAACAAGTTTTGCATAGGTGGTATAGCACCTCTGCAGAATGTGTGAGCACTTAACACCCATTGTGCTATGCTTTGGAGCCCCAGCTAAACATTGAAAACAGCAGGAATAGTCTCACCACCCTGCTGTGGTTATATAAAGGCAGCTGAACTGGGTAGACCCTTCCTATTAGGGCTAAGACTTTGACTCCCTTAGAAGGAACTGGCAAGTGAACAGCAAGCTGACCAAATTTGAACTAGGTATTTATGCATTGCATTCACTCTTGATAAGTTTCTTTAAATCAAACCATAAGCATTTACTATCTACATATATTTGGCAAGCACCAGGAGTTATTCTGAAATTCTACTAAGTAGAAGAGACCATCCTTGTTCTTAAAGAGAGATTATTTTAGAGACCCCTTGCTCGAATTCAGTTCTTCTAAAATGTATGTATGCCATTAAGAAGAGAATAAAAATACAGCTTTTGGTGTTTGAGAATACATTCTGCAGTAGTAAACAGCTGTAGTCTTCAATATTGGGTAGGATATGTATATCATGTGGGTACATGAAGACTTCACAAGGAGTATGCAAAAGAAATATTTTAAAGAAATGATTTTCAGATCTTCAGCTGTCTTATGTACACATAACCAAAACTGATCTGCCCAAGAAAGAACATGTAGTTGAATTTTGCTCCCTTTCCTAACTTCCCTTCATAATTTTTATTCTCCAACTTAGCTCTTATTTCTTGCCTCCCATATTTTATCATCTTCCATTATTCTAGGAAGGACTCCAAAACAGCAAAACATAGCAATGATTTTTAAATTCTTGCTTTTTTAAAAAAAATTAGTTAATTTTTTGGCTGCATTGGGTCTTTGTTGCTGTGCACAGCCTTTCTCTAGTTGTGGTGAGAGGGGGTTACTCTTTGTTGTGGTGCATGGGCTTCTCATTGTAGTGGCTTCTCTTTGTTGCAGAGCACGGGCTCTAGGCACACGGGCTTCAGTAGTTGTGGCACACGGGCTCAGCAGTTGTGGCACGCAGACTCAGTAGTTGTGGCTCATGGGCTTTAGAGCTCAGGCTCAGTAGTTGTGGTGCATGGGCTTAGTTGCTCTGCAGCATGTGAGATCTTCCTGGACCAGGGCTCGAACCTGTGTCCCTTGCATTGGCAGGCAGATACTTAACCACTGTGCCACCAGGGAAGTCCCCAGATTCTTGCTTTTGATTTTGAAAAAAATGAATGACTCTGATGAATGGACAACAAATAATAAATATTTTGCTGCTCAGTGGTTTCCAACTATTTGCATTAAACAAAAGTTAAAAGAGCATATAATTGAGTTATCTGATAAGTTATCAGGTTTTGTTTGTTTGTTTGTTTTTTTGCGGTACTCCGGCCTCTCACTGCTGTGGCCTCTCCCATTGTGGAGCACAGGCTCTGAATGCGCAGGCTCAGCGGCCATGGCTCATGGGCCAAGCATGTGGGATCTTCCTGGACTGGGGCACGAACCCGCATCCCCTGCATAGGCCGGCAGACTCTCAACCACTGCGCCACCAGGGAAGCCCAAGTTATCAGTTTTTGATGATAGGTCACTAAGTGACTTAAGTATATGATTAAAAAGAAGTTTAAAGAATTTGAAAATATTCCTGTAGCTCCTTTAATTTTCACCTATTTGTATGAACAAGGTTTCTCTGAATTTACACATAAAGATAGAATAGAATTGATGCTGAATACTATCATTCTAATAAGTAATATAATTTATCCTCAGAAACATGAGTTAATTATAAAAAGTCGATGCAACTCATTAGTATACATATTTTCATAAAATTTTCCTTTTAATATTTAAGTATTAAAATTAATATTTATATCATATTTATACATCTTTATATACTTATTTTATGTATTTATATTTAAATATGTTATATATCTATATATACAGGTCCAAAATGTTGTATTTATAAAGTTACTTATTGCAGCATTCCCTATGAAAGCAAAAAAAAAAAGAGTCCATCAGTAGGAAATTAGTTACATAAACCAAGGTACAGCTATACATGGGAGTACTACGCAGCTACAAAAAGAAAGTGAAAAAGCTGCACATCGGAAGATTGATAGGAGTGATTTCCAGGACATATTGCTGTGTCAGGCTAAATAATACACTCTCACCACAGATATCTACATCCTAATCCTCAGAACCTGTGAGTATTAGCTTATATGTCAAAAGATAATTTGCAAATGTAATTAAAATAATTTGATATGGGGAAATTATTCTAGATTATTCAGGTGGGCCATAAATGTAATCTCAAGTATCTTTGTAAGAGGGAGCCATAGGGAAATTTGATGACAGGAGAAGGTGATGTGAAGGTGAAAGTAGGTATTGGAGTGGTTTGGCTACGAGACAAGAAATTCCAGGGAAGTCTCTAGAAGATGGATGAGGTAAGAAACAGATTCTTCCTGGGAGCCCCAGAAAGAATTAGCCTTGCAAACACCTTGATTTTAGACCTGAAAACTCATTTTAGACTTCTGTCCTCCAGAACTGAAATGTAATACATTTATGTTTTTCAAGCCACTAAATTTATGATTCACTTTGTTATAAAGCAGAAACTGACACACCATTGTAAAGCAATTATACTCCAATAAAGATGTAAAAAAATAAAATAAAAATTAAAAAAAATAAATAAAATGGTACCAGTTCAAAATCACATTATGAGGATTTACATAAAAATCTCCAAATGGGTTTCCCTGGTGGCGCAGTAGTTTAGAGTCCACCTGCCGATGCAGGGGACACGGGTTCGTGCCCCGGTCCGGGAAGATCCCACATGCCGCGGAGCGGCTAGGCCCGTGAGCCATGGCCGCTGAGCCTGTGCGTCCGGAGCCTGTGCTCTGCAACGGGAGAGGCCACAACAGTGACAGGCCCGCCTACCACACACACAAAAAAAAAATCTCCGAAGATCTTTCTTTCTCATGTAACAATTCTTAGCTGGCCTGGAACCATTTGTTGTCTTGTTTCATTGCACTGGACTGAAGACTGGTTATCAACTGACCTTCAACTGAAAGAATGTCAGTCATGTACATTGCTTTCTGTATTTGATAAATCCAAAGCAAGCCTGGTAGTAGGCCTAATAATCAGGTCACCGGGATAGAATCAGTTGATGACTCCCACCTTCCTACCTGAAGAAAAATAGTTTTAGCCTGGATTCTTCCTACAAAGTGCTACAATTAAAATTGTAAACAACTGTATATAAACAACTCAATAACTATACATGGATAACAATAACTAAATATAAAATGACTAAATATGAGAAATATATGTTCTTTAGTTAATTTAGGTTTTATTACTATTAAATGACTTTCAGTTTTAAGCTTTATTCCTGGATTATGCAATAAATCTACTGGGAGAAACCTATGAAATTTGTATATATTAAATGGCAAGATACATTTTTGCATATTTCTGTGTTACTGAAATAATTGTGTGAAAAATAAAAATCACTTCACGTTTTAGTATTTATGTGAGTTATATATATGTTATTTAATTTTAAAAATCAATAATGGGATAGAATATGAAGAAAAGTGAATATCAAGCTAAATTTGAGCAATAGGAATTAATTATTCATAATATATTGGGCATAATCATCCCAGATATATATTCTTGCAAATATATTCACATACACAAACACTCACAAACCTAGATATAGACTGTACTCTACCTTTCACACAGTGGCACTATTTATTACTCAAGTTTTATGTTGTGACCCTTAGAATTTAGTTCTATATCATCTTTATAATAGCTGCATAGTATTTTCACTATGTGGCTTTATTTAATTACTTTTCTATTGGTGAATATTTAATTTATTTCTAAATTTTAGACTTATAACCAACAGAGTGAAATTTTTTTTTTTTTTTTTTTTTTTTTTGCAATACGTGGGCCTCTTACTGTTGTGGCCTCTCCCATTGCAGAGCACAGGGTCCAGATGCACAGGCTCAGCGGCCATGGCTCACGGGCCCAGCCGCTCTGCGGCATGTGGGATCTTCCCAGACCGGGGCACGAGCCCGTGCCCCCTGCATCGGCAGGCAGACTCTCAACCACTGCGCCACCAGGGAAGCCCCAGAGTGAAATATTTATTACTTACATACACCGTTGAGCTTTTGTCCAATTATATATTGAAAATTAATACCCGGAAGTATAATGATGAAATCAAAATGTGTAATGTCTTACTTTCCAGAAACTAGTGACAAATTAAGCACATTCACACACTTTCCCTGTATCCTTAATAATGCTAGGGATTATAATTTTAGCACTGGTCCCTAGTTATCAACATGGATGGGACTATTTTTTACACTGTAATGATCATCTTAGTTGGTATCAGATAGAAGGTAATTAGACATTTGTATCCCCATTGCTAACCTACCCAGAAATGCTGCTTTTCAGTGTCAAGGCAACACATCCTCACTAAACCATTCAATCTGCATGTTTGCTTGTGTTTGTATATCCATCCTTGGGTGGGGATGGATATACATCCATACATTTTACCAAATTTAGATGTGAATTAGCATAACCATGTTGTGTGTGGTGCACTAATGAAAATGATCATAAATTGTAAATGTGCTAACTGTATTAACTTCACATAACCAAAGAGGTGGGAAAGGAATAGGGAAAAAGCAAAAATAAATTTAATCTATGACTAGTAACTGAATTCATATGAAATGCTAGAATGCAGTACCAATCTAAGACTGAGAGTGGGTATCATTGCCACAAGAAAAAAAAATCACAGAAAAGGAAAACAATTCTAACACTGTAATAGTGACAGGAGTAAAGAGATAGAAAATCACTATAAATATTAATTTAAGAAAGCTCTACTTCCTGTGCCCTGGATCCATTCCCAAGGTAGTAAGCCCTTGCTATGGTTCAGTCTTTAATTTTGGGACCTTATATTGACCACTCTGCTAATGGATAAAGATTTTCACTATTCTTATCATAAGGTTAATAAGCATCAGTGCCCACAATGGAATAGTCAATTTCCTCTTAAGATGCTTTTCCCTTCTGCCACCTTGGAGAGCTGAAACAGCGCATGAGGCGCTCCCAGTCTCTCTTTTGTACATTAGAGATTTTCCTTTGCGTGCTGAGATCAAATGGTCTGGGGTCTGTGAAGGTTGGTTACTTCTCTTGAACTTTCAAGACTCAAGACTTTCTAACCTTCAAACACTTCCCCCCCAACACACATATACACTTTGAATATTTTTTACATGCATCTAAGTATAATGGGCATGGAGTTCCTTTTCTTGAGAACTATTTTCCATCCTTGACAAATCTGGAATGAGAGGCCTAAACTCGTTCTGACCTAGGTATTTGAACAAGCTCCCTCTTTTCTCCTATTTTTCTTTTTTCTTTCTTTTTTTTTTTTTTTTTAGGGAAGGTAAGTTGAAATGTCTGTACTATGTAAATTTTTAATTTTCCTCTCTGTCTCTTTCTCTCTCTTTATATAAGTGTATGGTTGTATATGTGTAAGTGAAAGAAATGCTTAGTGTTGACTTTAAAAAAAGCATAAGATCTGTGAGTTTAAGTTTTATTCAGGGTCTTGCTGAGGACTAGAGCCTGAGAGTCAGCTACTCAGTAGCTCTGAAACTGCTCCAAGAAGGTAGGGGAGGAACGAGTTTATACATGATTTTTGGTTAGGAAATTCATGCAGTCAAGCATACATCTTAGTAAAAGATTGCTGCTAATCGTGAGGAACAGATATCTCGGAAGAATGATTTTAGTGCTTTTCTGTGTATGGGAAGATGTGAGAATCTGGGGTCATTGAAATTCTTCCTGAAGTATGCATCTATTGAAGGGCTTGCTTCTCAGGAAGTACAGAGTGCCTCATCCTGTTTTTCATCCTGAATTCCTTTCTGGGTTTGCTGTTGGTAGTCAGCTGCAGTGGGTTCTGACTTAGCCCTTGTAGAACTGAGTGGTGAGTAATGTTCTCTGTCTTAGCAATCTTAATTTTTGCTGTATCCACATTAGATAACGTGACTCCATGGAAATATTTTAATGAAAACAGCAGGTAGAGTAAGTTCATTTTGCAAAAGTTTTCTTTCTTTCACTCTCTCTTCCTTCCCTCCCTACCTCCCTTCTTTCCTTCCTTCCTTCCTTCCTTTGTCTTTTATTTTTGCTTGCTTGCTTGCTTCCTCTCTTTTTTTTTTTATTGGAGTATAATTGCTTTACAATGGTATGTTAGTTTCAGCTTCACAACAAAATGAATCAGTTATATATATACATATATTTCCATATCTCTTCCTGCTTGCGTCTCCCTCCCTCCCACCCTCCCTATCCCACCCCTCCAGGCGGTCACAAAGCACCGAGCTGATCTCCCTGTGCTATGCGGCTGCTTCCCACTAGCTATCTACCTTACGTTTGGTAGTGTATATATGTCCATGCCTCTTTATCGCTTTGTCACCCTTTACCGTTCCCCCTCCCCATAGCCTCAAGTCCATTCTCTAGTAAGTCTGTGTCTTTATTCCTGTTTCACCCCTAGGTTTTTCATGACATTTTTTTGCTTAAATTCCATATATATGTGTTAGCATACGGTATTTGTCTCTCTCTTTCTGACTTACTTCACTCTGTATGACAGACTCTAGGTCTATCCACCTCATTACAAATAGCTCAATTTCGTCTCTTTTTATGGCTGAGTAATATTCCATTGTATATATGTGCCACATCTTCTTTATCCATTCATCCGATGATGGACACTTAGGTTGTTTCCATCTCTGGGCTATTGTAAATAGAGCTGCAATGAACATTTTGGTACATGACTCTTTTTGAATTATGGTTTTCTCAGGGTATATGCCCAGTACTGGGATTGCTGGGTCATACAGTAGTTCTATTTGTAGCTTTTTAAGGAACCTCCATACTGTTCTCCACAGTGGCTGTATCAATTTACATTCCCACCAACAGTGTAAGAGGGTTCCCTTTTCTCCACACCCTCTCCAGCATTTATTGCTTCTAGATTTTTTCACGATGGCCATTCTGACTGGTGTGAGATGATATCTCATTGTAGTTTTGATTTGCATTTCTCTAACGATTAGTGATGTTGAGCATTCTTTCATGTGTTTGTTGGCAGTCTGTATATCTTCTTTAGAGAAATGTCTATTTAGGTCTTCTGCCCATTTTTGGATTGGGTTGTTTGTTTTTTTGTTATTGAGCTGCATGAGCTGCTTATAAATTTTGGAGATTAATCCTTTGTCAGTTGCTTCATTTGCAAATATTTTCTCCCATTCTAAGGGTTGTCTTTTGGTCTTCTTTATGGTTTCCTTTGCTGCGCAAAAGCTTTTAAGTTTCATTAGGTCCCATTTGTTTACTTTTGTTTTTATTTCCATTTCTCTAGGAGGTGGGTCAAAAAGGACCTTGCTGTGATTTATGTCATAGAGTGTTCTGCCTATGTTTTCCTCTAAGAGTTTGATAGTTTCTGGCCTTACATTTAGGTCTTTAATCCATTTTGAGCTTATTTTTGTGTATGGTGTTAGGGAGTGTTCTAATCTCATACTTTTATATGTACCTGTCCAGTTTTCCCAGCACCACTTATTGAAGAGCCTGTCCTTTCTCCACTGTACATTTCTGCCTCCTTTGTCAAAGATAAGGTGACCATATGTGCGTGGGTTTATCTCTGGGCTTTCTATCCTGTTCCATTGATCTATCTTTCTGTTTTTGTGCCAGTACCATACTGTCTTGATTACTGTAGCTTTGTAGTATAGTCTGAAGTCAGGAAGCCTGATTCCTCCAGCTCCATTTTTCGTTCTCAAGATTGCTTTGGCTATTCGGGGTCTTTTGTGTTTCCATACAAATTGTGAAATTTTTTGTTCTAGTTCTGTGAAAAATGCCAGTGGTAGTTTCATAGGGATTGCATTGAATCTGTAGATTGCTTTGGGTAGTAGAGTCATTTTCACAATGTTGATTCTTCCAATCCAAGAACATGGTATATCTCTCCATCTATTTGTATCATCTTTAATTTCTTTCATCAGTGTCTTATAATTTTCTGCATACAGGTCTTTTGTCTCCTTAGGTAGGTTTATTCCTAGGTATTTTATTCTTTTTGTTGCAATGGTAAATGGGAGTGTTTTCTTGATTTCACTTTCAGAATTTTCATCCTTAGTGTATAGGAATGCCAAAGATTTCTGTGCATTAATTTTGTATCCTGCTACTTTACCACATTCATTGATTAGCTCTAGTAGTTTTCTGGTAGCATCTTTAGGATTCTCTATGTATAGTATCATGTCATCTGCAAACAGTGACAGCTTTACTTCTTCTTTTCCAATTTGGATTCCTTTTATTTCCTTTTCTTCTCTGATTGCTGTGGCTAAAACTTCCAAAACTATGTTGAATAATAGTGGTGAGAGTGGGCAACCTTGTCTTATTCCTGATCTTAGTGGAAATGCTTTCAGTTTTTCACCATTGAGGACGATGTTGGCTGTGGGTTTGTCATATATGGCCTTTATTATGTTGAGGAAAGTTCCCTCTATGCCTACCTTCTGCAGGGTTTTTATCATAAATGGGTGTTGAATTTTGTCAAAAGCTTTCTCTCCATCTATTGAGATGATCATATGGTTTTTCTCCTTCAATTTGTTAATATGGTGTATCACGTTGATTGATTTGCGTATATTGAAGAATCCTTGCATTCCTGGAATAAACCCCACTTGATCATGGTGTATGATCCTTTTGATGTGCTGTTGGATTCTGTTTGCTAGTATTTTGTTGAGGATTTTTGCATCTATGTTCATCAGTGATATTGGCCTGTAGTTTTCTTTCTTTGTGACATCCTTGTCTGGTTTTGGTATCAGGGTGATGGTGGCCTCGTAGAATGAGTTGGGGAGTGTTCCTCCCTCTGCTATATTTTGGAAGAGTCTGAGAAGGATAGGTGATAGCTCTTCTCTAAATGTTTGATAGAATTCGCCTGTGAAGCCATCTGGTCCTGGGCTTTTGCTTGTTGGAAGATTTTTAATCACAGTTTGAATTTCACTGCTTGTGATTGGTCTGTTCATATTTTCTATTTCTTCCTGATTCAGTCTTGGCAGATTGTGCCTTTCTAAGAATTTGTCCATTTCTTCCAGGCTGTCCATTTTATTGGCATAGAGTTGCTTGTAGTAATCTCTCATGATCTTTTGTATTTCTGCAGTGTCAGTTGTTACTTCTCCTTTTTCATTTCTAATTCTATTGATTTGAGTCTTCTCCCTTTTTTTCTTGATGAGTCTGGCTAATGGTTTATCAATTTTGTTTATCCTTTCAAAGAACCAGCTTTTAGTTTTATTGATCTTTGCTATCGTTTCCTTCATTTCTTTTTCATTTATTTCTGATCTGAGTTTTATGATTTCTTTCCTCCTGCTACTTTGGGTTTTTTTTTTTTTTGTTCTTCTTTCTCTAATTGCTTTAGGTGCAAGGTTAGGTTGTTTATTCGAGATGTTTCCTGTTTCTTAAGGTAAGATTGTATTGCTATAAACTTCCCTCTTAGAACTGCTTTTGCTGCATCCCATAGATTTTGAGTCGTCGTGTCTCCATTGTCATTTGTTTCTAGGTATTTTTTGATTTTCTCTTTGATTTCTTCAGTGATCACTTCGTTATTAAGTAGTGTATTGTTTAGCCTCCATGTGTTTGTATTTTTTACAGATCTTCTCCTGTAATTGATATCGAGTCTCATAGCGTTGTGGTCGGAAAAGATACTTGAT
The DNA here is from genome assembly GCF_963455315.2 of Globicephala melas. Lineage (NCBI taxonomy): Eukaryota > Metazoa > Chordata > Mammalia > Artiodactyla > Delphinidae > Globicephala > Globicephala melas. The sequence continues at coordinate 78,791,243 of NC_083316.1, read as the reverse complement.
ACAATTTCAATTTTCTTAAATTTACCAAGGCTTGATTTGTGACCCAAGATATGATCTATCCTGGACAATGTTCCATGAGCACTTGAGAAAAATGTGTATTCTGTTGTTTTTGGATGGAATGTCCTATAAATATCAATTAAGTCCATCTCGTTTAATGTATCATTTAAAGCTTGTGTTTCCTTATTTATTTTCATTTTGGATGATCTGTCCATTGGTGAAAGTGGGGTGTTAAAGTCCCCTACTATGAATGTGTTACTGTCGATTTCCCCTTTTATGGTTGTATTTGCCTTATGTATTGAGGTGCACCTATGTTGGGTGCATAAATATTTACAATTGTTATATCTTCCTCTTGGATCGATCCCTTGATCATTATGTAGTGTCCTTCTTTGCCTCTTCTAATAGTCTTTGTTTTAAAGTCTAATTTGTCTGATATGAGAATTGCTACTCCAGCTTTCTTTTGGTTTCCATTTGCATGAAATACCTTTTTCCATCCCCTTACTTTCAGTCTGTATGTGTCTCTAGGTCTGAAGTGGGTCTCTTGTAGACAGCAAATATATGGGTCTTGTTTTTGTATCCATTCAGCCAATCTGTGTCTTTTGGTGGGAGCATTTAATCCATTTACATTTAAGGTAATTATCGATATGTGTGTTCCTATTCCCATTTTCTTAATTGTTTTGGGTTCGTTATTGTAGGTCTTTTCCTTCTTTTGTGTTTCTTGCCTAGAGAAGTTCCTTTAGCAGTTGTTGTAGAGCTGGTTTGGTGGTGCTGAACTCTCTCAGCTTTTGCTTGTCTGTAAAGGTTTTAATTTCTCCATCAAATCTGAATGAGATCCTTGCTGGGTAGAGTAATCTTGGTTGCAGGTTTTTCTCCTTCAACACTTTCAATATGTCCTGCCACTCCCTTCTGGCTTGCAGAGTTTCTGCTGAAAGATCAGCTGTTAACCTTATGGGGATTCCCTTGTGTTATTTGTTGTTTTTCCCTTGCTGCTTTTAATATGTTTTCTTTGTATTTAATATTTGACAGTTTGATTAATATGTGTCTTGGCGTATTTCTCCTTGGATTTATCCTGTATGGGACTCTCTGTGCTTCCTGGACTTGATTAACTATTTCCTTTCCCATATTAGGGAAGTTTTCAACTATAATCTCTTCAAATATTTTCTCAGTCCCTTTCTTTTTCTCTTCTTCTTCTGGAACCCCTATAATTCGAATGTTGGTGCGTTTAATGTTGTCCCAGAGGTCTCTGAGACTGTCCTCAGTTCTTTTCATTCTTTTCTCTTTATTCTGCTCTGCAGTAGTTATTTCCACTATTTTATTTTCCAGGTCACTTATCCGTTCTTCTGCCTCAGTTATTCTGCTATTGATCCCAACTAGAGTACTTTTAATTTCATTTATTGTGTTGTTCATCATTGCTTGTTTCATCTTTAGTTCTTCTAGGTCCTTGTTAACTGATTCTTGCATTTTGTCCATTCTATTGTCCATTCTATCTCCAAGATTTCGGATCCTTACTATCATTATTCTGAATTCTTTTTCAGGTAGGCTGCCTATTTCATTTGTTAGGTCTGGTGGGTTTTTATCTTGCTCCTTCATCTGCTGTGTGTTTTTCTGTCTTTTCATTTTGCTTATCTTACTGTGTTTGGGGTCTCCTTTTTTGCAGGCTGAAGGTTCGTAGTTCCTGTTGTTTTTTGTGTCTGTCCCCAGTGGCTAAGCTTGGTTCAGTGGGTTGTGTAGGCTTCCTGGTGGAGGGGACTAGTGCCTGTGTTCTGGTGGATGAGGCTGGATCTTGTCTTTCTGGTGGGCAGGTCCACGTCTGGTGGTGTGTTTTGGGGTGTCTGTAGACTTATTATGATTTTGGACAGCCTCTCTGCTAATGGGTGGGGTTGTGTTCCTGTCTTGCTAGTTGTTTGGCATAGGATGTCCAGCACTGTAGCTTGCTGGTCGTTGAGTGAAGCTGGGTGCTGGCGTTGAGATGGAGATCTCTCGGAGATTTTTGCTGTTTGATATTATGTGCAGCTGGGAGGCCTCTTGTGGACCAGTGTCCTGAAGTTGGCTCTCCCAGCTCAGAGGCACAGCACTGACTCCTGGCTGCAGCACCAAGAGCCTTTCATCCACAGGGCTCCCTAATTTGGGATGATTCGTTGTCTATTCAGGTATTCCACAGATGCAGGGTATATCAAGTTGATTGTGGAGCTTTAATCCGCTGCTTCTGAGGCTGCTGGGAGAGATTTCCCTTTCTCTTCTTTGTTCTCACAGTTCCCAGGGGCTCAGCTTTGGATTTGGCCCCGCCTGTGCGTGTAGGTCGCCAGAGGGCGTCTGTTCTTTGCTCAGACAGGACGGGGTTAAAGGAGCCGCTGATTTGGAGGCTCTGGCTCACTCAGGCCGGGGGGTAGGGAGGGTCACGGAGTGTGGGGTGGGCCTGCGGCGGCAGAGGCCAGCGTGACGTTGCAGCCTGAGGCGCGCCGTGCGTTCTCCCGGGGGAGTTGTCCCTGGATCCCCGGACCCTGGCAGTGGCGGGCTGCACAGGCTCCCCGGAAGGGCGTGTGGCTACTGACCTGTGTTCGCACACAGGCCTCCTGGTGGCGGCAGCAGCGGCCCTAGCGCCTCATGTCTGTCTCTGGGCTCCGCACTTTTAGCCTCGGCTCGCGCCCGTCTCTGGAGCTCTCTCAAGCTGCGTTCTTAATCCCCTCTCCTCGTGCACCAGGAAACAAAGAGGGACATAAAAGTCTCTTGCCTCTTCGGCAGGTCCAGACTTTTCCCCGGACTCTCTCCCGGCTAGCCGCGGTGCACTAACGCCCTGCAGGCTGTGTTCACGCCGCCAACCTCAGTCCTCTCCCGGCACTCCGACAAAAGCCGGAGCCTCAGCTCCCAGCCCCGCTCGCCCCGGCGGGCAAGCAGACAAGCCTCTCGGCTGGTGAGTGCCGGTCGGCCCGATCCTCTGCGCTGCAATCTGTCCACTTTGCCCTCCGCACCCCTGTTGCTGTGCTCTCCTCCGCGGCTCCCAAGCTCCCCCACTCCGCCTCCCAAAGTCTCCACCCGCGAAGGGGCTTCCTAGTGTGTGGACACTTTTCCTCCTTCACAGCTCTCTCCCGCTGGTGCAGGACCCGTCCCTATCCTTTTGTCTCTGTTTAGTTTTTTCTTTTGCCCTAACCAGGTACGTGGGGGGTTCCTTGCCTTTTGGGAGGTCTGAGGTCTTCTGCCAGCATTCAGTAGGTGCTCCGTAGGAGTTGTTCCACGCGTAGATGTATTTCTGGTGTATCTGTGGGGAGGAAGGTGATCTCCGCGTCTTACTCTTCCGCCATCTTCCCGGAAGTCCCCTCTCCTATTTTTCTTTTTTGGTGATGTGATGAGATCTAAAGCTTACCTGTGAGCTTTCCACAGTGAAAAAGATAGAATAAGACATTTGGCTGCATTTGTTTTAAGGTTTTATGACTTTTACCTGAATTAGGCCTCTCACACTGTGTTCTATATTAAGGTTTGAGACTAAGCCATTGTCCCCTGTACATCTATTTTTCCCTTGACTACTTTGCATAATGAGTTGGCAAGATGTAAATGTTTCTTAGGCTCTTATTCAATAGCACCTTAAAGTCACCTTTTTGTTAAATAGCATTATTCTATTATGTTAAGCAAGAATAATGCACAGGAAATATTCGAAGACAAAATCCCTAGTGGAAAATGAGTTTCTGACATTGAGAGAGATCCCTAGGGTTTCTGAAAACCAGCCTAATGTCAGGCCAAGTAGATTCCACCCCACTTAGAGTCTATGGGAATAAGTTATGTTTAGCTAGAAGCAGGCTTTGTTTGGGAATGGAGACACAAGGAAGGTTTAAATAGCAAGATAGCAGAGTTCAAAGCAAACCAAGCTTCAGAGTGTTAATATTCTTTTAGTTTATTGGTGTCAGGCATTAGCAGGCGGTGCTAGAAAGGCTGCTCCCATATTCCTCACCATTAACTTATTTTGAACAGCTGAATCCAGGATCAAGAAAGTCCATAAGAGGACCAATCTCTGGGGAATGTCACATCTTGTTCAGAGTTTATTTGTGGTACCCATACAGGTACCCTTGAGTTGGTTCTGATTATTTCACTACGTATATAACTGATCTCTGGAAATTTACCCTCCAAGATTTTCTTATGCTTCATTGAGATAGTCCGTACCTTTGACATTCCTGATTCAATACATCATTGGATATATTAATCAGAAGGGGAAGGGGATAAGGTACTGGGTAATTAATGAGAAATAAAGGCTAAGACCCATGGACCTTGTCTCTGAAGCAAAAAACCTCTACTCTCTAGAGTTACAGTAAAGCTTTGTAATTATAAAAAAAACCACAATACTCCCCTGTATTGAGAAGCTCTACTGTGTTATGTTTTGGACTTCAGTCTCAGAGTCACTGAGATATAAGAACTATGAAAATGTAAGGCCTCCACTGTGCTCAGGGGACTTTGCCAGTATTCTGCCAGATGACCATTCTTCTTTTTTATACTAATTCTGATCTTTGACTATGTAGGAGGCCATGTGGTAAAGTAGGAAATTAAAAAAAAAAATACAGGGATCAACTCTAAGGAATCTGGAACATATCTTGACTGCCAATAAATAACTACATGAACTTGGAGCAATTGTGATCTCCATAAGCCACCGTTTGCTCATCTATAAAGCAAGACCATAAGTATTTGTTGTGAAAACTGAATCCAAAGACAATAATTTAAGCATTTATAGAATATATGTATGTATATATACATATATTCATGATAAATGAATCACACAGTTCTTGCTAGGAAAGAAATTACAATCAAGTTGTTTTGGTGATATATTTGTATGTGGCTATAAAATATTTTTATCTTTACTGGTTTGTTTTATGAGGACTGAGAAAATGTGGTCATATCTAGGAAAATAAATGTGTTGACATGTCACAACCCTCTTTATCTTGCAGAAGAATACTGAAGGTCGCCCAACAGCTATATGCAGAGTTTTGTACTTATATCAATAAATAACTCTTTATATGGAAAAGTATTACCAAATATGAATAATTATGGAAGTGAAATAATCTGCAAGAGAGATACTTAACAGTGTAAAAAAATGGATTATGTGGACAGAACAATGTCAAAGCTAACTGTTTTGGGGTGATACAAAAGGATTAGAGTAGTAAAAGCAGTACCTATAAAAAAAAAAGCCCAAAATATCCATTCAGTTACTCAAAGGAGATATGGAAATATTAGAACGGTAAGGGATTTAGTTCATTCACATAATTAACTATGAGAATAATGGCTCAAGAATTAAGTAAATATAATAATCTGAAAAATTATGACATTACATTGAAAAGTACATTCAAAATGTAAGCTTAACTGCATGGTTACTTCTGCTTCCTTCTAAAATCTCACAAAAATGACACTAAAATGATTATTTAAAGAGACAAATTAACAAAGAAAAGAGAACAGGATAAGATGTTGATGTGATGACAGTAATATTTTTAAACCTAGCAAGCAGAGGGACAAATGACAAATGACGATGAACTGAAGAAAAAAGAAAGCTAAGCTTATGGTGTTCAGGTAAATTGCTATACATCAGCATGGTGGTTAACTCTGTGCAGAGGTGATTGATGAGCAAGGGGCAAGAGGGAATTTTCTAGGGTGATGAATACATTATATATGTTGGGTATGGTTACACAGATATTTCCATTTTAGAAAATTCATTGGACTATACATGTAAAATCTGTGCATTTTCTTAACTATAAGTTTTATATCAGTAAAAAAGTATATAAAGAAAAGAAAATAAATAAGAAAAGAAAATATAAGAAACTTGTTCCCTTCCCTCTTCTCTCAGAAACTTGTACTGCCAAGATAGGAAACTGGTGATTACTTTCTGAAAAAACTGACCAACCTAAAAGGAAATAACAGTTTTAAAGATTCTCCTAATGAAACCACTCTTCAACGAAATCCACCAACAAGCCCAGTCCATGTACACAGATCACCCTGTCTACTTCCCTGTTTCTCATTCTTTAATAAGAGTAAATAGCTCACAATGTGCAGACATTGGAAAAATACCTCTAACTAAAAATATAGAGAACAAAAGCAAAGCACACAAATGGAAAAACAAAGTTGTGAGGAAATATACAATACAAAGATCACAACACATTTTTTATTAAAAAATTTATAGCTATTAGTGTCACGCAACTATAACTCTGTGTCTACAAAACAATAACCGTATGCTATAATGTTATGAAAAATAGCATACAAGGAACAAAAGGTGCTCTTGGAAACTAAAAATATGATAGATATTAAAAATACGCAAGATACACCTGAAGGAGGAAATTTATTAAAGAAAGTTTAAAATGTATAGAAAAGAGTTAGTGGAAGATAAATGGCTTGAACTCAACTTTGAAGTATAGAAAGATATAACTAATAAGTATTAGGTACATATTATATATAAAAACACAACTAGATTTTTCTATATTATATAATTTAATCATACCAACAACCCTAAAGAAGAAACACTATAAGAATATGCACGCATAAGTTGCACAGCAAGTAAACAAGAAAAGCAGGAATCTTAGCAGAGCTGAAAAAATCTGCTCGAATATATGTATACAAACTCAGGCTCTCCATTATATGTTATATCATCCCCTACCTAGAGAAAACCTTAAGGTTTTCTAGATGGGGAAGGGCAACTGAGAAGTCTAAGCCCTTATCTGTCATAATGTGTAGGAAAGAACATTTGACCTGATAAACTAGTTCTGTCAATATTATGTTTATTTTGGAACCGCAAGCTGTTGAGACGCCATGGTTTCTATAACACAGGAAAAAATTAAGTGACCAGATTGTAGAGATTCCAAAATGCCAGACTAAGGAGAGCATTATCCTGTAGTTACTTCAAAGTCACTTAAAATAAGTTCTACTGTAAACAAAATCTTTTAAAATTATCAGATATATTGTAAATATAAATGTTCAAGGACACATATTTTGAAATGGCCAAACTTTTGATAGAAGGTCAGAGTTGTTGAATATGTGCCCTCTTAACACACACAAAGCTAAATTCTTAAATAATCAATCCACATTCACTAGGATGTGTTTAAAAATAAAATCTTAAAAATTGTCAAAAACAAGCATTGAGAAGTGACTGGAATTCTCTGGGAATACAAAATGGAAAATTGCTTGGAAAATTATTTGGCAATATATAATATGTCTAAACATAGACATAAGCAATAAAATAGCAATTCCAGTAACCGGAAATACTAAATCAAATAAAGATGTATAAATATATGCACCAACAGACATGTATAAAAATGTTCATAGCCACATCATTAATAATAGTGCCAAACTGGAAACAACACAAAGGTCAATGAAAAATAGAAAACAAAAACCAAATAAATAAATCATGGTATATTTATATTAAAAAATGCCATAGTGTAATGAATAATATCAAACGAATGTCATGTACAACATGAATGAATGCCACAGAAATAACGCTGAGTGAAATAAACAAGACACAATAGACAACATTACTGTATGACTCCGTTTATATAAGTTAAACAGAGAAAACAAATATGCAGTGATAGATCTAAAAATACTGGTTATATTTTGGGTGATAATGACTGAAATGGATCATAACAAAAATTGCTCTTTTGTCTTAATATTTTTTCACTTTGTAGTATATATGTTGTACACAAATAAACACATTTTTTAAAAGATAATATTCCAGTGATATATAAGAGCCACTCTGTGTGAAGAGGCAAAAGAAGGATAAATAATGGATATACCCCCATGATCTGATTTTTTAATTCTCTTCTTTCATTGTCAGTGACTGTCAGTGGTAAATTTCAAATAACCCAGACTGTAGATAACCCTATTTCTGGTAATAGTTCTATAGCTCTGAAAGCTTCTCTGAACCCAGTGGGTAAGAGCTCTATACCAGAAGCCAATGAAGAAGGTAAGCCAACATACCCAGATCTTCACACACTGTAAGTGAGCCGAAATCAATCCCAAAATAGGGATTTTCTACACACAGAGAGCTGCAGTTTCTGCATTCAATTTGGTAACTTTATATTACACACTTCCATTCAATTAACCTTGTGCTTAATATAGAAAGACATTTGAGTCACAAGCCCCTACATACTCTCCATGTTTTCATAGTCACTCAGTCAGGAGAAGTGGCTATTAGGACAGGATATACTGCAAACGGAATAGTTCTTCAAACTAATGACATGGGTTACCCATGGAAAGACTAATGGACATTCACAGAGGCTGTATGTGACCTAAGCACCCAATGTGTCTGATTTGAAGTACTCCACACTTACTTTCTTGAAAGGCTCATTAAAATATACTTTATTTCATTTATTTAATCAAAACTATTCCCACTCCTCCAAGTAATAACTTCTTTCTAACTTCTAATTCAAGCTTCTCCAAAGAAGACTGCAGTTAGTAATTCCTAAAATCTGTTTTATAGGTTTATACAAATGAAGAAACTCAAGACAACATAATAATATTTCCCTAAGGATAAATATTCTCAATTTAGAAGACTGTAATTTTTCAACAAAATCATGTACACCTTACTCTTTGGTGTAAAAGACCCTTTATTTTATGCAATGATTGTTATTTTTTGAGGATACTTTTAGTTTGTTAAATTTATTTGGAAAAAGACAAAGTTGACTAATGGATATTAGTCCCCAATATTTCTTTGATAATTCCACTTCTTAAAGTTAAAATTTAGGAGCTACTGTACAATAATACATAAGTACTTCCTTACCTCTTACTCAAGTTGTTCTGAAAAGACATGGAATATCTTATTTAATGGAGACATTTATTGGCTAGTTTATGTATTTACTTCCCTTCAAAACTCGATAAAGGCGTATCTCATTTTATTGTCCTTCTCTTTATTGTGCTTTGCAGATATTGCATTTTTTTTTTACAGATTGAAGGTTTGTGGTAACTCTGTTTTGAGCAAGTCTGTTGGCTTCATTTTTTCAACAGCATTTTCTGACTTCTTGTCTCTGTATCAAAATTTAATAATTCTCACAATATTTCAAACTTTTTATTATTATTATATGTTATGGTAATCTGTTATCAGTGATCTTTGATGCTATTCTTGTAGTTATTTTGGGAGGTGCCACAAACCATGCCCATATAAGATGGCAAACTTAATCAATAAATGTTATATGTGTTCTGACTGTCCCACTGACCAGCTGTTCCCCTGTCTCTCTCCCTCTCCTCAGGCCTCCCTATTCTCCAAGACACAACAATATTTAAATTAGGCCAATTAATAACCCTACAATGGCTTTAAGTCTTCAAATGAAAGGAAGAATCACACATCTCTCACTTTAAATCAAAAGCCAGAAAAAAATTAAGCTTAGTGAGGAAGGTATGTCAAAAGGTGAGACAGGTTGAAAGCTAGGCCTCTAATGTCAAACAGTTACCCAAGTTGTGAATGCAAAGGAAATGTTCTTGAAGAAAATTAAAAGTGCTACTCCAGTACAGAAATATGAATGATAAGAAACTGAAACCACCTTATTGCTGACAGGGAGAAAATTTCAGTAGTCTGAATAGAAGACTAAATCAGCCACAGGATTCCCTTAAGCCAAAGCCTAACTCTCTTCAATTCTATGAAGGTTGAGAGAGGAGAGGACGCTGCAAAAGAAGTTTGAAGCTATCAGAAGTTGATTCACAAAATTTAAGGAAAGAAGCCATCTCCATAGCATCAAATTGCAAGATGAACCCAGCAAGTGCTAATACAGAAGCTGCGAGCAAGTTATCCAGAATATCTAGCTAAGAGCATTAATGAAGGTGGCTACACTAAACAACAAATCTTCAATGTAGACAAAACAGCCTTATTTTGGAAGACTATGTCATCTAGGCCTTTCATAGCTAGAGAGGAGAAGTCAATGTCTGGCTTCAAAACTTCAAAGGACAATTTTTTTTTTTTATTGGAGTATAATTGCTTTACAATGTTGGGTTAGTTTCTGCTATAGAACACAGTGAATCAGCTATATGTATACATATATCCCCTCCCTCTTGAGCCTCCCTCCCACCCACCCCCCATCCCACCCGTCTAGGTCATCACAGAGCATGCAGCTGAGCTCCCTGTGCTATACAGCAGCTTCCCACTAGCTATCTATTTTACACATGGTAGTGTATATATGTCAATGCTACTCTCAATTTATCCCACCCTCCCCTTCCCCCCTGTGTCCACAAGTCTGTTCTTCACATCTGCATTTCTTTTCCTGCCCTGCAAATAGGTTCATCAGTACCATTTTTCTAGATTCCATATATATGTGTGTTAATATATGATATTTGTTTTTCTCTTTCTGACTTACTTCACTCTGTATGACAGACTCTAGGTTCAGCCACATCACCACAAACGACCCAATTTCGTTCCTTTTTATGGCTGAGTAATATTCCATTGTACATATGTACCACATCTTCTTTATCCATTCATCTGTCGATGGGCATTTAGGTTGCTTCCATATCCTGGGTATTGTAAATAGTGCTGCAATGAACACTGGGGTACATGTAGCTTTTTGAATTATGTTTTTCTCAGGGTATATGCCCAGTAGTGGGATTGCTGGGTCATAAAAGGACAAACTGACTCTCTTGCTAGAGGCTAATGTGGCTAGTGACTTAAAGTTGAAGCCAACACTCATTTACTATTCCAAAAATCTTAGGCTAAATCTACTCAGCCTGTGCTCTATAAACGGAACAACAAAGCCTAGATGACAGCACATCTGTTTATAATACAGCTTAATGAATATTTAAGCCCACTGTTGAGACCCACTGCTCAGAAAAAGAGATTTCTTTCAAAATATTACTGCTCATTGACAATACACCTGGTCACCCAAGAGCTCTGATGGAGATGTACAATGCGATTCATGTTGTTTTCATGCCAACTAACACAACACCCATTCTGCAAACCATGGATCAAGGAGTAATTTCAATTTTCAAGTTTATTCTCTAAGAAGCACATTTTGTAAGGCTATAACTGCCATAGACAGTGATTCCATTGATGGATCTGGAAAAAGTTAATTGAAAACCTTCTGGAAAGGATTCACCATTCTAGATGCCATTAAGAACATTCATGATTCATGGGAAGAGGTCAAAATTTCAATATTAACAGGAGTTTGGAAGAAGTTGATTCCAACCCTCATGAATGACTGTGAGTTCAAGACTTCAGTGGAGGAAGTAACGGCACATGTGATAGAAATAACAGGAGAACTAGAATTAAAATTGGAGCCTGAAGATGTGGCTGAATTACTGAAAACTTGTGATAAAACTTTAATGAATGAGGAGTTGCTTCTTATGGATGAGCAAAGAAAATTGTTTCTTGAGATGACATCTACTCCTGGTGAAGATGCTGCAAAGACTGTTAAAGTGAAAAGAAAGGATTTAGAATATTACACAAACTTAGTTGATAAACCAGTGGCATGGTTTGAAAGGGTTGATTTCAATTTTGAAAGAAGTTCTAATGTGAGTAAAATGCTGTTATACAGTCTTACATGCTATAGAGAAATCATTCATGAAAGAAGATGCAGCAAACTTCATTGTCGTCTTATTTTAAGAAATGGCCACAGCCACCCAACCCTCAACAACCACCACCCTGATCAGTCCGCAGCCATCAACAAGGTAAGACCTTCCACAGCAAAAAGATTAAAACTTCCTGAAAACTCAGATGATGGTTAGCACTTTTTAGCAATAAACTATGTTTTAGTTAAGGTATGCATATTGATTTTTTTTAGGCATAATGCTATTGCATACAACAGACTACTGTATAGTATAAACGTAACTTTTATATGCACCCAAAAATTCCTGTGACTTCCTTTATTGTGATATTCACTTCATTGTGGTGGTCTGGAACCGAACCAGCAATATCTTTGAGAAATACCTGTATTAGCTAAGCTCTCTAGAAGAATGTATACTTTTATTGCTATAATCTTTCTTTAAACTGAGAATACTGTGAAATTGGGATTCATTGTAAAAATCCATATTCTATAAAAGATATGGTACTTTGGTGGTTCAATTAAAGGTAAACAAATATTCTAAGTAACTATAAATGAGGTGATTTGTCCAACACCTTTCAAATTTTATGTTACAATGTAAGCAATTACCTGTCTGATGTGGTCAAGGTCTTAAAAATATAAAGAGATTCTCTAAAATGCAATGCAAAGAGCAAGCTCTTACAAAGTTAGATTTTCTTAAAACCTTAAATTCATTAACATGGACATTAGCTTAGGCCACATACTGCAGGAAACAGTTTTCTCATTTAGCACATAAAATAAAGCATACACATCCACATACATTTTACCTGTACAGTGTTTCATCAAATGAATTATATATTCATTAAAAATATCTGGCCACCAACAGTTATCATTTGACAAACATATTTTAGATATACATAGTCTATGTCAGTATTTTTAGAAGTTTATACTATATTCATTGGGAAAGATTATTATTTTGAAAAGAAATTCATTGCTCTTAAACAATTTTATAGTTCACATATCTTTTAGATACACTATTGCTGGGGTATCCATATCTCAGAAATCATAAAAATGTGTTGCATGTATTAACTAAAATATTATAAAACCTAAAAATAAATACATCTCAAAAGAGTAGGAGTAATACAGCCTCTCCCCTCTCCCAACTGCAAGCCAATGAATCTTAGGCTAAAAAATATTGATAATATATGTACAGCTGATTCACTTTGTTATAAAGCAGAAACTAACACACCATTGTAAAGCAATTATACTCCAATAAAGATGTTTTAAAAGATATTGATAATAAAATAAAATAAAACATTTTAAGTATTTCTATTTTAAAAAATTGTGTCTCAAGTGAAAACTTACCTAATTTATTTGATAATTTTCTTTTCCCCCCAAGTTTAGGAAAAGATAATCTAAATTATTCATTTTTTTCAGTTATTGGCATTAAACTTCAAATTTATACAAGCAAAACATGTAATTTAAAGTGACAGAAAGTAGACTGGAAAGATTATTACTTAGGATTTAATTTAAATAAAATAAAATAATGAGATGCCAGATGTCTTATTTCTCATATACAATTGGCAATAATTTTAAAAAAGATAGAGACCCAGTCTACGTCATAGGGCATGGGAACTTTCATACATTGTTGGTGGGAATGTAAGTGGGTATCATCTTTCTGAAAGGTATTTTGCCAGTATGTTTCAGTTTCTTAAATCCTGTGTATTCTCAGAACCAGCACAACTGGTAGCTTTGTTTCTGAGAATTTTTCCTAAAGTTATACAATGGACTTAATTGACAGGATTTTCATCATGGATTGTAAATAGAATAAAGAATCTATGTAAATATTTAACAATAGGAAATTCGTTATGTTAGCTATAGAACACATTTAGCTACTAAATAATGGGGTAAAATTCTGGAGACTATACAAAGTATTAATACATCATTAAGAGAAAAAGTGGTAGAAAAGAAACACATACAGTGTGATAACACTACATTGTAAAAAGAATTATATATATATATATCATTATTCATTTATTTAATAATTATTGTGACAGACAACTATGTGTCTATATAATTTACAAACTGATAAATCAACTGGAAAGGCATTTACTGATGGATTAACAATGGTCAATTTGCAGAGAGATGAATATAGGGGACTTTATTTTCACTTTTAATTTTTACTTATTATAATTTTTTTAAATAAATGCCACTATTTTATAATAAAAAATAAAATTTCATTTCAAACTAAATCAATAAAATAACTATAGATATTTTACTTACATAGAGGACATTTCTTTCTAAAATATGGCATCTTAAAGGTGTGGATTCAAGTATTATTATGCCCAAACAAATGTATTTCTATAGGAATAGAAATAAGAATGCTCCCTACAATAGTTTGTTATTTTTAGTTTTAAAAACTGCTCCTTTCTGCATTCAAAATGTTTTATACATGTTCTCATTAATCATCTTATTATTCCTTTCTGGAAAGTAGGTGGTAAAAGCAATTTAAAATCACTCACTGCAGAATAGAATAATTAGAACATGTGTGAACATGGACTACAAATTAGGATAGGGAAATACAAATAAGTGCTACAAAGGACTGTGACAAAGTATTGACTTTTTATGAATTTTAAATCTATTAGCAAAATGTTATAAGCAATGAATACAAGAAATTTTATTGCTTTTCCACCAATATAGGTATCTCGGGGGATCCATTAACAGTTTCTTGCACTGTGTGAAAAGGGAAAGGGGGAACTTCAACCCATTTCTTCTAAAATAATTATGTTTCCAAGGACTACAATATAATGCTGGCTCACTATGAACTAGGAAACTATCCAAACACACAAGTCAGCCTCTCTTGGATTTCAGATTATCCAAATAAAATGAAAAGCTACAAATTAAAGGTAAGAAAAGGAGGACATGGCACTCTGCAATGCACTGAGAAAGTTTTCTATGTGGTTTGTGATTAAAGGTCATTACTTTCCAAGGTGGCTTTTCACAATGAAATAAAATAATATTGAATATCTATATCTTTCATTCTCTCTGTTTTTGTGTCTATCTCTTCCTGTCTGTCTCTTCTAACTTTTTCATTTTCTTCTATGCAAAAGGAAAAACAAACATATATTCTGGGTACATCATAAGGCATTTCTTTCTGAGTGAACGCTGCTGGCCTAGTGTGCCCAGAAAGAGTGGGTGGTTAACATTTCATTTTAAGATCATCTTGTCAATATCTAGGGGAGTGGTTTTTTAAAAAACTAGCAGTGTTTGGCCCGTTTAGCCCCATCCCCAGACTCCACAGAGGGCAGAGGGGCAGGTGATTGAACTGTTACCAATGGACAGGATTTAATCAGTCATGCCTAATGGAAGCTCCATAAATACCCTAAATAAAGGGGTTCAGAGACCTTCCAGATTGGGGAACCCGTCCACAAGCTGAGAGAGTGACGCATCCTAAACTCCACAGAGACAGAAGCTCCTGCACTCGGGACCCTCCTGGACATCACCCTCCACCGCTTTCTCTGGCTGTTCATCCCTTTGTGATAAACGGCTGTGGTTCTGACGGGGTCTTTGTGCTCCAGCCGGGTATCAGGCCTGTGCCTCTGAGGTGGGAGAGCTGAGTTCAGGACATTGGTCCACCAGAGACCTCCTGGCTCCACATAATATCAAACAGTGAAAGCACTCTAAAAGACCTCCATCTCAACACTAAGACCCAGCTCCACTCAATGAACAGAAGCTACAGTGCTGGACAACCTATGTCAAACAGCTAGAAACACACGAACACAACCCCACCCATTAGCAGAGAGGCTGTCTAAAATCATAACTTCACAGACACCCCAAAACACACCACGGGACGTAGTCTTGCCCAACAAAAGGACAAGATCCACCCTCATCCACCAGAACACAGGCACCACTCCCCTCCACTAGGAAGCCAACACAACCCACTGAACCAACCTTAGCCACTGGGGGCAGACACCAAAAACAACAGGAACTACGAACCTGCAGCCTGTGAAAAGGAGACGCCAAACACAGTAAGTTAAGCAAAGTGAGAAGACACAGAAACACACAGCAGATGAAAAAGAAAGGTAAAACCCACCAGACCAAACAAATGAAGAGGAAATACGCAGTCTACCTTAAAAAGAATTCAGAGTAATGATAGTAAAGATAATCCAAAATCTTGGAAATAGAGAACATACAAGAAACACTGAACAAGGACCAAGAAGAACTAAAGAAGAACTAAAGAGCAAACAAACAATGATGAACAACACAATAAATGAAATTAAAAATTCTCAAGAAGGAATCAATAGCAGAATAACTGAGGCAGAAGAACGGATAAGTGACCTGGAAGATAAAATAGTGGAAATAACTACTGCAGAGCAGAATAAAGAAAAAAGAATGAAAAAAATTGAGAACACTCTTAGAGACCTTCGGGACAACATTAAACGCACGAACATTTAAATTATAGGGGGTCCCAGAAGAAGAAGAAGAGAAAAAGAAAGGGACAGAGAAAATATTTGAAGAGATTATAGTTGAAAACTTCCCTAATATGGGGAAGGAAATCGCTATTCAAGTTCAGGAAGCACAGACAGACCCATACAGGATAAATCAAAGGAGAAACATGCCAGGACACATACTAATCAAACTATCAAAAATTAAATACAAAGAAAAAATATTAAAAGCAGCAAGGAAAAAACAACAAATAATATACAAGGAAATCCCCATAAGGTTAATAACTGATCTTTCAGCAGAAACTGAAAGCCAGAAGGGAGTGGCAGGACATACTTAAAGTGATGAAAGGGGAAAAACCTACAACCAATATTACTCTACCCAGCAAGGATCTCAATCAGATTGGATGCAGAAATTAAAACATTTACAGACAAACAAAAGCTAAGAGAATTCAGCACCTCCAAACCAGCTTTATAACAAATGCTAAAGGAACTTCTCTAGGCAGGAAACACAAGAGAAAGAAAACACCTACAATAAAAACTCCAAAACAATTAAGAAAATGGTAATAGGAACATACAAATCAATAATTACCTTAACTGTAAATGGATTAAATGCTCCAACCAAAAGACACAGACTTGCTGAATGGATACATAAACAAGACCGGTATACATCCCGTCTAGAAGAGACCCACTTCAGACCTAGGGAAACATACAGACTGAAAGTGAGAGGATGGAAAAAGATATTCCATGCAAATGGAAATCAAAAGGAAGCTGGAGGAGCAATTCTCATATCAGACAAAACAGACTTTAAAATAAAGACTATTATAAGAGACAAAGGAGGACACTGCATAATGATCAAGGGATCAATCCAAGAAGAAGATAGAACAATTGTAAATATTTATGCACCCAACATAGGAGCACCTCAATACATAAGGCAAATGCTAACAGCCACAAAAGGGGAAATCAACAGTAACACAATAAAAGTAGGGGACTTTAACACCCCACTTTCATCAATGGACATATCATCCAAAATGAAAATAAATAAGGAAACACAAGCTTTAAATGATACATTAAACAAGATGGACTTAATTGATATTTATAGGACATTCCATCCAAAAACAACAGAATACACATTTTTATCAAGTGCTCATGGAACATTCCCCAGGATAGATCATATCTTCGGTCACAAATCAAGCCTTGGTAAATTTAAGAAATTTGAAATCGTATCAAGTATCTTTTCCGACCACAACGCTATGAGACTAGATATCAATTACTGGAAAAGATCTGTAAAAAATACAAACACATGGAGGCTAAACAATACACTACTTAATAACCAAGTGATCACTGAAGAAATCAAAGAGGAAATTAAAAAGTACCTAGAAACAAATGACAATGGAGACACGACGACCCAAAACCTATGGGATGCAGCAAAAGCAGTTCTAAGAGGGAATTTATACCAATACAATCCTACTTTAAGAAACAGGAAACATCTCGAATAAACAACCGAAACTTGCACCTAAAGCAATTAGAGAAAGAAGAACAAAAAACCCCCAAAGTTAGCAGAAGGAAAGAAATCATAAAACTCAGATCAGAAATAAATGAAAAAGAAATGAAGGAAATGATAACAAAGATCAATAAAACTAAAAGTTGGTTCTTTGAGAAGACAAACAAAATTGATAAACCATTAACCAGTCTCATCAAGAAAAAAAGGGAGAAGACTCAAATCAATAGAATTAGAAATGAAAAAGGAGAAGTAACAACTGACACTGCAGAAATACAAAAGATCATGAGAGATTACTACAAGCAACTCTATGCCAGTAAAATGGACAACCGGGAAGAAATGGACAAATTCTTAGAAATGCACAACCTGCCAAGACTGAATCAGGAAGAAATAGAAAATATGAACAGACCAATCACAAGCACTGAAATTCAAACTGTGACTAAAAATCTTCCAACAAACAAAAGCCCAGGACCAGATGGCTTCACAGGCAAATTCTATCAAGTATTTAGAGAAGAGCTAACACCTATCCTTCTCAAACTCTTCCAAAATATAGCAGAGGGAGGAACAGTCCCAAACTCATTCTACGAGGCCACCATCACCTTGATACCAAAACCAGACAAGGATGTCATAAAGAAAGAAAACTACAGGCCAATATCACTGATGAACATAGACGCAAAAATCCTCAACAACATACTAACAAACAGAATCCAACAGCACATTAAAAGGATCATACACCATGATCAAGTGGGGTTTATTCCAGGAATGCAAGGATTCTTCAATATACGCAAATCTATCAATGTGATAAACCATATTAACAAATTGAAGGAGAAAAAGCATATGATCATCTCAATAGATGCAGAGAAAGCTTTTGACAAAATTCAACACCCATTTATGATAAAAACCCTGCAGAAAGTAGGCATAGAGGGAACTTTCCTCAACATAATAAAGGTCATATATGACAGACCCACAGCCAACATCGTCCTCAATGGTGAAAAACTGAAACCATTTCCTCTAAGATCAGGAACAAGATAAGGTTGCCGAGTCTCACCACTGTTATTCAACAAAGTTTTGGAAGTTTTAGCCACAGCAATCACAGAAGAAAATGAAATAAAAGGAATCCAAATTGGAAAAGAAGAAGTAAAGCTGTCACTGTTTGCAAATGACATGATACTATACATAGAGAATCCTAAAGATGCAACCAAAAAACTACTAGAGCTAATCAATGAATGTGGTAAAGTAGCAGGATACAAAATTAATGCACAGAAATCTCTGGCATTCCTATACACTAATGATGAAAAATCTGAAAGTGAAATCAAGAAAACACTCCCATTTACCACTGCAACAAAAAGAATAAAATATCTAGGAATAAACCTACCTAAGGAGACAAAACACCTGTATGCAGAAAATTATAAGACACTGATGAAAGAAATTAAAGATGATACAAATAGATGGAGAGATATACCATGTTCTTGGATTGGAAGAATCAACATTGTGAAAATGACTCTACTACACAAAGCAATCTACAGATTCAATGTAATCTCTATCAAACTACCACTGGCATTCTTCACAGAACTAGAACAAAAAATTCCACAATTTTTATGGAAACACAAAAGACCCCAAATAGCAAAAGTAATCTTGAGAACGAAAAACGGAGCTGGAGGAATCAGGCTCGCTCCCTGAGAACCGACTATATTACAAAGCTACAGTAATCAAGACAGTATGGTACTGGCACAAAAACAGAAAGATAGATCAATGGAACAAGATAGAAAGCCCAGAGATAAACCCATGCACATACGGTCACCTTAACTTTGCTAAAGGAGGCAGGGATGTACAGTGTATAAATGACAGCCTCTTCAATAAGTGGTGCTGGAAAACTGGACAGGTACATGTAAAAGTATGAGGTTAGATCACTCCCTAACACCATACGCAAAAATAAGCTCAAAATGGATTAAAGACCTAAATGTAAGGCCAGAAACTATCAAACTCTTAGAGGAAAACATAGGCAGAACACTCTATGACATAAATCATGGCAAGATCCTTTTTGACCCACCCCCTAGAGAAATGGAAATAAAAATAAACAAATGGGACCAAATGAAACTTCAAAGCTTTTGCACAGCAAAGGAAACCATAAACAAGACCAAAAGACAACCCTCAGAATGGGAGAAAATATTTGCAAATGAAGCAACTGACAAAGGATTACTCTCCCAAATTTATAAGCAGGTCATGCAGCTCAATAACAAAAAACAAACAATCGAATCCAAAAATGACCAAAAGATCTAAATAGACATTTCTCCAAAGAAGATATACAGACTGCCAACAAACACATGAAAGAATGCTCAACATCATTAATCATTAGAGAAATGCAAATCAAAACTACAGTGAGATATCATCTCACACCAGTCAGAATGGCCATCATCAAAAAATCTAGAAATAATAAATGCTGGAGAGGGTGTGGAGAAAAGGGAACACTCTTGCACTGCTGGTGGGAATGTGAATTGGTACAGCCACTACGGAGGACAGTATGGAGGTTCCTTAAAAAACTACAAATAGAACTACCCTATGACCCAGCAATCCCACTACTGGGCATATACCCTGAGAAAACCATAATTCAAAAAGAGTCATGTACCAAAATGTTCACTGCAGCTCTACTTACAATAGCCTGGAGATGGAAACAACCTAAGTGCCCATCATCGGATGAATGGATAAAGAAGATGTGGCACATATATACAATGGAATATTACTCAGCCATAAAAAGAAACGAAATTGACCTATTTGTAATGAGGGGGATAGATCTAGAGTCTGTCATACAGAGTGAAGTAAGTCAGAAAGAGAAAGACAAATACCGTATGCTAACACATACATATGGAATTTAAGAAAAAAAAATGTCATGAAGAACCTTGGGGTAAGACAGGAATAAAGACACAGACCTAATAGAGAATGGACTTGAGAATATGGGGAGGGGACGGGTAAGCTGTGACAAAGCGAGAAAGAGGCAGGACATATATACACTACCAAGCGTAAGGTAGATAGCTAGTGGGAAGCAGCTGCATAGCACAGGGAGATAAGCTCGTGACCGCCTGGAGGGGTGGGATAGGGAGGGTGGGAGGAAGGGAGACGCAAGAGGGAAGAGATATGAGAACATATGTATATGTATAGCTGATTCACTTTGTTATAAAGCAGAAACTAACACACCATTGTAAAGCAATTATACTCCAATAAGGATGTAAAAAAAAAAATACCTAGAACCAAATGACAATGAAAACATGATGCCCCAAAACCTATGTGATTCAGCAAAAGCAGTCCAATGAGGGAACTTTATAGCAGTACAATCCTACCTCAAGAAACAAGAAACATCTCAAATAAACAACTTAACCTTATACCTAAAGCAATTAGAGAAAAAAGAACAAAAAACCCCCAAAGTTAGCAGAAGGAAAGAAATCATAAAGATCAGATCAGAAATACATGAAAAAGAAATGAAGGAAACGATAGCAAAGATCAATAAAACTAAAAGCTGGTTCTCTGAGAAGATAAACAAATTAATAAACCATTAGCCAGACTCATCAAGAAAGAAAGGGAGAAGACTTATTCAACAGAATTAGAAATGAAAAAGGAGAAGTAACAACTGACACGGCAGAAAAAAAAAGAATCATGAGAGATTACTATAAGCAACTATATGCCAATAACATGGAAAACCTGGAAGAAATGGACAAATACTTAGAAAACCACAAGCTTCTAAGCCTGAACCAGGAAGAAATAGAAAATATAAACAGACCAACCACAAACACTGAAATTGAAACTGTGATTAAAAATCTTCCAAGAAACAAAAGCCCAGGACCAGATGGCTTCACAGGCAAATTCTATCAAGTATTTAGAGAAGAGCTAACACCTATCCTTCTCAAACTCTTCCAAAATATAGCAGAGGGAGGAGCACTCCCAAACTCATTCTATGAGGCCACAATCACCCTGATACTTAAACCAGACAAAGATGTTACAAAAAAAGAAAATACAGGCCAATATCACTGATGAACATAGATGCAAAAATCCTCAACAAAAGACTAGCAAACAGAATCCAACAGCACATTAAAAGGATCATACACCGTGATCAAGTGTGGTTTATCCCAGGAATGCAAGGATTCTTCAATATACGCAAATCTATCAATGTGATAAACCATATTAACAAATTGAAGGAGAAAAAGCATATGATCATCTCAATAGATGCAGAGAAAGCTTTTGACAAAATTCAACACCCATTTATGATAAAAACCCTGCAGAAAGTAGGCATAGAGGGAACTTTCCTCAACATAATAAAGGTCATATATGACAGACCCACAGCCAACATCGTCCTCAATGGTGAAAAACTGAAACCATTTCCTCTAAGATCAGGAACAAGATAAGGTTGCCGAGTCTCACCACTGTTATTCAACAAAGTTTTGGAAGTTTTAGCCACAGCAATCACAGAAGAAAATGAAATAAAAGGAATCCAAATTGGAAAAGAAGAAGTAAAGCTGTCACTGTTTGCAAATGACATGATACTATACATAGAGAATCCTAAAGATGCAACCAAAAAACTACTAGAGCTAATCAATGAATGTGGTAAAGTAGCAGGATACAAAATTAATGCACAGAAATCTCTGGCATTCCTATACACTAATGATGAAAAATCTGAAAGTGAAATCAAGAAAACACTCCCATTTACCACTGCAACAAAAAGAATAAAATATCTAGGAATAAACCTACCTAAGGAGACAAAACACCTGTATGCAGAAAATTATAAGACACTGATGAAAGAAATTAAAGATGATACAAATAGATGGAGAGATATACCATGTTCTTGGATTGGAAGAATCAACATTGTGAAAATGACTCTACTACACAAAGCAATCTACAGATTCAATGTAATCTCTATCAAACTACCACTGGCATTTTTCACAGAACTAGAACAAAAAATTCCACAATTTTTATGGAAACACAAAAGACCCCAAATAGCAAAAGTAATCTTGAGAACGAAAAACGGAGCTGGAGGAATCAGGCTCGCTCCCTGAGAACCGACTATATTACAAAGCTACAGTAATCAAGACAGTATGGTACTGGCACAAAAACAGAAAGATAGATCAATGGAACAAGATAGAAAGCCCAGAGATAAACCCATGCACATACGGTCACCTTAACTTTGCTAAAGGAGGCAGGGATGTACAGTGTATAAATGACAGCCTCTTCAATAAGTGGTGCTGGAAAACTGGACAGGTACATGTAAAAGTATGAGGTTAGATCACTCCCTAACACCATACGCAAAAATAAGCTCAAAATGGATTAAAGACCTAAATGTAAGGCCAGAAACTATCAAACTCTTAGAGGAAAACATAGGCAGAACACTCTATGACATAAATCATGGCAAGATCCTTTTTGACCCACCCCCTAGAGAAATGGAAATAAAAATAAACAAATGGGACCAAATGAAACTTCAAAGCTTTTGCACAGCAAAGGAAACCATAAACAAGACCAAAAGACAACCCTCAGAATGGGAGAAAATATTTGCAAATGAAGCAACTGACAAAGGATTACTCTCCCAAATTTATAAGCAGGTCATGCAGCTCAATAACAAAAAACAAACAATCGAATCCAAAAATGACCAAAAGATCTAAATAGACATTTCTCCAAAGAAGATATACAGACTGCCAACAAACACATGAAAGAATGCTCAACATCATTAATCATTAGAGAAATGCAAATCAAAACTACAGTGAGATATCATCTCACACCAGTCAGAATGGCCATCATCAAAAAATCTAGAAATAATAAATGCTGGAGAGGGTGTGGAGAAAAGGGAACACTCTTGCACTGCTGGTGGGAATGTGAATTGGTACAGCCACTACGGAGAACAGTATGGAGGTTCCTTAAAAAACTACAAATAGAACTACCCTATGACCCAGCAATCCCACTACTGGGCATATACCCTGAGAAAACCATAATTCAAAAAGAGTCATGTACCAAAATGTTCACTGCAGCTCTACTTACAATAGCCTGGAGATGGAAACAACCTAAGTGCCCATCATCGGATGAATGGATAAAGAAGATGTGGCACATATATACAATGGAATATTACTCAGCCATAAAAAGAAACGAAATTGACCTATTTGTAATGAGGGGGATAGATCTAGAGTCTGTCATACAGAGTGAAGTAAGTCAGAAAGAGAAAGACAAATACCGTATGCTAACACATACATATGGAATTTAAGAAAAAAAAATGTCATGAAGAACCTTGGGGTAAGACAGGAATAAAGACACAGACCTAATAGAGAATGGACTTGAGAATATGGGGAGGGGACGGGTAAGCTGTGACAAAGCGAGAAAGAGGCAGGACATATATACACTACCAAGCGTAAGGTAGATAGCTAGTGGGAAGCAGCTGCATAGCACAGGGAGATAAGCTCGTGACCGCCTGGAGGGGTGGGATAGGGAGGGTGGGAGGAAGGGAGACGCAAGAGGGAAGAGATATGAGAACATATGTATATGTATAGCTGATTCACTTTGTTATAAAGCAGAAACTAACACACCATTGTAAAGCAATTATACTCCAATAAGGATGTAAAAAAAAAAATACCTAGAACCAAATGACAATGAAAACATGATGCCCCAAAACCTATGCGATTCAGCAAAAGCAGTCCAATGAGGGAACTTTATAGCAGTACAATCCTACCTCAAGAAACAAGAAACATCTCAAATAAACAACTTAACCTTATACCTAAAGCAATTAGAGAAAAAAGAACAAAAAACCCCCAAAGTTAGCAGAAGGAAAGAAATCATAAAGATCAGATCAGAAATACATGAAAAAGAAATGAAGGAAACGATAGCAAAGATCAATAAAACTAAAAGCTGGTTCTCTGAGAAGATAAACAAATTAATAAACCATTAGCCAGACTCATCAAGAAAGAAAGGGAGAAGACTTATTCAACAGAATTAGAAATGAAAAAGGAGAAGTAACAACTGACACGGCAGAAAAAAAAAGAATCATGAGAGATTACTATAAGCAACTATATGCCAATAACATGGAAAACCTGGAAGAAATGGACAAATACTTAGAAAACCACAAGCTTCTAAGCCTGAACCAGGAAGAAATAGAAAATATAAACAGACCAACCACAAACACTGAAATTGAAACTGTGATTAAAAATCTTCCAAGAAACAAAAGCCCAGGACCAGATGGCTTCACAGGCAAATTCTATCAAGTATTTAGAGAAGAGCTAACACCTATCCTTCTCAAACTCTTCCAAAATATAGCAGAGGGAGGAGCACTCCCAAACTCATTCTATGAGGCCACAATCACCCTGATACTTAAACCAGACAAAGATGTTACAAAAAAAGAAAATACAGGCCAATATCACTGATGAACATAGATGCAAAAATCCTCAACAAAAGACTAGCAAACAGAATCCAACAGCACATTAAAAGGATCATACACCGTGATCAAGTGTGGTTTATCCCAGGAATGCAAGGATTTTTCAGTATATGCAAATCAATCAATGTGATACACCATATTAAGAAAATGAAGGATAAAAACCATACGATAATCTCAATAGATTCAGAAAAAGCTTCTGACAAAATTCAACACCCATTTGTGATAAAAAACCCTCCAGAAAGTAGGCACAGAGGGAACTTGCCTCAACATAATAAACGCCATATATGACAAACCCACAGCCAACGTCCTTCTCAATGGTGAAAAACTGAAACCATTTCCTCTAAGATCAGGAAAAAGGCAAGGTTGTCCACTCTCACCACTATTATTCAACATAGCTTTGGAAGTTTTAGCCACAACAACCAGAGACAGAAAAGAAATAAAAGGAATCCAAATCAGAAAAGAAGAAGGAAAGCTGTTACTGTTTGCAGATGACATGATACTATACTTAGAGAATCCTAAAGGTGCTACCACAAAACTACTAGAGCTCATCAGTGAATTTGGTAAAATAGCAGGATACAAAATTAATGCACAGAAATCTCTTGCATTCCTATACACTAATGATGAAAAATCTGAAAGAGAAATCAAGGAAACATTCCCATTTACCATTACAACAAAAAGAATAAAATACCTAGGAATAAACCTACCTAAGGAGACAAAAGACCTGTATGCAGAAAACTATAAGACACTGATGAACGAAATTAAAGATGATTAAATTAAAGAAATTAAATTAAATTAAAGATTAAAGAAATTAAAGATACCAACAGATGGAGAGATATACCATGCTCTTGGATTGGAAGAATTAATATTGTGAAAATGACTATACTACCCAAAGCAATCTACAGATTCAATGCAATCCCTATCAAACTACCAATGACATTTTTCACAGAACTAGAACAAAAAGCTTTCACAATTTGTATGCAAACACAAGAGACCCAGAATAGCCAAAGGAATTTTGAGAAAGAAAAATGGAGCTGGAAGAATCAGACTCCCTGACTTGAGACTATACTACAAAACTACAGTAATTAAGACAGTACAGTACTGGCACAAAAACAGAAATGTAGGTCAGTGGAATAGGACAGAAAGCCCAGAGATAAACCCACACACATATGGTCACCTTATCTTTGATAAAGGAGGCAGGAATGTACAGTGGAGAAAGGACAGCCTCTTCAATAAGTGGTGCTGGGAAAACTGGACAGCTACATGTAAAAGAATGAAATTAGAACACTCCCTAACACCACACACAAAAATAAATTCCAAATGGATTAAAGACCTAAAGGTAAGGCCAGACACTATAAAACTCTTAGAGGAAAACATAGGCAGAACACTCTATGACATAAATCACGGCAAGATCTTTTTTGACCCACCGCCTAGAAAAATGGAAAAACAAAAA
This sequence comes from Globicephala melas, assembly GCF_963455315.2. NCBI lineage: Eukaryota > Metazoa > Chordata > Mammalia > Artiodactyla > Delphinidae > Globicephala > Globicephala melas. The sequence continues at coordinate 78,765,001 of NC_083316.1, read as the reverse complement.
TAAACAAATGGGACCTAATGAAACAAAAGCTTTTGCACAACAAAGTATACCATAAACAAGACGAAAAGACAACCCTCAGAGTGGGAGAAAATATTTGCAAACGAAGCAACTGACAAAGGATTAATCTCCAAAGTATACAAGCAGCTCATGCAGCTCAATATCAAAAAAACAAACAACCCAATCCAAAAATGGGCAGAAGACCTAAACAGACATTTCTCCAAAGAAGATACACAGATTGCCAACAAACACATGAAAGAATGCTCAACATCACTAATCATTAGAGAAACGCAAATCAAAACTACAACGAGGTATCACCTCACACCAGTCAGAATGGCCATCATCCAAATATCTACAAACAATAAATGCTGGAGAGGGTGTGGAGAAAAGGGAACCCTCTTGCACTGTTGGTGGGAATGTAAATTGATAAAGCCACTATGGAAAACAGTATTGAGGTTCCTTAAAAAACTAAAAATAGAACTATCATATGACCCAGCAATCCAACTACTGAGCATATACCCTGAGAAACCATAAGTCAAAAAGAATCATGTACCACAATGTTCACTGCAGCTTTACTTACAATAGCCAGGACATGGAAGCAACGTATGTGTACATCGGCAGATGAATGGATAAAGAAGATGTGGCACATATATACGATGGAATATTACTCAGCCATAAAAAGAAATGAAATTGAGTTATTTGTAGTGAGTTGGTTCAATCTAGATTCTGTCATACAGAGTGAAGTAAGTCAGAAAGAGAAATACAAATACCGTATGCTAACAGATATATATGGAATCTAAAAAAAAAAAAAATGGTTCTGAAGAACCTAGGGGCAGGACAGGAATAAAGACGTACACGTAGAGAATGGACTTGAGGACACAGGGAGAGGGAAGGGTAAGCTGCGACGAAGTGAGAGAGTGGCATGGACTTATATATACTACCAAACGTAAAATAGATAGCTAGTGGGCAGCAGACGCATAGCACAGGGTGATCAGCTCCATGCTTCGTGACCACCTAGAGGGGTGGGATGGGGAGGGTGGGAGGGAGACACATGAGGGAGGAGATATGGGGATACATGTATATGTATAGCTGATTCACTTGGTTATAAAGCAAAAACTAACACACCAGTGTAAATCAATTATACTCCAATAAAGGTGTTAAAAAAAAAAAGAACAAGACAATGATGTCTGCTCTTGCCACTTCTATTCAACATTATTGAAGGTTATAGATGGGGCAATTAAAGAAGAAAAATAAATACATAAAAGATTTCCAGATTTATTTCTTTTCCAAAGAAGTAAAACTAATGTCCAGATTAAAAAGGAAGAAGTAAAACCAGCTCAATTTTAAATCATGTGATCTTATATATAAAATTTCCTAAGGAACTGGGAAAAGAAAAATTGTTAAAATTAATAGTTATTTAAGATTGCAAGATACATGATTAACATAGAATAGTATTTTTTTCTATAGAACAGTTAAAGAACAATCCAAAAACAAAATTAATAAAACAAATCAATTATATCACATCAAGCAGTATAAAAGTTTGAAATAAACTTAATGAAAGAAGCACAAGAACTGTACACTGAACACCACAAAACACCGTTGACAGAAGGTTAAGCTGCATAAGAAGATGTATAAATAGAAATACAACTCATGTTCATAGATTGAAACACTTAATATTAAGATGGCAACATTCCTTGAACTGATCTACAAAAAAAATATATGATTCTTTTCAAAATCCTAGTTGGCTTTTTGGCAGAAAATTACAAGCTGATCCTAAAATTCATATGGAGTTACAATGGAACCAGAAGAGCAAGAACAATGTTCAAAGAGAAAAACAAGGTAAGAAGAGTCACACTCTGATTTTAAAACTCACTAAAAAACTACTGTAATCAGGACATTGTGGCCCTGGGATAAAGACAGACATATAGATCAACAGAATAGAAATGAAAGTCCAGAAATATATTCTTATATTTATGGTTAATTAAATTTTGACAAAAGTGCCAAGAATATTCAATGGGAAAAGAAGAATCTTTAAACACATTGTTCTGGGACAATTAGATATTCACACACACAAAATTAAGTTGAGTGCTTATCTCACACCATGTATAAAAAATTAATTTAAAATATATCAAAGACTCACATATAGGAGCTAAAAATATAAAATTCTTACAAGAAAATATAAGAGTAAATCTGCATGACCTCAGATTTAACAATGTATTCTTATATATAACACCAAAAGCACCATCAAAAAAAGAAAAAATATACCAGTTAAACTTGATCTAATTTTTAAAAATTGTGCTTCAAAGGAAACCATCAAGAAAAAGACAAAAAAAGAAAAAAAGAAAAGAAAAAGACAACCCAGAAAGGGAAGAAATATATTATATATTTTCATCAGATATGATCTACCTGAGATATTTGATAATGAACTTATTCAAGAATATATAGTCTTACATCTCAATGATAAAAAGACAAACCAATTTAAAAATGTGAAAAAGATTTGAATAGAAATTTCTCCAAAGAGTATATACAGATGACTAACAAACACATGAAAAGATGTTCAACCAAATCACTGATCATTAGGGAAATACAAATCAAGTCCCCAGTGAGATACGACTTCACACTTACTATAATGACTAAAATCAAAAAGACCGAAAATAACATGTGTTGGACAGGACGTGGAGAAATTGGAATCCTTATACATCACTAGTGGAATTGTCAAATACTGTAGCCACTTTGGAAAAAAGGTCGGCAGTTCTTCAAAATGTTAAAAATAGAGTTATTCTATTACCCTGTAATTCCACTCTGAGGTATACAGTAAACAACTGAAAAACGTAAATGCACAAAAAACTTATATGTTACTATTCATAGCATTATTTATAATAGCCAAAAAGTGAAATAATCCAAATGTTCATCAATGTTGTTTAATAGTAAACAAAATGTGGTATATCCATAAAATGGAATATTATTGGACAAAACAGAATGTTGTACTGTTATATGCTACAACGTAGATGAAACTACAAACAGTACGCTCAGTGAAAGAAATGTCACAAAGGGCCACATGTTTTAGGTCTCCAAGCATCCAAAATATCCTCAACATACAAATCCATAGAGACAGAAATCAGATTAGTGGTTTCTACCACTAATTAGTATTAGTGTTAGTGATACTATGTATTAGTCATACTTTGAGGAGGAGGGAAGAAGTGACTGCCTTTAGGTATAGAGTATCTTTTGGGGTGATGAAACTTTTCTAAAATTAGACAGTAGTGATGATTGGACACTATGAATAGCAAGTACACTGAACTGTATACTTCAAGAGGATGATTTTTATGGCATGTGAATTACATCTCAGTAAAAAAAATAGAATAAATTTTTCTAGCCCTTTAAACTGATCCTATTTTTTATCTATATTTTATGGTTAAAATAATCAAAAAATGGGGGAATATTAGGTAATGGTATCTCTAGGCAGATACCACTGAAAAGACTTTTTTCTTTTAGTTAAGCAAAGATCAGATTATCCAAATTCTAGTCTTCCCATCTACGATACATTCAAATTCTAAGGATGTCATTAAAGGTATGACCAATAAGGCTACTCTGTCTCTTTCTAATTTATTTGGTTTATTTTTCCCCCTATGTACTCCAGTAAAATCAGAGTATTCAACTCTCCTCAATTGTAACCACTACATTTCCATTTGAAAGTGTTGACTCACCTTGTTTTCTTAGGAGGAAAGCACTCTTCCCTCTTATCTGCACTGTGGAAATGGCTGAAATGTCACCTTCTCTCCATAGCTTACTTTACTTCACCAAACGTAAATAATTTTCACAAATTCATGCTACTATAAAATACTTAGTATCTCTCATCACACTCATCGGTTGACTTTATTATCATGAGGTACACAGTAAATTTTTAATTAAATAAAAATATTTCTCGGGCTTCCCTGGCGGCACAGTGGTTGAGAGTCCGCCTGCCGATGCAGGGGACACGGGTTCGTGCCCCGGTCTGGGAAGACCCCACATGCCGCGGAGCGGCTAGGCCCATGAGCCATGGCCGCTGAGCCTGCACGTCTGGAGCCTGTGCTCCGCAACGGGAGAGGCCACAACAGTGAGAGGCCTGCGTACCGCATGCATGCATGCATGCATGCATGCATGCATGAATAAATAAATAAATATTTCTCATGAATACTTACTTAAGAAAAAGCCTAAGCAGGCTTCAATTATTATACCTTAAAATTGAAACAATATGTAAAAAAATAGCTCTGACTTCTCTTTAATCCTTCAACCCCAGCATTTTCTCACATTTCCCAACTGTTTAGGGAAGAAAGGCATGTCATTTTTATAGTCCCGTTAATTCAACAATCATTTTTTTTCCATCATAGCCAAGGCAGAGTTTGCGTGTAATTGTTCAGGGACTTTGTGTCACTGTTGTACTGGGTCAGTCATCTATCTAAAAAATGAACTGAACAACCTTCAAATGGCAATGACTTCAATTCCTTTGTGATTTGAATTGGCCATAAAACTAACAATAAATTGTCATGTATATAGTGATTTCCTGTTGGCAAGTTCCATGTACTTTACAAATATATCTTAGCTTAGATGGAAAAGATCATTATTGCCATTCAAAGACTGAGAAACTGTAACACAGAGCCATTAAAGGTATTGAGCAAGGTCAGAGATTATATGATCACTTTTCACTGGAAAGTAAGAATATCCCAAAGGTTCCAAATTTTGGTCTATCTACCAGGAGACATAATTTCTTGGTAAACATTTATCACTTTGCTCTGATGTACTGAGAATCTCAAGCAAGAGTTTGCAAAATGATGTTTATGTCCTCAGAGTAAAAATCTTGAAATTACTCTTTAGTACACCAATATCATATTTTTATAGAAGTTACTCCCCAATAATCTTCTGAGAACCCACAAAGCAGTGTAAAGACATAAAGACAATACACTAAAGTTCAAACTCTACTTATAAGAAACCCTTGAAACTATTATTCAGAATCTATTCTAGATCATCATAACCACCTGATAATCTGAATGGAATAATCTACAGTAAAGTAGTATCAAAACTGTAGGGGGAAAATTTTGCTATAAACAACATGTTCTTTCAGTTTTGCCTTCAAAATATATTTAGCGCATCTATTTCTCTTCCTTCCCATTGCTACATGTCTGCCTGGACTAATACAATACGTTCCTAACTTGTCTCCTTTTATTTTCACTTTTATTTTCATATATTCCATTCTCCACTCAGAAGACTGAATTTTCTTTGTATAAAAGTGATTATGTCATTCTTATGATTTAAATACTTCAGTGCTTGTCAGTGTAATTGGAATGATATTCATCTCCTCATGGTAGCCTCCGAGGTCTTCACGACCTGTGCCATGTCCAGCTCTCTACCTTCAACTCTTACTACCCCAACCCCCTGGGTCATTCACCTTCAACAGTCTTTCAATTCTTCAAGTTCAGCAAGCTTACATCCTCCTCTCCATCTTTACTCTGATTGGCTTCTGGCTTTGCAATGCTTACCTCTCAGAGGTTAGCATCATGAGCTCCTTGTCATCTACGTAGGTTTCACTTAAAAATTTCCTCTTGATGGGTGATTTCTCTCCTTATTATCTTACTCTCTATTGGCCTAATCCCCTGCCATTTCTATTTTACTTCTTTCAAAGCACTTATTACTATGTAGAATTATGTTGACATTTATGTCTCTTGTTTATTGTCTGTCCTTCCTCACTATAGCATAAGGACACTGAGAAGAGTGACTATGTCTGTTTTGCTCAGCACTGTACCCTCCATGTCTAGAACAAGGCCTAACACACTGAATTGAATATAGTATTGAAGGAAAGAATGAACTGATAACTCATAGCCTAAAAGTAATGAAGAATAAAGAGTAACCATGAAATTCACATAGAACGATTTAATTAATGCCATAGAATTCCATAATAACAAGCTATAGAAAAGTATCATATGAATTCAAGCCCTGGAGTGTATAAATATTTTACAGCACCAAACAATAACTGATACTCACAATTACTACCATGAGTCATCAAAAAAATTTGAGTAATATTCCGTATATGCCATAGCAGGGAAATGTTTTTATTTAACTTTCCATTAGAAAATAATTAAAACAAAAGATTAGGTATTTGGCATTTGGAAATCAAATGATCACAACAAGCTCTTTATCACTTATTTTCTATCCACCGTCTCCTCAAGAAGGAAACCTGAAAATCATCCTAAGTCCTTTTATCTTCCTTACCTCCACATCCAATAAATTGGGTACTTTCAATTTTACTTCCCAACTGTTTCTTGAAAATATTTCTTCCTTAATATTCCTACTACCAATGTATGATTTATATTATAATCATCTCTTGCCTGAACTATTACTGAGAGATTGTTACTATAACTCCAGTCTTTTAAAGTATAAAATATAAACAGAAGTATCTAACTATAACTTAAGTTCAAAACACTCTGCTTAAAGCATTCCAGTAGGTTCCTATTGCTTATAGCATAAATTTCAATGACCTCATTAGGACATATAAAAGTTTTCATGACTTGAACCTCCCCAACCCAACCTACTTCTATGTTTTATATCACAGTAATGTCAAAATAGTTATGGCTAGCCACCATATTCTTTTACAGCTTTATGCCTTTATCATCTATTATCTTTTCCTAGGAGGATATTCTCATGCTTTTTATCCAGGTAACTTCTATGCATTTTTCCATCATTACTAAAACCTTGTCTGATTCTCCAGTTTGGGGCAAGAGCTCCTTTTTTTATTCTTTCTCAAACTTTGAACATATATCATTGTATTCATGAGAATCTTTGAGCTGCAACTATCAAAGAATATGGTTCATTCAATAGAGTTCATTATCTCCCATAATAAGACGATTGGCAGGAAGACATTTCAGGTTTAATTGGGGGATTAGTAATGTCAGGTATCTGGGTCATTTTTTTTTTTTTCTGCAAATCTCTTATTCTTAACATGGCTGTCAGAGCTCCAAACCTCATATGCTCCTCCAACTATATTCAAATGCAGAGAGGAGGAGGAAATGGCTGGTGATGGACCTGCCATATGTGACACTGACATATCTGTTGATATGTCCATCTTTCCTATGACTTTTGAAACTCTTCAAGGATATATTGCTAATGTCTATCATTATGTATATCATAACATAAAACCCAATAAACATTAATCAAATTGATCTAAAACATTTCCTTATCACTGAATTTAGGCTATCTGCATTAGTTTCCTAGGGCTGTCGTAACAAAGAACTCCAAACTGAATGGGTTAAAACTACAGAAATTTATTCTCTCACAGTACTGGAGGTTAGATATCTGAAATCAAAATGTCAGCATGGCCATAGTCCCTCTAAAACTCTAGGGAAAAACCCTTCCTTGCCTCTTTTAGATTCTGGTGGTTGCTAGCAATCTTTGGCATGACTTGGCTTGTAGATGCATCACTCTAATCTCTGCCTCCATCTTCATATGGCTTTCTCCCCTGTGTGTTTGTGTCCCTGTGGCCAAACTTCCCTCTTCTTATAAGGACACTAGTCATATTGAATTTAAGGCCCACCCAAATTCAGTGTGACTTAGTCTTAACTTGATTATATATGCAAAGACCCTATTTCTAAATAAGGTCATAATCATGGATTCCAGGTAGACATGAAGTTTGGGGGCTACTACTTAATACAACATCCATGGACCTACTTAAGGCACTTGGAGGCTATTTAGCCTATAACTTCTCTGTGCATCCATATAGCTTTAATCTAAAATGAAACAGGAACCCTCAGGTAATACTGAGACATGTTCTTGATTTGATCTGGAGTTTCTATTTAAGCTCAAATAATTTTCCATTTGATCAAAGGCATAATTTGCATATTATGTATAATTAATTATCAGAACAAGACTTTAGGAGCATAAGATTTTAAAGGAGTTTCAGAATTCAGAGGTTATATGGTTAAGTACATTTATTTATTATTAAAGACATTATTAATTTTTAGTTATATTCGCATTAATGAGCACTTATTAGATATCTGACACGCTGATGGAAAATCCATAAATGGAAAGGAACAAGATGAGGGGAGAATCAGAGAGAAGAGAGGGCACACGATTTTAACACTGATAATTGCTAAAAAACATTTGTAGGAATCTACCAAGCATTAAGAGAGCTTAAAGAAGGTATCACAAAAGAGGATTTTGTTTGAGAAAGAGAAGTGGGGAAGGGTATACCAAACCAAATGAATAGCAAACATACAATCTCTGTATGCATTGGAGGAAAGAAGGACTGTGTGGGTACAGAACAGAAAGGAGAGTATGAAGAAAGAAGGGAGGATAAGGGATGATGCCTATAAGTGAGGATGGTGCCACATTGAACCATATCTGTAAAAGGTAATTCCATGGTCATAATCAAGAATTGTTTTCCCTCAAAAACTGAGAATGCCTGATTTTGTTTTTCTCTGAGTATAAACAATCTGGGATATGGAAGCTTTGAGGAGATGGCCTCCAAGGTTTAAAGGGAAAAAATAGTTTTGCTAATCACCCACTACTAGAATTATGATCTTTTTCAGCTCATTTCTCAAATATAATTTCACATTATTTTGCAAACATTGTTCTTTCTTCAAAAACAGCCTGATGACAATCTATTTGTAGTACAAACACTGAATGACAATATAATAAATTAGATAATGTCAAATTCCAAGATATTATTTTTGATTCCCAATTCAAACCCAACTCAAATCATTCACCTGTTTATTTTGTTTAATATCAAGTTTAACTAAATCTATCTTCAGTATTTAAATGAAAATAAGTAGATCTGTGGTATCACTATCATAACAAATCAAGCGAGCCTTGTGTAATAAATATAAAATGTGCACATTTTTGATGAAGCAATTATGAGGGAAAAATATATCCTGTTGTTTTAGATTTTTTTTCAAATTCTGCTGTGGTACAATGGAATTTTATAATTGTGTTTTACTTATTACAAAGCAAGTATCCTACATCTTCAAAATGTTAAATAAAGTAAGTTCCATAGGGCACCTACCTTAATGAAAAAAATAAAAATGTACAAGGGCTCTATAAGTCTTCCTGCAATAATACTGAGTAAAACTATCAGGTTTTAACAAAAATGTTCTGTGCAATCAGAACCAAATAATAAAATATGTCTCATATAGCTGCTGGAAAAGAAGGGAAGGAAAAATATGAAGAATCAAATAATTAAATGACTTTTTGTTTTGAGCAACAGTATTTTCTCTACCTCATAGAAACAACAACAAAAAATATTATTAGCTCTGGCTAAAAAGCTAGAAGGAGATGAGGCTTAATTATCAAATTTGAATTTCTCCATGAACTAAAACTAAATTTATATAAGGAGTTAGCCAGTTCAAAGGTGGAAATATAAATTCCCAATTCTGACTTTAAAATTAAACTGTTTTCAAGAAGGACTTGTAACGAACAGCCTTCCCATAGGAAGACTCGCTAATCTCTGCTATTCAAAAGACTTGGCCCTTCCTCTACAATACCCTATCTGCTTTTAATTTATATTGAGTCCCTCTCCTTTGTAAGCAATTCAGATGGCTGACTGACTTGGAAGCTTGGGAGGTTTTTTTGGTTTTCTCTTGATTTACTGTAAAAATATGCTTGGAATTATTCTTAAAAAGAGCATTAACGTGCAAAATAAACTTGGCATAGAAGAAACTGGCAATGAACAATCAATAAGCTCTTTCCAACACAAAGTAATCATCTTTCTTATAAAATATTGAGCTCTTCTAACACATTAAATTACCTGAACGTCATGGGGATTAGAATTTCTCATTCACCTTGGATGAATCTGATACAACTCTCTCATGGGTTTGTTAATGTAGGAGGGGCCCTGAGAACGAAATATACCCCAGTGAATAGCAGTCCTAACCAAGTCTGGGACAGGTGATTGAAATTTTTAAATAATATACTTAGGAACAAATATACTCCTTTGCACTTGTACACCATGCATTATTAATTCTATTTTTAGAAAATTACTTTGCATAATTGTGTTCTTGTTTCAATTCAAAACCCATATATGGTTTTTAAAAAATTCATAATTGTCCTTTGAGTATGAAGAAAGGGACTATTCTATATGGATCAATTTTTACATAATTTTTCAACTTTAATAGTAGGAATATATTTTCTTTTCTGATGAAAAATACAATAACATATTTTTGCTTCCAAAAATAAATTTTGAATGAGGGAGTAAATAAAAACAAAAGAAAAAAATACATTCAGGCATAGAGGAAAATTTGTTTGTAAAACAAAGGCCATGAATAATAATAATTTTGTGAATTTCCAATTTAGTGTAAAAACCCCAAAATCTTTTTTGTTTCAGTATGTTCTAATAAAAGATAGCATCATAATGTAAAAAAATTAATAAACAGAAACTTCAATTGAGTAGAGTCAGTAGACCAGAAGGGGGAGCTCTCATGCCCTATGATGACAGCAGAGATCAATAGGAGGAAGAAAGACTTCCTCTTCCTGGCTAGCAAAAGCTTAGCCAATGAGAGGCTGTCACAACTCAGCAAATGAAAAACCACTATATTTCAAACTCCCAGTTCCTTCAGTGGACTCTGTTTACTATAGCCTTCCCAAATTCCTTTCCCCCTGTATAAGAGTACTCCTCTATTTTTACTGGAGACTTGCACGTGGCTTTCTACAATTGAAGACCTCAAATTACAATTTTTTGCTGATCCTGAATAAACTCATTTTCCCTACAGAAATAACTGGCAGTCTGTTTGTTTTAGGTCAACATTTTGGCAGCCCATATGGGGATCCAGAGAAGACCCCAGACAACTCCAAGGCTGGTGAGCAAACAGACTTGGTACACACATGGAACCCCTTGTTGCTCACTGCTTTTCTTGCCAACCATAGGGTTTGACAGTAGGTCTTTCTACTGAATTCAAGCTCTTACCTTCTTTGTGCCTTGAAGCTTTTTAGGTTTTATTAGAGATCTACTTTAAGGTTTCCTCCTTTCTGATTAAGGCCTTGTTCTGTATGCAAGTACTCATTTGGCACTTTGGCCTTATTTTGAAATCAGGCTGTTTCATTTGGAATTATGCTAGCCTTCAACCCACTGCTCTTTGGAACAAAGGCTGTTACTCCTGGAACTGGCTAGCCTTCGGCCCATTCCTTCAAAAACAGGAGATGTTTCATTGGAATTGTGCCAGTTTGGCCTTCAGCCCAATTCCTTTGGGAATACGGGCTGTTCTACTGGAACTGCACTAAGCAGCTTTTGGTCTGGCTCCTCTGGGACTAGACTGTTCCCTCGGAATTGGCTGGTATTAGGCCTACAGGCTGTTTGAGCTATTTGAGCTGCTTGAGCTGTTTAAGCAGTTTGAAAATTATTCTCTTACTCTAGGAAAGAAATTCTAAGAAATGGGATTCCAGTTATCTAAACATTTTGAGGGCACCACCCTAAAGGGTTCCCAGCCAATTCTGTGTTTGAAAACCATGGTTCTTGAACATATGGTTACCAGGAGGGAGAGATAGTTAGGGAGTTTGGGATTTACATGTACACACTGCTATATTTAAAATAAATAACCAACAAGGGGGAAAAAAAAGAAAAAGAAAACCATGGTTCTTCCTCATGGACATTTCTAACTTAATGGACTGACCTGACCTGGCCAAAGGCAGTTTAAGCCATTCTGAGGAACTTTTGAAATCCCCAAACTTAATTTTCTTAAAAACAAACTCGGCAACCATAGCTCTAAAATTTCCAAAACTGAATGGAACGCTTATCTCAATCAGTCTTTCGAGGCTTCTAAATGTTATCAGGAGCCTAAAATTGCTTCTCTGAAAAATAAGATGTTAAGATTAACTGAGACAAACAAACAATTAAGAAAGATACAATGGCTGTAGAAGCCTCAAGCTCTTTTTCCTTGACTTCTTTGTTTCAGGTTCCAGCTCTGGAACCAACTTTCTCCTTTCCTTTTATGCAGGCTGTACCTCCTATATACCCTCAGTTTTGCCATACTAATTCTCTCACTGAACTTCCCTTTTTCCTCTGAAAGTCCCCCCACTCCCTTTTCCTCTAAACTTATCAGAAACCATCACTTTAAAATTAAGCCTTCTGAGAATCCAGAGGCTAACGCCTTAATTTCTTATATTCCCTGGACTAAAACTGAACTTTGATCCATAGTTACAAATTTTCCCAAAGTTACTAATACCCTCACAGATTTGCTGAGGAATTTAATATAGTCATGCAAAGTTTCTAGTTTCTCTGACTCATTTCAGCTAGTTCATATGCTTGTTAGTGAAGGGCAGGCTCAGAATTGGATGAAAACCACTAATTGGGAAAATCCTGAAAGGTCTCTAGAATTACAACCAGGAGGCCAGCCCACTAACTCACTTATTACATGAACAGACTCAGGCAATTGCTAGGTGACTTATTGAGCAATTCCTAGGGTTTTACCAAAGTCTGCTGATTGGAACAAAATTCAGGCTTGCACACAAAAGTCTTATGAACCTGGTCATGACTATTATAATCAACTTCACAGATTGTTTTTTCAAATAATTCTTGTTTTCCTTTAGATGTTGGTTCCATCCAGGTAGCTTTTAACTGTATGTTTATTAATGGGCTGAGCTGAGACCTTTCCCTTCTATCAAAGAGGACCAGGATAGAATGGGAAACTATATCCACTCCAGATTTAGTTTATTTGGCAAACCAGCTCTTCTGCATGCTAAATGAGTCACCTAAAAGAAAGAACACTAAAATTCCTAATCTTCAACTCCAGTTAATGAAGGCTTTCAAATGAAACCAAAATCTTCCTAGTTTGCTGTTAGTGCAAAGAGCCAGGACACTGGAAAAGAGATTGTTATAAATTCAAATTCAAAGGCTTTAGATGCCTTCAGCTCTCTAACCAGCCTTTCCAAACTCTTCCCAATTCTCAGTGATAGGGCTCAGAGGAGCTACAGGGACTCTTCCCAATCCTCTCTTTTAATCAGCTTGGAGAAATACTTCTCCAGATTAGGGATGAACCTCTTCCAGTTCATCCTAATTGAGAGCAGACCCATACTCTTGATGCTCAATCCCACTACTATAAAGCAACCACTGTCTTGGAGTACTAAATCAATTCAAATAGTGGGGACTTCCAAATAACCTCAAGAATTTCCTATCTCCGAACCTATTCTCTTTTGTTTGGTCCCTATGAGAGATACACACCCTTTCCTCCTTAGTTCCTCTTTTCCTATCCATTTATTAAACTCAGACTTTGTAGAGAAGTATCATGCTGGAATTTCTTTATCCCAAAAGGGGGAAATAATTCTAGAATTTGACAGTAGTCATCAAAGCAGCCAACCAGGTGAATGTGATGACCGTTTGACACCTTTTATTTATGCTGTCACTGATGGTAATAGAGTTGATTCTTGAAACATTGATCAATTGTCTCTATTGAATCAAATCAGCTACCACCCTTCTTATGGGCAAAATCTCCAACTGATACTAGCAAAATTCACAGTGCATCTCCCATTAAGATTCAAACAGACTGTTCAAAATCTCTTGCCAGAATTAATCAATATCCTCTAAGTAAAGATGCAATTCAAGGCATAAAGCTCATCACAGAAGATTACAAGACTCAAGGCCTCATTATCCTGTAAACAAGTCACTATAATACTCTTATTTTACCAGTAAGAAAACCTAAGGGCTGAGGGTGGAGGACCTCTGAGCAATAAACAACAACATTGTTATCCTTCGACATCCTGTTGTTCCTAACCCTCATACCTAACATCCACTCCCACTCAAAGCAAATTCTTTACTATAACTGATGTATGCAGTATTATTATTATTATTATTTTGCGGTACACAGGCCTCTCACTGTTGTGGCCTCTCCTGTTGCAGAGCACAGGCTCCGGACGCGCAGGCTCAGCGGCCATGGCTCCCGAGCCCAGCCTCTCCGCGGCATGTGGGATCTTCCCGGACTGGGGCACGAACCCGTGTCCCCTGCATTGGCAGGCGGACTCTCAACCACTGCGCCACCGGGGAAGGCCCAGTACATTCTTTAGTATTCCAGTTGATGCAGCCAACCAATACCTTTTTGCCTTCACTTGTGAAGAAAAGTAATTCACTTGGACAGTAATGCCTCAGGGAATTGTTGAGATATAAAGTTCCCTAGAGGTTCTACTTTGTTGCAATATGTGGATGATTTGCTTCTTTGCTTGCCTTCTCAAGCCTCCTCATTGTAAGCCAGCATCCACTTGCTAAAGCTTTTAGCTTTAAAGGGACATAAGGTTGCCAAGGAAAATTTGCAGTTTGCCCATGTTTGATACTTAGGGTATGTGATAACAGAACAAAGGCTACACCTAGATCAGACAGATTTCATGGTGTCCTAAATCCCCCAAAACCTAAAACTAAGCACCATTTATTGCAAGGTTTTCTTCGTTTAGTGGGTTATTGCTGAAATTGGATTCCAAATTTCTCTTATGGCCAAACATCTGTATGTTTCACTAAAGAAAAACAACCCTGACGTGATTTTATGGGAAGAACCAAACAACATAGCTTTTAAGGCCTTAAAGGGGAGTCTAATCAACCCACCTGCTATAGGGCATCCCAGTGATCAGATTCTCCTTTTCCTTTCTGTATATGAAAAGAAAGGGAATGCCCTTGGGGTACTCACCCCAAAGCACATCAACCTGTAGATTATTATAGCCAGCAACTGGACCCTTGCCTTAGAGCCATTACTGCCACTGCCCTTTTGGTTAAGATCATCAAGAAAATCATTGTGGGATCCCCTTTAACCATTTTTGTGCCTCATGCAGTAGAAGCCTTCCTGAATTCTCAGCACACTTAACATTTCTTAGTCAACCACCTCACCTCCTATGAAGTCCTTTTGTTAACCACTCCTCATATAACTCTTTTATGTTGTAATAACCTTAACTCTGCTATTCTTCTCCCCTTTATATCTGATGAAGTTCCTTACAACTGCTTAATGCTGACTGATCACCTCCTGACTCTTCGTGATGATCTACAGGATATTCCTTTGGGTAATGCCAACTTCTCATTGGTCATGAATGGTTCTTTTTTTAAAAGGTGATAATGGCAAATATTGTGCTGGGTATGATATTACAACTCCTTTTGATATTGTTGAGGCAGCATCTTTATCTATGGCTGTTTCAGCCTAACAGGTTGAATTATACACACATACACGGGGCTTGCATTTTAGTCAAAGGCAAAATTGCCAATATTTAAACTGATAGTAGATATGCTTTCATAGTAGTTGATGATTTTGGAATGTTTTGGAAGCAATGTGGCTTCCTTACATCTAGTGGAAATAAAATTTAAAATGGCATCTTTGTTCAGGAATTACTGAATGCAATACTTTTACAGGATGCTTTATCTGTTATTAAGGTTCTGGGGCATTCTAAATTTGACTCTCCGGAAGCTAGGGGAAATCACCTTGCTGACGTTTCTGCAAGGAATGCTTCCCTTAAAGAACCCAACAACAGCCAAACCTCTGTCATAGTACAAAGGGATATTTCCCCAAATGATAACTTAGAAAAACTGGCAAGAGAAGCACAGCAATTGGTCTCAGAAAACAATTGGTCTCAGAAAGCCCAACAATTGGTCTCAACAATTGGTCTCAGAAAAACAGGATTGGAAATTCAACAATTGTTGGCTTGATAAAAAGAGAAAGCTCTGGTTTGGACCAAATAACAACCCAGTCCTACCAGAGACTCTAAAATTCCTACTCATAACCATAGTACGGGCATTAAATCATTGGTCTACTAATAAAATGATAGCATTTATGAATAAATATTGGTGGGAAAATGTTAAAAAGACTGCAAAAAGTGCCTAGATCACTTGTTCCATTTGTCTAAGACACAACCTAGGGAAACATGTTTGTACTGCTTTCAGACATTTTAAACTGCCTAATGGACCATCTGAGGTCTGGCTAATTAATTTTATACAACTTCCTCTGTCTCATGGATACAAATATGCTTTAGTCGTGATTTGTATGTTTTCACACTGGACTGAAGGCTTCTCTTGCAGACAGGCTATTGCTTCTTCTGTGTCTAAAGCCCTTTTGGAAAAAAATCATCTCTACCTGGGGAACTCCTCTTGAACTTCATAATGATTGAGGAACCCATTTTACTGGTCACATACTTTGACAAGTCTGTTTGGCTGTTTTTACTCTCTTACTGTACTTATCCTCAATCCTCTGGTTTATTCAAATGCACTAACAGCATTATTAAAGCTCAACTTGCAAAGTTTGTAGAAGTCTTCCAAATAACTTAGCCAAAATCATTGCTGTTGGTCCTTCTAAATCTTAGATCCATCCCTTTGGAACTCACAAACTCTCCCCATTGAGACAGTCACAGGACACCTAATGTACTTGGCTCCTTCCTATTTTGATTCACAACTGATAAGAGAAGAGATACTCCAGTATTTTAAAGGCCTAGTTGATTCTATTAAAAATAACCATGCTTTGGTAAAGAAATCTTTTCACAGTGCATGCCCAGTAGATGAAGACCTTATAACCTGGAGTTTTCTTCTATTGGAAAAGATACTTCCAGGATCTCTCCAACCTCACTGAAAGACTCCTATCAGGCACTGTTAACCTACCCTTGTGCTGCCAAATTCCAGGGAATAGACTCTTGGATTCATGTGACACATCTAAACAAAGCACCAAACCCTGACGGGACCTGCACATCATCTGGTGACCTGAAAGCAAAGATTTCCTGGAACTGAAGCAAACAACATCTGATGAGACAGCTTTTCCAAGATATCTGGATCAGGCCTTTTGGAGGTTTGTAACCTGATGATTACATAATGTTTCAAATGATCTCCAATGTCTATGATCTTGATATAGACTTTAGATAAAAAGTGCCTCAGAGTTCTCCCTCCTTCCCCTCCTTGTTACTCAAATGTGACCTCAGTAGGTTTCCAATCTACACCTTCCCTCTGATGTGGGACACCACACTCAGGATAGGTCTTTCCTGATACTGAGGAACAAAAAGCTATTGAAATCAGAAAACCTGACTCTTGATCAGTGATGCTTTCAGAGAAAGATCTTAAAAGGGGGAAATGTTAAAAAAATAATAAAGGGAACCTTTATTAAATAGAAAAGGGAGACCAGAAGGGAAAGCTCTCATGCCCTATGGTGGTAACAGAGCCCAGGTGGAAGAAGAAAGACTTCCTCTTCTTGCCTGACAAGAGCTTAGCCAATGAAAGACTGTTACACTCAGCCAATGAAAGCCACTGTGCTTCGAACTCTCAATCTCTTTAATGGATTCTTTGTTTCCTATAGCTCTCCTAGCTTTCTTGTTTCCTCTAAAAATGAGTTCTCCTCTCCTTTTTTGCTGGGGACTTGTGTGTGTCCTACCATGGTTTAAGACCCCAAATTAAAATTCTTTGCTGATCTTGAATAAACCCATTTTTGTTGGAGAAATAACTGGCAGTCTGTTTTATGTTAATAACTTTTATAAGTAAATCAACTATTTTCTGCTGGCATAAACAGAAGAAAAAACAATATTTACTTCTATTCTAGAAATGCTATGAAAATAAAAATGTTAAAACTTATTTTTAAATGTCTCTTTGCACTAAAAAATTTACCCTCAACTATTGTACTGTACACAATTAATAATTAATTATAAAATTTTAAAAAATACTAAAACGTTTATAGGTTTGTCAGCCTCTTAACTCTTGTAAATGGTTCATTAGTTAGCTGTATACCACCTTTAGTAATTCTTGGTTCTAGGAATCATCTTTCACGCTCTACAGAGTTTGTAAGATCTAGAGCCTACATTTTCTACCTATACCAAAGAACCTTATTACTTTGCATAATGAAGTCAGATGATGTGCACTTTCTAGATATCTGTGCTCCTGCCCCATTCTCTTCCCAATTTTGCTTCTGGTAACAGCAAAATACTCCACTTTTTTTAGGTGTAGTTACCAGATGCATCCTGATTCCCTCATTCCTTCTTTCAAACATTGAGTCTTTCTTTAGACGCTCTGGAACCAAATTCTAACCCTTCTATTTGTAAACTAGATAAACTTGGCCAAGTATATAACCTCTCTGGACCTCATTTCTTCTATAAAATGAAAATACCAATAATATGTAACTTATGGAGCTATGATGAGGTATAAATGATCTAGCAGATATAAAATATATAGACTAGTGCTTGGCATTAAAAAATAATAGCCATTATAATTATTATACATCTTATGCTGCACATGCATGAATACCTATACGTATTTTCCCCAGCCCTGATTTATGGAAGATTAAATAAAATGGGAGGTAGCCTACAGAAAATATTATATAACCAAATGTTTAAAATATCACTGACCTACAAAAAGCATATTAATAACACTGAAAATGTGTTATATTCTTCTGAGAATTTTGTCATCTTCTGATTGTAAATTCTAAGGTCTGTATTTAATGTAAAATCCATTTCAACTCTCTTGACTCAATTCTCCGCCAGAATCTTGCCTGTCACAGGAAAACTCTTTCCAAATAGCTTGGATATATATAATCATATACAAACATCCTTATGCTTTAGAAAAGCAAATCTATACATGAAATTGATGGAATAAGTAAATAGTTGGCATGAATGGCTCTGAGTTCTCACAAAAGCACTCCCCCCCACCTTATGCATCAAAGATGGTTTAGTGATATCTCCTTGTAGATAAATTTCCAAATGGGGAGTTGGTACCTGTGAGATTAACAAATAAATTCATTACCCTGGCTTCTTAGCTGTTCTTTACGCATACCAGACCCACTCTTGCCCCAAAGTCTTTGAATTTTCTCTTTCCTGTGACAGGAATATTCTTCTCAGCTTGTTCCCTCATCCTCTTTCACTCATTAATGAAATCCCACTTTTTCAGTATGGCCTTCCTTTATCAATTTATTTAAAATTCTAATATTACCTCTATATTCCCTATCACCCTCACCTGCTTTATTTGTATGGTTAGCACTTATTACTAACCTTCCTTCCTTCCACCTTTCCTCCTTTCCTTCCTCCCTTCCTTCCCTTCCCTTCCTTCCTTCCTTCCTCCCTCCCTCCCTCCCTCCCTTCCTATCATCTATTTCTATTGATCTTTTCTACCTTTTCCCATTAGAAGGCACAGGTTTTAACCTATTTTATTTATCACTTTATCTGTAGAGCCTAAAATAATTCCTGGCATAGCAGACACAGGGCTCACTTGCCCTTTACAATTCCGCTTCAAGCACATGGCAGACACCTGCAATGCTTCAGGATCTTTGTCATATCACTTGCAGGGAAATGCTAGGTTATAATGTATGAAAGTTTCCTGCAATTATCCCATTACTAATACCCACTAGTATTTTCAAACATCATTGAACTAATTGAAACCCTAAAGGCATAGCAAATGTATATTATAATTTTTTTAGAGACTAAATAATTCCCTGAAGAAGTGAAACTCTGGTTCATATGTTAACAGGGCATAAACAAAAATCCATCAAAGTTGGGTGATTTGTTAATACTTTTCCAGAATTATGTTTGTCCATGAAGGCATGGCTCTAGTAAGTAACCCAGAGATTATTCTCAGCAAACCGTTCAGTGTAAAAATAAAAGCAATCAAGAAGGCCAGATCATAACTCTGAAGTATAAGTATAGTAAACACATTTTTAAGTTAATGAGCAACCAGACCTTTCTCTGCTGTCATTAACACTGAATTAAAATTTCATATATCTGTAAATTCCTTTTTTTTTTTTTTTTGTGGTACGTGGGCCTCTCACCGTTGTGGCCTCTCTCGTTGTGGAGCACAGGCTCCGGACGCGCAGGCTCAGCGGCCATGGCTCACAGGCCCAGCTACTCCACGGCATGTGGGATCTTCCCAGACTGGGGCACGAACCCGCAACCACTGCACCACCAGGGAAGCCCTAACCGTAAATTTTTAAAAACTAATAATCAACTCAGTTTAACATAATCAAATTGGCAGCAGGAAGTGCATGGTAGAAAAGCAGTTACACCAAGAAATAATTTCTTAGCTGAATAGGTCTCCTTTTTCAACTAGTTTTATTAATCTTGTTTAAAATCAGACCTAGTGAAAGATATTTGTAGAAAATACAGATCTCATAAAAACAAAATCTGAAAAGCCTAGGCTCTACGAGTGTCCAAGTAAAGAAAATATCTTTACACAATTTTCTTAAAATCTCTCAACCAAGCCCCTTAAAGCAATTAGAAATGCAACTCTAACAGTTATCTCAATTTTGACTTAGAAATTCTTATTGTAAGTATAGAAGATCACACAGAACTTTAGAAATCGGCCGTGTAATTTTTTTTTTAACATCTTTATTGGGGTATAATTGCTTTACAATGGTGTGTTAGTTTCTGCTTTATAACAAAGTGAATCAGTTATACATATGTTCCCATATGTCTTCCCTCTTGCGTCTCCCTCCCTCCCACCCTCCCTATCCCACCCCTCCAGGCGGTCACAAAGCACCGAGCCAATATCCCTGTGCCATGCGGCTGCTTCCCACTAGCTATCTACCTTACTACGTTTGTTAGTGTGTATATGTCCATGACTCTCTCTCGCCCTGTCACAGCTCACCCTTCCCCCTCCCCATATCCTCAAGTCCGTTCTCCAGTAGGTCTCCGTTTTTACTCCTGTCTTACCCCTAGGTTCTTCATGACATTTTTTCCCTTAAATTCCATACATATGTGTTAGCATACAGTATTTGTCTTTTTCTTTCTGACTTACTTCACTCCGTATGACAGACTCTAGGTCTATCCACCTCATTACAAATAGCTCAATTTCGTTTAAGGCTGAGTAGTATTCCATTGTATATATGTGCCACATCTTCTTTATCCATTCATCCGATGATGGGCACTTAGGTTGTTTCCATCTCCGGGCTATTGTAAATAGAGCTGCAATGAACATTTTGGTACATGACTCTTTCTGAATTATGGTTTTCTCAGGGTATATGCCCAGTAGTGGGATTGCTGGGTCATATGGTAGTTCTATTTGTAGTTCTTTAAGGAACCTCCATACTGTTCTCCATAGTGGCTGAACCAATTCACATTCCCACCAGCAGTGCAAGAGTGTTCCCTTTTCTCCACACCCTCTCCAGCATTTATTGTTTCTAGATTTTTTGATGATGGCCATTCTGACTGGTGTGAGATGATATCTCATTGTAGTTTTGATTTGCATTTCTCTAATGATTAATGATGTTGAGCATTCTTTCATGTGTTTGTTGGCACTCTGTATATCTTCTTTGGAGAAATGTCTGTTTAGGTCTTCTGCCCATTTTTGGATTGGGTTGTTTGTTTTTTTGTTATTGAGCTGCATGAGCTGCTTGTAAATTTTGGAGATTAATCCTTTGTCGGTTGCTTCATTTGCAAATATTTTCTCCCATTCTGAGGGTCGTCTTTTGGTCTTGTTTATGGTTTCCTTTGCTGTGCAAAAGCTTTGAAGTTTCATTAGGTCCCATTTGTTTATTTTTGTTTTTATTTCCATTTCTCTAGGAGGTGGGTCAGAAAGGATCTTGCTGTGATTTATGTCATAGAGTGTTCTGCCTATGTTTTCCTCTAAGAGTTTGATAGTTTCTGGCCTTACATTTAGGTCTTTAATCCATTTTGAGCTTATTTTTGTGTATGGTGTTAGGGAGTGATCTAATCTCATACTTTTACATGTAGCTGTCCAGTTTTCCCAGCACCACTTATTGAAGAGGCTGTCCTTTCTACACTGTACATTCCTGCCACCTTTATCAAAGATAAGGTGTCCATATGTGCGTGGGTTTATCTCTGGGCTTTCTATCCTGTTCCATTGATCTATCTTTCTGTTTTTGTGCCAGTACCATCCTATCTTGATTACTGTAGCTTTGTAGTATAGTCTGAAGTCAGGGAGCCAGATTCCGCCAGCTCTGTTTTTCGTTCTCAAGATTGCTTTGGCTATTCGGGGTCTTTTGTGTTTCCATACAAATTACGAAATTTTTTGTTCTAGTTCTGTGAAAAATACCAGTGGTAGTTTGATAGGGATTGCATTGAATCTATAGATTGCTTTGGGTAGCATAGTCATTTTCACAATGTTGATTCTTCCAATCCAAGAACATGGTATATCTCTCCATCTATTTGTATCATCTTTAATTTCTTTCATCAGTGTCTTATAATTTTCTGCATACAGGTGTTTTGTCTCCTTAGGTAGGTTTATTCCTAGATATTTTATTCTTTTTGTTGCAGTGGTAAATGGGAGTGTTTTCTTGATTTCACTTTCAGATTTTTCATCATTAGCGTATAGGAATGCCAGAGATTTCTGTGCATTCATTTTGTATCCTGCTACTTTACCAAATTCATTGATTAGCTCTAGTAGTTTTCTGGTAGCATCTTTAGGATTCTCTATGTATAGGATCATGTCATCTGCAAACAGTGGCAGCTTTACTTCTTCTTTTCCGATTTGGATTCCTTTTATTTCCTTTTCTTCTCTGATTGCTGTGGCTAAAACTTCCAAAACTATGCTGAATAAGAGTGGTGAGAGTGGGCAACCTTGTCTTGTTCCTGATCTTAGTGGAAATGCTTTCAGTTTTTCACCATTGAGTATGATGTTTGCTGTGGGTCTGTCATATATGGCCTTTATTATGTTGAGGAAAGTTCCCTCTATGCCTACTTTCTGCAGGGTTTTTATCATAAATGGGTGTTGAATTTTGTCAAAAGCTTTCTCTGCATCTAGGCCATGTAATTTTGATATTAACTATTTTCAGATTCTCCTAGCAAGCGTTTTTAAGATGTCCTTTCATAAACTTGTGAAATAGACACCTAATCTGATTACAGGAAGCCCCTCTAAATATGACTGGAATAGGTACACTTTTTGCTGCTGTAAGACAGCAAGGGTATGACAAAGTTGATGTGAAAAAACATGTACTCTGTAATACCATAGCTAGAGAAATTTGTATCCAAAAGCATATTAAACTCATAATTTTGGAAAAATTTAAAGGATGTCTGGGAATGCAGAAGCATTCCAGTGGCTAACAAACAACAGTCAAAGGTCTGATGGGAAATTTGAAAAGACAAACAGAAAACGCTCTGATGTCAAATTTTGTTTTCTGGTGACTTTGAACTCAACAATGGCAAAGTGTCTTTTTCCAATTGTCTGCTTATTTTTTTCAAATAACCTAAGAAAAATTATTAGTAGAATTAATTAGATGAATTTCCTTGTTTTCATATACAAGTTTCTCTCTTTAATATGCTAAAAACTGAGTAGCAATTTGATTTTAGTGCATCGGAATTAAAAATATATTTTCAATAGGGATTTCATTCAGTTCCCAAGTAGATCAGACAATGTATAGGTCTCAGGTTAGTACCACCACAAAGTGGAATACCAGAACTAGGCTTTCTGAGAAAGGACATCTGCAGAGAGGAGACAGCAGACAGCAGACAGCAGTTATAGGATATACAGATGAGGCGTCAAGGCAAGCAGAGACTGAGAACCAGATACAGAAGATAGCTGAACTGTGGTCAAAATAGAGAAGAATTAGTTCAAAATGTCTGCACAGTGTGGGAAACACCAACACATAGGCAGAGGTTCCAAAATGCAGAAGAAACATCAGTTACAAAACCTAGGCAAAGCAATAAATTAAGAATATAGAAGGGAAATGGGAAAGGAGACATGGGTTGCCTGTGGGCTGGGAAATAATACTGTAGAAAATTTCTATTCAATTAGCTAATGTCTTCTTTGGGTAAATATAAACCTAGTTCCAGAAGTCCCAGAAATTGTTAGGTGAAGCAGTTAGGTAAATCCTTGAGAACAAGACTGTATCATAATCTAGTTAATCCGCATGGCATTCTTAGCATAGTGCCTACTGTATAGGTAGTGCCCAATAAACATATGTAGAATAAGTGATACAAACCATGGACTTCTTGAGGTCAGAGTCTATCTTTTACAGCACTGCATTATCCACAGCCCCAAGCACTGTGCTTGTCACAGCTCAGTGACTATTTGCTAAAAGAATGACAGTGATGGCAGTCTTCAAATACTGTCATGAAAGATTAATTCTGCAAGGTTTTCAGGGTGTCAATCTATCCTTAGTCTGCTCTGAAATTGTTTACAAGCTTTGTAAACCCAACCCACTCTGACAGGGAGTCTTCAATTCTTAGTCTCCCTCTATTAAAAACCTGGTTGTCAAAATACATTTATTTTTCACTGGCTTTTAACACTTAGGCTTATTAGTCATGTTTATTAGATAATAAAATTAAATTTTTAAGTAACTGTTTTTCCCAGTAAATTTTACTTTCTAATCCTTTATAATTGACTTATACTTAGCGTTTTTGTTTTCTAAAGTTAAACTGATTGAAATCAAACCCAGAACCATATTTAAACATCTTAGCCCTATGGCCCATTTTAGGCTACAAAGCTGAGGTCATGTGCTCAGTCATTACTTTAACCAGTTATTAAAACACTTCTACCCCTTATCCCAGCATCCATGTAGCAGATATGTATTTTTTGTCACAGATGACTTAAGGTATGGAGTGTGGATGAAAAGAGCAAAAACTCATTCTCACCAAAGGAAAAAAATTAAGTGGACATCCTATTAATGCTGGAGCAATAGCTTTATTTAAGCAAATGCAGCACCGCACATAAAAATGTGCTAAAAGCATATTCATTCGCTTTCCACTGAATTCACCAATCTATTGATAGATCTTGGAACAGAGGATGACTCAAAAGACTGACAAAATGATTAACAAAAGCTTTTTTTTTTTTTTCTAAATAAGTAAATAATGCTATACATGCTTGTGGTAAATTGAAAGCATACTCCCATAGTAAGAAACTGATAAAGCTTGGGAAACTTATTTTACAAAACATTGTCTAGTTTATTTGTTTTACATTCTATAATGGACTTAGCTAGCTACAGAATCACTAAAGTAATGGACTTTGCTAGCTACAGAATCACTAAAGTATCCTGCTTCTTTGAATATTCTAATAATCTCCAATTACAATATTCAACCCAAATGTATGATTATATTCTGCCAAAAGTCCCTAATTAAGATGCTGAACATCATTCCAATTCCATTATCCTTTAATTCTCTGTATCGTTCTGATTTTTCCATTGGACAGGACCTATGAGAAGATCTGACAGCGAGACTAGCAAAGCAAGCTGGCTGCACATAAGGCAGCTTTTCTGTACTGCGAGCATCTTTTGCCAGCTTGCACACACACAGCCTGGTGAGTGTTGGACAATCACTTGTCAGGCAGGCTTTCAGTGTGAAATGAAGCACAGCTGAGCTACTTTGTAATATGAAAACAAATAATTCACTGGCAAATAAACCTAGAAAATCAAATAAGCCAAACCTGGCCATATACTGTAAGTGGTTCAGGTAGAAAAGGCAGCACAACATGTCATATTGATTTTAATTAGCGGGTAAATGGATTAAAAGGAAACAAAAGAGAACTTCCTTTCAATCTTCATAACAAATAACAATGCTTTATACAGCACTATTTACAACAGCCAGGACATGGAAGCAACCTAATGTCCATCGACAGAGGAATGGATAAAGAAGATGTGGTACATATATACAATGAATATTACTCAGCCATATAAAAGGAATAAAATTGGGTCATTTGTAGAGACGTGGATGGACCTAGAGAGTATCACAGAGAGTGAAGTAAGTCAGAAAGAGAAAAGCAAATATTGTATAATAATGCATATATGTGGAATCTAGAAAAATAGTATAGAGGATCTTATCTGCAAGGTAGAAATAGAGACACAGACATGGAGAACCAAATCCATACATGGTATCCATGTATGGATACCAAGGGGGAAAGGGGTGGGGTGGGAAGAATTGGGAGACTGCGATCGACACACATACATTATTGATACCTTGTATAAAATAGGCAACAGACGAGAACATACTGTACAGCACAGGGAACTCTACCTAATACACTGTGGTAACCTAAAACTGAGAAACTAAATTTCCAAAACTGAGAAAATAAATTTGTGTTTAAGCCATCCAGTTTGTAGTATCTTTTTAGGCATCCTTAGCAAACTAATACACTGGGCTCTACAGGATTATTTATCCACCAATAGCGAGGCTCTGGAGTTTTTCCGAATGAGATCTCAATTTGGGGGTCAAAGTACAATTTTCTAATGCAGAAAGCACTTTATATTCTGGTGCCTATATTAAGCTGTTGAAGACAATTTTGCAAGCAAGGCATGTGATTGGCATTCTGAATATTAATTATACCCCAATTCTGATTTTAATATCCTTTTGGGAAAATATCTGGAAATTTAAACCAGTAACTAAAAAGGAACAGATATCCATATTGGTGAAAAAATCCAAACAAATCTTTTGCCTCCAGAGGAATGACCAATCAGGAGTAGTGGCAGATTCTTGACCATTCCTAGGTGGAGACTGTTTCTTTACTCAGTGAAATTGGCTACACTAATAGAATATGATGGGAGCGACATTATGTTAGTTCCAGGCTAATCTTTCACAGGATTGGTGGCTTCTGCTTCCTCCTTCTTGGAAGACAGTCAAGATGTAAGAAATCTAACTACCCTGAGACTGCCATGCTGTGAGAATCCCACTCCATCTACTCAGAATGGAAGAATGGCCACATGGTGAACACTGAGTCACCAGACATGTGAGAAAAGCGCTCTTGGCTTTTCCAGCCAGCACAGCTATCAACTAAAGCCAAGGGAGTGACAGACCTCAGCCAACTGCAAGAACAAAGGTTATACAAACATGGTCCCAAGTAAGGAATCCCAGCCAGTGCACAGGTGTTTGAGCTATTCCAAGTGAGACCCCCCTAACATCTTGAGGCAGAGGTGAGCCACTCTCATGTTTCTGACCCTCAGACTTGTGAGCAACATGAAATGATCTGTTGTTTTAACATGCTAGATTTGGGGGTAGTTTGTTATGCAGAAATAGGTAACTGAAGCAGTCTTAAATAAGCTATTGAGACTTTATGGAAAGGTATTTAGGGACATGGATTTTATGTCATGTATCCAAAAGAATATAAAATTTTGGATCAGAGAGAAAGAAATCCTCTACTAAGTTCAATAAATGTTGACCAGTTATGAACTCCAATTAATCACGAATTCTTATTGTACCCAGTTTTGCTCTTGAGTCCTGCAGTGTTCAATGTAACTTTCAGTAATACAGTGTTCCTCTAGAAGCATTACAGTTCTTCCATGAAATTAGGAACTTCTGTATGGGAAGTTCATTAATGGATCCCTTTGGTCATTAATGGATCCCTTTAGTTCATTAATGGATCCCTTTGGCTACAGGTCACTGCCCTTTAGCCCTAGAGGACAGCTTAGAGATTAGCTAGTTCAACCCTCTTATTTTACACAACAGAAATGAAGGCTCAGAGAGTTTAAGTAACTTATTCCATGTTATAGGACCAATATTTGACTAGGGCATGATCTCAGACTTCCTGACACATAGGACAGTGAACTCACTCTGCAATATCACTTTTAACGGAATTCCTAAATTATTAGTGATGGTCCTTTTAGTAATTTCCATATTTTAAAAAGTCCAACAAATTCAACATTAAGATCTACCTAATTTACTTTTGTACCACAGTATCTTTTCGATACACATATATATGCAAGCATATATATACATATATATGTATATGTTTTTATGTGTATATATATATTTCAAAAGCAAGCATACTAATTTTTCTAATAATATGGAAAGTAATCTGTGCATCCTATATAAGCATTATGAAGTAGGATACATATCACAGAGTATTTCTGGAAAGAGTTTGATTTTGTGGAAATTAGTGAACTATTAATATAATGAAACCCAGTTGTATCAGGCATTATCAGATGGGGAAGAAATGCTCTGTCAGTTTAAACCCAATCTGCAGAGGCAGTCAGCCATGTGCAACCAGAGATGACGTGTTCCACTGTGTGATGCTGGCTGGAGCTCTGCAGATATGTACCTTACTGCGATGTGAGCCAGTGGGGACCTCTGTGTAGGCAGACTGAAATTACTTCCACATACAGTGAACACAAAGGAACAGAAACCTTATTAAACACAGATTAAGTTCATTATTGTATAAATCCCTCCTTGGAAAATGAGCCTAATCCTCTGTCCCAAAATATTAAACATAGCACTGATATTACAGTAAACATAGAGATAATACCCTCCTCTTTATCTTGGCTCACTTCTGTCATATTGATGAGGAAAACATGTAATGGCTGTGGCTGGTGCTTGTGAAAAAGAGGGGCTACCAGCTAGATCCAGAGTCAGATTCCTCTATCTTGTTAGCTACACGATCTTCCCCACAAAATCTTTTCAGACTGATCTTCACTCAAAAGGCCTTCAGTGCAAGCTAATCTGGGGTTTCATGTTGCAAAGGTCTTGGATGGCAAACATTATGTTTGCATTCTCCAGTAATCATGTTTGACTGAAAACACATTTGTAACTGGCTCTGCACTCGGAGTAGGAACTCCCCAGGGCCAGTGTCAACACCTCAGTAAGGCTGTTCAATTCGAACAGGGTTCGAGAGCAGCTTGAATTTATGCACATCTGCCTTTTTCCAATTAAATACACATTTTTGATGAATGCAGCAGAATCTTTTCTATCTTCAGTTATGTTTTTGGACTTTCATTTGATGCTATTTTTTTCCTATTAGAGAATTTTGTATGAATGTTTTGTATAAAGAACTGTCCAGTAAAATTTAGAACTAACTCAAACCTGGGTCAATTCTCAGAGAAAGTTTAAAATGGAAAAAAGTATAATTTCAATAACAATTATCCACTGTCTCCACCTCTTAGGGAAAAAATCATTTTGACTGAAATTTTATATAATTTGAAGAGAAAAAGGGAAATTAAGAACAATCAGAAGGCAGAGACAGAGGAAAAAAAGCAAAGAAAACAAGACACAATTTATGAATAAAGGCTAGGAAACCAAGATGCTCTTAAAATTTAACTATGCTCATTTTCCCTTTGTCAGCTGCTTCATTACTGCCAAACATTTTTTCCATCTGATTTTTCCCATAAACTATATATAACTGGCAAAACAACACAATAGGAGGGCCTGGACAGATAAGGCCAATTTTTTCCCTCTTATCTAAATTCATACTCAATGTTCTAACAGCTTGGCTCATACAAATTGATCAAAAAAATAATGGTCTCCTAATCTTTTATTTATTTATTTTTCAGACATGGGGTAGAAGGCAGATTGCTCAAAACTTGCTATGAATATTAAAATCAGCAAATGTCTGAGTGAGAAAAAAAATTCCAAAAGATGTCTCTTCATCTATAAACCAACACAGACACTACAGGAAAGTCACTGTATCAGGCTATTGCCACTTTTACAAGAGAATCTTAATTTTATGTCGAATGATGTCTTCTGTTCTTGGTACTTGTTTAAGAGGAAGCTGATTTAGGAAAAAACTGCAGGTATTTCATCAACAGACCTAGCTGTCTTCCAAGTCACAGGGAAAGACTGTAAGGATTTTCTCCATGGACTAATTGGACTAATTGCTGCATGTTATTATCATACATTTCCCAGTCTCTGGGCATCCATGTTTCTAGACAAATGAGACCAATAAAAGTGGGCAATAGCAGGGCCTCAGATTTGTATGTCCAGTGACACAGCACACAAAGAGAGTATCTGTAATCATTCAAGCAGGGATCAGTTTTTTCCTATTCAACCAGACAGTTAGCCTGAGGCAGACTGCTCCGCTATTTTTGCATCTCTATGTGGCCTTTCCCACCTACCTGCCTTCCTCTTCTCAGCTATTTTCAGTCTATAAAAATCTTATCAGTCTTCAAGGACTATCTTAAATACAACGTTTCTTTCTAATTATGAAAGCCAGAAATCATTTCTCCTTCCTCTGAACTCTTATAATTCTTAAAACAGAAACAAATAAAATAAAATAAAATGTTCAGGAAGAAAATTAAATCTAGAAACCAAAAATGAATAAATTGAAATGTATAAAGACATACAACTTTTCTCTGGAAAATTTATGCAACACATGACAAAGTCGTACTGTTGGTTTTTTAAATTAAGAGTTTGTAAGAATTACTAAGAAACTTGAGCAACTCAATATAAAACCTTGCAAATATATGACAAAGTAGTTTGCAAGAAAAGAAATAGATGTGGTAAATAAACATGAAAATATACTTAATTTCACATTAAAAAAAAAGATGTAACTCAAAATGACCCATCGTTTTCTCTTGTCATATTACCTAGAATTTAAAAGTTAGTAATACTTACTCTTTCCTACACTATTAAGCAATATGTTAGAGCCCAGATCCTGGGGCTGAACTGCCTGAGTTCATACCCTGTCTCCATTATTTATTAGCCAAATGATCTTGGCTAGTGATTTAGCCAGTCTATTGTGCCTCAGTTCAAAATCTACAGGATGTGGGTAGTGATACAGTATCTAATTCATAGGGTTATAAGTTATGTGAGAACTAAATGAATGAATATTTAAATAGTAAGTGCCTGGCACAAAGCACTATGAAAGGTTAGCTGTTGCTATTCCAAAAGTGGGGGACAAAACTGATTTAACGTATGTGCAGAACAATTTAGCAATATTCACCAAAATTTTAAATGCCAATGGAACCAAGCTGAACCCTGCAGGGACCCCTCAAGTACAAAACAAAGCAGTTAATGATTAGGACAATAAAGTCACAGACTCGGTGTCCAATGCACATCCGAGTTGTTTTACAGATACTATAACTGCCACCAGAAGAAAAAAGCTAACTGCATGATGAACACACTATAGCCATGACATAAGCTGCTCCATCTTGAGCAGTACTGAATCTATGGCTAGCACAATTCCAAGAACTGGCCACAAGGGAATGGGATTAACATTATTGCTCATGATAATCCATATCTTTGTGGGCATCAAAATAACTGTAGCTTGCTCTGCCTGTGTATGTAAGCAGGAAACTAAAATTGTCAGCAAAGAGATGCCACAGATCCATGTTGACATCTTCCACTCTGAGAATACAGCACACTATGTCAGCATGAAGAAGATGGGCCTTTGCCTGTAATCCCTGAGAAATGGAATGATGTTTGACAGTGGGGAATTGAAAGCAGCTCTTTTGTCCATTTCCTGTTTGCCCATTTCTGTTCCCCTCTAACATCAAGAGAAGCTAATTAACATGTTGATTCTTTCCCCATATAAATATAACTAAGAATGAAGAATTAAGTAGTTAAAAAATGACTATCTCTCTCCCCACAACAGCCCCTTAGCAATCCTGCAGGCAGATCACGCGGGCAAGATAACATGTGAAGAAAGAATCAACAGCCTGCATGCAATGGAGAATGATGCCAAACCTAACCTCCTGCCTTGATGATTCAAGAGATTCTCCCCACCCCCTTTTCCCTTTAAAAATTGTCATGGCTGAGTAGAATCTCTGGAGTTGGTCTTGAGACATGAATGCACCTTCTCTCCAGATTGCCAGCTTTTCTGATTACAGCAACTTTCCTTTCTATTGACACTTGCCTCTTTTGAGCGTCGAGCAGCCAAACCTGAATTTGGTAACACCAACACCCTTCAATCCAGCAACTAGTAAAAACTTACAATGTAGATTTAATAGAAACACAATGAGATACATGTATAAGTATACTGATTGTGGCTTTTTTACTGTACAACCTAAATCTACTATTAGAGCAAATAAATGGGAAAAAAAGTGATTCATTAGAGGGGGTTATTTAAATAAGAACTTTTATATAATAGAATATTAGACAAAATGAAGCCCTCAAAAGTGTGACAGAACTATTTGTGATATATAGAAAGAGTCCTAAGAAGTGTTATTAGGTGAAATAGTCAATGTGTAGAAGAGGATATGTGCATGACCACTTTTGTGCAAATAAAAAGACATGCACACATAGTGGTATGGGCCTATTTTTATCTGGAAGAATAAACAGCAAATTAACCATGATTACTTTTGCAGATAAGATCAAAAATGTAAGGGAGGTTTATTTTTGTTTTTTCATCATTTTATACCTTTCTTAAATATATGAATTTTCTAATTGGAAATGGTTGATACTTTTATTAATTTTAAAATCACTAGAGAGTATCCAATAGAATGGATTATAGATTGCATTTCTTTTATTCTTTATGGCTTCCTATACTTAAAAAAAATTTTTTAAAGCAAAAAGAAATCCACCATAAGAACTTAAATCATAAATTTTAAAAGTGTGTTCTATGAGAGTACCACATTTATTATTCTCTCTTAGAAACATCATGCAGTCTTTTCAGTTTAAATTTTCATAAGCTAAGAATATATAGTATGTTATGTGCAAAAAGCAGAATAGTAAATTAAATATACACTCTGATTACAGCTAAAATGAATATTCATGTTAAGAAATACCAGAGGAATATATGCAAGGTAAAAATTATTACACTGGAGTAGTCTTATTTTCTTTCATAATTTTACAATGAAAATATAAGAAAAATGAAAAAAAGGTGGTTGTATGTTCATATAATTTTATTGGTATGTCTAAATTTAAACAAATTCCTCACTTGAAAATCAATCAATGAGATTGAGGCTATTTTGATGATCATAAAAATTAGAATTAGAGATTATTTGATGACAGATGGGGTCTCATATAAACCTCAACATCAATGAAATTTAACCCAAACATTTGTGGGCCCTTTGAATTATATCCCTAGAATTCTTGTGTTTCATGAAACAGACTTTAAAAATGATTATTCTCTTCTCTTCAAATGGACTTTTAGTCAATTTTGTACTTTTCAGCATTGTTGGGATATCTGTATGTTCTCTTCTCCTATAAGCCTATATGCTCCTAGAAGAAAGCAGCACAGAATTACTAAAAGCAATGACTTTGGAGCCATATTCATGTTTGAATCCTGATTCCTCATTTATTAACAGTGATGTACCCATAAACAGGTTACTTAATGTCTCAGTTTCTCATGCTCATGTATAAAAAGGAATAACATTAAATCTTTCTCACAAGATTTTTTTTAGAGAATTAAATGAAACAACATGTTGGTAAGGAATGAATAAACAGACAAAAACTAGCCCAAAATAAACTAGCCCAAAAATTTCAAAACTTTTCCCTTTTAAATATATTGATATTGTCTCAAACTCTTACTCAAATTATTAAACATATCAGGTATTTAATTCATGTTCTCCAAATGATAGAATTATGGAAATATAGAGGAATTTTATCTCCTCTATATTGAAGAAACAGAATAAAACTACGTAGAATCAAAAGTGGACAATAAACTACTTTTAAAAATACCTATCCCCAAAATCGCTAGGCAATGTGATAAATTGGCTGAAGTCTGGATGAGAAAGAAAAGATATACTTTTTACAAACTTGAA
The DNA here is from genome assembly GCF_963455315.2 of Globicephala melas. Taxonomy (NCBI): domain Eukaryota; kingdom Metazoa; phylum Chordata; class Mammalia; order Artiodactyla; family Delphinidae; genus Globicephala; species Globicephala melas. The sequence goes on along the minus strand of NC_083316.1, from coordinate 78,731,771 downwards.
GAGAAATCCAGAATCTATAGTTCAGTGTAACAGTTGTCAATGCATTTACTATTCATACCTAAGTTTCAACGTTCATGTCATAAAAAGAAAAAAAGGATGAATATTTTTCTTCTTGAAAGCAATTGGCTATAAACTTCGCACTGAGGTTGACATTAGATCTCCAATACTCTGACAAAAATAATGCTGGGTGAGGAATGTAAAGAATCTGTAGGCATGATGAGTGCCTTGGGTGAGGGCCATGGCATTGCTAGCAGTAATTGTGTCAGTTCCTCGGTTCACTGAAGCCAAAGCAAAGGAAGACGTGGGGTGCAAAGCAATGGATACAGTGGAAGCCATCTATGCCCTGCATGCTTTTCCTTTATTGATTGTTTTCTCAAAAAATTTTGAAGCTTTTGGTAGTTTTTATAATAATGAAGGAAGTTAAAGAATGCTAATGAACACATCCAAAAATATGAATTTGATTGTATTCTGATTGAAGTACAGAAACTAGAGCCTTAACTAAACAGATTTCCTCAACTGAAAAAACCATATCCACAGAGATATTATTTAAATAAAAATTAATTTCTGCTTTTCAAACCAAAAAAATAAAAGAAACAGTTGTCAATCAAAATGTGTTTATTCTCAGAAAAATAAAAATAAATTGAAGTGTCATGAAATCAGAATCTTGAGTTATTACCTTTTGTTTCAAAAAAGAAATTTGGTGAAGTGTATAAAATTGCACACTCAGTAGCAGGACATCAAGTTGCTGTATTAAAGATCATTCTCTTAATCTTTTTGTGACTGAACATTTAGGCATGGAAATCTTCTCATTTATCAAGATAGGTATTATCTTGACAGCTCTCTTAGAACTTCACCTACTCTGTTCTCTAGTAGATCATCACATATAAGCTATTTTATCATTAATTATAGAAGTTAAATATTGAAAGATAATTTGAAGATCCTCTGTTCAAGGATTATCAGTTTCAGAAGCAGGTAACAGAACCCCAGAACGTTAATCCGGCACAGATATCAGAGGTTTGGCCAGAACACACACTAGAAGCAGCTCTCTCCCAGCCTATGCCTCATCTCCTCCAACTCTTTATTTTATTTAATGCTTTGAAACAGTCTTTTCAATTCTTTTAAGGTCCAGTGTGCAGTTTGGAAAACAGGTGTGTGTGATTCCAATGAAAGTTACTCTAAAGCTATGAATGCTGAAAATGTCAAAGTCTTCCATTAATTCTTTCCTTCTTGAATCTTGGGAACACAAGGCCACATTTTTTTATGAGAGAAGCTCATCAGGAAACAACGTACTATATAATAATGCCTAAGCCAGGCTTTGCTTCTAGGCCTAGAAGAGTTCCTCAGTAAATTTGGACAGAACCACAGACATGGCTAAATTTTACCTGAGGTCATCAAACACTTGTTTCAGGGAGAAAACTGTGAAGGAAGGTTAAAAAAGAGAGAGAGGGATTTTAGTCAATATTGCAGGACTTGTTTTCACAGGATTAAGAGAAAGAACCAAATAGGATCTTTACAATATCTTTTGAGATCCTTGGAAAGAAAATACCAGATGCATCACTATTTTTACTTCCTGAATGTTACAAACTTTCCAAGTTTCTCTATTCACATTTCTCTGATGTGGCAATGAGTCAGACATTGGGCTATATGATAAAATTGAAAAGGGCAAAAAGAATAGTCAGAAAAGCACCATCTGGTCAAATTATAATGATGAGCATTTCCCAATATAAACATCAAACAGAAAAGAAGAACTAAGAAGAAGAAGACATAGAGCTAAAGAATACCAGCATCCAACTGAAGAAATTTTGGATTTAGACATGGCTGCTTTCTCATGATACTAATTCATCTTTGGGGATTTAAATTTTGGAAAATAAATCAATATTGGACAAAATACAATTTACATTTAAACTCGGCCATCAGTATAGAAGACTTAGCTATCAAAATTTAAATAATGCAAGAAAAGCTTTAAAGTAATAAGAACAAATATTTAAATACATCTTTCTGGGATTATTTGGTCCAACCCCTATACCAATTCTCTTCCTTATATGGTGCCAAAACACATCTTTTTTTAAATCATTAGGTAACCTGATTTTTCTCAAAGAAATTTGTGGCCTCTAAGAATTCATTTTTCATTTTTCCTAGAAATTCTTTCCCTAAATAGAATTAGAAGATAATGGTATATTAAGAACAACATACTCACAGCTTAAGAATATTTATCTGGCATTCCCAAGATAGAAGTAATAGACAGGCACTGTCCAAATTTTTAGGGTTCTAGATGTGGCCCCTGGCTTTCCAGAGATTATTGTCCATCAGAAAGCCTGACATATAAGTAATCAGTTCAATGACGTGCCATGTTAGAAGTGTGTCTAGGAGACATTTATGTCTATAAAACAGGGAATGGTTAAATATATCTGTCCCTTAACTTCCCTCAATTTGAGTTTCTTCATCTATAAATGAGATTAGATTACATGAATACTAGAATCTCTGGCAACTCTAATTCCTACTGATTTTATGGTTAAGTAGTGACACTTTTACATAAAAGCAGTCCAAAGCCAAGACACTTTTTTATGAAACATTAGACATGTCTTAGTGAGGAACAATTTTTCATTAGGATATTCAGAAGCCAAAAATTTTTCCTTCAAAGGTTGTACTTCCTCCATTTGTGTCTATATGGCTCAATTTATTAAATATTGTGGTCAAATAGACTCTACTCTCTCCATGACACTAGGTGATAAAAAGTCTCATTGGTGAAAAGAAATAACAAACAAGAGGAGAAGATATATAAAGCTCATTTTTAGGTCTCCTCTGGGTGTGCTCTGGGACTGGTAATAGATGGTTAAGGCAGCCACACGTATTTCCATCCTCAATGGAAGTCTAGCTTGGAATAAGTTTTTAAAAGTTGTTCTTAGGGTTTGAACAAGATTAAGGGATATTCAATCAAGGCTAAAATATTTAGAACATTTCAGAGCCAGACAGAAAAATGGCAAAACTCTAAAGATTATAAATAATCAGAGTGATTTGTCAGCATGAGGCAGATAAAATATGTCACAGTGGGGCTTCCCTGGTGGCGCAGTGGTTGAGAGTCTGCCTGCCAATGCAGGAGACACGGGTTCGTGCCCCAGTCTGGGAAGATCCCACATGCCGCGGAGAGGCTGGGCCCATGAGCCATGGCCGCTGAGCCTGTGCGTCTGGAGCCTGCGCTCCTCAACGGGAGAGGCCACAGCAGTGAGAGGCCCGTGTACCGCAAAAAAAAAAAAAAAAAAATGTCACAGTGAATGCACACTCTGTCACCCCTTATGTCTTCATTTGAACTCCAGCAGGGAACAATGAGACCCTTGCCAACACCATGTGTACTTCTTACTCTTTTGCTATCAAGCAGCCAAGGGAAATCACCTGGCCATCAAGGCTATCAAAAGCATCTGACGGGCTTCCCTGGTGGCACAGTGGTTGAGAGTTCGCCTGCCGATGCAGGGGACACGGGTTCGTGCCCCGGTCCAGGAAGATCCCACATGCTGCGGAGCAGCTAGGCCTGTGAGCCATGGCTGCTGAGCCTGCGTGTCCGGAGTCTGTGCTCCGCAACGGGAGAGGCCACAACAGTGAGAGGCCCGCGTAATGCAAAAAAAAAAAAAAAATTAAAAAAGCATCTGACATCTGGCTATTTGGAAGTGTGAGGGAACATCTCAGGCCTAAATTGATTAAACACATCAAGTCTGATCGTCTTGTATCTCCCTGGTAACTATTGCAACTGTGCTACCCTTTCAGTCTCTTGAGCTGAAAGAGCTACCTTCACTTTCTTACCTGTACATTGGATAAATGAAAGTTGGAGGATCCTCCAAATGAGCAAAATAAGTTCTCTAGTTCATTCGAGACAAGGTTGAAATATTAAGAAAAAACAAAAAACACTGAATAGGAAGCACAAGGAAAACTAAAACCTCACAAACATAAACATGACATTACAATAATCCACTGATTCTAAACTGCACTCATAAAACTTTTAATACACCAAATCCTGACCTTAATTTCTTATTCAAATTTTATCTGGAATGAATACTGGAGAATGTGTGCTACCCTCTCATAATCAACTCTTTGGTATCTAAGGGGTATAATCCTAAAAACATCTTTCACACAATTTAAAACATGTTACAATCCCTGCTGTTCATCCCTGCCCCCAATTTCACATTCTATTCCTTCTCACTCTCTAGATAAGAAACTGACTGCTACATAGAGTACCAGAAATTACTTTTCCTTAATTTGATTTCACCTGTCACAGACCTTGAGTACTCTCCTTTTATCCTTCTCAGTGATATTTTAGGGCATTAGTTCTCTGGAAGCCCTAACTTAGCTCCACTTCAGTCTGTCTTCTGCTTGCCTAAGGAACCTTCACGAAGCAGGTCTGTTTTCTATCTATTGTTCTAGTGTAGTGTATTGTTTCTTACGGCTGCTATAACAAAGTACAATGGCTCTAAATAAAAGTGGCTTAAAATAACAGAAATTTATTCTCTCACAATTCTGGAGGCTACAAGTCTGAAGTCAAAATGTTAGTAGAGTCACACTCTCTACCAAGGATCTAGGGGAGGATCCTTTCTTGCCTGTTTCCTAGCTCCTGCGCTTCAGTCTTCGGTGTTCCTTGGCTTACAGTTGTATCAATCCACACTCTGCCTCCATCTGCACATGTCCTTCTTCCCTGTCCCTCTGTGCATCTCTGCGTTTAAATTTCCCTCTCCTGATAAAGACATCAGTCATTGCATTAGGGCTTACCCTAAGCCATTATGACCACATCTTAACTTGGTGACATGTCCAAAGACCTTATTTCCAAATAAGGTCACATTCTGAGGTTTCAGGTGGACAGGAACTTTGAAAGGACACTATTTAACCTAGTACAGATAGCATCTGGACCTGGCATCATTAGCTTGTGACCTTAATTGAAGATTCAGTTTTTTCTCTGCAGACCACCTGCATGGTATCAGCTCTCCAATGGTAGATAGCAGCAGGAAGTTCCCTTCCAATAGATTTCTCTAAAGGATAGTCTCTGTATTGCATCACTTCAGATTTACACTATCTCAGATACGTGAAACATGTAAAAGTAACAACATAAATATTTTACACCCATATATATAAAATCATGCATTTATATTATTTTATATTTTTAAGGGTACAAGAACATAAATAACTACAGCTCAGTTTTCAATTATTCCATGAATTGATTTGTGAATGTGACTTGTGATATATAGGTTTTTTTTCCCCCTAAAGAGACAAAGTTCCAAAGACTGAGTTCAACAAAATCTGCTTTTGTTTCAGATGGTTAGACAATGAAGGATTTTTAACATCTGGTGCTATAAGCATAAGTGAAAACTTCTTTAAACTAGAGTGATGAACCTAATGCTCCATGGAAGATAATACTCTTTTTGTAGCTCAGAAAATTACTCATTTCCCCAAAGAAAAAAATATAGTACTTTCATAAACAAGTGAAAGGTCTACAACTCAAAGTGACTTTCTGTAATAAAAGTATGGTTTAGGATAAATTTACCAAATAAATTAACATGTGGGAACTGCTGCCAAGAAAGAAATAGAAATAGAATATAACGCTACTCTAGAGACCTCCAGAATAAAAGGGTCAATTTCTATAGTGTTCACAAGGAATTTTAATCATTTTGGCTTCATCCTTCTTCACCCATTAAGATGTTGTTTTGTTTTGATTCTTGTTTGTTTTTTGTCATCCATTTATTTCTCACTTAATTACCGCTAAATCGGAAAGATCCTACTTGCCAACTCTGAGTATATGACAGAAGATGCTGTCCCTACCATCAAAGAGACAGGGCTATTGTGAATGACAAAGGAAATGTACAGTATGGTAAGTACTATGGTAAGAGAAAGTACAAGAAGCATTAACATAGGCACCTATTAAAGATCAAGACATCAGGGCAGGGTTCTCAAGTAAAGTGATTAGAACTCTTGGACAGAAGACGAGTAGGAGTTAGCCAAGAAACAATGGTTGCAGAGGCCCTGAAATAGAGGCCTTGCAAGTCAGCTGGTTTTGAGATGAGGAATAAAGAGAAAAGATGCAGCTGGTAAATAAATAAGGGTCATAGCTCACAAGGTTTAACAAAACACATTAAGTTTTTAGTTTATCCTCAGGGCAAATATAAGTACAATTTGGAAGGATTGTTTAGGGGGGAAAAAAGGATATTGGCTTGTATAACTCAGGCAATTTAATAACATAGATTTATTCAGAAAAAATAAAATAGTAGCTTTTCTCTATATTATATACATTTCCATATATGTATAAAATATATAGAAGCTTCTTCATATCCTTTATACATCCCTGAATATATATATCATACATATATATACCATACGTGTGTGTGTGTGTGTGTGTGTGTGTGTGTGTATATATATATATATATATATATATATCTCACTAAATGAAGCAGCCCCTGTAAGAGTCTTAAAGAAACAAAAAAGTAAAACAATAAATGTTTTTTCCTTCACCAGCACAGCAGAGCCATAAATTATCAATATTACACGGTCCACTCTTGATTATTTTATCAATTATAAAGCAGGGTCCTATGTCATTTAGCCTTTGTTTTGTTTGTTTGTTTGTTTTGCGGTACGCGGGCCTCTCACTGTTGTGGCCTCTCCCGTTGCGGAGCACAGGCTCCGAATGCGCAGGCTCAGTGGCCATGGCTCACGGGCCTAGCCTCTCCGCGGCATGTGGGATCTTCCCGGACCGGGGCACAAACCCGTGTCCCCTGCACCAGCAGGCGGACTCTCAACCACTGTGCCACTAGGGAAACCCTAGCATTTGTTTTATGCACAGTATTCTGTGAGGTGCTCTAAGGAACATAAAAGGGTGAATAAAAAATAAAAAGGTTTTTCTACAAGCCAAGTGGAACTTTATGTTCACCTTTTTTCAAATGTCCTTATCCTACCCACATTCTTTGCAATCAGAGCCACCTTTTCTGATGTACATAATGCACTAAGATCTATACTGGATGCCAGGAACAAAATAATAAATAAAACTTATTCCACACCTTTACAGTCTAATGAAGTATAATGTAAATCGGTTTATTTTTACAAATTAAAAAAAAATCTTTAAGGAAAAAACCAAGACAGGGAAAAGTTTAAAACAATGTGAATGGTTTGGAGACAGAATTCTCTCTAGATTTCTGTTTCCCTAGTTATCTCTATTCTTTATGTCACAAATGAGAGATGGCTGCACATTCACATAATTAAGAATTCATTTATTATCTAGATCTATACAAAGTCATTCCCACTGAGACAGAAGAAAACTCAAAGCTAGAGTGTGAGATATGTAAGGTCAACAATGATTCTTGTATTTCCCACAGAGGCCAGCCTAGTGATCAGCATATAGATGGTCTTAATAAATGCCTGTTTATCAAGGTAATGAAATAAATTCTGAAGGACTATTTTACTATCCATGCAATTATACCCATATATATATTTGAATTGAATATATAAATAAATTGCTAAAAAGTGATGTAGAAAGTAAAACTAATAATTGTTTAGTTTGTATACAAAGACATACCAGTTGATATTTTCTTAAATTGAGTTCTTATTTTGGTATTGGGATTACTCTGAACAAGTAAATATTGAGTTAGGGAAAATACAACATCAGAATACTTGAATTAAGGGCATAGGTTGTATCAGTTTTTTAAATCATCTTTCCAGCATCCTGATGAAGGACTAAATAGCTGAATGAGATAATCCTGGCAGTTGTAGTCAAAGCACATAAGTATCTGAGCCTGAAAAAGATCACCCAGACTTTCCACACACTTATTGTTAGTCTTGTTAGCATTCTAATAATTTTTCCCTGCTAAACTGGCCTGGATAATCACCCATGATTTTGCTGTCAGCTTCATTTCTACAAATGTCCGTTTCATTAGCCATTTGATTTTTTTCTTTGATGAAAAATATTTTAGTTCCCTTGGGTAGGGTATTACATTGACTAGAAGGCTAACAGCATTAAAAAATAATAATTACAAATAAAACATTAATATTGAGAATATTGTGTCAAAAATGAATCAGAATTGGACTGTTTTCTGCTACTGAGTTGTATGAGTTCCTTATATATTCTGGATATTAACTCCTTATCAGATATGTGGTTTGTAAATATTTTCTCCCATTCCCTAGGTTGCTTTTTTATTTTGTTGACTGTTTCTTTTGCTGTGCAGAAGTTTTATAGTTGATGTGGTCCCACTTCCACATTTTTGCTTTTGTTGCTTGTGCTTTTGGTGTCATATCCAAAAATACATCTTTGTTATATACTGCTGAGACCAATGTAAAGGATCTTTTCCCCTGTGTTTTCTTCTAGGAGGTTTATGGCTTCAGGTCTTACATTTCACCCTTTAATACATTTTGAATTAATTTTTCTGCCTCATATAAGGTAATGGGCAAAGGACATGAGTAGACATTTCTCCAAAGAAGAATTCAAATGGCCTACAGGTACATGAAAAGGTGCTCAGCATCACTAATCATCAGGAAAATTAAAACCACAATGAAATGTCACCTCCCACCTGTTAGAATGACTATTATTAAAAAGACAAGATACAAATATTATTGAAGATGTGAAGAAAAGAGAACCTTTGTTCACTACTGGTGGGAATGTAAATTTGTACAGCCACTATGGAAAACATTATGGAGGTTCCTCAAAAAATTAAAAATAGAACTACCATATGATCCAGCAATTATACTTCTAGGTATATATCTGAATGAAATAAAATTACTATCTTGTAGAAATATCTGCACCCCTACGTTTATTGTAGCATCATTAATGATAGCCAAGACATTGAAACAACCTAAGTGTCCACTGATGGATGAATGGATAAAGAAAATGTCTTTGTCACACACAAGGGAACATTATTCAGCTATAAAAAGGAAAGAAAGCTGGCTATTTGTAGCAACATGGATGAACCTTGAGAACATTACGCTGTAGAAATAAGTCAGACAAAGACAGTTGCTACATGGTCTCATATATTAAATCTAAAAATCAAACTCACAGAAATAGAGAGTAGATTGGCAATTGCTAGGATTGGGTTGGGGAGAGTGAAGGTGGTCAAAGGGCACAAACCCAGTTATAAGATAAATAAGTTTTGGGGATGTAATGTACATCATGGTGACTATAGTTAAGGAGACTGTATTGTATACTTGAAAGTTGCTGAGAGCAGATCTTGAAAGTTCTCTTCACACAGACACACAAAAATGGTTAACTATGGAAGTGATGGATGTGTTAACTAACCTTACTGTGATAATCACTTCATAATACATACATATATCAAATCATCATATTATACCTTAAACTTACACAATGTCATATGTCAAATATATCTCAACAAGGCTGGGAAAAGTGAGTCAGAATAAAAACAATGAAAATTTTAGCATAATCTAGTCAACATAGTTCTTCCTGTGAGCATGGGAAAGTAATGGCTAACTGTTTCTGAGAATAAATACACAGTTGAGTGATAGGAGGAATACAGTGATATATGCTTAGATTGAAACAGATGTCAGAAGCCTGTCTACCTAAAACTTCCCTTGGCTCAACACTCCTCTTGGGATCTACTAAATGCTTCCTCAGTGCTATGAATGAATAATTCATTACCTGGACATCCCCTCGCAGTCAACATGAAAGTGGAACAGTCTTTGAAAGTTCATCGGTTAGTGAATAATGACACTACTCACTAATGCACCAGTGAGTAAAACACATGTAAGGCACCAGCAGGTGATGAACTAACTTAGCACTGTTCAACAGAAATAAAATGCAAGCCACACATGTAATTTTAGACTTTCTAGTATATATATTAAAAAACAGGTGAAATTAATTTTAAGAATAAAATAACTCAACATATTCAAAAGATTATCATTTCAACATGTAATCAATGTAAAATTTATTAATGAGATATTGTAGATTCTTTTTTTTAAATTTAATATTTATTTATTTATTTGGCTGCGTCAGGTCTTAGTTGCAGCACACGGGATCTTCTTTGTGGCACGCAGGCTTCTCTAGTTGCGGTGCCCAGGCTCTCTAGTTGTGGTGCGTGGGCTCCAGAGCGTGTGGGTTCAGTAGTTGTGGTGCACGGGCTTAGTTGCCCTGCGGCATGTGGGATTTTAGTTCCCCGACCAGGGATCAAGCCTGTGTCCCCTACATTGGAAGGCGGACTCTTAACCACTGGACCACCAGGGAAGTCCCGAGATATTGTACATTCTTTATTCCGTACTAAGTTTTGAAATCCTGTGTAAATCTTACACTTGCCACACATCTCAGACTAGCCACATTTTAAGTGCTCAGTAGCCACGTGTCCATATCAGAAAGTGCAGGTCTAATTTGTATTTACCCTAAGTTATTATTGGCTTGTTGGACTTATGTACATTTTTCTGAAAGTCATTCTTCATTTACACAGGTGTTGTGTTCCTTCCGAAGAAGAAAACTTGAATCAATATCTAAAGGGACCATTTTATTTGCTTTAAAGTAAATCTTCCTTTTTGCCAATGCCTACGCTGAGAAAGGGAAAAGGATGAAAAAGTGAAGGCCATGAAATGGTCTCTAAAAGATGTATTCCCGAAGCAATGAATTTTAAAAACTATGATATCATACAATTTTTTATAAATACAGACAACACAAATTGACTATCATACTATTTAAAAATATCCACTGAAAATACAGATCATTTGATATAAATTAATAGTAGAGCGTGCTATTAATACGTATAAAAACATAAGATAAAAATAAACCATTTAAAGTTCTTTAGTAATCCTGGAAATTTTCTGCAAGTTGTGATTTTTCACTGATGTTGCCAAAAAGTACTATCAGGAGGTATTTCATTATTTTCTGCTATTCAAATAACAGCGTGTTACTTATAGAGGAGTACAACCTTAAACATGATGGACGCCTTGGATATGTTTAGAAAGAAAATATAAATACATTTTTACTGAACCTTAAACCTTTTAGTCCACTTGTCTCAGAAAAAGCTTGTTTTAGGTTTACCTCTAAAAAAATCAAGTCTCTATCAAACTCACCTATAAGAGGTCTACACTTATACCTGAAAAGAGAGGCTCCAGCTTTTGCCACTTGTAAACTTCACTCATTCAACATGCAAATTTGTTTAATTTAGGTCTCCAACTTTACTCATGTAAAACAGCATACTGAATGTCATATGAATAGAAATTTATTATTTGTAAAGCATATTTCCAATAAAATTGGGAGAACTGTCAATATCTCTCCCTTAATAAAAAAAATTTTAGTAAATAAGATGACAAATTATCCATATTATTCTAAGAAAATTTTTAACATAACTTGTAAAACAACTCTGAAGTTGAGGAAGGTAAATAAAATTATTATTATGAATTAATATGAATTAAATATGATCACTGTTTTATAGGTGAATTTCTTAAAAGTCACTAAAGTTTACAACAGAGTTATATTTTATATATGTTAATACCTGTGTAATACCCAGGGAAACCTCTTAAAATTAATATGCATAATTTTAACTGACGTTCATTTTTTAGACAATTTTTCCTCTTAAATTAATATTCCATTCCACTAATATTTATTGATATTTAGTTGTGTTAATTAACTAATTAATATTTAGTTGTATCATTGCGTTGATATATGTATATACATTGGTCACATTTATAATTTCATTGGTACCAAGTCCACTGTCCCAATGATTAATTCGTGATACCTAAAAAGTGAGATCCCCTTAAGCATATGCTGCTCTAGGTATTGGTTTCTAGGAAGCATTAACATGATAGAACACTCCTGGTCATGGTGCTATTATCAGAGTTAGAAACTGAACCCAATCCTTAATTTTATGAGTAACATAGGATTAAAGTTATTTTTTATTTTACCTCCAATATTGTTAAGTATTGGTTAATACCTTAACATGTCTTCCAAATGAAGTTGCTCTTGACAGATACAGAAGAGAACAGAACTCCATGTCCCATCAAAGAAAGCTCAACAACACTGAGACTTTAAAGGTAGGTTCTAGGGAATGTTGTTTTATGAAGGGAAGCACCTGACCTAAAAGTGTAAACTGATGAAGGACTGAATGAAAACAAGATAAAGCATTTCAGGAAATAGAACCTTGAAAGGAGTTTCCTGCTTCTTTCCTTATCAGGTCCCAAGAGGTGGATAGGAATATGTGAATAAAGCGTTTTACATTCCTCAGGTACTAGCAGGAGGAAAGTAAGTGTTTGAGTGTCTAAAATACATTTGATAATTACACACTCTAATTATATTCTCATGAACTTCACCTGTATACATACAAAAATAAAATGAAAACTACTCAGAAGTAAAATGATAAATTTAACATAAATTTAATAATTAAATTTATTTTAAATAAATTTATTTTAGTGATAATTTTTCCCTCCCTTCCACAAATAACAGTAAAATTTCCTTGCCACAGCAAAAAGTCCTAAATATACTTCCTTTGAACATCACACTTTATTTCCTTTGGTTTGTATTGGGGGATTTTTTTTTTTTTTTTTTTTTTTTTTTGCGGTATGCAGGCCTCTCACTGTTATGGCCTCTCCCGTTGCAGAGCACAGGCTCCAGACGCGCAGGCTCAGCGGCCACGGCTCACGGGCCCAGCCGCCCCGCGGCATGTAGGATCCTCCCGGACCGGGGCACAAACCCGTGTCCCCTGCATCAGCAAGCAGACTCTCAACCACTGCGCCACCAGGGAAGCCCTGTATTGGGGGATTTTAACAATATCTGAATACCCCAATTTCCCATGGATATATAGGAACTAAATACGGCCTCCCAAAAGCCCACTATTATTTAAGGAAAATATCACAAAATAGACTTAAATTTACTTGTCTTTGGACTACTATTGAAAAATATATATAAGTATAAAGTTCCCTTTCTTCTAGGCATAGAGAGCTGGAAGCTGTTTCTCAAAAAAGTCTATACAACTTGTTGCAAGAGCAAAGAAGAATTGATTTTCTCATGTGTATTGCACAACTATACCCAAACTCAATGTAGCCTCATACTCTGCAAACTGAAGACTCAATAAATGTTTGTTATAAGGTCAAATGCAAGGCTACAGTGTCCTACTTTTCACTCAACAGTCATATTTTTAGCTGCAGCTATGTACTATGAAACACACTAAGGGTTGTGAATGAGACAGAGTTATCTGTCCTCAAGGAGATTATGCTCTAACTGCACATAAGATAAATGTAAACCTAAGTCTGACTAACCTAGAAATTTCATAAAAATAAATAGGCAAACACTATTTGAGGTAAAACCTCTTCGTCAATCTTCAGTCTTAAATTGATCAAGGCAATTCTCTGTTAGAGTTTCTAAGAACAGCAGTTCTTACATAAACAAAATTTACCCTAGCTTAATCTAGTCTTTCAAAATTAAAAAAAAATTCAAGCATAACCAGTATAACCAGTGAACATACGTTCACTTTAGTGTATAGGTTTAAAATTTACCAGTTTGTACTAATCAAATCTACTAGGGTTATTTATGATTTCAGTGGGACAAAATAGTTTTTACAAGTAAGATATCATACTTACTTTTAAAAATAGTTTTCAAACATTACAAATACAAAAAGCAATCTTTTATTTATAAATAGCTCTGCCATAGAAATAAAAATTAAAATTTTGTTGGACTTAACAACAATAGATAGTTTGTAGATCCATTTAGGACAATGAAATTACCATAGGAACTAAGATTTATAGTAATTAATTAAACATTTACTTCATATGTTCTGAAGCTTGGAGCAAGAATGTGAAAAGATTTATGAAGCAGAATTAACCATTTTCTAATAAAGGATAATGTCCCCAAATGTGATACTTCAATTTAAAACCTTTCAAAAGTTAGTCATGTCAAAAAGGGAAACTTGATCAATAATTATAGAAAATGAGTATGCTCAACAATTGTAGAGACTTGGTGGTGGAAATAGGGTTGTTCACTGTATAAGCCTTTAAAATTTTCTGTATGAGGATTGCATGATAAAGTGTTGGATAAAAAACAAGCAGGTCCAATTTTTACATTATGTACCATTCCTGATAATCAAAATGATATGTACAGGATATTGTAGTAAGTAATGGGAGAGCTGAGAAAATAAACATAAGATCAGCCCCTCAAAGAATTTACAATTTAACAGAAGTAATTTGCAGGAGACTGTACCAATACAAGAGAATCAATGCTGGTGCTAAATAGTCAATGCAGGCAAAGGTTTATCAGTCTTGGAGCAAAATAAATAAATAAAAATTATCTTCAAGAAAAAGTCTCAGAGAAATAAGACTTGAGTTACACTTCTAGGGATAATAAGAATTAGATAAATTGTTAGGAGGGAGCAATAGTAAGTGAATAAATAAGGTCATAAAAAAAGTTACAAAGTCAGTGAGTAGACAAATCTGGCTAGAATGGAAGACTCATAAGGAAGGAGAGTGCCTGGAAATATCAACAGTTCTTGAAAACAATTCCTGAGTGACAAGAAAACCATTAAGAAATGATAGAAGAAAATGATTTTGAGGTGGGGTGATTCTTTTGCAGCATATATATAGCTAGGTTTCCCTAGAGATACCACAGAGGTCACTGGACAATGAGGAGAAGGCAGAGCTGAGGCACAGAACATCGTGATAATCAGCACCAGGTGAAACAGATCAGCTGGGCAGGTGTCACAGGCACCAATCTGTAACTGTCATATTTTGAATTATATGCCTACTATATGCTAGGCACTGTACAAGTTCAATCATTTAATCATCATATAATTAGATCTGCCTAAAGCTTATGTTGTAAGTTTTTATGATCCCCAGTTTGTGCATATGGAGACTGAGGCTCAATAGAGACTCAAGAACTTTCAAAAGTCAGCAGGCTAGTAAATAATGGAGCTGAGATGAGAATCTAGAAAATCTCATTCCAAAACCTGTTCCTTTAACAATTATGCAGAATAATAAAAAATCTCTGAAAATAAAAGTGATGGAAAAGGGGGCACTGTAATTCATCTCAGGAAGATTGTCTTGAGCAGATGGGAAGGATTACTTTGATAAAACACATTGGGTCAAGAATGTGAGGCTCCTTGAAGCACATCCAGGTAAAAACAGTCACTAACCCAACAACCCAATCAAAAAATGGGCAGAAGCCCTAAATAGACGTTTCTCCAAAGAAAACATACAGATGGCCAAGAAGTACATGAAAAGATGTTCAACATTGCTAATTATTAGAGAAATGCAAGTCAAAACTACAATGAGATATCACCTCACACCAATCAAAATGGCTATCATCAAAAAATCCACAAACAATAAATGCTGGAGAGGGTGTGAAGAGAAGAGAACCCTCCTACACTGTTGGTGGGAGTGTAAATTGGTACAGCTACTATGGAGAACAGTATGGAGGTTCCTTAAAAAAACTAAAAATAGAGCTACCATATGATCCTGCAATCCCACTCCTGGGCATATGTCCAGAGAAAAACATGTTCCAAAAGGATACATGCACCCCAATGCTCATTGCAGCACTGTTTACAATAGCCAAGACATGGAGGCAACCTAAATGCCCACTGACAGATGAATGGATAAAGAAGACGTGGTACATATATACAATGGAATATTACTCAGCCGTTAAAAGGAATGAAATAATACCATTTACAGCAACATGGATGGACCTAGAGATTGTCAAACTGAGTGAAGTAAGTCAGAGAATGAGAAATATCATATGATATCACTTATATGCAGAATCTAAAAAGAAATGATACAAATGAACTTATTTACAAAACAGAAACAGACTCACAGACTTAGAGAACGAACTTATGGTTACCAGGGGGGAAGGGTAGAGGGAAGGGATAGTTAGGGAGTGTGGGACTGACATGTACACACTGCTATATTTAAAATGGATAACCAACAAGGACCTACTGTATAACACACGGAACTCTGCTCAATATTATGTAACAACCTAAATAGGAAAATAATTTTAAAAAGAATAAATACATGTATATGTATAACTGAATCACTCTGCTGTACATCTGAAACTATCACAACATTGTTAATCAACTATGCTCCAATATAAAATAAAAAGTTAAAAAAAAAAGTCACTAACCCACCTTCTAATTAACTTAATTCTCTGAAGGGCAGATCTGAATAAACTGGTAAAGAACAAGAATTTTGTTTTGATGAGTGGAGCATGAATGTTGGAATTGTTCTCATTGCCCCTTTTTATCCACACTTTGTCCATCTGAAAAGATGCTGGGCAAATATTCCAGTAATATTCATTTGAAGGAGTCCCAACTTATTGGTGTGCCTGTTGTGGTGTCCACATGTCTCTGCTGGGTCTAGTTAAGCACAATTCATTGTGAACCTTTATATAAAAGTTAGCCATTCTCATTGCAGGTAGGTTCAGAACTGTGAACTATTGCTACCATTTGGAAACCAGAGTCAGGAGCTCAAGGGTTGCTGGGAATCAAGTTTATACTCAAGGAGAATCACATCGATTTTTCTCACTACTAACAAAGAGTCAAAGCAAAGAAAATGAGGAATCTTTCACAGGGATCTTTCCCTCTTTCTGATCTGTGCTAATGTTGACACACTTCATCAACCTTGACTAATTTTGTCTATCATGTGTTTATCTATCACATGTACGTGATAACTTCCTTTCCATCCAAATTATAACCACGAGTATTTTAATAACCAAGGAATGTTAGGATATATGGAGGCACGCTATTTGGTTTACCACTGCTCTGAAAATGCTCTATGTGCATCAGAAAAGTTTGAGAATTTCTCATTAAAATCTCTCTCTGGAGTTTCTCGCTCGTCATCAGCAGGGACCAGAAAAGTTATTGCAGACACAATCTAAAAGCAGAGATGAAATACTCCTAAGGAATGAGTCTTAGAAATCTCACATACTAACTTCTTAGGGTCAGTGGTTGCTGATAAATGATACAACAACTGGCTACCTGGGGTATTAAAAACAAACAAACCTGATCTGTAGCTCTTGCCAATTTCAAGCTACCATTATGGCCAATTTCTAGCTAGGAACGTGTGATATCACGGAACTCCAGAGTTGGGAAGCAATATGCACAACTGGGTCTCGTGATTGACACTGCTGCGGTCTCAATATGTTCATTCTGGTGAACCAATGACACCGAGATAGGTCAGTGCCCCTGAACCCAGAGGGCAACTCGCCTGTGGGAAGGACCAGGTGCCACTGCCTGTTCTTACCATAATCTGAGTTACTCAGAAATTTCTGGATTTGTGACTAAGTTTTAATGGTTACCTTTTAAAAACTGGTTATGCTTACCAAAGTATTTGATAAAGTAATAATCCAAGGAAACTTTCTAGGATATATTAATCATATGCTTCCATTTTTAAAAAATAAGCCTATATGAGCCCTTAAATTATACCTAATTTTTAAATATGGGAAATTGGGAACAATTAGTGTAGAATTATTGGCAAAACTATACCATGTGAGTATAAAGTAAGGCAAAGTATGCTAACCAGGTCTTGCTCAGAAGCAAATGGAAATAATTATAGCCATTCAATCCTGAGTCAGGCTTGAAATTGGGGACAACTGAGACTCAGCACTAAATAGTATTACGAGGATTGTCTTATGAACAGGGATAAAGCCTTAAATATAATACTTATGAATCTTAAGAGGCCGTCTGGTGGGATTAATTAATCCAAAGTTTACATCTGACAGTAATTAAAAATCACCAAGCCAATGAGATATAAGTAGAAAATTCAACTGTAATAAAAAGAAAAGAAAGAAGAAGGAAATGAAGGTTATTGGTAGAAAGGAGAAATTTAAGAGGTCTAATTCTTGCAGAAGAATTTAAAATCTCAGAGTTGGAGTGGATTTTTTCATGTACAGACCACAACTAGCTCCAAGAAGTCAAGGAAGCAAGAACTAAAACTGACACAGGTGACTTTTCAGGCTATGGATTGGGCTGGGGCAGTAACTTCTTGTACTGTCAATGAGGACACTGTGCATTTGGGAAATTAGTAATACAATGTCTAGGAAGAAAAATAGTATTTCTAATTAGTAAAATGACACTTCTGCTAAGGAGGGGTGGTCACATGTTGAGTTTTTACATTACATTAAATAATTTTAGTTACTCAATAATCTTGAACGTTATATACTTTGCTTGTTGTGCTGAGAAGGAAACAGAAGTTCAGAGAAGTAAAGTAAATTTCTCAAAGCGACACAGCCTATTTGCCCTGTGCTAAAGCCTGTGCAACCCAATGAATGTATTACGTAGTAAAACCACAAGGACTTGCTCTGAACAGAGGGAAAAGAAATCTTTGTCATTTATAGAGACTGGAATGAGGGATCATGCTTAAGAATTTGATAAATGAAAGAAATGAATATCAAAGCTTCTGCTATTTCTTCATTAATGCTGATAGGTGAGAACCTAAAATAAATAGTCATTTGTTTAGCAGAGAACCTTCATCATTTTGAGACAATATAAAAATATGCCCTGAGCTCAGGGCAGGTGAGGTAAAGGAGACAACTCTGCATAAGGAATGGGATCGTAGAGCTTGGAGGAGAGATTTCTGGAAAGAAAAATAAAAAGAAGTTCAAGAAAAGGGAAATGAAAGTGAGAGCTTAAGAGCAGAAATTTCCCATGTCCAGCAATGCCTGATGGCATTTTAGGGCAGTGAGGTTTAATATTCCATTTTATATTGTTGCATGTAATCGTCTACTGTTACTCCCAAACCAACCTTCAGTAATAGTCCACTAAAAATAGCTTTGTGTTAGTGAAGCTTTGGGGAAATGAGGAATCCAAAATGTGTTCAGGCTAGTTTGTTCGTAGAAACACTCAGAATAATCACTTAAAGTGGCAGAGTAAATAACAGGTAGGAAGCAAGATGAGGTGGGTCCCTTGGAAACTCACTGAAATATTAGATGAGACTAATTCAAGGAATCGTCGTAGAACGCTAAAGCAAAGAGTGACCTCAGAAAGCTGGAGGTGGGACTTCCCTGGTGGCGCAGTGGATAAGACTCCACGCTTCCAATGCAGGGGGCCCGGGTTCCAACCCTGGTCAGGGAACTAGATCCCACATGCATGCCACAACTAAGGAGCGCCTGCCGCAACGAAGACCCAGTGCAACCAAATAAATAAATGAATATTAAAAAAAAAAAAAAAAAAGAAAGCTGGAGAACACTGAGATATCTGGGCCGCAAAAGAAAAAGGCCTGAGCAAAGATTATTCTCAAATACTGTTGGAAGTTAGTTTCTGAAGGATGGGATTAATTTTACCTAGTTCTGGACAGTAGCCCAGTTGCTGAGAAGACTTGATGCTGTTTCTGATAATATCTCCTTCACTAGTCTACGGAACTGAGATCTTGAGAGAATTGCCTTTATGATAAATGTCACATCATATACATTTAAATTTTTCTAGTCAGAAAGCCATAGTGTTCCATAAAGGTTTCACAATGCGTCATTTCAGAAATGAGAGTGAAACACAGATGCAAAGCTATATTACTTCTTTTGCCCCCAAAAGCAAATTCTTAAAAATACTGTCTATAAATGTTTCTGAGTATTGCTCATGGAAGCTCTGAGGAAAGTGAATTTTGAAGCCTAGAAACTAAAAACAATTTCCAAAATCTGTGACTTTTAAATAAATAGGAAAAATTATTTAAAAATAGGAGTATTTAGCAAGAGAGTGGATGTTTTTTACTCATGGAGTCTGTCCTTTTTGGAACATCCCCAGGGCAAACAAACTTCTGATTGAATTAATGACTGATCCAATAAAATTAACACACTCCTGTAAGTCACATGAAGCACAGGTCCAAAGAACAGATGGCTGAATATATCTGTAGAACCACATTGACAAACTACAGATAAAGACCTAATGAAAACTATTAAAATAATTCATAAATGAGTCAAACATCTGTTCTTTTACATCTAGAGCAGTAACAGAACAGCAATGGAATCAGTTTTGTCCCCCAAATAATCATTGCATTGTTTAAATCTTGACATTAACCAGATGCTTAAAGGAGGACTCATAATTTTAAAAAAGTTTAGGACTATTCCTTTACAAAAAAACTTAAAGGAATAAGAACATAAGGTGACAGCTAATTTTCTCATCTGTATATTTTCAAAATATTCACAATGCTATATTTTATACACATTATCCACAAAGAAATAATAGTTTTATCTTCTTATCACTTTAAAAAGTTCCATCTTTCACGGAGTCCTCTTTACCACTCTTTATGCAGTTTACTGACAGACATCAAGTGTCTATGGACATCAGGTCTGGTACATTTGGTTAAAGATAGAGGATAAGTTGTTTAAAATTTCTAAATTAATTCAAGATTTATTTTCAAAGGAAAGATAAAATTAGGGTAATTACAAGTTTTCACAGTCTTTTCTCTTTTCATAAGCTTTTTAAAATCCCTATTAATTTACATGAATTTAAAAGTATGCAGAAAGAATGTCTCATTACAAACATTGAGTACATCTGAAATTAAATATGGATTTTTTTTTTTAATCCAAATTACCACTTTCTACGATAAATACAAATCTGGGTAGAAAGTAAGAATTTCGGAGTATACTAAGACAATTTACAACATAATTTGTTACTTGGTTATTTACATTAGGAGCATTATTCATGCCTCTGGACATCTATGATCTCTATTCTATGAAATTCTGAGGGTCAGATATTAAGCTGCATTGCTATAGTTTTCAATTAAAACATCTTTAATACAGGTCAGATCAATTAGCAAGAGTCTAAGAAATTATCAAAAGCTTTTCAGTTTTACTGATTAAAATTTAGTTAACTTTTTCCACACTGCTAATAAATTCAAAATAGCAAAATAATGTACACGTTCTGCATATTAACCTAATGAAACATAATGCTTATAAATAACAACTGTTTTCCATGGATATTGAATTCTATTTAATATTTTTATGGCTTATCTCCAGTTCACTAGGGCTAATTTTATGATATAATATTTGGAAATTAAACTTTAATAGAGATCTAAATAATTTAAGAATTAATTAATTTAGAATGAGCAGGCAATTGTTTCTTTCAAATAATGTTCATTAATACCATTCTATAGAGAGAACATAACTTCCTAATACAGCTTAAGAGTACATTCAACAATTTTCAGGGTCACAAAGTTGAAAGAGATACATTGGCAATAAATCAGCATCTCTCATTCCATTGGTTTGCCATTTTTTCATGTTTCAAATTTTATAAAAATACTATGAGACTATACAATAATAAATAAATGAAGAGAACACTGAGATGGATTCTTTTAGCTGATTCTGTACAAACATATTTTTCCCTAAAATATGAGACCAAAAAAAAAAATAAATCCAAAATTTTTCTATTTTACTGTTGATATGAACCTGAACAAAAAAAAAGGGGAAGACAAACTAAAAAGTTAATCTCTAGGCAAAAATAAGTGTTTAAATAGCAAGAAAATTCAACCGGTCTTATTTTAAATTGCTGTATTTTGTTAATTATTATTCAAGTTACCATAGTTTGTTCTGAATTTTAAAGAAAGAATAAATTATATTTAGAATAACTTTAGAGTTATAATATACTATTGCAATCCTTTTTAATGAAAATTAGAGATCACTGTATACTGTAACTAATCTTGAAAAGCAATCTTTTAAGTAGTAATACCATATCATTTAAAAATTGGGGGTAAATATGGGTTTCCTATATAATGAATGAGAAACAAAATTTTAAAATTCTTTTTCTTAGATTTTTCAAAATCGTATTAAAATATTTCAAATGTACAGAAAAAACCTTGAAAATGGCTGTCAGATTTTAAATATTCATTCAGTCACTACCCTGTAAATTATCTGGAGAGCTCTGACTAGACATAAAGACTACGTATTTAAATAATGCTAATTCCTAAAGAGGCTTACAACATTTTTGATGATTTAACCAAATGAAAGAAGGGAACAAAGCAAATCAGATTTATAAATAGCACTTTCACTTTTCTTTGCTTTCTATTGTTCTGTTTGTCTGATTAAAGCTTTTCACAGCTAACCAACCATATAGATAAGGGAAGTGTGTATGACTAATATCAATGTGTATGACTGTCAGGAATGAAACAAAGCATCGGTAAATAAATTCACTGGGCTGTGATGAGGCTCATATAAGATAATGTACACGAAAGTACTTAGGAAACTGTGAAGCAACATATAAATGTAAGGTGTTATTATCATGATTATATGCTCCAGTCAGAGAAAAATGGCAGTCAGATCTATTGTAAAGAGGCATTCTTAGAAGACAATGAACATAATACCCTATTTCTGATTTCCAGGTGTCCTGTATTGGAAACACTGAGCAAAATGAGCAAGCTGAAAAAATAATTTTGAGAAAACTCACAGTCCAGGATCTCTCTCTCATTATAAAGAACATTTGTCTTTATTTTGTCACAGTGTGTGGGAATTTTTTATGTCTATTTACAATGTTTTATACAGATTAAAAAAGAGTCCAAGATAGGGTATTAGAAATATAGAATCTGGCCCTAGTTTTACTTCTAGTTTATTACATGACTGCAAGGATACTTAATCTCTCAAATCTTGGTTTTTGCATTATTAAGTGTCTAAAATGCCTATTTCACAAAGTTTGATAAAACATTTGAGCACCTACCACTGATCTTGGCATGCAATATATGTAAACAGTTAAAATAGTCTTTAAGAACTTTTTTCCCTCCTTATTAGCCTGTTATAAACCAATGTTAAGTTAGTATTTATTCACAAATTTACTGGTTTATTATTCCCCACTTGCTCACATATGATATTACCCCCTACAACACCTTTTCTAGCTATTTCTGACAATTTTCCTGGGCATCTTGTTGGCAGCACTACAAATACATGGATCTGAACTCCAGTGAGCCCTCAATAATCAGGCATATTTTCCACATCTCTCTGGGTCAGGGTGCTCTCCTGTACGCCATGACATTTTTTCCAAACTCCACTCCCCCAGACCATTGACTCAGCCACTTCCCATCTCACTTTCAGCAGATGACATTTGGCCTACTTTGCAGAATAAATAGAAGCCAATAATACTTTCTTTTCTTGTACTGTTCTTTCTTCCTTCTCCTGACTTAGAATGCAGTATTGTCTAATCGCTCTACCTGTGCTCTAGAGCATAGTTTCTCAAACTATCTTTAAAAAATAAGATTTTTCTTATTGCCAATCCATCAAGGGCTTATATATTTTTAAATATTCAACAAAAAAGCAATAATTAGAAAAATAAAATAAAACATAGGTATAAAATGCAAGCCAAAATTTGTACTAGGTTCAACTAACAAAATTATTTTGTCAAATTACTATGAAAGTTTCTAAATGTTTATCCTCAATTTCTTACATCTGCATCAAAAGTCAGTAAAAGACAGTTGAACCAGGACCAGTTTTTAGACCTGAGTTGAGTAACACTTATGAGTGTATGGAATCTCCCATCTTTTCAGGGATGTTGAGATATCATTGATTACCCTCTTTCCTGTACCATTTTCCTCCTCTATTGGCTTCTTCTCATTAGCATTTAAGCATGCTCATGTTTCTACCTTAGAACTACCATTGCATATCTCAGCTCTACTTTTCAGCAAAACAGTTTTGAAGAGCAATCTGCTGGGTAACCAGCAGGCTGCCCTCTCCTCCATCTTCCTCCGCAGCTCACTGCTGTCCAGCTTCCATCTCAATCACGTCACTAGAACTACTTTTGCCAAGCTCACAAATATCCAGGGATGATTTTACCACACCCATGGGACACTTGGCAACATCTGAAGATATTTCGGTTGTCACAACTGAGGGATGCTACTGGCATCTAGTGGGTAGAGGCCAGGGATGCTGCTAAACATTTTACAATACACAAGACAACAACTCTCAAAACAAAGTATTATCCAGCTCAAAATGTGTGGAGGGACATGTCAATTCTTGTGTATCTCATTTCTTCCAGGATCTGACACTGTCAGATAATCTTGAATTCCAGATTCAAATGCTAGAGCAGAACATAGAATTCATTGAGTTCAGCTCACACACCTGGGATCTAGATAACAAGCAGCTTGGAGGAAAAAAATATCTGCTCCCCTATTTCCTTTCCATCTTAGGATTTTCTTCTAATTGGTGTTCAGATGGTGGGTAAACAAAAATGATGAAGTTTTACTGTAATGTCCCAAGCCAAATACACATTTCCTCAATTCTTCTATACCAAGCACACTGAAATATTCTAAAATCACGAAGTTGTCCATGCCAAACCTAAGCCTTTTCCTTTGATTCTTTCTCTCCTTCATCCCTAACATCCAACTGGCAAGCCATGCTTATTTTTATTAAAAAAAATTTTTTAAAGGTTATACTCCATTTATAGTTATTATAAAATATTGGCTATCTTCCCCATGTTGTACAATATATCCTTGTGGCTTATTCATTTTATATATTTATATATTTATTTATTTATTTAACATCTTTATTGGAGTATAATTGCTTTACAATGGTGTGTTAGTTTCTGCTTTCTCATATCCATTCTTTTCTTTTTATCCCTATCCCTAACATCAATGTCAATAGGAAAGTGAAGAAGCAGGCCTTAAAAATGGGCAGAAACCACTCAGAATCTGGAGTGAATGCCCAAAGAAGCAGGAGATGGTTTAGAATTCATCCTAGCACTGATGGTGGCGTGGCAGTCATGGCTTCCAGTATCTCAAGGACGTGGTACTGAGTTGTCCAGACTCAATGAGACTCTTCCTGTGACGTGAGTTGCCACTGATCATCATTTTGCAATTGTACTATTATAAAAGATGCCTGCATCCTGGTTTCTTTCCCCAGGGGTAACTACTTTACCCCTCCACCAGCATGTATGTAAAGGTAACATTACACGATACCTTTCCAGTCAGAGTTTTATTTTCTTAAACTCTCCACACTCCCTTTTACTAGTAATTTTTTTTTATATAAGATGTTCTCTTTATCTGGAATACTCTCCCTTTTCCCAGGCAAAATCATATTCAACCTCCAGCCATCTGACAATATAACTTCAACATGCCATCCTTGAACTCCTAAATCTAGATTATTTCCCCTTTTATGTTCTCACAGAACACACTCTACTTCTCTATAATACAATTTAATATGTATATTGTATGTACGTATTTATTCATGTTTATTCCTTCCCCCCTTTCCTCTGGAGAGATAAATCTCTGACAGTAGAAATTCAATATGTCACATTCCTTGCTTTATCTCCTGTCCCTAGTTTACTGTCTGGTACATGAGAAGCGCTAGATAACTACTTTACATGATACTAATGCCTGAGTGGTATTCTATTCTAACACTGCTACTTATTTGCCGACAGAATTTATCTTCTCTTGTACCTTGCCACGGTCTTCGTGATTACCGTGGACTACCCAAGAACAGCACTACTCTTCCCAGGGAATACTTTCCCCACGCTTACCCAGTGCAGAAGTATGATGGTAAGGGGTGACAAGATTATGCTACATTCTTTCCATTCCTCACTGAATAGAGCCACACTTCCTTCAGAGAAGTGCAGAAAATACATCTCTCCCTGGCACAGTCAGAACAAGTACCTGAGTCCAGGTTGGGACTATATGCTATTCCTTCCACTTCTAGTCTGTCCCCCACCCCTACCTTTTATTTGCTTCAAACAATATCTTCAGAAAATATTCTCCTGATAGGCCTATCCCATATTCTTCATATAAATTTTTTCTGTAAATTAGACACCAGTCCTTAGCTTAGGCTGAACCAGGACCGCTGATAGACTATATTAAATTTCATTCTTGCTCATATTTTTTGATTGTTATAAATGGAAAGAATAAGAAATATGCCCTCAATTGAATAAAAATTAAAATGTGAGCAGATACAAGCAAAAACATTTTTATATTGGATGTATACTAAATTTCCATTTCCATTTACCAGAATCACTTTCACTGGTAAACGGACCCTGAGCAAAGAATATGGATCCTTGACTGAAACACAAAAATGTAACAGAGATCTTACATTTTACAAATAGTCTATAAAAATTAATAAAAATAAATGGCAATGCTTTCAGTACTGTATACCTAACTAATAAAAAGTATATATATATTTGATAATCCAAAGCATTACACTCATGACATCCACTCCAGAATGTTTCACAATTCTATATTCTTACATGAGAAGGAAAAAACCAAGCTGGGAGCCAAAAACTGTAATCATTATCTATGACGTAACATCAGTATTTACTTATTATACTGATAACTTTGATTTTTCTAACATAACATTTTATTGACTTCTAGGTTTTCAAGAAGTTAAATAATATTTTTTAACTGCTTATCCCATTCACAACTAGTAGAGGGATACTATTTCCATAAATGATGTAAATTATCTGTATATATCTTTACCCATAGTGGCATATCAAATTATGAGAGACTAGTAAATTATTTGTCAAGGAAAATACAATAACTGTGTTGAAGAAAGACTCCTGAATGTTCATAGTGTAAGCAAATTTATTCCCATACTGTAGCAATCTCTGGCATCTAGTCTATCTGCTTACATGTGTTTCAGGATTGCTATTCATTACCTACTTCTATGCCTCTGTGTCTAAATTTCACATCGGTTTAATTGTCCTGGGATATATTAAACTATTGTATTCATAGTTTTGGCTCATCTATACAAAATCTGGGAAATTTTGAGTCAGAAACAGATATTCAGTGACTATTTCTCCTTTGCACTCTTTGGTTTCTCTTAAATTCTTTTCAGCTGAGCTTCCCTAATTCCACGTTCTCCCAACAGCAGAAGGGCATGTTTCTGACATGTTTCAGTGAAGAGAGAGACTAGCACACTGATTTATTAAAAATAATTTTTTGTTTATAAACCAAAGCCAGGCCAGCAGTGCTTTTCTTTTCTTTTTTCTTCATTTCTCTCTTTCTCAATCCCCCTACCTCTCCCTCACTTTCTCTCTCACTTTTTAGTGTGTGGGGAATTTGTTTTCCAATTACATCACAAATACATGTTTACTAACTATATTCATTCTTTCATACACCTGTAGTCAAATCAAACGCTATTGTTTATTTCTGATATGCTGGCCTTTTGTTTTCCTACTACATAAATGATCACCTATGGCCCTTTGGATTGTACCTCCAAAACTACAGATAGCTGAATGTATTCTCCTAGTTAGCAGATATCTGTAAGAAATCTATCAGACAGAACAAACCATATTTTGTAAACTAAATTATCACACTGGGAGTTGCTTCCTTTTTTATTCAAATTTCTCTCTATCTAGTATTTACCAATATGTTCTTATATTTGTTTTGAAGTTTCAACTTCAATTTAACAATGCAAGATACAAATTATGAAAGGTTTATATAGCTGAAGTGTTTTACCTGTTACATAATTAGCATCTTTATCCCTTAATCCATTCCCACAAATAATTGCTTGCCCTGGTACATATGAATTTATAAGAATTCCAAGTTACTTTGTATTATTCCCCTAGTATCTCAATATTTGCATTTTTACTAACATGGATCTTCTTTTCTCTTGCTTGTTTTTTATTGAGGATTTGACATGGCTTTCCATTTTTTGTCATATTGGTAAAATTTGCATGTATTTATCTTAAGCTATCATCACCTCCTAGGCTCAGGACAAATACCTAAGCACCATCATTGATTCTTCTTTCTCTCTCACTCCCCTCCTTAACCCATCAAAACAAACTGTCTACTCAAACTTCAAGATACACCCCAAGTCTCACACTAACTTCTGCCCCAATCCTATTCACTATCTTATCGTCTGGATTACAACAGTAGTCTCTCTGTTTTTATTCTTACTCTCACGCATCTATTCTAAACTCAGCAGCCAGAAAAATCTTTATAAAACTTCATTCTTAAAACTTTCCTATTGATTCTCACAACACTTAGAATATAATGGAAACTCTTTACCAGGAGCAGGGGGCCCTACCTAACACGGCTCTTAGCTGCCACTCTGCCCTCATCTCCAACAATATCCTTCTTGCATACTCTGCTTCAAACACACTAGCCCTCTTGCTTTTCCACAAACATGCCAAGCTCCTGCCTGCCTCAGAGCCTTTTCTATATTGTTCCCTCTGTCTGGAACACCCCATCCCCAGTTCCTCATATGGTCTATTTCCTTGCATTATTCAGACCACCCTGACCATATGTAAGTTATACTTATTTACTTACTTCACATCATTCTCCCATCCCCATCCCCTTACCTTGTTTTATTCCCCTTGTAGTCTTCGTTATTTCTGAAAACATACTGCTTGTTTACTTTCCCCTTATTTATTGTCTATCTTTCTTTTAGAATGTAAGCATTTTTAGTGTAAGGATTTTTTCTGTTCTTTTCTGTGTCCCTTGCATCCAAAACAGCACCTGATACATGGCAGATAATGAATGTGTGCTAAATAAATTGGCATAAATGCCATCTGAGATAGACGTTATTCTCATTTTTACAGCCTAGTTAGTGGCAGAGCAAGGATTAGAGGAAGCATGAGCCCTTGGACTGTTAAGACAGTTGTTACTTTGGTCCCTTCCAGCCATCTCACAAACATTCTCAAATGTTTTCGTAATTATGAGGAGTTTATTCCCATCAGTGATATTAAGAAGGAAAGGACTTAATCCTAACCCCTATGGCAGCCCATTAGATAGCACACATGATAAACACAGTCTTCTTAGTCTCACTATTGTACTGAACATTTTTCATGTTCTTGTCATTGAAGAACAACAGAATGTTTTCTGGACTTAACTCATTAATCTTCACAAGACCTAGGCAATGTTAGTAAAATTAATTATCCTTGTTTTACACCCAAAGAACTGAGACCCACCAAGATTATTAGGTATGTTCAAGGCCATATACTGTAAATTTGGGACAAGAACTCACAGAGATCTGTTCCTCTTTTATTCTAGCAGTTCCCACATCTTTATTAGAGAAGCTTTCAGCCTATATATTAGCATCTAATTTAAACTAACAGTGATTTTTTTCATTTCTAAAGAAAGAGTTTACATCATTATTAAAAACCAAAATGTTAGCTTAGTTCATACTATTATTTTGATTAGTAACTTAAAAGAGGAATGGAGTGGGAGCTGATATTTTCTAAAATCTCTTCCATTTCTATGCTTTCAGACATACTCTGAATCATGAAGCTAGTCGAATGTTTTCTTAAATTTTCTTAATATAATTTCAATAAAATAACAAAAATATTGATGTGAATTGTTAAGAAAACTCAGTGATATTACTGAGTACAATATGGAGTTTGTAATCATACAGTCCTAGGTCGATATTCCACTTCTATCAAGTTTTGGTTTCATATCTATGGGTTAGCATTTTAAATCTCCTAATCTCAGTTTCTTCATCTGGTAAATATGCGCAATGATAGTACCTACCAGATAATTCTTTTGAGTATTAATGGCATAATGTATTTTCAGGACCTGGCACTTAGTAAGCTCTCAGTAATAAGTCATACTTACTATTATATTTTTACTATATCACTATTAATATTATTATAAAAAGGAGCTGTGATTATTTGACATAGATGGAATAGAAATTTACATTTTAGGTATCTGCAAAAAAATTTTTGAAAGGCAAACATGTAGTGTAAATATGTGTAAAGAAAGTGTTCAGCTTCCTGATGGGCAAGGTGTTTTCCATTACTTTATACTAAGTGTTGGCATCCATTTGCTTTCAATCATGTGCTTTGTATAAAATTGTATCTCTTTACAGCCAGGTAGGACATAACTACTAGTAATGATATTCACTACTTACTCCAAGTAACCACAGTTATGTCAAGGTATTAAATCCATTTTTATTTATATTAATTTTTTTCCAATTTTAAATGCATTTTTTTCAGCTATTTTGAACTTCTAAGGGTTTGCACTTTGGGTGTCAAGCTTGATCTTAGAGATCGTGGCTGCTGGATGGAAACCAACTCAAGTCAGATTTGGGATAAGGATCTGGGGAAATCTCAGACACCCCAACAGTAAGAGGTTGTGTGAAATTTCACAGGAACTGAAGCGCTGTCAGGCAGCTGCTTTCACATCGCATGGAATCTCATGCCTGCTCCTGTGTGAATGTTTGTGGATTTCATTCACCTTTGTTAATCCAGGTTCCTCAGCAAAGTGTTCGAGTTTTGCTTCCCCATCTCTATACTTTTTAAGTGGCTTTGCGTTGCCAGGTCATCTGATCTGGCCTGATCTCACCATGATCTTTCAGTCCTAGTACCTAACACCATGCAATTGATTCATACTTGGAGGTTACTTTCAAATTTCTTGGAGACATAATCTGATTGAACCAGAAATTCTGTTATTCTCCCCTGATGTGATTATCCATGTCTAGGACATGGTATCATCTCTAAAATGAGTGGTATAAGCAGGGAGGAAATGACAGCATCTCCACTAATGGTTTGTAAAATAATGACTGCAAAAATGACTTTGCTTACATATTTCTTATAGGACCATTGTTTACTTCTTTCAAAAATGTCTGGCTTTTCCCATTTTCTGCAGTTGTGAAAAAGATCATGTGCTAGCTTAAGATCAAGATGAAACCCATGTTTTCTATGCACCAGTATCCTATAAATATATACTGGCCATTTCTACCAAATTTCACATGCCACATCCTGCGTGGACCATGCAGAAACAGGGATTTTAAAAATGCTGTTAATAACCCAGGTTATTCAGTAGGAACTGGATAAAATATAAATAAATGATTAGTAAGTCAGATAGTTTTTAAAGGAATGGGTCACTATTATTGTTTCATAACTGAAAAAGCCATAGGCTGCTCAAATGATTGACGAAAGTCAATTGCCTCAAAATGAAAATGGAAAATGTATAGCTGTAGTGGGCTGAACTGTGCCCACCCAAAAGATATATCCAAGTCTCTACCCTGGTACCTGTAAATGTGACTTATTAGGAAACAAGGTTTTTACAGATATCATTAGGGATCTCAAGATAAAATTATGCAAAATTTAGGGTGGGCCCTAAATCCAATGACTAGTGTCCTTATAAGAGAAAGATGAGGGGGATCTGAAACAGTGAGACACACAGAGGAGAGGGTCATTATGAGGTTGGAGGCAGAGATTAGAGTTACATAGCCTCAAGCCAAGGAAAGCCAGGAGCTACCGGAAGCTGGTTAAAAGCAAAGAATTCCCTGCTAGAGCCTTCAGAGGAGCATGGCCATGCTGGCACCTTGATTTCGAACTTCTTGCTTCCAGAAATGTGATAGAATACATTTCTGTTGTTTTAGCCACCAAATGTGTGGTAATTTGTTGCGGCAGCCACAGGAAACTAATATGATGGTCCTTTGATCCATAATTATAATTATCTCCCATTGTGCTCACAAAATGATGAGATATATATATACTTAGTTATAATTTATATAAAGTATTATATAACTTTAATTATATATATTATACAAAGCTACATATATAATGTTATATAAAGCTATATATACATATACATACAATGATGACTTAATAGAAATAAGTAATAATCAAATGATTCCCCAAGTGTGTGGACTATTGATATTATGTACATCAGTATTCCTCAAACCCATTGTGTAGTTACTCAAAGAGCATCTTAAAAATAGCCATTTGGGGTCCTCAGTCCAGAACCATTAAATAAGGTTTCTAGGACATGAGTTTAGGAATAGGTATTTTTAATCTCTATGGGTAAATACTGAAAACTATGCCTGAAGTACCATGACAAAGTTCTAAAAAGTTGTCTCCCTCTCTCTCTCTCCATATGTGTGTGTGTGTGTGTGTGTGTGTGTGTGTGTATATATATATATATATATATATAAAAAAAATACTTCCTAAAGAATGCACGTTATTTTCCAGGATCAAAAGATGACCTGTAATGGACGTACCTCATAACATTAAGTTTTCAGAGAGAACATTGAGAGAATAGGGTGTATTTAAAGAATTTAGTAATTTACATAAAAAATGTAAATGCTTATTTCATGCATTTCTGAAGGAAGAGCAGAGAAGCTTCTAACTCTTATTAAATAATTGACTTGCAGTTGTAAGTCAGATCTACTTTCCAAAGAAAATTATCTTTTGTGTTACATCTGACAGATTAAATACTACCCAAAGTCCCTACTTCTATTCATATTTTAATGAGAAGTATCATCCTCCAAGTAAATTCTCTTATATTCATCCTTTCGAATATCTTTAGCCAAGCAGAATACAGACAATTTTAAAGAATCTGAGTAATTTAAAAGTAAGAGAAAAGGGACACATAAAATTCTAAATCTTGTATAGTGAAAAGTAATTCTTTCAGATCTTAAAAAGAAGAAAAAGAAAGAAAAAATCTCCCAAGTGCAAAAATAGAAAAATCATTCATTTTTGTTGAAGATGGACACTAACTATAAGAATAAAGGGAGAGGAAAAAAACAGAATATAATAAAGAAAATTCACTGACCAATAAGTAAAGTCTGTGGATCTCCTGTCCATAGACAAATAATTGTATATCAGATATAGAGAGTTTGGATATAAACTATGAGATAATTCTATGAAAATGCATGAAGTTTTCAAATTTTGATTCTAGAGTTAAAACGCATACTCTAATGGATGTGCATTAAAGTAGAATTAGCAACATTCCTCAGGAACTTAACATGACCTGAATTATCTTTCTTCTTCCTTATTACACCCATATGCTCATGTGACACCCGAAACAACCATCAAAATAAAGTGGCTCAGATCCTCAGTCTACAAAGTAGACTAGATTGATAATCAGAAGAATAAAATTGTTTTGAGCTGTATACTACTTAAACAAACCTAAATAAAGTTTGCATCATGCCTACTATGTACAAGACATCAGAAAACTTATTATCAAACACTTTTGTTTTTTAATAATTGTATCCTACCTCAATTTATGTTAACTTCCGTCATCCTCTCAGTTTTTCATGTCTTCTACTACTTCCCATTTTCACCAGGCTCAGCTTAACTTGTTTAACATTCAAGATCAGATATCCTTATTCTTGAAACTCTAAACATATATTTCAAATTTAATAAAACATAATCATTTAGGTAAATAAAATTAAACAGGATTAAATCAAGAGCACCTTCTCTGCCTCTCCTTCATCTTGAGATATATTTTTGAAAGACTGATGCTTTCAGGTTCTCGTTCAATCTGGTGAGCTACAGATCTCAAGAACTATTAAATGATACGGAAAACCAGTGAGGAAAGCTGGTGGCACTGATAAATCAAGGTGGAATTAATGACAACTGCTCAAGTCAAAAATATATTTGCTAGGTACCATTAGGACCCAGTGTCAATTCTGTCTGTTAATATCACTATCACAATCTGAGCTTTCTGCTGATAGCATATATACATTTTATGTCTAAGTAATGAGAATTCTGCAACTGGATAATTCCAAGCATTATTTTATTGGATGATATTTCAGGAAAAAAAAGAAAAACCTCATTGATTTTTTTAAAACAAATGCCTCCACCTCACTGCCTTTAACTGATGCCAAAGGTTAGATTAACTAGTTATCAATAATTGCAGTAAGGGGCTTCCTTGGTAGCGCAGTGGTTGAGAGTCCGCCTGCCGATGCAGGGGACATGGGTTCGTGCCCCAGTCCGGGAGGATCCCACATGCCGCGGAGCACCTGGGCCTGTGAGCCATGGCCGCTGGGCCTGCACATCCGGAGCCTGTGCTCTGCAATGGGAGAGGCCACAACAGTGAGAGGCCCACATACCGCAAAAAAAAAATAATAATAACAATTGCAGTAAAAATTACACAGCCTTATAATTTGCATAAAGAATATTGATGAAATGTCTTGAACAAATTTACTTTTTCACCTCTGAAGAACCCATCATCCATCTCCTCTATAAGAGTGATGACCTTAAACAACCAAAACATGACCCAAGGAAGAATAAGTTTTGAAGACACCAGATCTTGTCTCCTTCAGAAATTCACTAGCGAAAACAAACACTGGAAAACGTACTAAAGGTAAATGACAGATCTCATATGCACTAAACAATAGGATAGTCCTTTATTCATCTAATGAAAAAGTGTGAGTCCCATAGTTGGAAAACTTAATTTCATGTAATAATTTCACTATAGGTTTTCAAAGGAACATACAGGAAATGTTGATTTGGGGAAATTCACGTGTAGAAAACAAATTTTGTGAATGGTCTTTGACAACTCTTCACTTTTTATGGAACTAATATGTCAGTCAGAAATAAAAACAGGAAATCTCAAATCCTACCATTTAAATAAGTTAAATATTAATTTAATAAATTAAATATTAATAAAAATTTAATTAAAACTTTTTATTTTTTCTAATTTCTCTCCCAACTCCTGTGTATTTACATTCACTTATACATAGCTGTAACATAATTCTTTGTAAGAGTGTTTATAATTGATTACATAGCTTTTAAAATTCAATTAAGTTGTATCATTATTTACATAGCCATTTTTCAATGCTTGGACATTTACTCTTACGATAACTTTTTTGACAAGTTTGACTTTTTAGTTTTCTAAAATGCCTTACCCAATAATTTTATGTCCCAGAGAAAAACAATATTAATTTTAATGTTTTCCTATGAAAATCATGATTAATAGGGAAAATTCTTTATTTGAATATGTGTAACCTAGACATTGCTTCATGATATACTTTTTAAAAAGTTTTAAATTATCTTCTGTACTAAATTACATGTTTTTCTCCTTCCAACAGCAGACCGTCAGCAATCGACTATGGTTAAACAAGACAGTCTTTTATTTTACATGAACCAGACTATTTCAAACACTGAAGGCATTTATGCCTAAACAATACATATTTGGTAAAATCACATTAGGGTTTAAGTCTTTACATGCAGTATAAAGGTCACAGTATGGATCCTTTATTTCAGCAGGGTTTTTTTTCTCTGCCTGTGTTTCTTTCATTTTCTCATTTAATAAACATGTGCTGAGTTTCTAACATGCATCAAGCACTAGGCAAAAGCCACTCTTGTGTGTTTGAGTGGATCATTCATTGTCTTCTTCTTTCTTCTATGTGTGGTTAAATATGAGTTTACTTCTAACTTATTTTAGAATCGCTCAGTCTCTGACTTTTTATGCTTTTCTATCCACCCATTTGTCTTTTTTCCTTCTCCTTTCTTCATCTGCTATTCATTGTTATTTACTCACTCTTTTAATTCAAAGATGTGTTTAGTCTTTGTATTTACTGAATACTTTTGTAGTTTCCTTTCTGTAGGGATACCCTCCCCTTTTTTCTTTTTTTTCCGGTACACGGGCCTCTCACTGTTGTGGCGTCTCCAGTTGCTGAGCACAGGTTCCGGAGGCGCAGGCTCAGCGGCCATGGCTCACGGGCCTAGCTGCTCCACGGCATGTGGGATCTTCCAGACCAGGGCACGAACCCACGTCGCCTGCATCGGCAGGCAGACTTTCAACCACTGCACCACCAGGGAAGCCCTCCCCTTTTTTATACATATGCTAATATTTAGTATAAGGAAGAAAACAGATAACAGTAATTTCCATGAAAGTAAAAACAAACCGAAAGTTGATACATGATTGTTGTCCAAATAAATAAGCATAATCTGAAGTGTAAAACACTATTACAAAATTACTTATATATGGGCACCGACATCTGAGATGCCTCTGAGTGTGCACTTTCTGCAATTAGGGGCAAAGAGCCATTCTGGCTTGTTTATGGGTGCTGTGTGGTGAGGACTTCCCAGTTTGCTGATCAGTGTCTGCTATATCTGCCCTGAGTCTTTTCTCAGCCCCATTTGAATTATGCTGGACTAGCCTTCTTTGTGGCCCAGGACACTCATAATCCTCTTAACTAGAGGGTAGGGCCCTAGATACTAAGGAGTGCAGAAGGGCTATGTGCCCTAGTAGAACAGAGTGAACCAGGTTTCCCCAGAGCCAGGGCAGAGATGGAACAGAGGCACTGTTATTATTAGTACAGAAGTGTAAGTGATGTAAGAAAGGAAAGAAAAAGTGCTCTTTTTGACTTTTAGGGGACTTTATTCTGATCCTCTGAATTTCTCCTTTATCTTATCTCTTTCTATTTCACACTTCTCCACATGCTTAGCTAGAAGCACACTGGCAGAGTGGTCAAAATCAATGTTACTTTTTCTCCTCCCAATATTTCAAAGTCTCAAAACAATGATAATATGAAAAATACCACATATTACAATGTTAGGTTCCTCAGGGCTAGATTTCTGACATATACGTCAATCAAGTGATGAGGGTTTGAATTCAGCACAATACTAATTTGCAGGAGTGCTAGGTATGATGGTATTTTGTACCAATTAACATATTTCAAGAAAGAACTCGAGTACTCACTAAATAATTACTAACTCATATTCACATCCTCCCTGATGAAAAGATGAAGTGATTTCAAGATTAGGCCACTGACTGTTTTATTTTGTTTGGGAAAGGGAAGAAGAACTTTACTTTCTGAGGTCTAATGCAGAACACCTGTTTACCACAACTGAGTGAAAACTACTGTCAGTGAGAATTTTGTAATTTTTTTCATGAACTAAAATTTGTATCAGTGAATCAAAGAATACACATCTTACATTTAATATTAACATTGTGCAAATCTTGAACAGTTTGAGTCTTTATATAAAGAAATGTATATATAGGAAGTGTAATACTTTTTATTCCATAATTTTATTCAATAATACAACAATGATGTAATAATAGAGATTACTACATTTCTCCACCCAAATGCTCAGAGACTGCTCTCTGTCTCTCACAAACGTATACACAGCCATTCATCCATTTAAAAAAATTCATCTTATTATGTGCCAAGAACTAGTTGAGGTACTGGGGATACTGTGAACAAGTGAAACAAAATTCCTACTGCTATGGCTCTTCTATATTTTTAAGTAAATAACTGCTCATGAAGGTTTGTATATGACTATATTAAACAAGCAACAATCTTTGAGAATGGTAGTAAAGGGAGATACTTCTGTTTAAATCAATAATATAACAATTATACTTGTGCTTTTATTTAATGACATACATAACCATGATTCTGATGGAATTTAAGAATACATAGGTGGGTTGGGTAAGGGGGTGGGACGAGGTGGGCAGCGCGCTGCGCATAGGGTCTGTGAGGCCGCCAGGGTGGAGCCAATGGAGCCAGTTTGGGGTCACTCATTCTGGGGAAGGCAGATGCCATGTCACTGAAGACATCCAAGCAGCTTCACAGACAGGTCCACAAGGGACCAGTGACAACCTCTACCTGAATGACAGATACATTTGAGAACCGCAACTAACTTCTTAAAACCCTTCCTACTCCCAGATAAGGTGTCAGAAAAGGATGCTCATAATGAGGGATGTGAGCAAGAATACAGAATTGTGAACTGAAATATCTGGGAACAGATATTGGCCTTCCTCATTCTGAGCTGCTGAGCACTCTCTCCCTGTCCACTGCTGCTCAACTCCTTTCACCATCTAACTCCTGTTCACCATACAGCTGTGTGGCTGACAGGGTCTGGGTGCTCTGGCCGGGTGTCAGGCCTGAGTGCCTGAGGTGGGAGAGCTGAGTTCAGGACATTCGTCAGTCAAAGACCTCCTGGCCCCATGTAATATCACTCTGCGAGAGCTCTCCCAGAAATCTGTGTCTCAACTCTAAGACCCAGCTCCACTCAAGGACCAGCAAGCTACAGTGCTGGACACCCCATACTGAACAACTAGCAAGATAGGAACATAAACCCACCCATTAGCACAGAGTCTGCCTAAAATCATACTAAGTTCACAGACACCCCAAAACCCACCACCAGATGTGGTCTTGCCCACCAGAAAGACAAGATCCATCCTCATTCACCAGAACACAGGCACCAGTGCCTTCCACCAGGAAGCCTACACAAGCCACTGAACCAACCTTACCCACTGGGGGCAGACACCAAAAACAATGGGAACTATGAACCAGCAGCCAGCAAAAAGGAAAACACAAACAAAGTAAGTTAAGCAACATGAGGACAGAGAAATATGCAGCAGATGAAGGAGCAAGGTAAAAACCCACCAGACTAAACTAATGAAGAGGAAATAGGCAGTCTAACTGAAAAAGAATTCAGAGTAATAACAGTAAAGATAATCCAAAATCTTGGAAATAGAATGGAGAAAATACAAGAAACATTGAACAAGGACCTAGAAGAACTAAAGAGCAAACAAGCAATGATGAACAACACAAAAAATGACATTAAAAATTCTCTAGAAGGAATCAATAGCAGAATAACTGAGGCAGAAGAACAGATAAGTGACCTGGAAGATAAAATAGTGGAAATAACTACTGCAGAGCAGAAGAAAGAAAAACAAATGAAAAGAATTGAGGACAGGGCTTCCCTGGTGGCGCAGTGGTTGAGAGTCTGCCAGCCTATGCAGGGGATGCGGGTTCGTGCCCCGGTCCAGGAAGATCCCAAAGGCCGCAAAGCGGCTGGGCCCGTGAGCCATGGCCGCTGAGCCTGCGCGTCCAGAGCCTGTGCTCCACAACGGGAGAGGCCACAACAGTGAGAGGCCCACGTACCGCAAAAAAAAAAAAAAAAAAAAAGAATTGAGGACAGTCTCAGAGACCTCTGGGACAACATTAAACACACCAACATTCAAATTACAGGGGTCCCAGAAGAAGAGAAAAGGAAAGGGACTGAGAAAATATTTGAAGAGATTATAGTTGAAAACTTCCCTAATTTGGGAAAGGAAATAGTCAATCAAGTACAGAAAGTGCAGAGAGTCCCACACAGGATAAATCCAAGGAGAAACACGCCAAGACATAATAATAATGAAGCTATCAAAAATTAAATACAAAGAAGAACTATTACAAGCAACAAGGGAAAAGCAACAAATAATATACAATGGAATCCCCATATGGTCAACAGCTGATCTTTCAGCAGAAACTCTGTAAGCCAGAAGGGAGTGGCAAGACATATTTAAAGTGATGAAAGGGAAACACCTACAACCAAGATTACTCCACCCAGCAAGGATCTCATTCAGATTTGATGGAGAAATTAAAAATTTTACAGACAAGCAAAAACTAAGAGAATTCAGCACCACCAACCAGCTTTATAACAAATGCTAAAGGAACTCTTCTAGACAGGAAACACAATAAAAGGAAAAGACCTACAATAACAAATCCAAAACAATTAAGAATATGGTAATAGGAACATACATATTGCCTTAAATGTAAATGGATTAAATGCTCCAACCAAAAGACATAGACTAGCTGAATGCATACAAAAACAAGACCCCTATAATGCTGTCTAAAACAGTCCTACTTCAGACCTAGGGACAAATACAGACTGAAAGTGAAAGGATGGAAAAAGATATTCCATGTCAATGGAAATCAAAAGAAAGCTAGAGTAGCAATTCTCATTTCAGATAAAACAGACTTTAAAAATAAAGACTATTACAAGAGACAAAGAAGGACACTACATAATGATCAAGGGATCAATCCAAGAAGAAGATAGAACAATTGTAAATATTTATGCACCCAACATAGGAGTACCTCATTACATAAGGCAGATGCTAACAGCCACAAAAGGGGAAATCAACAGCAAAACAATAATAGTAGGGGACTTTAACACCCCACTATCACCAATAGAGAGATCAACCAAAATGAAAATAAATAAGGAAACACAAATTTTAAATTACACATTGAACAAGGTGGATATTTATAGGACATTCCACCTAAAAACAACAGAATACACTTTCTTCTCAAGTGCTTATGGAACATTCTCCAGGATAGATCATATCTTGGGTCACAAATCAAGCCTTGGTAACGTTAAGATAACTGAAATCATACCAAGTATCTTTTCCGACCACAACACTATGAGACTAGATATCAATTACAGGAAAAAAAACTGTAAAAAATACAAACACATGGAGGCTAAAAAATACACTACCAAATAACCAAGAGATCACTGAAGAAATCAAAGAGGAAATCAAAAAATACCTAGAAAAATCTGACAATGAAAACATGACATCCCAAAACCTGTGGGATGCAGCAAGAGCAGTTCTAATAGGGAAGTTTATAGCAATACAATCCTACCTCAAGAAAAAAGGAAGATCTCACATAAACAATCTAACCTTACACCTAAGGCAAATACAGAAAGACAAAAAAAAAAAAAACCCCAAAGTTAGCAGAAGGAAAGAAATAATAAATATCAGATCAGAAATAAATGAAAAAGAAATGAAGGAAACGATAGCAAAGATCAATAAAACTAAAAGCTTGTTCTTTAAGAAGTAAAACAAAATTGATAAACCATTTGCCAGACTCATCAAGAAAAAAAGGGAGAAGACTCAAATCAACAGAAGTAGAAATGAAAAAGGAGAAGTAACAACTGACACTGCAGAAATAAAAAGGATCATGAGAGATTAAGACAAGCAACTATTTGCCAATAACATGGACAACCTGGAAGAAATGGAAAAATTCTTAGGAAACACAACCTTTGAGACTGAACCAGGAAGAAATAGAAAATATAAACAGATTAATTGCAAGCACTGAAATTGAAACTGTGATTAAAAATCTTCCAACAAACAAAAGCCCAGGACCAGATGGCTTCACAGGCGAATTCTATCAAGTATTTAGAGAAGAGCTAACACCTATCCTTCTCAAGCTCTTCCAAAATATAGCAGAGTGAGGAACACTCCAAAACTCATTCTATGAGGCCACCATCACCTTGATACCAAAACCAGACAAAGATATCACCAAAAAAGAAAACTACAGGCCAATATCACTAATGATCATAGATGCAAAAATCCTCAACACAATACTAGCAAACAGAATCCAGCAGCACATTAAATGGATTATACACCATGATCAAGTGGAGTTTATCTAGAAATGCAAGGATTCTTTAATATATGCAAATCAATCAATGTGATACACCATATTAACAAATTGAAGAATAAAAACTATATGATAACCTCAATAGATGCAGAAAAAGCTTTTGACAAAATTCAACACCCATTTTTGATAAAAACTCTCCAGAAAGTAGGCATAGAGGGAAATTACACAACATAATAAAGGCCATATATGACAAACCCACAGCCAACCTTATTCTCAATGGTGAAAAACTGAAACCATTTCCTCTACGATCAGGAACGAGACAAGGTTACCCATTGTCAGCACTACTATTCAACATAGTTTTGCCAAGCTTTAGCCACAGCAATCAGATATGAAAAAGAAAAGGCATCCATATTGGAAAAGAAGTAAAACTGTCACTGATTGCAGATGACATGAGATTATACATAGAGAATCCTAAAGATGCTACCAGAAAACTACTAGAGCTAATCAATGAATGTGGTAAAGTAGCAGGATACAAAATTAATGCACAGAAATCTCTGGCATTCCTATACACTAATGATGAAAAATCTGAAAGTGAAATCAAGAAAACACTCCCATTTACCACTGCAACAAAAAGAATAAAATACCAAGGAATAAACCTACCGAAGGAGACAAAAGACCTGTATGCAGAAAAGCATATGACACTGATAAAAGAAATTAAAGATGATACAAACAGATGGAGAGATATACCATGTTCTTGGATCGGAAGAATCAACATTGTGAAAATGACTATAATACCCAAAGCAACCTACAGATTCAATACAATCCCTATAAAACTACCAATGGCATTTTTCACAGAACTACAACAAAAAATTTCACAATATGTATGGAAAACCAAAAGACCCTGAATAACCAAAGCAATCTTGAGAAAGAAAAACAGATCTGGAAGAATCAGACTCCCAGACTTCAGACTATACTACAAAGCTACAGTATGGTACTGGCAAAAAAACAGAAATATAGGTCAATGGATAGAAAGCCCAGATATAAACCCACGTACATATGGTCACCTTATCTTTGATAAAGGAGGTAAGAATATACAAGGGAGAAAAGACAGCCTCTTCAATAAGTGGTGCTGGGAAAACTGGACAGCTACATGTAAAAGAATAAAATTAGACCATGCCCTAACACCACAAACAAAAATAAACTCAAAATGGATTAAAGACCTAAATGTAAGGCCAGACACCATAAAACTCTTAGAAGAAAACACAGGCAGAACACTCTATGACATAAATCACAGCAAGATCCTTTTTGACCCACCTCCTACAGAAATAGAAATAAGAACAAAAATAAACAAATGGGACCTAATGAAACTTCAATGCTTTTGCACAGCAAAGGAAACCATAAACAAGACGAAAATACAATCCTCAGAATGGGAGAAAATATTTGCAAATGAAGCTACTGACAAAGGATTCATTTCCAAAATATTCAAGTAGCTAATGCAGCTCAATATCAAGAAAACAAACAACCCAATCCAAAAATGGGCAGAAGACCTAAATAGACATTTCTTCAAAGAAGATATACAGGTTGCCAACAAACACATGAAAAGCTGGTCAACATCACTAATCATTAGAGAAATGCAAATCAAAACTACATGAGGTATCACCCCGCACCAGTCAGAATGGCTATCACCAAAAAATCTACAAACAATAAATGCTGATGAGGGTGTGGAGAAAGGGAACCCTCTTGCACTGCTGGTGGGAATGTAAATTGATACAGCCACTATGGAGAACAGTATGGAGGTTCCTTAAAAAACTAAAAATAGAATTACCATATGATCCAGCAATCCCACTACTGGGCATATACTCAGAGAAAACCATAATTCAAAAAGACACATGCACCCCAATGTTCATTACATCACTATTTACAATAGGCAGGTCATGGAAGCAACCTAAATGCCCACCAACAGACGAATGGATAAAGAAGATGTGGTACATATATACAATGGAATATTACTCAGCCATAAAAAAGAACGAAATTGAGTCATTTGTTGGGATGTGAATGGACCTAGAGACTGTCATACAGAGTGAAGTGTGTCAGAAAGAGAAAAACAAATATCGCATATTAACGCATGTATGTGGAACCTAGAAAAATGGTACAGATGAACCGGTTTGCAGGGCAGAAGTTGAGACACAGATGTAGAGAACAAACGTATGGACACCAAGGGGGGAAAACCACAGTGGGGTGGGGATGGTGGTGTGCTGAATTGGGTGATCGGGATTGACATGTATACACTGATGTGTATAAAACTGATGACTAAGAACCTATAGTATAAGAACCTATAGTATAAAAAACAAACAAAAAAGAAATACTAAACTTTCTTCGGGCTACTTGTATGGAAATATGTTAATATAAATGTTTCAGACATTACATGAAATTTCTAAAAATCTTATATGTTCTGGTATAATGTTATAAGTCATAATTCTAGTTATTACTTTAAAATGTATATCTCAGAAATTAAAAAAAAATTTTTTTTAATTTTTTAAAAAGTCACGTACCTCAATGTTCAGTGCAGCACTGTTTACAATAGCCAGGATATGTAAGCAACCTAAGTGTCCCTCGACAGATGAATGGATAAAGAAGATGTGGCACATATGGAATATGTGGAATATGGAATATTCCTCAGCCATAAAAAGAAATGAAATTGAGTTATTTGTAGTGAAGTGGATGAACCTAGAGTCTGTCATACAGAGTGAAGAAAGTCAAAAAGAGAAAAACAAATACCTTATGCTAACACATATATATGGAATCTAAAAAAAAAAAAAAAGTTCTTAAGATCCTAGGGGTAGGACAGGAATAAAGACACAGACATAGAGAATGGACTTGAGGACACGGGGAGGGGGAAGGGTAAGCTGAGACAAAGTGAGAGAGTGGCATTGACATATACACTACAAAATGTAAAACAGCTAGCTAGTGGGCAGCAGCGGCATAGCACTGGGATATCAGCTCTGTGCTTTGTGACCACCTAGAGGAGTGGGATAGGGAGGGTGGGAGGGAGACGAAAGAGGGAGGGGATATGGGGATATATGTATATTTATAGCTGATTCACTTTGTTATACAGCAGCAACTCACACAACAATGTAAAGCAATTATACTCCAATAAAGATGTTAAGAAACAAAAATAATACATAGGTGGCAGCTTATTCAAAAGGCAGAGACGAACATTTCATT
Organism: Globicephala melas; assembly: GCF_963455315.2. NCBI lineage: Eukaryota > Metazoa > Chordata > Mammalia > Artiodactyla > Delphinidae > Globicephala > Globicephala melas. Next base: position 78,687,895 of record NC_083316.1, on the reverse strand, counting down.
TGTATAGTAGTAATGCCTCATTTTTTCTCTTTTCATTTTGATGATTCATTATTTAAACTTCAAATTTTCCCTGACTCCATGTACCTGCATAGTCTTCAATATTCACCATAATTTGCACATGTACACACACACACACACACACACACACACACACACACACACCCCACACACACACAATGGGTCACAGACTCCTGACTTTATTTCCCACCAGCTGTACTTTGTGTCCTAGACCCGCATCCTTCCTTTGATGTACCCTCCTCCATACAGTCATCAGAGGACTTTGGAAGCATCTACTCATTCTAAATTCTGGTGCTCTAGTTGCTGGCCTATTTAAAGCCACGGGTCACTGAGCTATAGATGGCTTCCATTAGCTAGCATTAGCACTATGAGGGTGGGGAGAGGTAAAACCTCTGGAGCCCCAGCTCTGTGATATTAGGGGCAAAGGATGAGAAAGAATAAGATGACAGAATAGGAAAGAGAAAAGAAATGAATAAGGACAGTTCAGTGAGCCTCAAGGCCTATCTAATCCATTCTAAGAACCAAAATGAATAAATGTAAGTTTATCCTCAGAGCTATTCATATACATGATTTTGAACACCAAGATAAGTGGTCTAAGCTTAAATCTGCTCCCACACAGGATCTAAAATTCCTTCAGTGGAGGGATCACAGGTACCAATGCCCATGGGGCCAGGCAGGAAATGTAAATAAGAGCACCAGGCTGGGATTAAGGCAAGAGCAAGAGGTGTTTATTGTGGAAAGTAGAGATTACATGACTCAGTAAAGGATGCAGCTACTTCTCAGGTCTTTCTGGTTGTTCCCTTTCAAATGGTGGGGGCTTAGAGTTGCCAAATCTTATTTTTCAAGAGGAGTACTAAAAGTGGACATAATCCAGTTTGGAAATGCACAACTTCTAGGTTTTTCCAGACAGCAGCGGTGGCCAAAGAAGTCTGGGGTGATGCAGGTTAGCTTCTCATCTACAAACTCACTACCAGGCTACAAGGAAAGCACCTTTTAGACCAAAATCTGCCACACACAGACTTTTTTTTAAGACATACACTGAGTGGCAAGCAAGGAAAGAAAAAGTTAATATAACATGTTCTTTCTAGATGTCTCACTCTGGCCTTTTAGGTGCGCTGATCACAGCCTTATAAAAGGTTTACTCAAGGCAGGAACTGAAAGATTCCTGAGGTACTGTTCTGTACCCTCTTGCTGGTATGATGCAATCCTAAAAGCTCCTAAACCAATGGATATACAAGGATGGATTAGAGAACAACCTGGGGTGCTCACGCATGACCCATAATCATCTTTGCAGGATTTTAAAACATATATGAGCAGCCGGTGCATACATCCTGCTGAATACCTTTAGTTTCACTACTGAAAACTAGTTCTAACATTCATTCAAGATAAGTAAAAAGACCAGAATTTCACCATTAAAAATCCCTTTTTGAAAGAAAGCAAAATGAGGCTTAAAACAGCTGTCTCAGGTACTTGGCCCTTTCTACCAATTACTCAATTTGGCTGATCATCTCACCCACCAAGGACGAAAACCAGGCTAATATGCCAGATCTGTAGCACATACTGATTATTCTGAAGCATTTTCCATTACAGACATTTTACCAAGGAGGAATTTCATTTTTTTTCTAAAATATCTCCATTTTAAAATATTGGCACCTAATTCAAATTATTTTTTAAAATATCATCTACCGAATAAAACATACATTTATTTGGCAAGCTGCTGTTTTGTGGTCCCTGCTTTTATAAGAGTTAAAATATCTTTTTTGTTTTTTTAGAGTTAAATAATTAGAAAATGGTAATAAGAGACTTAATAAACTAGAATGAATGGGTTTTAGTCTGAATATAAATGACTACCAGCCCCCTTCTGTGTGAGGAGATGTATTTAAAGAGTGAGAAGGGAATGGAGAGAAAGATATTCTAATATACAAAATGGAAAGAAGGGAGAGTAAAGAGGAGTTGAAGACCACAATGAGTAATTGGCAGCTGTTCCAATTCTGCAGCCAGTTATCCCACTCATCCTCCTCTGTATGGGGCAAGGACTAACAGCTGGGCCTAGAGGGGTCTTCTCTGAGTAGTGTGCATCTTAGCATTTTAGCAGGAATAGGTCTCATTGTGTGCTCACTTCATGGCATATTTTGTGTCTTTAAGTACTCTTGATACTAAAATATGTTACTCTGTTTTCCAAAATCTAATTGCAGTGTTTTTTCAACCTTTTAAAAGGAGTCCCATATAAGAATTATTGAATCATGATCTTTGGGAGCTGTGTCTAATCATACAGACTTTTAAATGCTCCACAGACAATTTGAATCATACTCAAGTTTGAAAATTACTACTCCATATATTAATTGGATTAAACAGTCAACATAAGGCACAGGTGGTTTAAAGCAGTGTCCCACCATGCAGGATTCATTATGAGAGAAAGATCAACAGAGGAGACTGGAAAAGATGAAAGGGGTGGTAAGGAGACCATATATACAGGATCTCCTTCACGGGTCCAAATCCCCAACCCTGATCATTTGAGTGCCATTCTTGCAGCCCATGTCCTTTATTTCACTATTTCTTTACCTTTTCTCTCTTAACCACCTCTTTCTTCCTCCCTTTGTACAATCAGCCTTATTTTCTCATGGCTTTGCTCACTCTAATTGACTTACTCCATTTTACCACTGCAATCATTCCTCAACTCACTCCTTCTCTAAGAACTTTTTAAAACAAATTGCCCATGTTTGTATTCTACAGCTTGACTGTGGTGGTGGCTACATAACTCTATATATCTGTCAAAACTCATGGAACTGCACACCTGAAAAAGATGAATTTTACTGTATATAAATTATACTTAAGCCTGACTATAAAAATAAATTACATACTTTTAAAAATCCTATTTTCAGTTCCATTTGCTTCTCTCTGAATCTACAAACAAGAAGAAGAAGAGGAGAAGCAGAAAATACTGGGTATAAATTTTGCAATGCTAATTGAAATAGCATGTTGTATTTGTGTTTTAATATACCTTTACCAAGTTGGATAGTTAAAAATAAATCCAGACATATAGCTTTTCTTTTACTCTGAAATGAGGACTACTGGCACAACCAATGGAGTGTAGCCAAAGGGGTCTAAATTAGGAAAGAAGCGGTTAAGACACCCTTGTACTATTTTACCGTTTGAGATTCAATTTTCTCTTGGATTGAAAGAAAAGAATAACCTTCCTCTCACTGCCAACTTATTTTTTTAGAGGAGAAAAATTACCCCTTTTAAGTAGAGATGAATTGGAGTCTTCCTTTGATAGTAGACAGTCTTCCCTTAGGGTCTCATCAGTGCAGCTATGAGATAGTGAAAGGATAACACAATTAGTAAAGTTTGATAAACATGCTTCCTCCTCAGAACTGTTTCATTAGGTGCTTTTATCACCAGAATTACGAGAGCCCTGGAACTACAGCAGAGTTTGGGGAAATGATTCATCAGGTTATGCAGCTCTTACAGGGCTCCAATCCCATAAATTGTCTTTAGTGCCCTATCTTGGCTGAGTTCTAATTACAGTAGGTCATGTTAATGTGCTCAAGGTTTCTATGTCCATGCAGATTTGGAACTAAAGTACCTTCTAGAAATATTATTTCTAATCTCATTTGTGTCTATATACTCTTATGATTAATTGCTAATGAGATTTTGTAATACTGGAATTGTTTGTTTTGAACATTTGGGAGGTTTGTTTTTCATGGTACCATAATAAAACATTGCCACTTGCCATTTTATTTCCCTCAGTGTAAGTCAATATTTTAAATCCTTTCTGTGCATTTATTTTTTTTTCTATGCCCACATCTAATAGTATGCTCTTATTTCCAAGTTACAATGTTGACTGTCTCTGTTTTCCAATAGCATGGCATTCATAAGACAGAAGTGCCAATACTCCCACTGACTCTAAGTAAAGGTATTTCCCCTGTTTGATTTTTCTTCATAATTGATAACTTCACTAGTCTGTTTCATAGTTAAATTTCAGATGGTCTGTGCTCGCTTCGGCAGCACATATACTAAATTTCAGATGGTCTGGGCTGAGATAATGTAAACACAAGGAAATGTGACTAGCTGACCAAATGATGGCCTTATAAAGTGAAAATTTTGATAATTCCCAATATGATGTGATTTCTGAATCCTGGGAAGACACTTCTTCCCCAAACTTGTTCCCTAATTATTAAATTCCTTTCCCCAGACAACTCACTTCATGAAATTACAAGTTGACCACCTGTCATCTCTTCCATTTTTCCTGCATTTCATGCTTCAAAATCTTTGAAAATTTTTTATTTCAATATTTTAGATATTTGTCCAAAAAGCCTTTAAAGTGCAAATATGCTCAGGGAGAAACATCAACCACTGACACCTTAATGAACTTAGTTTCATTAGACGACAGAGTGGAATGAGGAGGAGAGAAATGAAAGATTTTTTGCAGTTCAGAAAGTTGATTTTTATTTAGGATTTCAAGGCTCAGGACAGCCAGAAGTCCATTCATCTTTTACTCATTTGTAACACTGAATAAAATTTCTCTTATTGAAAGGAAGTTTTCGTAAGTAGACAACAGGTGAGACCTTCATAATCAAGAGGGGAAGACCTGCAGGTAAGAAGCCTGGAGTGAGAAAGTTGGGAAAATAAGTTAACAATTCAGAAAATTTTTAAGTGATGGAATAATATGTGGCATAAATGTAAGAATTATTAAAATTGTGAATCCAATGGGATTTCTTTTCAGATACTTCAGGTACAAGTGTGGTATAAAATTTTCTATATTGTCCATAAAATTCAATAAATTGGCTTGGTTTGAAATATCATTTAACCACGTTTTTCTTATTTTCTTGGGATTGAGGCTAAAAATTTCATTGCATTTCCACTAGAAATGAGTTTGTTCAGTGAGTTCCTTTAAATGTAATTAAAAGCTACCTATGATCTGAGTAATCTATTTTTATCAGAAAAAAAGAAATATGCGTTAAGTTACCAGATAATGGGTTTTTAGATCCCCATTAACAGCCATTTGGTAAGATTTCATGTTACTACTTCAGTGGCTATTTTTAGGATGTTGTTTAATGAATCAGACTAAGTGGCAGCTCAATTTCACAATCTAGGTCATGGGATCATAGCTGTGGAGGACAAGAGTGAGTATCTGAACCACAGAAACATCCTTTGCCACAATTTCCATGTTAATTATATTATATGAAAACAGATTCAATTGGAAAACTCTGATTCAGATTTTTTGCAATATTTAACAGTTTATCGCTTGTTTTCATTGCTAAAATAGCTAAATATTCGCCCCCCAGCTAAAAATCTAGAAATTTTCTTTGCTTTTCCTCTATTCTTTATCTTTCATATTGTAACAATTTCCATGCCAATATAATCCCATCATTATTTTCTTTTCATATTTCATCACTACTATATTCAAGAATATTCTAGATCTTCCCAGTATCAACTAAAAAGAAATATATATATCTCCTTACAAATTATTTATATTCTGCCATCAGTTTCTTTGCCCTTTTAGAGCCAAATGGGTCACTTCATCACTCCACAAATCCAGTATTCCAGATACGCTATGAAACTTCCTGCTACCACTGTTGGCTCTTTCAAGCTATTATTCCTGCTTTTCTCTGGGTATGAAAATCCATCTTATCTAGTCTACCTATTGAAGGCATACTTATACCAGACTCAAGATTAAACATTTCAATTAAATATACTTCATATGCCTACCTGAGCACACTATGCTAAGTGCTAGGTGCTCACATGTTCCCTTCCCTGTGAAGTTATCTCCACACTCCCACATCAGATTTAAGACCTACATTTCTGTGACCAAACTACACATTGTATGAGACTTCCTTTCAGCTTTCATTTCACCTTGACTTGTGCTAGTTACCTGTTTAAATGGTTGCCTCCTTCACTGTATTGTAAGCTCCTACCGAATATGCTTAAGACCTAATATGATGCTTTATGTAAGACAATCCTTTTGTTGAAGTAATAAGGAGATAAATGAGTAAATGTTGATTAGAATGTGGATGAATGGACTTCTTGTTCCAGAATATACTCAAGTTTACTCCTCCCACCTAAACACTGAATGATTGTAAATGTATTAAATTACAAACAAATTCATTAAAGTTCTGAGAATGAAAGGAGGGAAACTATTAAACTAAAATTAAGACATATTTCAGGAAAAGTATTCACAGGAGAAAAATGCAGCAAAGGAAGGAAATTTTGTTTCATGTTGTATTTTGTTCTGTTCTTTTGTTTTCTATGAAGAAATGTTCTGGAGTCAATAAATTAACAACTTAGAATTGGAGGAGGAACACAAAATGAGATAATTGATCAAAAACTACAATTGCATAGGCAGCACAAATCAGCATGCCCAATAAGCACAGCAGCTATGTTTGTTCCTGGACTGCAGGCAGGCACATACCAAGGAAACTGAACAGCTGATGCAGGGGAAGCTAGAGAATTATAAGACTGGAAGTTATTGCTACATGACCAACTTCTCCAAAAGTGTTTTAAACAATAACTATTTTATCTTCTCATGAATATATGGGTTCGGATATGGGTCAGTATTGTTCTGCTGCTGCACAAGGGACATTAAGTCAGCAGCAGTCAGCTGGTAACTGGGCTGGGCTTGAAGATCCAAGACGGCTTCACTCACATTGCTGGTGTCTAAGGGTTCCTCCACATGGCTGTTCTCTCTCCACATGGCTAGTCTGGGCTTCTTAACAGCATGGTGGTCTTAGCATAGTGGGGCTTCTTATAGGGCCACTGGCTTCCAAGTGGTGAAGACAGAAACTAAAGACTTTTTAAAGCCAAGACTGGGAAGATACAAAAAGTCATTTCTGCTGTATTCTATTGGTCAAACAGGGACCAGGGATAGCCCAGATACCCGCAGAGGAGAAACAGACTCCATAATTAATACAGTCAAGGAAAAGTCACATTGCAAACTAGCATGTGGGATGAGAAGTATTTTTGTGACCAATTTTGGAAACACATATTCTGCCCTCTGTCCACAATTCCTTCCCTCATGTAAAATACACTCAACCCTCTCCCCCAAATTTCAAAATTTCATTCTATTATAGTATCAGGCCCAGGCTTGAGGACCAGGATTTCTTTATCTACATCAGGTCCAGATGAGAATAATTTCTTCAAACCCAGTTCTTTGGGTGCAGCATCTTAACTTCAGAGACATATGAATAAAAACCCAAAAGGGGTCTTCCCCTACTGTCACCCAACCATATAATGGGGAAACAGAGACAATAACTGAAGTAGACCTTCTCATTCCAAAAGGGGGGGAACAGGAGACACACAATAGTCACTTATCCATAACAACCTTAAAATCCACTGAGCATATGTCACCAATTCCTACTGCTCTGAAGACAGGAAGTGTCCATTAATTACAATCCACCTCTGCTCCCATGGAGTGATTCTCCTCAGAGCATGATTTCACCCTCTGTTTTATGTTCCATAAAACAGTGTCCATGTCTTCAGTTGAGTGGTTTTCTCTGCTTGCTTCTTGCCTGTAAAATTTGGGGGCCCAGGGGTCTTCTCTTTTCATTTCAAACTCTTAACCCTTTCAGTCCAAACTGGTACAGTTCCTATAAAATAAATATGACTTTCCTGTATATCAAATTACAATGTACTCCATATCCATTCATCTGCTGATGAGCACTTAGATGCTTCCATATCTTGACTATTGTAAATAGTGTTGCAATGAATATAGGGGTGCATATATCTTTTCGAATTAAGTGTTTTTGTTTTCTTTGGATAAATACCCAGAGATGGAATTGCCAGATTGTATGGTAGTTCTATTTTTAATTTTTTTAAAGAACCTCCATACTGTTTTCCATAGTGGCTATACCAATTTACAGTCTCACCAACAGTGCATGAGGGTTCCCTTTTCTCCACATCCTTGACAACACTTGTTATTTCTTGTCTTTTTGATAACAGCCATTCTGACAGGTGTGAGATGATATCTCACTGTGGTTTTGATTTACATTTCCATAATGATTAGTGATGTTGCACATCTTCTCATGTACCTGTATGTCTTCTTTGGAAAATTGTCTATTCAGGCCCTCTGCCCATTTTTAAATTGGGTTTAAAAGTTTGTTTTTGATATTGAGTTGTATGAGTTCTTTGTATATTTTGGATATTAACCCCTTGTCAGATATACAGTTTGCAAATAGCTTCTCCCAGTCAGTAGGCAGCCTTTCCATTTTGTTGATAGTTTCCTTTGCTGTGCAAAAGCTTTTTTAGTTTGATGTAGTCTCATTTGTTTACTTTTGTTTCCCTTGACTGAGGAGACATATCCAAAAAGTATTGCTAAGAACAATGTCAAAAAGTGTACTGCCTATTTTCTTCTAGAAGTTTTATGGTTTCAGCTCTTACACTTAAGTCTTGAATCTATTTTGAGTTTATTTTTGTATATAGTGTGAGAAAGTAGTACAGTTTGGTTCTTTTGCATGCAGTTGTCCAGTTCCCCCCCACACACCATTTACTGAAGAGTCTGTCTTCTCCTTGTTGTATATTATCACCTCCTTTGTTGTAGATTAACTGCCCATATAAGTGTGGGTTCGTTTCTGGGCTCTCTATTCACATAGATCTTCATTGACCTATGTGTGTGTTTTTGTGCCAGTGCCATGCAGCTTTGATTACTGCAGCTTTGTAGTATAGTTTGAAATCAGGGAGCATGATACCTATTTTGTTTTGTTTGTTTGTTTGTGGTATGCAGGCCTCTCACTGTTGTGGCCTCTCCTGTTGCGGAGCACAGGCTCCAGACACGCAGGCTCAGTGGCCATGGCTCATAGGCCTAGCCACTCCGCAGCATGTGGGATCTTCCCAGACTGGGGCATGAACCCGTGTCCCCTGCATCGGCAGGAGGACTCTCAACCACTGCGCCACCAGGAAAGCCCCCTAATTTGATTTTTATTCTTAAAATTGTTTCACCTATTCAGGTTTTTTGCATTTACATACAAATTTTAGAATTATTTGTTCTAGTTCTGTGAAAAATGCCATTAGTATTTTGATAGGGATCGCACTGAATCTATAGATTGCCTTGGATAGTATGCTCATTTTAACGATATTAATTCTTCCAATCCATTAACACAGTATATCCTTCTGTTTGTGTCATCTTCAGTTTTTTTCATCAGTATCTCAGCTCTCTGAGTCCAGGTCTTTTACCTCCTTAGTTAGATTTATTCCCATCTATTTTATTCTTTTTATGCAATTGTGAATGGGATTGTTTCTTAATTTCTTTTTTGATAGTTCATTGCTAGTGTATAGAAACACAACAGATTTTTGTATATTAATTTTTAATCTTGCAAGTTTACCAAATCTGTTGATGAGTTCTAGTAGTTTTTTTCATGGTGTCTTCAGGGTTTTCTACATACAGAATCATATCACCCACAAACAATGACAGTTCTTCCTTTCCAGTTGGATTCCTTTTATTTCTTTTTCATGTCTTGTTGCTGTGGCTAGGACTTCCAATATTATGTTGAATAAAAGTGGTGATAGTGGGCATTACTCAGTCATAAAAAAGAATGAAATCTTGCCATTTGCAACAACATGGATGCACACAGAGGGTATTAAGCTAAGTGAAATAAGTTAGACAAAGAAAGACAAATACTGTATGATTTCACTTATATGTGGAATCTAAAAAACAAAACAAATGAACAAATATAACCAAAGAGAAACAAAGTCATAGACACAGAGAACAAACAAGTGGTTTCCAGATGGTGGGTGGAGAGGAATAGGTGAGAGAGATTAAGAGGTATAAACTTTCAGTTACAAAATATGAGCCACAGGTATGAAATGTAAAGTGTGAGGAATGTAGTCAATAATTATGTAATATTTTTGTATGGTGACAGATGACAACTAGACTTATCATGGTGATCATTTTGAAATGTAGAGAAATATTGAATCACTATGTTGTGTATCAGGAATTAAAATAGTGTTGTAGGTCAGTTATACTTCAAAAACAAATAAACAAATTCACAGAAAAAGAGATCAGATTTGTGGCTACCAGAGCCAGGGGTGGAGGGGAGGGGGAATTTGATGACGGCTGTCAAAATGTACAAACTTCCAATTATAGTATAAATAAGTACTAGAGATGTAATGTACAACATGATAAAGATAATTACAACTGCTGTGTGTTACAAATGAAAGTTGTTAAGAGAGTAAATCCCAAGTGTTCTCATCACAAGGTAAATAAATTTTTTTCTATTTCTTTACTGTTGTACCTATATGAAATAATGGGTGTTCACTAAACCTATCATGGTAATCATTTCATGGTGTATGTAAATCAAATCATTATGTTGTACATCTTAAATTTATACAGTTTTATGTCAATTATATCTCAATAAAACTGAAAATAACAAAGTGAAAAAAATAAAATGAAATAAAAAATTATAATGTACACCAGTAGACAAAGGCCACATCTACAAATATCTTCAAGACATGCTTCCCTCTACTTTGGTTTGTGAATAAGGTGTCATGGGACAAATCACTTAAGATTCATAGAAGCTCTTCTGTCAAACTGAGAGGTCAAAGCACTACGTTTTCAAATTTTCTGAGATCCTAATAAATACCCTTGACGTGATATTGACCTTGAGGTCACATTTTACAGGCAAGCACCTGGATTTGATCTTGGTTCTGTATCCAGAGAGCCTTGGGGACTTTGTACCAGTTAGAGAAGCTGAGACTGAGAATCAGTTTTATTATCAGCCCTGGCAAGTCCTAAGTTACATGTAGTTCCTCTAAATTCTACTTGAAAATGAAATAACTGCTTTTTTGTTGATTTCTCTCACCTTACTTCAAAATAGGTTCTTAAATGAAGTCAGTTAGCATTTTCAATATGGGACAAACACCCATAGCCAGATCCATGAGTTAATTAGATACATTCCTCTCTTCCAGGATATAATAGGTACAGTGTTATCAAACATTCCACCAACAAATGAAACAGGCTGAATTTTCTCCACCCTCCAAAAACAATCTTCACTGCCTTTCTATTCTCCACAACAGGTTCTTCTCCATATTGCAGGCCTTCATCTGTATTTGGTCATTAAGTCAATAATGCACATATAAAGTCTTTGTTAGTGCAAAAGACACTGAATTTTATTTCAGTTGATTATCTGTTCCAGTGTGATTGATTGACAGCCCCAGTTGCTACACCATGATTGCGGTCCTCTTGCAGGCTACTCATAGCCAATACCTGAGTGTGGCAGGGATGCTATGGCAGATTCATCTTTATGGTAACAAGTGCACCCAAAACTTAGAGATTTAAAAATCACAACCACTGTATTTGTTCATAATTCTTTGGGTCAGGATTTTGAGCAGAGCTTTCCCAGGCAGTGCTTCTGCTCCATGCAGTATTGGCTGAGGTCAGTCTCTCAGTTGCATTCCTGCTATCTGGGCTGCGAAATAAGATCCAAAAAGTCTTTGTTCACCTGTTTGGCACCACTGTGCTCTTCTATGTGGACTTTTTTTCTTTATGTGGCTAAAGTGGGCTTCTTCATGGTCATCTCAGTATATGCAGACTTCTTATGTGGCATCTCATTTCCAAGAGAGATCACCACAAGCAGTGAAGGAAGACACTGCAGACCTAAGGCTCAGTCACAGAAGTTATACACAGTCACTTCTGTTGCATTGCATCAGCCAAAACAGCTCATAGTCCCAGCACAGACTGATGCAGAAGGGAAATAAATTCCACATTTGATGGGAGTGTGTAGCAACCATGAAAATACAACACTTGGAATCTTCTGTCACAGGGAAAGTCACAGATTGACATTTCCAGCTGCTGCACCGTGAACCAGCACTATATACATGCAAAGGCCACACCACCGCTATACACATGCTCCCAGCCAATTACTCAGAGAGGCAGAGACACTGAGGCAGGCCCATCCTACAAGATATGGGAATTCTCTGACAGCCTACTCTGGACCGCGAGCTCCTCAAGATCCTGACATAAAGTTGCCCTCCTAAATCAAGTTCCATTCTCCAGTTCCAGAATAATTAATACATTTTCTGGTTCTCAGTAATACACTGGTTAGTTAGAATATGTTATCGATGTAGGAAGGGCGACAATGCTTTTTATTGCTTTGACTATAAAAGAAGTTAACTAGAAAAATGAAAAAGAAGAAATTATTCTAAGAAAAAAACAGGGTAAAGTACCCAACATTATTAGCATGGTTTCAAGTCCTATCAAATGAGAGTGTTTATTATAAAATTATGGGTATAAGGTGATTGGAGGATGATTAGTGGGACAGATGGAAGGTGCTTGAATTTTGTCACCTTTTCCCTCAAAGCTGAAGTTCCTCATGACAGGCTATTGGGACAGGCAGAGTAAGAAAGAAAGAACTCATTGTCTTTATGGAAATGCAAACATTACTTTTATAAATATTTCTATAGCTGAAAATAATGACCACCAAGGAGAAATGAGGAAAGACCAGCTAGACTTAGCAGAAATCTGGGAATGCTCCTTTCTTCCATCTAAGGTAGGGGCCTCACTTTCCAACAACAATGGTTATCAACCTCACCTTACTGGCTTTTAGTGTAACAGAGAAGAACAAACCCAACTCCATATTGGATCTATTCCTTTAGCTCTAAAGTTTGTTCTCTGTTGCCTGTGCTCAGTCGTGCTGGCTCTGCATCCTTGTAAAAGAATGTTGCCTATAGCCTAAAATATACACGATAGCCCATTCTCAAGGCTCTGTCTCCCAGGCTTGACCTTTAAAGGTAAAACACTTTTCATTCATATAGATATAAAAAGTTGTGGTACAGAGAATAACATTTGTCTTTTTTGGGGTTTATAGGAACATTGTGACCAGACCTATGTGTACAGCTTTAAGAACAAATGTTCTGGCACCCAGAATTTTTCAACAATAAGCCACATCCCCTCCCCTTTTAGTATAAAATAAGCTTGAATTCTACCTCAAGTAAGATGGTTGTTTGGGACACTAGTCCACCATCTTCTTGGTCTGCTGGCTTTCCAAATAAAGTTGCTATTCTTTGCCCCAACACCTCATCTCTCAATTTATTTGCCTTCGTACAGTGAGAAGTAGGAGCTTGGACTCAGTAACATTAGTGTTGTCACCTGTTCCTATGAGGGGTAGGGCTAGATGATCTCCCAGGTTCTTTTCAGTTCCACTATTCTTCTATTCAGTTCTGTTATTCTTAATAATGTTTAAGAACATTATTACAACTCCATGTGGACTGGACCATTTCCATTTTTAATTCCAAAGCTGTAATCAGATTTCACGTAGATGCCATTCAAGTGCAATCTATTCAATCAATATATATAAAATCAACAGAGCACCTCTAGCAATTACAGTGCACTAGCTATATTCTATACAGCCTCAATTCAAATTCCAATCTTATGGACAGAGAGTACTCTTTCTTTTTGCACTTAAATATAAAAGGCAAACAGATGGAGTAGGACAGAGCATCTTTACAATCATAAAAATCATCGTATTGCCCTAATTAGCATACACATAAACATACACTCATCTCAATAGACAACACCAAATTTATGGGTAGACATGCTATATGAAAGTTTCAAGTATTTCTTCTTAAAATGGAATGTTTTAATATTGATACATTTTATTGTTTTTCAATTACTCATTTATAATTTTGAATTGAAAATGATTTGGAAAACATCCAAATCTTAATGGAAATAAATACCAGAGTTCTGTCTACAGAGATGATTTCATATACAGAGAGAAACAGGGAAACAAAGGGAAGGGAAGGAAAGGGAAGACTTTGCAATGCTTTAAACTGGCTGCCATTATCTTTATTCCTAGGTAATTCTGAACAGCACTAACAGTTGTGCTTTGTTATTCAATAAAATGTTTCTTTGCAATTACTGATGTTCTAATTTTACCTTGACGGAGTTTGTAAATGAAAGAAACAAGGGCGGCACTGGTGGAAATAACTCAAAAACATATTTTTTTAAGTTAGATACACTTGAAAGAAAAGAAATGGAAATGTTCAGGAGATCTGTTTCTGCACCTAAAGCTATGTGCAAAAGAACAGATCTGAAAAATAGAGCTATGATTCCAAGTTGTGGTTTAACATCCAGGATTTCATAGGGTTATTAAGTGTACCACAGTATCTATTAAGTACTGACCTTTGCCACAGAAACTTGGCATGAACTGTTCTCTTCAGGAAACAGATACAGCCAGAGAACCTCTGGTTTCTGTTAGATTTATGCAGAATATTGAGCTGATCAAGCTGTGTTTATGGTAGCTGTCTAAATACAGACTGTGGAAAAACATGATAAATTATCCTAAAAAGGGAAAGGTCGAGTGCTTATTAATTAAGTGGTCTGAAAATTAACTTTCAGTTAAACTATTTTTAATGAATTTCCTGGTGATTAAGCAATTATTCACTTAGTTTACCCTACTATTCCAAGGAAACCATAAAAATCCTATAATGATAAAGGAAATAGCAAACATATCATAAAGAAAGATGTCTGCTCTGGATGAGATTTTATATACGGTGACATTTTTCCTGCTTTAAATTCTTCAATAGTTAACTTGGCATCTATCCAGTACTTACTATGTCAGGCACTGTTTTATGGGAGGTATATATAAAACCATTCTATTCTCACAAGTACCATATGAGGTAGCCAGCATTATTATCCACATTTTCCATATAAGGACACTAAGGCACAGAGAGGTAAATACCTTCTCACTAAGTCACACATCCTCTCAGAAGCTTAAAAAGGTGTATTTGGCTTAACTTACAAGACCTGCTCTGATGTGGTCCTTGGTCTCCTTGGGAGCCAGTCTTCCCTTCTTCTCAAATCCTCAATGTCACCTTGCCAACCTGCTTCAGTTCCTTGAACAAGAAATATCCTCTCAAGTTCATCACTATTTCCACCTCCCAGTCAGCCTTAATTATCCTTGAAAATGCAAAGAGGTCCCTTCATTGACCTTTCTTTATCTTGACTCCTTTTCCTATGTCCTCCAATAAGTATCCTATGGTTTTCTCTGTCACTGAACCTATCAACTGAACTATAAGTTACCTGTTTATCTCTTCTGAAGTAAAAAATTGTCATCTTTTCTATATCAGACTCCATAATTACTCAGTTGTACAATGCCACTGATAACTAAATTCACCTTAAACCTATTCCCAGCTTTGAGCATAAAAAAATATATAACATGTACAGTTCAGTTTTAATGTGGAAACAAAAGCATGTATTAAACATACCTATCCCCCCAAAGAGGGCACAGCATATTATAGTGCAAGTACATAGTGCCTGTTTGATAAGGTTTGTAAAATGACTAAACAAAAATGAAGAAAAATAAATGATTTCTGACTTCATCTTGTAATGGTTATAATAATCTTGAATAATTGTTTGATGTAAAATAATACTAGGTGGATTTGTCCATCTTGTAAAAATGTATCTTTATACAGAAGTTTTCAATTAACAAACAATAATATTGTTGTTTCCCCCTTATCACCCTGAAATACAGCAGAATGAGATGAATGGTATAAAATTTAGAAAAATGTAGAAAATATTTAGAAAAAAATCTAGAAGAAAAGAACAATGCAATTTTCCTGAGAGGTAAATAAGTTTGCCAAACCCAGTGTGTGAAAGAAAGCTTTAATTATCTACCAAGTACCTAGACATCAGAAGAAAGATTAGAGTAAGGAAGAATTAAAAGACTAACTAGATCTCTGGAAGCAAAGTGTATCTTAGTGATTCCTGGGTATAGTTTGTTACGGGGCTTATATGTGACTTCTGGAAATGCTGATGAAAGAAACTGTTTCCTGACTGTACCAGCAAACCTACTTATAAAATCTGACACATTTAAATGTTTCGATACCTAAGGTCAATGTCTGTCAACTTCCTCAGAGAAGAAATAATTTGTGTGAAATACCTTCATATGCTAGGGAAATGCACTCCCATAAAGGAGGGGTACCAGAGAAAGACAATATTCAAGAATAGTTGCCCATAATGATAAATCCTCACCAAGGCGCTACATCATTTAGGTTGGGTTAACTGAGTCATTTTCCTCTAACTCCTGAAAATGAAGAGATATTGGTAGTAACTAGGAAGATTCATAACTACAATAACATATTTCAGAAACATCTTCAAGATCCTGAACAACATTTCATAAGATAACAGCTATTATCATGTAAACCAAGAGTCTTTCATAACAGAGAAGACAGATTGTAAAAGGAGTTAAATTATCCGACACCCACCTGGTCGACACATAACTGTTTACAAGTATCATTCTGGCTACTTAATCATTGCTTTAGTTCCAGCATGTCTTTCACTTTTCAATCTCAAATCAAGAAATCTTTCCATTCTCTTTTATTCTTTTCTAAACTATCCCTTAACATGTTCTTTCCGCTGGTTTTAAATTATGACATTTTACATATTTATTGGGTTTATGTGTCTTAAATATTTGAAAATAATAATCTATACCTGGTCTAAGAATTTGCCACATAAATATGAACACTTATTTAAATTAACAATAATTCTCTAGAACCCAACGACATGCCTACAATTACCTTAGATGGGTGGGATAAAAATCTCTATCCACTGACTCAAATATATAGTTATCATAGTTTGTTCAAATTATTTAAATGATTGTGTATTTTGAAACATCTGAAGTCAGAGAAAATTGTAATGAGCTGACTTTTTCCCTTGTTTTTCTGGATCTAGGAGATTTTTATTTGAGAGGAATAAAACCAAAATAAATCAAATCAAATATTGGCCTTTCTATACAATTATTTCATGTTTATAACTATTTTAAATTTCAAAAAATATACAGTGGAGGCACAGTACATATTATTAAAGGAATCAAACTTATAAATGAAAGATCCTATTCAGGTTGTAAAATGTGTAGGGTAGAACCAAATGACAACCAGTAATAATATTAATGGCTTCATATGATCTTCTCTGTATATATTTTATTATACTTCCAAATTCATCAAGCACTGTACCCAGGGAGGCTAATCTACATAGACTACATCAATGGGTTCCTTTCCCTCTGGCTTCCAGTTGGATTGAGCCAATGGGAGACACTGGCAGGAGAACAGAGGTTAAAGAGGGTATATGGTAGTCTGAATAATGGCCCCTCAAAGATATCCACATATTAATTCCTAGAACCTGTGAATATATTACCTTTTATGGAAAAAGGAAATTTGTAGGTATGATTAAGAATTTTGAGATGGGGAGATTTGTCTGTTCTATCCCAGTGGGCCCAATGTAGTCACAAGGTTCTTTATAAGAGGGAAGTAGGACGGTTAGAGAGAGAGAGGAGAGAGAAGGCAATGTAAGGACAGAAGCAGAGGTCTGAAAGTCAGAGAGAGATTTGAAGATGCTACCCTACTGGCTTTACAGCTAGAGGAAGGGGCCAAGAGCCAAGGAATGCCAGTACCCTCCAGAAGCTGAAAAAGGCAAGGAAACAGATTGACCCCTGAAGTCTCCAGAAGGAACACAGCCTTGCTAACACCTTGACTTAGCCCAGTGAGACACGTGTAGGACTTCTGACCTACAAGACTGTAAGATAATAAATGTGTGTTGTTGTAAGCCACTAAGATTGTGGAGATTTGTTACAGCAACAAGAGAACACTAATACACAGAGCAAGTACAAGCTATTCCTTCTCTCAGCTCCCTCCTTGCAAGTTTGCCATCAGCTGAATGAGCTCCTCTACTGAAGGCCTCAGCTCCTATCAAATGGCACTCTTCATACAGCATCTAGCTTCTCTGGGGTCCAGTAATTACTCCATCCCTTCCCCTTTAGGCCTCAGGGCCATTCTGCACATCCATTGTTGGTTTCTTTAAAACTGGCCCAATCCTATGTAAGGAAATAAACTAATTACCCAATGTTTCCTGTTGAGATCCCAAAATCCTGCAATACGCAACTGTGTCTTGAACAGACAATTACCCAGATTTAGTCCTGCCGAGTCTTACTCTGTGTACTTATGTGTCTATTACCATTTTATTCATGTGGCACCATATTCATCTGTTTAAATTCATTTTTTCAAAATACCTGTATTGATTGTCAGCTGTGTACCAGCCTTTGTGCTATTACTGAGCATACAACATTGAATGAAGGTAGGCAAGGAATTGACCTAATACAGTTTGCAACTTTATGGGGAAATCCACATGCAAATAAATGAATCTAGATACAGACCTTAAACCCTTCACAAAAATTAATTCAAAACAGATCACAGACCTAAATGTAAAATGCAAAACTATAAAACTCCTAGAAGGTAACAGAGAAAACTTCGATGACTGTTGGTATGGTAGTGACTCTTACACACAACATCAAAGACACAATTCATAAAACAAATAACTGATAACTTGGTCTTCATTAAAATTAAAAACTATGTCAAAAGAATGAGAAGGAAAGCCACAGAATGGGAGAAAATATTTGTAAAAGACACATATGATGAAGAACTGTTATCCAAAATACACAAAAAACTCTTAAAACTCAACAAAATAAAACAAACAACCCAAATAAAAAATGGTCAAAGACCTTAACAGACACCACATCCAAGAACATATACAGATGGCAAATAAGCCTAGAAAAAGATGCTCTACACATTGTAAATCAGCAAGGAAATGCAAGTTAAAAAAAAATAAGATACCACTACACATCTATTAGAATGGCCAAAATCCAGGACACTGACAACACCAAATGCTGATGAGAAAATGGAACAACAGGAACACTTATTCACTGCTGAAGAGGATGCAAAATTGTACAGCCACTTTGGAAGACAGTTTGGTGGTTTTTTACAAAGCTAAACATACTCTCACCATATGATCTAGCAGTTGTGCACTTTGTGCTCTTTTGGATTTGAAAACTTGTGTTCACACAGAAACCTGCATACACAGATGTTTATAGCAGCTTTATTCATAATTGCCAAAACTTGGAAGCAACCAAGATGTTCTTCAGTAAGTGAATGGATTAAAAAAAAAAAAAAAACTGATACATTCAGACAATGGAATATGATTCAGCACTAACAAGAAATGAGCTCTCAAACCCCCAAAAGACATGGAGGAAACAAGTGCATATTAAGAAGTGAAAGAAGACAATCTGAAAAAGCTACATATTGCATGATTCCAATTATGTGACATTCTGGAAACAGCAAGCCTATGGATATGTAAAAAGATCAGTGATTTCCAGCGGGTAGGGAGAGTGGTAGAGGGGTGAGTAGGCAGAGCAGAGGGGATTTTTAGGGCAGTGAAAATACTCTGTATGATACTATAAGGATGCATACACTTGTCCAGACTCATAGAATGCACAACAGTGAACCCTAATGTAAACTATGGACTTTGAGTGATTATGATATCTTAATGTAAGTTCATAAATTGTAACAAATGTTTGACTATAGGTGGTGTTGATAATAGAGGGGTCCACGCATGTGTGGGGACAGGAATTATAGAGAAAATCTCTGTATCTTCTTCTCAATTTTGCTGTGAACTTAAAACTTCTCAAAAAAAAATAAAGTCTTAAAAAATAGAGTAACCTATTTTTTAAAAAATAAAAAGGGAATACTGTTGAGACCCAGATCAGAGGGTTGTTTTGAGTTACATACATAAAGTATTTAGGTCAGTGCCAGACACATAGTAAGGGCTCAGTGTGTCTTAGGCATAACTATTATTATTTGCCCTGAGTGCATACTCATTTTCAAATCACACAAAGCACAAATAAATGTTCATCCTACAAAGTCTCACAAACTCAGATAAAGGGTGGTCAAACAATGAAAAATATTTTTAAATGTAATATATTTAAGCAAAATAAAATATTTCCAAAAATATACATCCATCAAGACATAAAAATGAAATAATCATTTTTGTTTTAAATAACTTGCTGTTGTCTGAGCTAGCAATCCAGAGGCACCTTAGTAATGGTAAAGAGGTTTCCCTAATCACCATTACAGAATTTGGAACAAGCTGAGTTGCAATGAGGATAGACTGTCTTTATGGTCCTTAAGTGTACACTTTGAAATGCTGTAAAATCCACTTAATTAGATGAGGGCCTATAGTATAATACAAATGTTATAGCTATATCTCCAAGTCCTCTATCTAAATCAAACTATTTATTTCTCTCATATATTTTCATAAGTTGTTATAATAAAAATAAATCTGTAATCCAGGCCTGTGAGTGAAACACATTTTGTGCACATAGGTAAAATAATACAAAACAAAAGAAGAAGGCAGCATTCCTACTTTGAGAGAGGACAGAAAGAAGTGAGAGCTCGGACAGTAAATCTCCAATTGTTTCATTTATCCAGATGTAAGTCAATAAGCTAGCTTTTCAAGGTGCAGGAAAAAAATTAGGTATAAGATTCCTGTCAAGTGCATTTTCAGCCAATTTTTTAATGTTTCCACAAGATATTTTGCAATCTGTTTTCTTGTTTTAATTCTATCGTTTCTCAGAATCCCAGATCAGATTTTACCAAGGTTTTCTTTTGTGCTATTTATAGAAAAGAAGGGTGAAACAACCTTTACAAACATTCAGTAAACAGTCAGCCTCAATTACCATAAGGGTTGGAAAATATGAGATTCTTTGTGTCCATGTGAAGAACTGAATGGTCCCAATCAGGGATGATTTCATCAGACTAATACCCAAAGTGGCTAGAAGGGACAGACCTGGTATTGGTAGCAGGCCAATTCTGTGCACTTTTGGTCCACATATTTCAGACTGAAGTAGAATAGGTCTTTCAGCTGGCCATTGCATGAAGTCAAGAGCAAAGTCACTAGTTTATTAGGAAAAAAACCAAAAACACCCCAAAAACTCACTACTTAAAACTCAAGAGTTTTCTAAAAGTGTACTACCCGAGACTTCTTTTGAGCAGTTATAGTAAGACACACAGACACAGAAATAATTGCCATGACGGAGGAAGTTTTTTATTATATTCACAGTCTCCTAGAAATGGGAGACATGGCACATCAGGCATGGAAGCACCTTACAGAGATGAGCAGGCAGACAGACATTGGAACTGAGGGTGGGAGCTTCTACTGCAGTTTCAGATTTCCAGGAAAGGTATGGGCAAAGCAAGGTAAGCAAGCAGAACAAATTATGATTGGATAGTTGGAATAATTTCAGTGGGCTCTAGCTATAGGAGTGGTCTCCAATTGTCCATTACCTGGCCCTGTAGCGGATCCAGATTGTATAAGTGTGATAAAAGGAGAGATTTGGGGGAGGGAGGTGGTATGGACTTTGGCTGGGGATTGGTTGGTTTGGATACCAAAGGCATGATGGCAGGCAATTGGTTAGCTCTTCGAATTGGTTAACTGTGGTAGGCGTTAACCTACCAATCCTCAAGTTCCAAAATGCCAGAGCACCAAGAATAGAGAAAGTGAGAAACTACAGTTAATTCACAGAGAAAAGGAAGTAAAGGAAGGTCCTTTTTTGCTCCATACTCAAGAAAATATATTTTGCCATAAAGTACAAAAATTGGGATAAGGAATAAGAGCACATCAAAATGCCAATACTAGAAAAAGCATTTTCTTTGTTTCCCTTCTTTCCTGGATTTTGTCCCTCAACTTCCACTCATGCTGTTGTCCCCAAACTTTAATCTCAGTCTCCTCAGCCTAGTAAGAATCCAATCACAAGTGTAAACATTTTTCCCTAGTGCCCCCAGAAAATACTTTCACGGGAAAATCCGTAAGTGTGAGGCTCACCTCACGTGCTTGAATTCTTTAAAGGATTACAGCAGCCCTGCAAATTCTTTCCTGTTTCCCTTCAGAGCCCAGCAATTGTTTTCTTTTGGTGTTATTTTTTGTCAAGCTTTTATAATTGCTATCATTAACAAGCTTCTTTATTATCCTCTCTGAGCTTCCTTTTTGAAGGATGTTTTTACTGGATAGGTCACTTTCTTTCAGCACTTTGAAGATATTATTCCAGAGTATTATGCTTCCATTGTTTCCCTTGAGAAGTCAGCTGTTGGGATAATTACTGTTTCTTTGAAAATAATCTTGTTTTCTTCTCTGGTTTCTCTTAATATCCACTCTTTCTTTTATTTCCTAGTTTTACTGTGAAGTGCTAAAATATGGATTTCTTTCTATTTATATTGCTTCTGATCCTATAAGTCTTCTTAAATTTGTAACTTAGACTCTTTCTTCATTTTTGGAAAATTTTCAGCCATTTTCTGCTCAAATACTGATGCTGTCCTATTCTCTCTCCTTTTTCTAGAACTCTAATTACATAAATATTATATCTCCTCTCTGCAAATCTTACTCTCTTTCTCTTTTCCATTCTTTTGTCTCTCTGTGCTTCATGCTGGTAACGTCCTTCAGCTCTTTCTTCAAGCAATTTTTAATCTACCATTAAACATATCAATTAAATTATTTCTTTTAGCTACTTTTTAAATTTTAGAATATATACTCATTTAATACTATATTTTTTAGCTTGCTAATAAAATTCTCAATTTTGTTTTCTACTCCTTTGATCATATTAAGCTAGTTATTTTAAGGTCTGTTACTGATACTATATCATCTATATCCTCTGTGGGAATCTTCACACTTTGTTTCTCTTGATTTTCTAACATGATGGCTTGTTTCCTCATGAGCCTCATCTCTCAGTGAGTTCACTGGATTCACCGACCCATCCATTGATCATTTTTCTAGTTCCCAAATATATATTTGGAATGGATATACATAGATATAGGCAAAATTCTCACAAGACAAAACCTTCACCTTCAAAGTAAGAGCCAAGTAAAAGCCCCTGAAACATCTTAGTAAAGATAAGATGCCAAGATAGTAAATCAATAATGCATCCTGGGAGAACGGCAGGGATTAATGCTACTCTCAAAGACTTAAATGATATTGCCATAGTAGCCTCATTTAATTCACTAGTCTGATCAGTGCAAAAATTGAATAAATCATGGTGGATAACAATAGCCCACTGCAAACTTAATCAAGTGATAGCCCCAACTGTAACTGCTGCTCTAAATGTAGTATCTATTCTAGAGCAAATTATCACAATTCTGTTCACGTGGTATGTGAATACTGATCTCGTGAGAATTTTCTTTTTGATAATTATTAAGAGGAAAAATCAGAATTGGTTTTCATTCACCTGATGTAGACAACAATCTATACTTCTGGTTTTACCTGAAGGCTATTAATTACCTTGCCCTCTATCAGAATACTGTGTGAAGGAACAAGAACTACTTGGGCATATGAATTAATGTAATCCATTTGGTGGAAAATACATTAATCCACTATATTGATGATATTATGTAACTGATCCTGACGAATAAGAAATAGCAAGGGTTCTGAATACCTTATGAGAGACATACACTCTAAAGAGTGAGAAGTAAGCACTAAAAAGGCCAGGTACATCAGTGAAGTCAAAGGACAAGTTTTGTACCTTGCATCTCACACCACTAAGAAAGAAGCAGAACTCTTAGTTAGTAGTAGGATTCTTTAAGATTTGGAGGCAGCATATATTGTACTTAGCAAGATGGCCTTGGACCATTTTTTGGATGAGGCAGGAGGGCCTGGCTTTGACTGGGCCTCAAAAAGGGTCCTAGGGCTTCCCTGGTGGCGCAGTGGTTGGGAGTCCGCCTGCCGATGCAGGGGACATGGGTTCGTGCCCCGGTTCGGGAAGATCCCACATGCCATGGAGCGGCTGGGCCCGTGAGCCATGGCCACTGAGCCTGCGCGTCCGGAGCCTGTGCTCCGCAAAGGGAGAGGCCATAACAGTGAGAGGCCCGCGTACCACAAAAAAAAAAAAAAAAAAAATAGGGTCCTGTACCTCAGGACATACGATTCAGAATATTCCATGGTAGTATAAGTACTTGTGGTAGAGAAAGTACCAAACAAAACCATGCCATATATAGGGAAGAACTATAGATCAATTGATAAATGGCTCTTATAGGCCAATGAGTTCTGATAGAATCTGAGTGACTGACTACAGGATACCATGCAGCCAAAGTGCTCATTATGAAGTAGATATTATCAAGCTCACTGCTACAGAGTGAATGTTTGTGTCCCCTTAAATTTCTTTTTTTTTTTAATTTCTTTTCTTTTATTTACTTATTTTTGGCTGCATTGGGTCTTCGTTGCTGTGTGTAGGCTATCTCTAGTTGCGGCGAGCACGGGCTACTCTTCATTGTGTTGCGCGGGCTTCTCATTGTGGTGGCTTCTCTCGTGGCAGAGCGCAGGCTCTAGGTGTGCAGGCTTCAGTAGTTGTGGTACATAGGTTCAGTAGCTGTGGCTCGTGGGCTTTAGAGCACAGGCTCAGCAGCTGTGGCGCACAGGCTTAGTTGCTCCACGGCACATGGGATCTTCCCAGACCAGGGATTGAACCCGTGTCCCCTGTATTGGCAGGCGGATTTTTAACCACTACGCCACCAGGGAAGTCCCTGTGTTCCCTTAAACTTCATACGTTGAAACCTAATCCCCAGTGTGATAGTATTTTGAAGTAGGCCTTTGGAAGATGATTAGGTTATGAGGGTAGAGCCCTCATGAATAGGATTAGTGCCTTTAAGAAAAAGATCCCAGAGAGCTCGCTTGCCCCTTCCACCATGTCAGGACACAGTGAGAAGGTGGTTGTCCATGAATTAGGAAGCGGTCCCTCTCCAGACACCACATCTGCTGGCACCTTGATCTTGGACCTCTAGCCTCTAGAACTGTGAGAAATAAATTTCTGTTGTTTATGAAACACTATAATATTCTGCTATAGCACCCTGAATGGACTAAGATACTTACCAAGTCACAAGATTAGGGAATGGAAGAAGCTGTGAAACAATCTGTCATGTTGTGGGCAGTATATTCGGAATTATGATTAAGCAAGTCCAGAGACCACAAGTAAGTAGTGAAAATAGAAGGCCAGTATCCTCCTTATCCCTTACCACTCTTTCACTGATGCCTCTCCATCAACTCACATGCATGGCCCTAAGGGAGTTTCCCTGTGATGAAATGACAGAGGAGGAAAGAGACCAAACTTAGTTCAAAGATGGATCAGCTTGGTAAGTGGGTGCAAGCCAAAAATAAACACTATTGGACTACTCCATTCAGGAGAGTCCTGATAGACCACAGTGAGGGAAAACTCTCCTGAAGGTCTAACTTTTAGACAGTGACTCAGGTCATCCATTTTATTTAGAAAAAGAAGTGGCCAAAGGTATACTCAGATTCTTGAGCAGTGGCAAATGCCTTAGATGGCTGATCAGGAGCCTGAAAAGAACGTCGAAAGACTGTGTTAGAAGCATGAGGATGGAACTATGAGAATAGGTACAAAGCATGAGCATTTTTCCATGAGAGACTATCCCATGGAGAAGAGTCACTAAAGAAGCAAATTGCAGGATAAGTTCATGTGCCCTCTCCTGTTCTTTCACTCTTCTTTTCCTGGGAGATTTTCCCCAATAAATCATGTTAACAAGGATCTCCATTTCACATTCTGCATCTAGTGAACCTGACCTATGACAACTGGAGATAAAACTATCCTGTCATCAAACAAAGACAAGAAACTAATCCTCTTAGACTGAAATTTGAGTGATGAAAAAAATTCTCTGAGAATGTGGAACCATAGGCCTTCTATCATATGGGTTTAAAATCTGAACACATATTACCTTTGCGGTACAGAAAAATCACATGAAAAAAAAAATAAACTTCAATAAATGAACTTTATGTGGTCCAGGTTGGCAATACTCCCATGTGCCTCTGTTCTTTCAGATAGAAAAAAAAGAAAAAAATTCTTCTTGAAGGGATACATGTTCCATCAAGGTCTGCTATCTTTCCTACATTTAAAACCTGTCGAATAAGAGTTCATGATCCACAATAACAAAACACATTAAAAAAAAAAAAGCTATTATGCATGAGAGTCAACAGAAACAATAAGTAGTATGGATACCCTGTAGGCTGTTATATAAATATATATACATACAAATATAAATATATAATGTGACACATGATATGAAGTAATGATATTAAAATATTTAGATAAATTAAAGAGGCATACAAACAGGCAAAGAATATGACTATAAATAAGTAAAGAAGATTTAAAAAGACACACACACACACACACACACACACACAATGCAAATAGGACCTCCATCTCTGTCTACATATAAAATCATTAGAATTCAAATCTAAATGGATGTGCATGTCAAGAAACTGATTCTGAAGTTTATATGGAAAAGCAAAGACCCAGAATAGCCAATACAATATTGAAGAAGAGCAAAGTCAGAGGATAGGCACTACCTAACTTTAAAACTTACTACAAAGCTACAGTAAGGAAAACAGTGTAATACTGGTGAAGGAATAGACAAATAGAGCAATGTAACAATGTACAGAGACCAAAAAAACACCCACATAAATGTCATCAACTGATCTTTGACAAAGGAGCAAGGGCAATCCAATGGAGAAAGGATAGTCTTTTAAACAAATAGTGCTAGAACAAGTGAACATCCACATGCAAACAAACAAACAACAAGAAAAATTAATATATACACTGACTTTACAACCTTCAAAAAAATTAATTCAAAATGGATTGTGACCAAAATATAAAATGCAAAACTAAATAACTTGTAGAAAATAACATGGGAGAAAATTTAGACGACTTTGGGCTTGGCAATAAGTATTATCCATGAAAGAAAAATTGATAAGTTAAAATGCATTAAAAAAAAAAAAAGACTGCTCCAGGAAACAAGGACAAGATAAGCCACAAATGGGGAGAAAATATTTGCGAAACACTTATCTGAAACAGAACTTGTATTCAAAATATATAAATAACTCTTCAACCTTAACAATGAAAAAACAAACCACCTAATTTTTAAAAATGGGCAAAAGATACATGCAGACATCTCATTAAAAAGATACACACATGACAAATAAGCACATGAGAAATACTCAAAATCATCAGATAATTTCAAATTAAAATAACAATGAGATACCAGTGCACATCTATTAGGATGGGTAAAATCCAAAACACAAATGAACCAAGTGCTAATGAAGATATGGAGCACCAGAAACTCTCACTCAACACTTATGGGAATGCGAAATGATGCTATAAAGGTAGAAGAGAGTGTAGCTGTTTCTTACAAAGCTAAAAGTAGTCTTGCCATACAATCCCAACAGTCATGCTCCTTGATATTTACCCAAATGAGTTAAAAACTTACATTCAGGGACTTCCCTGGTGGCGCAGTGGTTTAGAATCCACCTGCCAATGCAGGGGACACGGGTTTGAGCCCTGGTCTGGGAAGATCCCACATGCCACAGAGCAACTAAGCCCGGGCGCCACAACTACTGAGCCTGTGCTCCAGAGCCCATGAGCCACAACTACTGAGACCGCGTGTCACAACTACTGAAGCCCGCGTGCCTAGAGCCCATGTCCACAATAAAAGGAGCCACTGCAGTGAGAAGCCCGCGCGCCACAACAAAGAGTAGCCCCCCACTTGCTGCAACTAGAGAAAGCCCGCACACAGCAACGAAGGCCCAACGCAGCCAATAAATAAATAAACTTATTTTTAAAAAAACAAAAAACTTACGTTCACACAAAAATCTGTGCACAAATGTTTGTAGTATAAAGCCAAAACTTGGAAGCAACCAACACATTCTTCGATTGGCCAATAGATAAGCAAACTGTGGTACATCTGTATAATGGAACATTAATTATTTAATAATAAAAAGAAATGGGCTACCAATCCATGAAACAGAAGGAACCTTAAATGTATATTGCTAGGTAAAAGAAGCCAGTCTAAAAAGGTTACACCCTGTTTGATTCCAACTATATGATGTTCTAAAAGCAAAACTTTAGAGACTTTAGAAAGATCAGGGTTTGCCAAGAGTTTGGTGGGGTTAAGTGGGGGAATGGGAGGGAAGAGCGAAGAGGAATAAACAGGTAGAGAAAAGAGGATTTTTAGGGCAGTGAATTTAATCTGTATGTACTGTAACAGTGGGTAATGACATCATGCATTTGTCAAAATCCATACAACTGTACAATACAAAGAGTAAATGCTACTGTGAACTATGGACTGTAGTTAATAATAATGTATCAATATTGGCTCATCAACTCTAATGTACAACACCCAAGCAAGATCTTAATAATAGGGAAAACTGTGGGAAGAGGGAGAGGAAATATATGGGAACTCTTTTTACTTTCTGCTCAATTTTTCTTTCGTCTTTTTAAATTGTTTTTCTTAACTTTTTGGCTGAGCCACACAGCATGCAAGATCTTAGTTCCTCAACCAGGCATAAAACCTGTGCCCCTTGCAGTGGAAGAATGGAGTCTTAACCACTGGACCACCAGGGAAGTCCCACCGCTCAATTTTTCTATAAACCTAGAACTTCTCTAAAAATTAGAGTAATTAAAAATTAGTTGATTAATTAAAATTAATCTCAATGGACAATTATAAATAGATATTGCTAAAAATAAAATTAGTGAATTACAAAATAGACCTTTAAAATTGCACAGAATACAGCACAAAGACATAAAACTATAAAAACAGTAAAGAGAGGATTTAAGACAAGAAGATATAGTAAGAAAATTCACCATGTGCTTCCAATTTAAGTATAAGCAAAGAGTACAGAGATAGTGGATTAGTTGCAATATTTTAAAATATATTAGCTAAGAAATACCTAGAATTGATTAAACATATAAATCCTAAAATTCAGGTAATACAAAAACTAGAAACAGGATTTTTTTTTAGTCCACAACTAAACACCTAGTAGTAAAATTGTGGGAAGCCAAAATTAAAGGATGGAACTTTAAACAGCCATTCAGAGAGAAAAGAAATGACAATTAGATTGACAGCAGATTCATAATTATCAACAGTGCAAACCAAGAGACAATGAAATATTTTCCAAAAGTGAATAAATGTAACTCAATATTAAAAAATATACATATCAATGTATATTTACCTAATAGAGAAACTGACCAAGATTTTAATACACAAAAGAATTTCATGTAATACATATTTTAAAATATCACTGACATAAATAAGAAATATTTTAAGAAAAACTTGTAGCTAGACAGCAAAATATAGAAAAGCTTTATAATGGCTGAAATGATGTCCTCTTTCATAATGAGGTGTAATAAAACTGTGCAATTTAGCCAGGCTGATGTCAATTGGAAGGAAAATTACCTTAATAAAAAAGAGTCATTATTTAGTGAGTCTAAACAATATTAAGAAAAAAAATAATGCATGTCAAGATTCAGTTTAAAAAACTGTTAAAAGATAATAGAATCTTTATAGGAAAATACAGATTCAGACATAATTTTTTAAATAATATAGAAAATGAAGCACAATAAATTTGAGAAGGATGTGGAGAAATTTAATCAAATAAAACCAAATTTGAAAAAGGACTAATGAAACTGATAAAACTTTGTGTTAAGTGTATCTATATCTGAAACAAAAAAATAAATGGCTCTTTATCTTAATTTTCATTCTTTTCTAATGAAAAACTAAATATATACACATGACCAAAGGGAGCATGAACATAGCACAGGGAGAGGGATGTGAGAAATGAGCAGTGTTTTATGAAAAGGAAAAACCCTAAAATAGGTTATAAGGTATTAAAAATAATAGGAAATTTGAAATGTGAGTAAAAGGGTTTTATTTAGGGCTTTGATACCAGCAGATCCCTTGAGAAAAAGCATCATTATAGGAAAAACATGAAAACAATATAAAAATAAAGAATAAATCCATATTTTTCTATATAAAAATGAAAATTCAAATGTATTATGTTAGGATTAAAGATTTGTTCACAATTTTTTTTTTTTTTTTTTTTTTTTTTTTTCCGGTACGCGGGCCTCTCACTGTTGTGGCCTCTCCCGTTGCGGAGCACAGGCTCCGGATGCGCAGGCTCAGCGGCCATGGCTCACGGGCCCAGCCGCTCTGCGGCATGTGGGATCCTCCCGGACCGGGGCACGAACCCGTGTCCCCTGCATCGGCAGGCGGACTCTCAACCACTGCGCCACCAGGGAAGCCCCCGTTCACATTTTTTACATGGTTTTATAAGGTAAAATATAGTGAATGAAAGGAAATGCAGAGAAAATGCAGCCTGCTCTGTGATTCAGAAATGTGCATCCTGGGAGGCAAGAAACACAAATCCAGTAACTTCAGGTAACTCAATAATTCACAGTTTGTGGAAATTTAAAGAAACAATAACTATTGGAAAAGAAAAAGTGACTGAACACTGTTAACATTAGTGGTTTTCAGAAAACATTGTAGCAAAGTTAACAAAGGTAAACAAAAAGAAAACAAACCACATTTCAAACAAATGTTTCACACTCAGAAACTCTGGGAATGAAATAAATGGCAAGCCAAAAACTAGAGGCTCTTTACTTTATCAAGTCATTTATACAATGGGAGGAGAGGAAAGTCTGCAACCTAAAAAGAAGGTATGAATTTCTTAATAAATGCATTATTTTATCAGGTACATTGATGGATTTAATATAAATACCAAAGACTTAAAATATATTTATATGTAATACATGTACATGCATGCATACACATCTGGACTTAACTAGAAAAGAGGATCCGGCAAAAAATCTCAAAATTAAAGAGCTGCTCTGTTTGAGTAAAGGTTATCCATAAGTGATTATGTTATAAATTTGCAATGATATTTGTAAAATAGCTATTGTTTTAAATGTTTTAAAAGAGATGTTATTAGCTCAGGATAAAAATAATAAAATTCATTTTAAAAATATACCTGTATAAAGATGTGAATATACAATAAGATGTGAATTTACAATATTCTTCCATACCTTCCTCCTGTAATCAAAAAAGCATATAAATTTATTTTTTCAAAAGTGGAGATGGTGAGTAGGAAATAGTGTCATGGTGCAGAAAAGTACATAAAGAAGTTTGCCTTATGTTTAAAGAGATGCTAGAACATCATGGGCCAGCTAGGAGGCCTGTCTAAAACAGACATGAGGTATAAAAGACAGCAGGATACAATTGCTGAGCAGGGAGAATACTTCCTGTATTAGACATGTAAACAAGACTCCAGGAACAGCAAAGTAATGGCCTACTTGTGCCTGGTATATAGCAAGAGAGAGGCCACATATAGCATCAGTCCTGAAAAGGGATGGATTCTTAAAAAACAAAAAAAAAGCCATAAGCTTCTGACAGGAAAACCATGATGGAAAAAAAAAAATGTGACTAGATCAGACATAAAGACTATATATATAGTAACTCATGGGTCATGGGAGTCATTTCCTGTTTAGAAGAACTTTATTTCTATATCAGTGCTTCTCAGGGTTCTTGTCACCAGTAAGAATAGAGGCAGTTGATTCCACCACAAGTAAACACTCCCAAAGGAATGACAGAGACTGGATGAGAAAAGAATGAAAGGGAAGAAATTTATAAATTGAGATTGCTTTTTGGTTAACATTGTTTCAGTTTGTTGGCTCTTTGGTTAGTGGTTTCATTTGGGGGGGGATATTTCAGGGGTATATTGACGTTATTCTGGATATCTGAACACTAACACTGGAGAAGTATCTTTTAATAATAAATGATACAAAAGCTCCAGTGAATCTAAATCAAATGTGAAAGCAAAATATTGGGACTCACGTGTAAAGCAAAGGTCAACCAGTACCTGGTATATACTGGCAAACATGCAGTTCACAATATAACAAAAGATGGTGGGTTTAGTTTTTTTGTGAAATGGAAAATGCATATTTTAAATAGTGAAACAAAAAGACTTACCAAAGATTCACTTAATGTGTATATATGCACACGCACACACACACACACACACACACCACTCCCTCCTCAAATTTAAAATGTGCATCTATTAATTATATGCAAAATTGCATGAATTTGTCTTCATGGAATAAAGTTAATGCTCTTTTAGAACTTTTTTTCATAGTTTTAGCTGTGTTTTAATTTACTTTCAGCTCCCCTAACATTGATTCACCATGGATTCTCATTGCAGCTTAAAGTATATCCACTGAGTGTATTTCACATTTCAGACACTTAGTATGCTTTACATTTTTACAGTAAATGCAAAATATTCATTCAACCAGGTAAGTCAAGATATATAGGGACTAAAATACATTTAAGAAAAGATCAGATCTTCCCTGGTGGCGCAGTGGTTGAGAGTCTGCCTGCCCATGCAGGGGACACGGGTTCGTGCCCCGATCTGGGAAGACTGTATTATACTTTGGCCAGCCTCAACGAAATAGCAGTAATAAATTAAAAATAAAAGTAAAACTAAAATGCTAAACATCCTCAAAGCTTATAGAAGCCATCATGTAACATAAATTGCCATAAACTCTGCTTGATACTTTAAAAATTGTAACTTGATTATTAGGTCAATAGTGATTTTCAGCAAATAACCTTTCAAGAAATTGGTCATTCGGAATATTGGCTTTTTGAGGATTTACATTTTTCTACCCCAGAAATCTGACTTACAATCAAATTGTTATTTTCTCTCACCATGCTTTAGCCACACTAACACATGTCCGTCCCTTCAACACATGCTCCTTCCATAAAGCAGTCCTTTTGGATATTATTCCATTTGGTTAAACACTTTCACTCTTTCCTATTTGTCTAATGAAATCCTAATTATTGTCAACCATATGTCAGGTACGGAAAACATTACCTCAACCTCACAGTAGATGATACAACCTTATACCTAAGCTGTAGTTACACATTTATTGGTTTCATATTTGATTTTGGTAGATTGAATTATTTTTCAACAAATATTTATTATCATCCCCCTTGATGCAGAGTATATTTCCCTGTTATATTGATGTTGAGATTGGTCATGTGAATCCTTTAACTAATGGAATACGCGCTAGCCTGAGCCAAGACCTTAAGAAGCACTATTGGTTTCTACCTGCCGTCGTGCTATTGCTCTTTTGCTTTTGCTATGAGAAGAATGTGAACTGGATAGCCAGAGAATGAGAAAGGTTTGGAGTCAAACTGCCTCCAATCTGCATCCTGCGGTCAAGTTCAGCATAGCCAAAGCCAACCCAGAGGCTGTGCATGAAAAAAAAATAATGATTTGATTTTAAATCGGTCAGTTTAGGGGTGAATTTTTATATAGCATTACTGTGACAATTGCCAACTACTACAATGACTATTTCCGAAACTATACTGAAATAATTCTTCAATAAATGAATAAACACATAAAAATAGAAATAACATAAATTGGTTTCCATAGCCTAATGGTTAAATAAAACATGGTTCATTCTTTTGAAGGTAACTGTACATTAACTAAAGATTCTGCTTTCAATTTTAACTTTTAATACCTGTGCTAACAAAATAATAATATTTTGGGCAAATAATACAGCTCATTATAAAAAGTCAGTCTATATACAGAATTCCAAAGACATTTTTCAAATCATCCAAAATGAATTATTCACACACACAATTATTAATATTCTGGAGGAGTATGTATATCAATAGATAAATAAATACAAAGATAGAAATAATTTTATAAATAATGGGGTCACATTATATAAGTTATTTTAAAATTAAAACATTATAACTGCATTTGAATTGAGCAGAAAGAAATATATTGAAGTAAAACTGAAGGAAATGCTAAACCCCATAAGAATATTATGTCCTAAAAATAAAATCTTCTCTATTTAGAAAAAATAGTTTAAAAATTAAGAGGATTAAATCATGTCTTCATATTACATATTTCAAATGTAGATAGTATATATTTATTTTATGAATTATTAGATAATTGACATTCTCACACTGTTATCAAAAATTTTCCCCATCTCAATTTTTTAATTAGCCTCACAAATGTCAAGGTTTATTGCATTTCCATTCTATTTTGTAACCAGTTTCTGCATAGTTGTTTAGACTTAGGTAAATTTAATGTTCACTACTAGTCCTCTTTCTTAGATGTCATTACTGAGTTCTTTATTTAAATTCATCTCTCATCTCAATTTTCTTCAAAAGGGAGTCCTGAGTGCATTATTACATGAGTCTTTCAGGATTTAAGAATGTTTATCAGTTGTTTCTGAACTTGAATGATACATTGGCTTAAAATAATTTTATTCTGTGAGTTATATTTTCATTCAAACATATCCTAATTGTCTTATGTCACTGGGTATTTCTGCTTAAAAATCTAAAGCCAACTGAACATTTTTCCTCTTCACTATAATAATGTGCATAGAATATATCAGAATTTTTGATGGTTTTTTTCTGAATCAACATTTCTTGGAATTTAATTTTGCTTTTTGATATGCAGATTTAGTTGTATTTTCATTTCAAGGATTTTTTTCATACTATTGCTTGGGGCTTTACAAATTTTTAATGAGATAGGAAACTGCTTATATTAAAACTGTAGGTAAAAAATTGAGGTTATAAAACTGATGTGAGAGAAAAGACACTTATTTACACAGGAGAAAAAGCAAAAAGATTGTGTAGAAATACACACTAAAATGATTCAATGTTTATACTGGATTGGCACGGATGATTTGTGTTTACATCTCCCTCCTCCATGACACAGGTATTTTGTTTGTTCTGTTTTGTTTTAGATAATGAGCTTTTGAGGTTTCAAACAAACACGAAAGAGAACAAAAGTTATAGCCAGACTGGTTGGAGGTCAAAATTCAGCTCAAGCTTTTATTAAATTATCTTGGGAAAGTTTCCTAGTTTCTCTGAGATTCAGTTTGCTCATGTGAAAGTTGAGGTTAGAAAGAACCGTTCCATAGTCATATGAGTTAAGTGGGATAAAGTAAAGCACTCAGTATCAACAAATAATAAATAACCAATAAGATGCCTCATATTTACTCTCTTTTCAATAACTCCATTGCTACTACCTTAGTCCAAGCCACCTTTATCTATTTCTTGTCTACTCATATGACTTCACTAAGTCATTCTCCATACAGCGATAATGGGGAAGGGAAGTTAATGAGGGGATATATACTAGGCTGTCAGTAATTTTTCTAATGTTGCAGAATAGAGTGTGTGAGTGAGGTTGTTTAGCTTTTATGTTTTCACTGTCAACTGAAATCATCAACGCCGGTTCATCCACAGTGAACCATTAAGAGAAGAAAGGCTGATAAATACTGAAGATGAAAAGGGGTGTGGAAGGGTGTGGAGAGAGAAGGCCGACTGATGCAGATCTATGTATACTCTGGCAGATTTACTTAGCGGGTAATGGTATATAACAAGACACAAAATCACCAGCGATCCATTTGGAACAATAAAAGTAGAGGGAGCCTGAAGGCTGTACAATCTGTCTAGCAAACACTGTGCATGTCTGGAAAGGAGGTGTTCCACATGGAAGGGCACAGTTAAGCCATATTTACAGGAAGCATTCTATCAGCGTGACAGGGTGAAATGAAGAGTCTGACTCCATGTTTTGTTGTTGTTTTTACTTCTGACAGCTTTTAAACCACTCAAAAGCACTGTGCTAAACAGAAGAAGCCAGATACAAAAGGCTTCATATTGTATAATTCCATTTACATGAAATGCCTAGGGAAGACGAAACTATAAAGAAGGAAACCAGAAGAGTGCTTGCCTGGAGCTGGGAATGGGAACATAGAGTGACTGCAAAGGGGCACAAGGGAACTTTTTGGATCATTGAAGTGTTCTAGAACTGGATTGTGCTCATGGTTGCAAAACTGCATACATTTACTGAAAAATCATTGAGCAGGACGTTTATAGTAAGTGAAATGTATGTTATAGAAATTATACCTCAATAAAAAAAATGAACTACCAGAAAAAAAGAGATCTACAAAATGCAACCTCCTTTCATATTGTTAGATTCAAAAGACAGGAAACATTTTAATAGTCTAAAAATAAAATAGGAAAATGACACAACTGTATACATTGTTTATTGACTATATGCGTATAATTAATACAGAGTTGCTATTACACCCTGGTTTTTAGAGTGATTCCCCATATTAAGTGATTACTTATATTAAATGGACACTTTAATAAACACTATTTTTCAATATTAAAAAATTTTTTATGACAAAAAATTAAGTCATGACAAATGCATGTGCTTGTTTTTTAACTCATCTAGATTGGGTTGACAATAATGCTACTAAAAATGGGTTGTACAACCTAAACTGTTTTTATGTTTTACTTCATTAGCACTCATGGTAGCAAAAGCCAGTCTTAGTAGCAAAAGCCAGTCTTAAAAGTTATATTGACTAGAAGGAAAGAAGATATTTTAAAGCCACAGTGGGAAACTCAGAATATTTATTTTTACTTTCTTTCTAAAATAAGAAAGATGTTGCCTCATAACTTGAAAACTTTCATTTTTTATAATTTTAAACTGAATTTAAAATAATCTTCATAAATTTATTATTTATTTTTAAACTCTATCTTCAATCCTTCACCAGTAGTCAGTCCAACTATTTACTTTATAATGTAAAAGTTAAATTTAGTGCTCACTGCAGCAGCACATATACTAAAATTGGAACAATACAGAGATTAGCATGGCCCCTGCACAAGGATGATCCGCAAAGTTGTGAAGCGTTCCAGATTTGTTATAAAGCAGAAACTAACACACCATTATAAAGCAATTATACTCCAATAAAGACGTTTTTAAAAAAAAGTTAAATTTAAATTATCAATAATAAAAATGGTTACACAAATTACCTATCAAGATTTTTGATTGAAAATAAAATTCTAATGTATAAGGGGTTATAATGATAACTTTAACTCCTATTTCATTTGGCAATTGTTAAATTATGGAATATGCAATAATATACGGAGAAATTCTGTTTTAACTTTCTTTTGTTGATAATCCTTACATTTTTTACTCATTTTATTTATACACCCATGACAAATTAAACTTCAGATACTACACACTAAAGCACAGTCTTAGTGAGCTCAACTAGTATGCATGTCTGGCTACTTTGACTCATCACATGGGCACAGTAACATCCAAACTGGTCTGTACAATCCTGTTCACTAATGCTTGTTAACTGATCACAGGCTTGGATGTTGCATCGTCAATTCCTATAAGTTTCTAAAAGCATATTCACAATTTTTGTACTCATCTCTGTATGAATCATTAAGCCACCATTTGCAGAGCAGCACTAGTTCATAGGCTACCCTTTGAGTTGCAGTGACATAAAGATATAATTTAAAAAGTAATCATTAGAACAAAATCTCTGGAGAAATATAAAATAACCTAGAATTCTCTGACATAAATTGTACCAGTGTTTTCTTAGGTCAGTCTCCCAAGGCAATAGAAATAAAAACAAAAATAAACAAATGGGACCTAATCAAACTTACAAGCTTTTGCACAGCAAAGGGAACCATAAAAAAAAAAAGAAAAGACAACCTATAGAATGGGAGAAAATATTTGCAAATGATGCAACCGACAAGTGTTTAATCTCCAAAATACACAAACAGCTCATACAACTCAACAACAACAACAAAAATACAAATAACCCAACTGAAAAATGGGCAGAAGACCTTAATAGACATTTCTCCAAAGAAGACATACATATGGCCAGTAGGCACATGAGAAGATGCTCAACATCACTAATTATTAGAGAAATGCAAGTCAAAACTACAATAAGGTACCACCTCACACTGGTCAGAATGGCCATGATTAAAAAGACTACAAATAACAAATGCTGGAGTGTGTGTGGAGAAAAGGGAACCCTCCTACACTGTTGGTGGGAATGTAAGTTGGTACAGCCACTATGGAAAACAGTATGGAGGTTCCTCAGAAAATGAAAAATAGAACTACCATATGATCCAGCAATCCCACTCCTGGGCATATACTCAGACAAAACTATAATTTAAAAGATACATGCACCCCTACGTTCACAGCAGCACTATTCACAATAGCCAAGACATGGAAACAACTTAAATGTCCATCTAAAGATGAATGGATAAAGAAGATGTGATACATATATACAATGGAATACTACTCAGCCATGAAAAAGAATGAAATAATGCCATTTGCAGCAACATGGCTGTAACTAGAGACTATCATACTAAGTGAAGAAAGTCAGGAAGAGAAAGACAAATACCATATGATTTCACTTATATGTAGAATCTAAAATATGACACAAATGAACCTATCTACAAAATAGAAACAGACTCACAGACATAGAGAACAGACTTGTTGCCACAAGGGAGGTGGGGAGGGAGAGAGATGGACCAGGAGTTTGTGGTTATTAGATGCAAACTATTACACTTAGAATAGATAAACAACAAGGTCCTACTGTATCTCACAGGGAACTATATCCAGTCTCCTGGGGTAAACCATAATGGAAAAGAATTTTTAAAAAGTATGTATATATGTGTATAACTGAGTCATTTTGCTATACAGCAGAAATTAGCACAACATTGTAAATCAACTATACTTCAATAAAAATAAAATAAAATAACCTAGAGACAAAAATATGTTCCTCGGAATGAAAGACTCAAAAAGAAGCAATACACTCAGAAAGTATTACATAAAATATGTTTCTGGGACTAGAAATACTTATATCAATAAGTGTAAATAGAGAAAAAGGCTTCCTTAAAATGAAAAAAATTCTCAAGAGTGCATCACACAGTATGTATAAACATAGATGCAAGATGATAAAAATAAAAATATGAACAGTCACATAAGATAATTACAAGGTTTAACAAGGTTGAAGTAGAAAAAAAAGAGACCAAAAAAAAAGGTAGTTCCTATTGCTAAAGAGTACCATCAGTAGTCAGTTCTAGAATTTAAAAATATCTATGCACCAAATAACATAGCATCAATATTCTTACACAAAAACATCAGGAAATTTAAAAAGAAATAAGAAAAAGAAGTATTTTTTCAGTATGTGACAGATCATATGAACAAAATTAAGAAATATGTAAATGGCCAAACAGTATACTCAGTAAGTTAAATCTGAAAACTAAGAATATACCTACTTTTCAGC
This sequence comes from Globicephala melas, assembly GCF_963455315.2. Lineage (NCBI taxonomy): Eukaryota > Metazoa > Chordata > Mammalia > Artiodactyla > Delphinidae > Globicephala > Globicephala melas. The sequence continues at coordinate 78,649,121 of NC_083316.1, read as the reverse complement.
TTCCCCAAGATCATTTGTAAAAACAGCCATATAGTAAGCCTCACAAAACTCTCCATAAATTTCAAAATAAAAATAATACAAACAATATCCTCTGAGCATAATTCAATTAAAGTAAAAATTAGTAACACCCAACATAAACAAGCATGCAAGAAATGTTTTGAAGTCCCTCTTAATCAGTTATTAAGACAAAGGAAATATATAGACATACAAATATTTTATATACATTATATGTCTGTATATATATATATATATAAATATACAAACATATATATGAAAGGATAACAGGAAACATCCAAGGATAAAGATTACAATGATTTGCAAATACTACCGGATTTCTTAGATAAACCAAGAAAAATCAATATTATTATTACTACACCTAGTACCACTACCACTAATAATAACAATAATAGATACTATTACAAATAACAATAAGAATATACATTATAAAAAATAAAGAATTTAATAATGTGACATTTAAGATTTGCAAATACATAAAAATCAACAGAAAATATGATTAAAAACTGTCTAAAATGACTGCAAAACATAAATTCAGATAAAATAATAAAAGACATACCTTACTCTTGGATAGGGACACTCAAAGTCAGAAAATTGTCAATGCTTCATGAGTTAATCAATAAATGTAATTCAATACCCCCAAATATGACTCTATTATTTATATGTTAATCTTTATATCTGACTTTTTTTTTTTTTTTAACTAGAGGGTCAATTCAAAAGTAGTTCTGGAAAAATATACATACTAGAAGAGCCAAGAAAACCTGACAAGGCAATAGGGTCTAGCTTTACCAGATATTAAATATTATTCAGTCTGAATAAATAAATGTGGTATTAGTTCATGGAAGGACTGAAATTTCAAAGGAATAAAATAGAAATCCAGAGATAGTACTCTATACATCTGGGATTTTTTTTGGAAAGGTAACAGTAGTGTTTTGTTTTTTGTTTTTTAATTGCACACGTCTATAAACCTAATAAATAGGTTTTCTCTATTTTTTTATACAGTAGGTTCTTTAGTCATCAGTTTTATACACATCAGTGTACACATGTCAATCTCAATCTTCCAATTCATCACACACACACACACACACACACACACACGCGGCCTTCCCCACTTGGTGTCCATACGTTTGTTCTCTACATCTGTGACTCAACTTCTGCCCTGCAAACCGGTTTATATGTACCATTTTTCTAGGTTCCACATATATGTGTTAATATACGATATTTGTTTTTCTCTTTCTGACTTACTTCACTCTGGGTGACAGTCTCTAGATCCATCCACATCTCAACAATTGACCCAATTTGCAGATCAATTTGTATATTATACAACCTGAGTGTGTGTGTGGTGGGGGAAGTGTTATATATGTTTGTAACTAAATGGAATAACTGGAAATCTCTGGAAAATGTCACATGGTTGTTGCTAATCAATAGGGCTGAGTGGCTGGAGGACAGGCAACTAACTTTCAGCTTTATAATTTTTTTTTGAGTTTTGAATTTTGTGACATTGCCTCTATTACCTGCTCAAACAAATAAAATTAAACAAAGCAAAACAAAAAGAATGAAGTATATTTCTAAGTGCAGGATTGGAACTATCTCCAAGATGTATGAATACACAACAGTACAAAACATTGTCTCTAATGCAAGTGTGCATCTATGTTTAAATTAAACATAGGTGTACATTTACTTGCTTGCATTTGTGTAAAACATTTTGAGAATGATATACTCAAACTGTCGCAAGGATTACCTCTAGGAGAGAGTCTGGTATACTGAGGCCAGCTGTGGGAAGATGACTTGCTTTTAATTTTTTCATTTTGTTACTGTTTTAATTATTTCTTATGGACATATTACTTTTCAAAGGAAACAAAAATAAATATTCTCTAAAAATCCCTCAATTTTATCTCCTTCTTGTATCTTTTTTTTTTTTTTCTAACAAAGCTTTACCTATAATACTCCAATATACAGGTCTTTCTATCTCATTATCCCCCTTTTTTTTTTTTCATTCTAATATGCGCTTTATTCTTTCGGATGGAGATTTTGGTGCTAAAGTAGAACAATGACTCTGTAACTCTATAGCAAAGGCAAGGTTTACTTTTTTTACTTTTTTCTTTTTCTTTTGGCACAAAATGTTGTATTACTATTGATTGTCTAATTGGCAACATTCCTTCTAATGTAGTTGATATTACATAATAAGATATGTGTATTTTCATGTAGATTAAGACAAATTTAATTAAAAATAAAACGTCTCCAGAACAAACTACAAAAAAAGAATATAGTAGGTAGTTAACTTTGTTCAAAAGCACCTTATGATCATTACAAAAAGAACATCAAAGTAAATCCAAAATAATTTAAAATTTTAACATGTATCACTTGGTGTGCTAAATTCACAATCACAATCAAATTAAGGTAGACAAAAGATCATTGGCCTTAACTATTTTGAAATCGGTGTGTTTATCACTTACTTCTCAAAGTCAAACAAAATAATAAATTATGTTACCAAAATAATTCAAAGTTTGATGGGAAATACCACTGTTCCAAATGGAACCATATTTCTCATAAAGTAAGGATAAGCTGTATGCCTGGGTGGTACATGTATACATACAAGTAAGTTAATCAGATTCAAGCAGGCAGGAAATCATTTCTATGGCTTGTTTTAATATATTTGGCAAAATTACACTCTCTTTATGTTGTGATTTACTGTCATAAATGGGGTTAATATGATTGCATACTTCAGTGTCATCACAGTATAAATTAAAAACCAGCCCTATCAGGTTGCTCGACCATCCAAACACAAGTAAAAGCATCATGGTTGCACTGACCTTCTGACTTCATCTATTTTAATGAAATAATTGTTACTATTTTACAATATTCCTAAATTATTTAGTAATAGTTTTAAATGGCAATTGTTTCATTCCTATATAGTTATATTTCTTTGCCAAGGTACTTTTCCCACTTTTAACTTCTTAAAATGATATTCTAAAGAGCTTCAGTGCTTAGCATGTGAAAAAAAAGGGCCTCTCTCATCTCAAATGAGTTTTTATGCTTATCTTTTTTGAAAAGGAGAATGGCCTATTTACTAGCTGTATTATTCACAAACCAGGCATAACTGCTAGTTGAAATATTTACTTTCTGATCCAGGACCAGTTTGCTAGTGATAAATCTTGCTATGGTTGGCAAAATAAACTTTGTTTTAAAGTTTGATTTATTCAGAACAGTCTTAAAATGCAATGGTTTATCATGCCATTTTAAAATTCCTCCAGGTTAAAAAAACTGTAAGTTCTAATACTTTTCAGCAGACTAGGAGTTTGGAAATCTACTTCTCCTATTCGTCTAAAAGATAGAACAATATAAAATACGCAACTACAGAAAACAGTAAATAATAAAAGAACAAAGAAATGCATAGAGAAATAAAGTGTTCGCAGCTAGTATACATTACTGTGGAGGAGCCATATCCACAAAAGAAAACTCCATTGGATGCTGCACTTCTTTTTTTTTTTTTAACATCTTTATTGGAGTATAATTGCTTTACAATGGTGTGTTAGTTTCTGCTTTACAACAAAGTGAATCAATTATATATATACGTATGTTCCCATATCTCTTCCCTCTTGCGTCTCCCTCCCTCCCACCCTCCCTATCCCACCCCTCCAGGCGGTCACAAAGCACCAAGCTGATCTCCCTGTGCTATGTGGCTGCTTCCCACTAGCTACCTACCTTACCTTTGGTATTGTATATATGTCCATGCCTCTCTCTCGCTTTGTCACAGCTTACCCTTACCTCTCCTCATAGCCTCAAGTCCACTCTCTAGTAGGTCTGTGTCTTTATTCCTGTCTTACCCCTAGGTTCTTCATGACATTTTTTTTTCTTAAATTCCACATATATGTGTTAGCATACGGTATTTGTCTCTCTCTTTCTGACTTACTTCACTCTGTATGACAGACTCTAGGTCTATCCACCTCATTACAAATAGCTCAATTTCGTTTCTTTTTATGGCTGAGTAATATTCCATTGTACATATGTGCCACATCTTCTTTACCCATTCATCCGATGATGGACACTTAGGTTGTTTCCATCTCCGGGCTATTGTAAATAGAGCTGCAATGAACATTTTGGTACATGACTCTTTTTGAATTATGGTTTTCTCAGGGTATATGCCCAGTAGTGGGATTGCTGGGTCATATGGTAGTTCTATTTTTATTTTTTTAAGGAACCTCCATACTGTTCTCCACAGTGGCTGTATCAATTTACATTCCCACCAACAGTGCAAGAGGGTTCCCTTTTCTCCACACCCTCTCCAGCATTTATTGTTTGTAGCCTTTTTGATGATGGCCATTCTGACTGGTGTGAGATGATATCTCATTGTAGTTTTGATTTGCATTTCTCTAATGATTAGTGATGTTGAGCACTCTTTCATGTGTTTGTTGGCAGTCTGTATACCTTCTTTGGAGAAATGTCTATTTAGGTCTTCTGCCCATTTTTGGATTGGGTTGTTTGTTTTTTTGTTATTGAGCTGCACTGAGCTGCTTATAAATTTTGGAGATTAATCCTTTGTCAGTTGCTTCATTTGCAAATATTTTCTCCCATTCTGAGGGTCGTCTTTTGGTCTTGTTTACGGTTTCCTTTGCTGTGCAAAAGCTTTGAAGTTTCATTAGGTCCCATTTGTTTATTTTTGTTTTTATTTCCATTTCTCTAGGAGGCGGGTCAAAAAGGATCTTGCTGTGATTTATGTCATACATGATGCTGCACTTCTTACACATCAACTTTCCAAAATGGGAAAACCAATCAAGCCCCTAATCAGGATGAACAATTATTTTACTGTTATTATAGGCAATATAATTTAAAATATATTCAAAGTGATCTGAAAATCACTGCTATGTGTTGCTTACAGACATGTGTGCAAACTTTCCACAGTCAAATTGTCTCACAGATTCTTTATACCCTATAGTCTCCTCCTTCCTCATCCCTTTCTGCACTCCCGTATTCAGCATACAGTTGTCCCAAAGTCTCCTTGATGTGAAGGCTCTTCTCAGATACCCTCACAGCTAACTCTCACTTCAATATGTGCTCAATGTCACCTCATCTGGTAGGCCTTTCATAATCCACCTATTAGCTGCACTTTCATCTCTCACTCTATTATGCTTTAGTTTTCTTCTTAATATTTGTCATAACATCCTAGATAGATTAGGTAGGTAGGTAGGTAGGTAGGTAGATAGGTAGGTAGGTAGGTAGATAGATAGATAGATAAGATAGATTTTTGTCTCCTTACCCCTCCCTCCCAGCATACAGTTCCATGAGACCATGGATGCTGTTTTTCCACTCTGGTATTTTTAATACCTAAACAGTACCTGACAAATAAAAGATGATTCAAACACTGTCTGAATTTAATGAACAGGATACTGAGTAGAATTTGTCCAACAAATTATTGGAAAATAGTTGAAGACAAGATATTTAAACAACCCCAAACAACTAAACTTATTTTTTCTTTCCTTTTTTTAATTGAAGTATATTTGACTTACAGTATAATAATAGTTTCAGGTGTACAACACAGTGATTCAATATCTTTATAGATAATGCACCAGTTATTAGAATATTATTGACTATATTCCCTGTGCTGTACATTATATCCCCGTGACTTACTTATTTTATAGCTGATAGTTTGTACTTCTTAATCTCCTTCATCTACTTCACCAACCCTCTATCCACCTCCCCTCTGGCAACCACTAGTTTGTTCTCTTTATCTGAGAGTCTGTTTCTGTTTTGTTACATTTGCTCATTTGTTTTATTTTTTAGATTCCACATGTAAGTGAAAACATACAGTTTTTGTATTTCTCTGTTTGAAAGCTAAGTTTCACTTAGCATAAAACCCTCTAGGTCCATCCATGTTGTTGCAAGTTGCAAGGTTTCATTCTTTTTTATGGTTGAGTAATATTCCATCCTGCATATATACCACATCTTCTTTATCCATTTATCTGTCAATGGACACTTAGTTTGCTTCTACATCTTCACTATCTTAAATAATGCTGCAGTGAACACTGGGGTGCATATATCTTTTGAAATTAGTGTTTCAGTTTTCTTTGGATAATTATCCAGGAGTGAAATTGCTAGATCATATGGTAGTCTTATTTTTAATGTTTATGAGGAAACTCCATACTCTTTTCCATAATGGCTGCACTAATTTACATTTCCACCAACAGTGCACACGAGTTCCCTTTGCTCCACATTCTTGCCAACAATTGTTATTTATTGTCTTTTTGATGGCAGCCATTCAGACAGGTGTGAGGTAATATTTCATTGTGGTTTTGATTTGCATTTCCCTGATTATGAGTGATGTTGAGCATCTTTCCATGTGCCTGTTGGCCACCTGTATGTCCTCTTTGGAAAAATGTCTATTCGTATCCTCTGGCTATTTTTGAATTGAATTGTTTGTATTTTGGATATTAATCCCTTATCAGACATATCATTTGCAAATACATTCTCCCATTCAGTAGGCTGCCTTTTTGTTTTATCAATGGTTTCCCTCACTGTGCAAAACTTTTTTTTAGTTTGATGTAGTCCCATTTGCTTATTTTTGCTTTTGTTTCCCTTGACTACAGAGACAGATACAAAAATACTGCTAATACTGATGTCAAAGAGCATACTGCCTATGTTTTCTTCTAGGAGTTTTATAATTTCAGGTCTTACATTTAAGTCTTTAATCCATTTGAGTTTATTTTTGTATATGGTATGAGAAAAGTCTAGTCTTTTACAGGTAGCTGTCTGTTTTTCCCCACCGCTACTTATTGAAGAGACTGTCTTTCTTTCATTATATATTCTTGCCTGTTTGTTGTTGATTAATTGACCATATGGGCATGTGTTTTTTTTCTGGACTCACTATTCTGTTCCATTCTATGTGTCTGTTTTTGTGTCAATACCACACTGTTTTGTTTACTTACTTTTTCATTGAGAGTTTAAGGTCTTATCCCAGAAGTGTAACTCATAATGGGAACTCTGACAGGCAGGGAGTGGTAGGTTTATGATTTTTGATTGAGACAATATGCCAATTAAATAAGTAGATCTTTCTCTATTCCCTTTTTGATGACTGATGACCTAGTTTGACATAAATCATTATAAGAAAACTTTCATAGAATTGATGCAATGATCAGTTTCTGTATTCTGTATTAGAACAATATCAACAATAGAGAGTAAAAGCATATAAGACTTTTAGATCCTGGGAACCTGCCAACCATATAAGGAAGGCAATAGAATCCAATGTGATATAGTGGTTAAGAGAGGAACCTGGAGTCTCTGCTCCTTTCAAAATTTAGGTCTGCCACTTAGTAGTTATAGAATCTTTTTTTAAAAAAATCAACATAAGGCACTTACCACTGCTTAGCACACAGCAAGGGTTAAATGTGAGTTATTATGTTTGTTTCTTAAGGTCAGGGAATGTGTCCTTTTTTCAGCAAATAATTAATGAATGACATACAGGTCTTACTCACTGAATATTTCACAGGTGCCTGCTTATCACATAACTTTTCATAGACACTAAACACATAGAGAAATAAAAATGTACATTTTTTTATTCATAGACTGAGAGCTCCCAAAGATGAAAGATGAGGGGTCTACCACTTTATTGCTCTATTCTTAGCATCTGACACAATGTCTGGCACATGGTAGATACTCAATAAATATTGTTGGATCAATGAATGAATGCTGAGCCCTTAAACTTAACTACTAATATTTTCACAATTAAATCTTCTGTTAACTACATTCTTCTTTCTTAACTCCCCTTTTCTTTTAGACGAGTTCCAACTCATGTAGAGCTGTGTTTCAGCCAAGAAACGTATATGTTTCTCCCTCAAGAGAATAGTAGTTTGGCTCCTATGTCCTAAAAGCCACTAAAACAGTTTGGATTTTTCTTGCCCTTTAGAATGCCCTTTACAATTCCTAAGTTTCTACCTGACAACTATGTCCTTCTCCAACAACTTAATTCTCCACAAAAATATGACAAAACATAGTTGGCCTTTTTTTGGACGGGGCATTTTTTTAGCATTTTTTTATCCCTCTAATTTTGTGTTTCCCATAAGCATCCATTACTATCAGAATATGGCACAAGTCAATATAATTGGGTACGTATCATTATGAGTCATCTAGGAATTGTAACTTCTCATAAAGTGCACCCTCTTATATAGTAACTAGAACAACATGGAGTTTACTATCACTGGCCTTAAGAACAGAGCTTCTATCCTCTTAGACTTTGTATCTCTAGGAAATGATTTAGTCCCTAACATATATCTGGAGTTCGGTAAGTGATTGTTGGCTGTTGAATCACTACTTCAAAATGCCAGACAAATATAAAATAAGAAGGAAATTTTATGATTAGAATAAATCTGAAAAGGATATACTTTTGAATGACAATGTTAGAAAGAATAGGAAGAATGAAATGTATATAAAAGAGTATCCTTGATTTCTCAATGAAGTGAGATGAACAATCTTAAAAACTTTTCTTTTTAATTTCTAGGAAATAGGAGTTATTAATAGTTTTGTACTCTAATCTAAATCATAAGAAGAATCGATTTTGAGGTTCAAGACGAAGTTGGTAACTCAAGACTAAACTTTGTTGCCCAAAACAATTTAAAAATATTGTAGTTCATTCACCTGTGACAAGAACTGGAAAAAGATGTATTGAAATGTTAATGTTCTTCTACTTCTCTTTTTGCTCTTTCCTGCCTTCACCTTCTTTCATCCCTCAAGAAAATGTACCTTTACCAGACCATTCTCCCAAAGTTCATATAGGGAGTTAAAGAATGAGTAGAAAGAGTCCTCTCTCATGTCTTCTTCCAAGATGACCAAGAAAAAAAGGAACAATGGTCGTGCCCAAAGGGCCATGGCCATGTGCAGCCCATTCACTGCACCAACTGTGCCTAATGCATGCCCAAGGACAAGGCCATTAAGAAGTTTGTCATTTGGAACATAGTAGAGGCCGCAGCTTTCAGGGACATTTCTGAAGTGAGTGTTTTCAATGCCTATCTGTTTCCCAAGCTGTATGTGAAACTACATTACTGTGTGAGTTGTGCCATTCACAACAAGGTAGTCAGGAATTGTTCTCAGGAAGCCGGGAAGAACCAAGCACCTTCGCCCCAATTTAGATCTATGCATGCTGCCCCACAAAGTCCACCAAAGCCCATGTAAGGAGATAAGTCCTTAAAGACTGGAGAAACGCTGTTCTCTGAAAAGACAATAAAATGGAAATAATACTTAAAAAAAATAAAGAATGAGTAGAAAGAAACATGACTAAAGAGGCAGGAAAAAAAATCAAGACATAAGAATCTTCATGAGTTAAAGTTCAGGCAATGTTTTTGGAGAGGAAGGGTGAAAGATTCTAAAAATAAGAGGCTTATCAGACCCTGTAGGCTGTAAACAAACAAGAGGAGGAAAAAAGGAAGACTTTTGGAAGTATTTTTATGAGATAAACTTGATTAAAATTTAGAGTTATTTGAGAGATACAAGTTAAATTGTTATCACATAGCAATTACCTTTTTTACATACTAGTATTTCTGTTTTGTTTTAATGATGCTAAAACTGGGCCAGGTGGGTCCCTAAGGTGACAATTAGGAAAGTGCTTAATGGATTGGAAACATGCGTTACTAGAGAAAAAGGATTCTAACATAAGTTAATAATCAATTATTACATGTACTATTCTATTTATAAAGGTTTTTTTTTGTATTTAATGTTCACAGCCATACTGTGATTATAGGTAAGTAAACCAAGATTCAGAAAGACTAATTAGCCCACACTAACAAGTAATGGATGTAAGATTCACACCCACATATCTTATTCTGAAATTTATGAGCTACATCCTGCAACCTCTGTATAAGCCACAGGAATTGGTATGCCAATAAAACAATTAACATACCAGTGTTTAGCAAAGTATTTCAGAAAATGCCTGTTTTGAGATAACTCTTTTCACAAATTGAATATCTGTTTGATACCACTCCCACTGTGCTAGCTCATGATGCCAATTTACTATATTGTAATGTTACAGAAATAGTTTGTTTTGATTTATCTCCATACACCTGTGACTGATACAGAAAGAAGTTGCTGTATTTGAAATTTCAGCTGGCTAGTAGAAAATGAACGGGCAAGCAGCTCTTTTCTTCATCTTGCCTCTTAGCTAGCCTAATTGAATTTGTCTAGTCTGAAAATCTCCAGTAGTAAATGCTTTTGTTACTCTGAAACACTATAAACATTTTCACTGAAATGTTATTCAATTCATCATAATAGCGTCTTTGGGAGGTATCCCCCAAAATATAAATAAATTTTAAAATGTATTCTCAGCTCACAGATCACTGGATACATTATGGGTTCATATGATTTGTCTGTCTCTGCTATTTTCTGACATAATCATATCAATTTATACCATACAGACCATTAAAACACAATAAGAAAAGGTCATGAGGTGAATTCTGTTTTATGAACCTTTTATAAGTAATAAGTCAATTTTGTTATCAAATGTGCAAATGATTAAGGAAACAAGACTATATGATGAAGAAAATTCAATATAAATGCAAAATGCTGATCTTGTATGCAGCTGATCAGATCTTGAAAAGGTAAACATTTATAGTTGTAAATTAATATTAAAATAACCTAGCATAATATAGCTGTATATCTTGATTTGAGGGCACATAAGGAGAAAACTGGTTAAACCTAGAGGTAGTTAAACTCTGATGCAGTACTGGAAATATTTTTAAATAAAAATAATTTTTCTGTCTGAAATTGTTTCAACATGGTCTAAACCCACAAATATGTGTTCTGCCCCCACTGCGTGATATGATATATGATATGATATATGATATGATATATGATATGATATACAGGCACAAGAAAAGGCAAAAGGCATAGACCCTGCCCGCACAGAACTGCAATTTAATTGGTAGACTACATAAAATAATTAATAAAACCAAGGTGTAAAAACAAGGCAAATAAATATACATAAGAACTGAAAGGCAGGGATAATTACTGCTGCGGGAAGAGGGGAGGGTCTGACAGAATTTAAAATGGAAGTTGTGTATGATGAATGTATAAAATGAGGAAAGATGGAATCTGTGTAAGGTAAAGATCATGTAAAACAGAATTAGGAAAATACAGGACATAAGATAGTAACATGCCAGATATTGCTTGGAGTAGAGCATTTCTATATAAGAATATTTAGAGATAAATTTTAACAAGTACTTTAGGACCAAGCTGTAAAGATCTTTGAATGCCAGGTTAAGAAGCATTATTTTTTCCTGTAGTCAATGGGAAATTATATGGCCAAAGTGACGTTTTGCAAAGATTAATTTGATAAGACTTGGCATTGTATTGGGAAGTATAGGTGGGTAGGAAAGTTAAAAGGACAAAGAATAAGAAAGAAAAATACTATTTAGGAAATTGTGGTAGATACTGTAGTTTGGCTATCTTAGCACGGATTCCAATTTCCTTTTTATTAGCATTCCTTACTTATAAAGTATGGTGAGCTAAAAGATACATCTTTCAAGACTCCTTTTCACGTAGAAGAAATAATGTGACAATACTGGCCAATGAGACAAGACTTCTCTTAGGCTATCTGGAAAATCCTTTGCCCTCCTGATATAATTTCACTCTGTTTTCTTTATTATACCTCTTTTACTTTCCCGCTAGGAATGGAGACATAATGCCAGCTATGTTGTGACCTTATGTGAAAAAGGCCAAGAGAATGATAGAAACTTTATCATGGAGATATTAATACATAGACACATAAAATTAACAAAATCAGCAATCATGTTACCTCTAGACTTCTTATTATGTGATTTAAAAAAATTAACTTCTATTTGGTTACACCACCGTAAAGTTGTAGTCAAACAAGCTGACATAGAAGCTATTAGAAATAATCCAGATGGGTCATGAAGAGCATCCCAAACCAAGTTATAGTGAAGGATAGGAAAATACCAGTGGGTTTTCCCATGGTTGATTAGATTATAGGAAGTTTTAATGAGAGGGAGTCCAAAATTAATACAAAACCCCCTTACCTAGATTACAAGAATAAAAATACTTTTAATAGAAACTGTATTTTCCTATCCTAAGGAAAGGCAGTAAAGTAGAACAACTTTTCAGGGTCATTACAAGTCTATGATTTTATGATGAGACGCATCTATTAAATTTCTGACTGTAATTATACTGAGTATTATGAAAGAAAGTTTAAGAAGCTATATTTCCTGTCCCTGAAGGACTTCAAAAGGACAGTATGAACACTAACACATTCACTGGACATATCATTACTTCCCAGTAATTAACTCTTTCTATTCTAATTCTTTGCATTTCCTCTGCCTCTACCAGAATCCAAGCCACTGTTACTCTCACCTGAGCAGCTTCAAAAGCTGCTAACTGATCTTCCAACACCCACTTGGACTGCCTTCCATGCAATCTGTTCTGCACAAGCAGTCAATGTCATTATTTTGAAAAGCAAATCTAATTACATTACTCTGTTGCTTAAAACACTTCAAAGGCTTCCCCTTGCCCTCAAGGGACTAACTCTTGAACATGAATCTTAAAACACCTTAAGATAAGTTAAAGTGCACATTAACTCTTCAGTTTTTGAGTTCCTATGTAACATCTCTTTGGCAGCATTTATCCCCCCATAAGAGCAAACACACTAAAGAGAACAACTGAAATTACCTGTTCTTATGAATATCCATATACATGAATTCACAGTTAGTCACTAAAGCATAATCTCTGCTGTGCTGGAGTTTGAAAGTTCTTATCAGTCTGGATTCTTATTTGTCTTAGTAAATAATGGATAGCTATTGCAATGATATAACACAGAAAAACAAGAGCAAGAAAATAGGTGAACGAGTGTTACATGTAAATAATAAGTAAAAAGTTATTCACTAAAAAAATATTCAGATGCTTATCTTGATATTAAAACTATTTTCAGATTATGGAAAAAGGAAGAACACTCCTCAATTAATTCTACAGAGCTAGCATAATCTTAATGCCAAAACCTGACAGTGATGCTCCAAAATGAAAACTATAAACCAATTTCAACCATGAAAATAATTCTAAAACTTCTAAATCAAATATTAGCAAATGAAAACCAGAAGTGAATTTGAAGAGTAATACATTGTGACCAAGTGGAACTTATCCCAACAATGCAAGCAGAGTTCAATACGAGAAAATTTTCAATACAATTAGAAAATAAGTCAACCTCTTAAAGAAAACATGATTATATCAATAGATGAAAAAATGATAGAACTCAGTACCTATTTATTTAAAAATCTAAGAAAAATTAGAACAGAAGTAAACTCCCTATACACAAAAGACTATTTACCTCAAATCAATAATAAATATAATAAATTGTGAAATACTGGACCCACTGCCATTACAATCAAGAACAAGATAGGAATGCCATTATCAGCTCTATTATTGAGTTTTAAGGATCTGACCAATGTAATAGAAGGACGTGAACATATAAATATTTAACAGAGGAGGCAAAATTACCTTTATATGCAGGTAATATAATTGTATAATAGAACATCCAAGAAACTTTGCAAAAATCTTTACAAAAAACTTTACAAAAATAGTTAGAACTAACAAGAAACTCTGGTAAGGTGACAGAATGCAAGAAAAAAATATACAAATATCAATAGCTTTAAAAAATTTATATCAGTAATAATAATCACCACTCAGAAATTTAAAAGGAAAACTTCAATGCACAATAGTGATAACACCTTAAAATATCCAGGAATAAATTTACCTCAAAAGGATCAGGATCCATGGAAAAGAAGTTACTGAATGGAATATATGCTGCTGAATAGAAAGACTCAACCTAATAAAAACATAATTTCTTCCCCAATTAAGACATAAACTACAAAAAGTATCCCATTTGAGTTTTATATGGGCCTGGGAAAAAATTAAAGTTAAATGAAAGGATATATGTATTAAAAAAAATTCCACACACACACACAAAAAAAGACACCTTGTGGTCTGATCCCCAATTGTTCATTTCACAGAAAGCTCGCTCTCTGAACTCTAGCTACAGCGACTTTCTCTCAGGTCCTGAGAACAGTCTGCCCTCATTCCTTTGTACCTTTGCTCATGCAGCTCCTTTATAAAGATCTTCCTACCCACACCCTCCTATCTCATGTGCTTCTCCTTCAGCTTTCAGCTCAAAAATTTCTTCAGCAGACTTTTGTGGGACAAAACATATCAGTGAGGCTGCCCTTGTGAGATTTCTGGGCCAGAAGCTTCTTAAAGAGAGAGTTCTGTAGCCACATAAATTAGAAACCCAATAGATGCTACACCCACCCTTGCAGATTTATAAAATTCACTAGCATAGACATTATCTGAGCGCCCTGCGTAAACACACCTTTTGTTTGATGTAGTTCTGCAGTTCTTGAACATTTTAAACTACAGATTCCTCCTGGGCCCCACTGCACCTCCTCAGCATCCTATGGGACTAGTGTTGTATGGATCAGTGTCTACTGGTGGTCCCAACATCAGCCTCTAGAAAGGGAACCATTCAAAGTTGGCCTCCACCCCACGTGATTCCCCCAGCCATCCTGCTAGATGTCAAGGGATTCCTGTGGTCTTATAATTGTCCTGAGGGCATTGTTGGGACATGGTGTTGTGGCATATATGAAAGGGCTGAGCGAAGTCCTGAAACATGTCTGGGAGTGCTCCAGCTGGAAGTCCAGCTGCTGGGAATGCCTTCAGCCTTCAGGGCAAGATGTCTCCTGACTGTAGACTGGACAGTCAACTGGTACCAGCTGGAGATGTGGTGGTGAAAGCTGCATCTCATGGGACGACTGGCTGGCCAGCTCCCATCATTCCTTTATATAGGCTTCAGCATATCTTGGGTGGCGACTCAACCCCTGGACCTGGCACTCTACCTTCCTTGGCATCTTCTCTCAACCTCTCTCTGCTTGCATCATCCCCTTTATCTCTCCACATCAAAAAGCCCCATCTCTTTTTTTGTCTCAATTATTTACTTTATTCTGAATTTGTACATTCTAAAAACAGCTGATTTATTAGGTTTCGTTTGTTTACAGATCAAGAGGTTTCATTAAAAAATCCGTATTTCCAATATTTCTCAAAAAAAATCAGAAGTTCTGACAACAGAAATTCTATATTCCTACATGGTAGCTGCTCCACTTAAGATGGCATGAAGGCCCAATTTGTCCTAGTCTGCAACACTCCTTAATATCTCTCCATTATTAGCCAAAGTTAAAGGTCCACTTCCATTTATCACTGTGCTTGTTCTGCTGCTTTATTACAGTGAGAAATATTTCTGTGTTGCCATGCCTCTAGGTGGGAGGAAAAAATGAAAGAAGCTAACACATCCTTGCTTTTCTTGTAACCAGACTTCTCCTTCCTTATTCATGTTACCTGCCTAGTCCATGTTGGCTTTTGGTCTGCTCTGCTGGAATCACTGCTTTGTGAACTACACTTCAGAAGGGACACATTGGTCAGTGCTGTAACACTGAGGCCATACGTAATCCCAACATTTTAACATATCCCCACTGAAATAGATCAAAGGGTCTCCACCCAGCATGCCATCTGTTATAGACCGAATTTTGTCCCCTCAAATTTATATGTTGAAGCTTCTTGACCTGTTTACTGACTTGTAAAAGAGAGGTAGTATTCCTGACTTCATAGGAATTAAGTATGATAACAAGAATCTGACAAGTAGTGGGTGTTTTATTAGTCCAGAATTTGTTGGACTTATATATATTGAGAAGATATCTCAGAGATACTTAAATAGGTATAGTGTTTCCACTATTTCCTTAAGGAGTCTTGACAAATAGATATTGTAGGAAGGCACTTGTATGAATGGATGATGGTGATGAGAATTAAGTAGAGGGTTTGATGTGGCTACTTCCAAAAGCACAGCAGTATTATTTCAATTCAGCTTTGGACTAAGAAGACCCAAATGTTTGCTCCAAGTTTCCAGAAATACTTTGCTTTGTTAATGGAAATAAAACTTACGTCTTTCAATTTTTGGCAATTACTCTGTCTCTCTTAATCTAATTTATCTTCAATATTGTATATGGAATATTCTTCTCAATGGGAAGTTGAACATCTGTATCAAATTGCAATGAAATGAAATTGTGTCCTGGCAGTTGTAGCTGATGCTTTATCTTACTGACAGCAGAGCAAAAGTTCCATTCTTTGAAAAGAAAATGTACCTGCGCACAGTTTTATTATAATTTCTTATTTTTAAAAAGCTTAATCCAATTTTTCAAAGCCATGTTCTATATTGCAGCTTTAAAACAGAGAGAAAATCTGCACCTGGAATGCATGTTAGCCCACATTTCACTGAACAATGTCATTCTCACTGGTTGAAGAACAGAAGAAGAGACGTAGATTTGAAAGGTACACAGTGCACATCTGGCTGTTTCATGGTTGAATTAAAATGTGAATAAACCCACCCCATATGGTATCACTCACTAGCATTAGTTTAGGTGGACTTCTATAAAAAGTAAAATGTTAGGAAAGAGTAACTTGGCACTCCCATTGTATCCATTACAGTACTATCAAAATCAGAAGAAAATCTGCATCAATTCATATATAATCATATTTGTGCGTCTGAATGCATTGCATATCTACAGGGACATATTAATTTGTTAAGAGCTTATCAGGTTCCAGTTTCTTCCTAGTTTTTGCTAAGTCAAACTCAAAATTAAAAACTAAAAGCAATTTAAAAATTCAACAGTGCTTCCATGGCACTTTGAATTAATGGGGTAGTTAGGAGAGGGAATTAATGGTGCCATTTCACAATTCTTTGTAGGAAATGAACATATCAACTTGAAAGCAAAAAAGAAAATACAGTCTTGATAAAATAATCCTCCAGTCATTATTTGTTCCATCATCACTTTTTAGTTATGGCAGCTATACGTTAAACATAATAGTCATTTCTCTACTGTAGCAAGAGAGAAATTCACAGACGTAGTGTGACAGAAAGGGAGTCAAGAAGGGACCTAGAACCCCTCAATGCCTGTCCAAGCATCTCCCACAGGCACTCTATGCCCCAGTACACAGGGATATGCTTGGAGAACAAGGCTAGGCAACGCTCCACATGGTTTAATCCAGGTCAGGATTTGGCAGGCAATGGCCTAGCTGGTATCCAAGACTGGGTTCCAGGGGCTTGCCTTTTCTCTGCATATCTTCTTTGCAAATATATTGTGTCAATAGGGAGATAGCTCAGGATTTGAGGCATGTGAGTTCCAACACACACAGACACAAATGCAGGATGCATTTTGATAATATCTAGCTGGAACTAGATATTTAAATTATGGGAGTCAGGACTAGGTCCTGTTCCCTGGGTATTCCTGGCATTCAAACAGTACCTGCAACATGGTGGGCATGTAAACATAGTTTCTTATTATTTTGAAATCTATTTTTTTTTTTTTTTTTTTTGCAGTACGCGGGCCTCTCACTGTTGTGGCCTCTCCCGTTGTGGAGCACAGGCTCTGGACGCGCAGGCTCAGCAGCCATGGCTCACGGGCCCAGCCGCTCCGCGGCATGTGGGATCCTCCCGGACCAGGGCACGAACCTGCGTCCCCTGCATTGGCAGGCGGACTCTCAACCACTGCACCACCAGGGAAGCCCTGAAATCTATTTTTGTTGTTAAGAAGTGAAGATTGACTTAGAAATCAAGTCACAAGGGTCTTATGTTGCCACATAAAGCAGAATGAACTTTATACTGTAAAAACAGTGGAGTATAGACAATTCACCGTGTTCTCTGAGCATCCTTTCATGTTCTTTCTAAATCTATCAGACCACAAGACTTACCCATCTCCAGATACTGAGCTAGTTCTGTAGTTAGTCACAAAGGAAAATAAGCAGGTCAAGGCAACTACAGTATATCCCCTGTGTAACTGCTCACATCCCAGAGGAGAAAAGGGGGATGGCTTGGTTGCATCTTGCTGCAATGTGTGTTGCTTTCTCCAAAGCCTCTGGGTTCCTCGGTTTCTCAGCTGAGAGGTAAAGCCACTGAATGGGTAGCATTTATCTAGGCTCATTGTGTCATTCTGGTGGACTTGAAGGTAAGAATTGATGCAGATATGCTGATGCTCATTATATTTGCTGGGCCATAGCGAATAAATTCCTTTGTCTCTTACTATGAAGTCTTCTACAAGTAACAAAACAACTGTGGTAGCTTAACTTATAAGCTCACAAGTAGAGGTAAAATGTCACACTCTTCACTGTCCTTGATACTTGATTACGGTACTAAGAGCAGACTGAGCAGAGCACTGTTCCCTAACCTTAGAACTAATGACATTTTGGGCTGGACAGTTCTTTGTTGTGAGGGACTGTACTGCGCATTGTACAATGTTTATCAGCACTGTACTCCACCAACTAGATGCCAGTAGCACCCCTGCATTGTGACAACCAAAACTATCTCCAAACAATGCCAAATGTGGCCCCAAGGAGACACTATTGAGAACCACTGGAGTAGGGAAAAATGAGTTTGAGGGACTACCCAAGAGATTATTTCAATACAAAGGAGTGAACCAGGAGAGTAGTAGTAGAGAAAACAAATTCAAGATCTATTTTGAGGTCTGATTAACACAATTGTCATCAAAATAGTGGACAAACATTTCTGTGGAAAGCCCAGGTTATTATCATCCTTTGGGCTATACTGTGACAGAGCAGGATAGTTAACATAGTCCTGGGGCAAGATTATAAATGCATGCAGCTGTCTACTCCACATGCATGCAGACTGCTTTTGATCTTTTTTCCTGATAGGAATTGGGAAAAAATGGATTTGCCATATCTGTAGCCACATTCCAAGTTCCAGAAGCTAAATCAATCAACTTTAGTAGAGATGCCAAAGCAACTGCAACTCAGGTAACTCTTTGGTTAACTTAATAATATTCCACCATCATCTGTGATACATTTGGTTTTTAAAGGAACTGAGATGGTGAATTAAATGGAAATATGGTGGGTACCACAACCCCCATATTCTTTAAGTCTTTGAAGATATCACTAATTAGAGCCAAATCTTTTCTAACTGAAATTCAGTATTGTTTCTGATTTACTATCTTGGTCAGAATCAGAGCAAGGTTAGTTTCAGGGGCTTCCACTTTTACTTTCCTACCATAATTCCTTTCCACAGTTCATGAAACCAATATGAATGTTATGCTGGCTGCTAATTATAACCATTCCAATTTTGCACTCAAGAGATAAGGGAAATGACTGAAGGTTTGGTCCATAAACCCATTAGATCTTCGTGAAATGAGTCTGCACCAAGATTTCATTATTACTGGGCCTCCATATGCCCTCATTTTAAAGGGGGAATAATATTTTTGTTCCACTGAATCAACAACAGATGAGATCCTGTCCCCAACGGTCATCAAATAATTTGGGTACTGCCTGTTTTCCAAAGCCAACTTATTCTGGAAAATGGCCATAGATCCCTTTGCAGAAGGACTGGGGTAATTGTAAGACATGCTATGGGATATAGGGTCTTTTCCCAAAGGGACTGGTTGGTTTCCTTTTCATTCTATGGGTTCTGGGTTTGAGAACTAGGTCAAGTCAGGAACCTGGGAAAAGAATTACAATTTTCCATTACAGTGAATGACTTTAACCTTCTCTTCCTTGTTCTTGATTTTTTCTGGTCCTATAAGGCAAGTAGTATCCTGGATTGCTGTTCAACTATCTCAGACTTAGCATCATCATGATCTATAGCCAAATCCATAAATTCCAGTCACTCGAGGCTCTCTGATTTCCATTCTTTCCATGCTCCCTCACACTGTATTTTATCTTGGTTTTGACTATTAAATGCTATCACCATACCTCTGCTATTTGGTATTCTTATCATCCCCATTGATACCAGGAGCCCAAATCCACAGTAATCTACTACTACCCTCTCAACAATGCATGTGTACCCTTCATTGATGTATTCATATTGTTTATGGGAAGAAAGTATCAGGCAGTATCTGCCAAAGCACATAGTCAGCTGTGTGTTCTCTGGTCCAACATTATTAATCAATTATAATACTCCTATTCTTTGAGACTTTTGACCACTTGATCAATACTTCTCTAAAGCAGTTCCACAGCACTACCTCACTTACTATAGGCCATTGTTGTTTCCATACTTCAAAGAGCAATGCCAGACATAGAATGAGGCAGGCTCTAATTATCCTTCTTTTGAATTCTGAGTCATGGGAGGGTACCCGCATCTCAACAGACTTTAATCTGTCTATCTATCCATCCATCCATCTATCCACCGATTTATTTATATTCAATCAACTTAAACTGAAAAAAAACAATAACAACAATTTGCCCATTTCTCCCCACCTCCTCTCCCCCGCCTCCCCCGCCTCTTGCAACCACCAATCTGTTCACTATATGAGCTTGGTTTTCTGTTTGTTTGTTTTTTTAAGATTTCACATATAAGAAAGATCACAAGGTATTTACCTATCTCCGCGTGACTTATTTCACCTATTTATATATTGGAATTATATTCTGCATTACCTAGGGTCCAGCACTGTTAAAATCTATTCTCAAATATGTTACGCTGGTTCTTGCCAGCATGTATTAGCCAGATCTGCAGCTCTTTTAATAAATAATCTCACTCTGTAGCAGGGACAGTACTCCTCTATTCAGGTCACTACTTCTCTGGTGAGTCAATACTTCCCTAGTAAGATTTGACCCTAGTTATTGGTTTGGAAGCAATGAGGAATTCAAGGGCAGATTTAGGGGCCGGACAGCATCAGCTTGTGAACACTTAACTCAGGTGAAATCTCTGCATGATATTCAGACATTAGGAAGGCATTCTTCTCTATCAAGGGGAAGGGGGTCATTTATGTCGGCTCATAGGATTCAGGTGAAACTTGGAATGTAATATTATCAAGTGCATTCAACCCAAATATCCTTACCCCAGGACTCAGGGCTTCACTACTTCCCTATCAGGATTCTGATTTTAGCATAGAAAATTTTCCAGTAATATAATTCAACCTTCTTTATCACTCTGCTTCTCTCACTATTAGTACCTGGGTCTGATTTTTACTACAACATGTTCTCCGGCTACATGAAATATTAATAAGTATCTTTTTTAATGCTGCCATGGAGTTCATGATTATTCCTTGAGTTGATAGTTAGATGAACTGAGACTTTCAATGTATTCTTTCAAAATTTCAATGGCAATTAACAGCCAACGATATTTCAAGTCTTATAATTAGCAATGTCTCTACATTCAAGTACTAGAGACATTGCATCAACTATGGTGTCTTCTACATATATTCAATCTCAGTTCCCTATAAATGAGAGTTTAAGTAGTTTTGATGTGACAGCATGCCAGGAATGATCATCACTCCAGGGACCACCTGGAATAGGGTATTTGTTACCATCTGGCCATCAGTGATTCAATTCCACAGCCCTATCCTGAGGGCCTGTATACTAAGACCCCTTCTGTTACCACCTATTATAAATTGGCTTTCCCAAGAAGCAGATTCTGAAACATGAATTTAATGAAAGTAGTTATTTGCAAGGTGATTCTAGGAAGTACTGATAGAAGGGTGGGAAAATGAGATAGAAAAGGGAAGAAAGCAACAAAGGATGCCATATGGAGCAGGTAACTGCAAAAGACACTTGGAGCTCAATTCCAGTGGGAAAACTGAGTAACAATGTATTGATAACATATACCTTGAGGTTTTCCCATCTGAGGCCAGTGAGCTGGGATAGTTTTCCATCATTTACCATCAGTCATTGAATGAGGGCTGTTCATGGGAGGATAAGTATTAACTACCTGGCAATACTAGCCGGACCAGCTCACAGGTGAAGAAAGTTATCAGCATCAGAAAAAGAGTTTAGGTAAAGAGTTGCAGGTGTTTCTGTTTGGAAGCTATCAGGTTGCTATGCATGGTAATAGTGCAAACCAAGAAAATATGAGCAGAACATCTTCTGTAACTGCTACCTTTGGTCATTTCAAGTCACAAAACAGCCTTACTTCTGTACTTAAAATGCCCAGTACCATGTAATACTCAATTCTTCCAATGTGAATCAAAATTATAGCTAATTCACCTCCCCCTGGGAAGGTGACAACCACTGTCTCTATTCCAACTCCTTTCACTATGTTATTTTGCTGCCTCCAGTTTCCGAGCCCTCCGAAGTTGGAAAATAGAAAAGAAGGGAGTTACGGGAGCCTGGAAAGTTCTGGCTTGTCTGGAAATGTCACAAGCTGGAAATGTGTCAAGTGCTTTCTGGACTTGGACAATGTAAAAAGGCTGTTCTTTAATGGACACTCTTGTGGACTCTCCCACAGGGCCCTTGATACATCTTTTCTGACTCATAGCTTTCTCCTCCTTGGAGGCACAAGAATCCTTGGTTATAGTTTCTCTGTCCTGAAGCTTGTTTACCTCTCCAGGAGGCCCTATTAGGCAGGATTTATGATCACTCCCACGCTGGTCCTCTGTGGTGTATGTGGACCTCACCCAACCACAGATAACATTCCTGATCCCTCTACCCTAACAAACTCTAAAAATGCAACTGACCCATGCAGCCATCTCTCCTTTCCCCTACCACTGATGGAACGAACCAGTCCAGTTTTGCTTTTAGATATTTCCATATGGGAGTTGGACGTTAGTCCCCTGCATCCCTCCAATCACAAGACACATACTGTATGTGCAACTCTCAATGGTTTTATTGAAGCCTCTTACTATGTTTAATGTGGCAGGCAGAAATCTCTGACCCCTTTCTCAGGGTTGGAGCAGGGATTTTTCCAAAATATTCTCTCTACAAACTCTTTCCTAAACTCTTCTCTCAACTCTCTATACTTCCAATGTACATAAGGGATTTTTTAAAATTATGTAACAAATCCTTGGCCACCTACTTTTTGCAAAGCTTTCATGGTGGTCTACCTTATAATTCACTGTGGCTTCTGATATCTACTGTCATCAGGCCTCAGACAAAACTGAGACATAAAGATCCAATGTTAGCATCTTAATATAGTTATAAAAAATCAAACAATTCCTAGAAATTCAAAATGTGGTTGCAGAAATAAATATAATACATACTCATTACAGAAAAATTAGGGGAAAAAAGAAAGTACAGAAAAAAATAGAAAAGGAAAACATGCTCCATAACTCCAGCAACCACAGACAACCAACAATATATCATTCTGATTTATTTCTATCCAGTTGTTTTTTATTCTGTGCATATGGTTCTTTACATATTATGATAATACTCTATGTACAATTTCCCATCGGGATTTCCTTTTATTTAACTCTGGCATTTTCCGTATGATTCTAAACACTTCACAAATGGGATTAATAGGGATAAACTAGCCCACAGAAGAGATGTGCCACAATTTATTTCACTCTTCCCATATTGTTAAACATTATGATTGGCTCCAAATTTTAGTAATTTTAAATGTTAATTCCATAAATACTTTTTCCCCTAACATTTTTTCCTAGATTTTAGGGTTGGAATCTATTCACAGAGGCATAATTACTGGCTTAAAAGGAAATCCCCAAGATTTAAAGCCTCCTCACTTGTCTAAAACCAGGGCCCCTCACTGTTGTTTTATTGACAGGGTAACCACTGAAAAGGCTGAAAGAGGGTCAGAATAGATAGAGGCCAAGGTCCCACTCTAGTGGCCACTGCTGAGACCTTTGAAAGGATAGGTAGGAAAGGAGCCCATGGCACAAGGACATCTGACAGGTACTTTCCTGGGATGACTTTGGCTAAAATACACTCAGTTTGTAGAATTAAGAACAGAAATACTACTAGAGACAGTTATGTAAGACAGTAGTGAAACCTCAAAAGCTTTCAAGTTATGCAGGCCACATGAAGAAGTGACGTAGGCTCAGTGGATCTGCTGCAAACTGTTCCTTCTAAGGTGAAAAATCACTGCTCATTCTCAGATAGTCTTGTCACATTTAGCAAACAAAAATACAGATACCCAGTTAAATTAGAATTTCAGATAAAGAAGGGATAAACCTCTGTTTATATAAGTATGCCCCGATTATTGCATGGGACATACCTATGTGAAAACATTACATGTTGTTTCCCAAAATTCTAAATTAACTGGGCATCCTGTAATTTGTCTAACAGCTCTATTCCCCAACTGTTGCCATCCAAGAGGGTGGGTCTAGGATTGCTAGATATTCAAATCTCTCAAGAGCTACCAGAAATCTTGCTAAATCTCCTTATTTCCATATTTTAGCAACTAGTTCAAAATGCTTCAAAAACATCTGGGGGCCAGATGAGACCTCTAATATTATCTAATATATCTAATATTATATGATCCAGAATACAGACTAAAACATATCTACCGTTGGAAGGAACAGTTCTAATGCATATTAATCATGTCTTCTTTATGTCAGTGATTTTCTGAGAGCAGGTGGAGACAGGGGAAAGTTAGAAAAAGCCATGTGGACACAATACCTCAGAGGAAGTTGGAAAAGAGAGGGAAAGTTTGGAATAATGTTGGAGAAAAGAGACTGGATACCATGCATAAACTCTTCCTACTTCACTAGTTTAGGTAGAGCCAGCTCTGTGCCTTAGAAAAGTCAGTGTATGCCCTTGATATTTAAATATGTTTCACTAATCATAATCAGGTCAACCATTTTAAGGTAATAGTAAGGAAAACACAAATTCTTCCTTTATTTAAACCTCACAAGGAAGAGCTTCCACAGAAAACAATGAAAAGTTATTTGAGTTAACATTTACTAGAATTAAGCAAGCTGTAGATTCATTTTAAACTTCTATTTGTTAATTAAGCATGTTTCTTCACTAGTAAAATTGAGACAATTTTAAATGAAAAATCTTCAATTTTTTAAGTCAGAAAGATTTTCTCTGATGGTATCCAAGTCCCAACTTCCTAATTAAAATAAAGTAATGGCTTTCCACTCAGTTGTGGGAACGAGACATTTAGAGAATTACCACGAGGTACTTCAGAGGAACACCATTAAAAATGATGGGGAAGAAATATGGGAACGTATGTATAACTGATTCACTTTGTTATAAAGCTGAAACTAACACACCATTGTAAAGCAATTATACTCCAATAAAGATGTTTAAAATAAAATAAAAAATTAAAAATAAAAATGATGAATATAGGTAGCTGAACATTTTGCTCTTGCTAAATTGAATTCAGTGGGTAGGTAAAAGAGCTCTTATTTATTTGGTGCCAAGACTTGATGCATTCATATAAATTGTCTGGCATGTGCAGTGTTATGCGTCAAACAGCTTTGTTTCTGTAAAATAATTCTAGATGCAGAGTTGCCTGGATGTAATTTCCAGAGTTCTATATTCAGCATACAGAATTCAATTCTTACTTTTTTTTTTTTTTTTTTTTTGCGGTACTCGGGCCTCTCACTGCTGTGGCCCCTCCCGCCGCGGAGCACAGGCTCCGTAGGCGCAGGCCCAGCGGCCATGGCTCACGGGCCCAGCGGCTCCGCGGCATGTGGGATCCTCCCAGACCAGGGCACGAACCCGTGTCCCCTGCATCGGCAGGTGGACTCTCAACCACTGTGCCACCAGGGAAGCCCCAATTCTTACTTTTGCTGTAATAGTAGTAACAGTGTATACCCCCAAGCAAAAAGGAGTGAGGTTGTCACAGGTAAAGCCCATCAACAATTCCTAGGAAATAAAAATAGAATCTGGGTAATAAAAAAGTCTAACCTTTTATTTCCCTTTTCCTTCATGCTTCGTCTAGTTTCACTTGCTTCCAGGGTGCAATGTACAGGCCTCGGACACAGCACTTCAGACCAGAGTTCCTAGTGTGAGACGGCTGTGCCTGGCACCTCAGGTCAGCGGAAACGTGAGGAAGTGCTGCGCACTACATTGCAATTCAACATGGCGGCAGCAGTGGCGGGCCGAGTGCAGAGACGCTGCACCGGACGCTGCAATCTGGAGCGTGAGCAGCGCAGCTGCGCCACCCGCGAGAACTGCGCCACACCCACGAGAACTGCGCCACACCCGCGAGAACTCCGCCCCCTCCCTGCTGACAAGAGCTCTTTAAATTCAGCCCCAGCTATGGCCCGTCAGGGGGAGGGGATTGTGTGGACTCCAGAGCACAAGCTCGCACCTCTCCATTCTTTGATCAAAGAATAAAGCTTTCCTTGGCTTCCGAACCAAACTAGGTCTCATTCTATTTGCTGGAATGACAACAAGCAGAAGGACCCTTGTTGGAGACTGCCTTGGGAGGGTAGGTAACAAGGTTTTTACTTATCCTAACTTGGGATCTGAGCTTTCAGTTCAGAGCTGAACTCCAGATTTCTTAGTGAGTTGTTTTATTAATGACCAAGTATAGATATGTATTAAATCAGGGACGATATTCAAAATCTTTAGCCTTCCATATGGCATAAGTACTGACCAATCAGAATGGATACTAACCCAATCAGAACAGTAGTTTTCTGTTTAAAAAAAAAAAACTCCTGTACAGCATATTAGCACTGTATACAATCCAGAGAAACATGCCTTAGAAGGAAAAAAAAAAAAGGTCCAGACTCTGCCTTCAAGAACTGTATATTGATGTTTATTTTAGAAGGCAACCTCTCGATTATCATTTAATTTACTGGCTCATAAGGACAAGACCAAGGAAGAGGAAAAGTCAGAAAGTGGAGCACCACAACCATCCAGATTTGTGAGGTTTTCAAAATTTGTGCAATTATTCTCTTCCTAATAACTATGCCCCTTTCCAATGTAAGTTTGAGGCTCCTCCCATGAAGAAGAGGCTATTTCACTCCCCTTTGAATCTGAGCTGCTCTTGTGATCTGCTTTGACCAACAGTGGAAATGTTGTGCCTATTCTAAGTCTTGGCCCCAAGAGGCATACATGATTCCAAGTTCTTTCTTTGAAACTTGCTGCCACCATACAAACAAGTCTGGGCTGGCCGGCTGGCTAATGACAGCACAGGGTTCAATCACCCCTGTTGCTCTAGTCAAACTGCCAGCTGACTACAGATACATGGAGAAGCCCAGCTAAGACCAATCCTGCCCTGATCAGCAGAGGCATCCAGCTGACACAGACTTATGAGAAACAGTAAATAGTCATTTTAAGCCACAAATATTTAGAGTGGTTTGTTAGGCAGCAATAGATAATGAACTCACTTGGCCTGGCTAATTTGAGAAAAAAGAAAGCAGAAACTAGGGTTTTTATTAGTAGACAAAAATATAGATATACTAATGCCTCAAGTTTTATAGGAGTGCTTCAGAAATACAAGCCAATCCTCATTTCTATGGTGCTGAGCTTGACAAAAGTGTAGCTGTTTGAATACAAAAGAATTGACGGTGATAAAGATTGTTTTATGCCACATTTCAGCAAGAAATGGAGAAATAAAATTGCAATAGATAGTCTCTATATTATTTTTCTCATTGGTGCTACAGATAAAAATAGGTAGAGACCATACTCCCAGAAATCTTTTCACTACAGGTCCCAATGTACCATGTGAAAAGCTTCTGAAATTGAAGAGGACCTAATAAAACAATATTTCTTGAAAGATATTTCTTAAAAAAAAACAATGTCATTTTAAATGCAAATTTACTAAGGATCACTTGGGAAAGAAGCTGACCTTTCTCTTCATTTCAATGGAAATATTTGGGTCTATATGGTACTTTTGATTTAAATGTCATTGATTTTCAACAATGATAACAATAATGCTGGCACTGAGCATTCCTAGTTGTATATATTGTTTTCTAGATACCAAGACAGTACAGAATTAGAGCTGACGAGTTGTCATTGAGGATTAAATACTACATAAGGTTAAGGATAATGAGAAGCCCGAACTTCAGAAAAGATCATAGTGACTGTTATTTCAGAAGAATTACAAATGAGATGGACATTACTGATTCATAATGCTCTGAAATCCTAACAAGATGTCCAACTAGCATGGGCTGTTGGCTCACTCTCTAAAACCAGCCTGTGAGAAACTATGCAAGTAAGATAGAAACATGGATCTGAAGAACTAACATTAAAAAGAATGCAAAGCCCTCAGGAAACCAATACTAAAAAAAGAAACAAAAGACCACCCTAAACTGGTGAGAATAGTGGGAAAGCCTGTGGCAGTGTCCCTACACTGCTGTGGAAGGAGGGGCTGAGATGGAGTATTTAAATTCTATTCTCACTTATCCCCCAGAATCCCTTGAGACCATTGTAGCCGGTTTCACTCATAGATATTAACAGTAATAGTGCAGTCAGTGAAGAAGCATCAGGCAGGCTGTAAACCCATGGGGGTGGAAACTAATGAAAACAGGTGCAGGCTGCCCTGCCTGCCCTCAGGCAGTCACTCCACCACTGTTCTTCCCAGTGGAGAGTCAGTGGATTAAGAGCCATGGAGTTGGGCTTCCCTGGTGGCGCAGTGGTTGAGAGTCCGCCTGCTGATGCAGGGGACACGGGTTCATTCCCCGGTTCGGGGAGGATCCCACATGCCGCGGAGCAGCTGGGTCTGTGAGCCATGGCCGCTGAGCCTGCGCTTCCGGAGCCTGTGCGCCGCAATGGGAGAGGCCACAACAGCGACAGACCCGCGTACCGCAAAAAAAAAAACAAAAACAAAAACGAAAAACAAAAAAAAGCCATGGAGTTTATTTCTTCCTGACAATCCCTGACCAACTGAGTTGCCTGAAGTCCTGGTAGCAAATACTAGTCGTTCTAAGAAGCTCTGTGATATGTGGGGCAATTGGACTTATATAATCAATTACTACTAGGCATTTTCCTTTGAATACTTCCCCTTAGTCTTAGTCCTCATATGTCCAAAATAGAGTTTGTCTTCTTAAAATCTCCCCCCCCTTTTTTTTTTTAATCAGTGAATGGAACTGTCATCCATATAGCCATCCAAGCCAGAAACTTGAGAATCATCCAGACTTTTACAATACCATTTGTTATTAAATCATGTCACATTTTCCTGCTAATATCCATTTTCTCCATTCCCACAGCTAGTGCCTTAGATATACAACTTTAATTTATATACTGCCATATATAATTTTGCAACCAGGCTATCGTTGTCCTTGACTCCATTATTATCACAGTGAGCTTCCTAAAACAAAGGTCTGATCACACAGCAGGGTAAAACATTTGTTTTTTTAATTTCAATATTTCTTTTATGATTTATGGATTTTGTATCTTCTTTAAGGAAATATTCCTACCCTAAATTCATAAAAATATTCTGTTTTTTACTTTCCTCTCTGTCAGTAAATTATCCAATTACAAAAAAGGTTATTGTTTTATTTTGTTTCATTGCATCCAGTAGTTCTAGGCATTTGGTAGTAGATTTGTCTCTCTTTTTTTTCTTGTCTGAACCAGAGAGGGTCCATGTTAACCTTTAAACCACTCTGTGCTATTTTTTTTTTATTACTTGTACTAAAAAGCATCCTCAATAAAACAAGAGGCAAAAACGCATAGAGTGGAATGTACATATATACACTACCAAATGTAAAACCGATAGCTAGTGGGAAGCAGCCGCATAGCACAGGGAGATCAGCTCAGTGCTTTGTGACCACCTGGAGGGGTGGGATAGGGAGGGTGGGAGGGAGATGCAAGAGGGAAGGGATATGGGGATATATGTATGTGTACAACTGATTGACTTTGTTATAAAGCAGAAACTAACAGACCATTGTGAAGCAATTATACCCCAATAAAGATGTTAAAACAAAAAAAATGCATAAAATTTATTTTATTATTTTAATGATTTTTTTGAATTTTATTTTAGTTTTTTCATTCAGCAGGCTCTTATTAGTTATCTATTTTATATATATATTAGTGTATATATGTCAATCCCAATCGCCCAATTCATCACACCACCACCACCAGCATGCCCTCCCCCTGCTTTCCCCCCTTGGTGTCCATACGTTTGTGCTCTACATCTGTGTCTCTATTTCAGCCTTGCAAACCAGTTCATCTGTACTATTTTTCTAGATTCCATACATATGCGTTAATATACGACATTTATATTTCTCTTTCTGACTTACTTCACTCTGTATTACAGTCTCTAGGTCCATCCATGTCCCTACAAATGACCCAATTTCTTTCCTTTTTATGGCTGAGTAATATTCCATTGTATATATGTACCACATCTTCTTTATCCATTTGTCTGTCAATCGACATTTACATTGCTTCCATGACCTGGCTACTGAATTATGTTTTTCTCTGGGAATATGCCCAGTACTGGGATTGCTGGGTCATATGGTAATTCTATTTTTAGTTTTTTAATGAACCTCCATATTGTTCTCCATAGTGGCTGTAACAATTTACATTCCCACCAACAGTGCAAGAGAGTTCCCTTTTCTCCACACCCTGTCCAGCATTTGTTGTTTGTAGATTTTCTGATGATGCGCATTCTAACCAGTGTGGGGTGAACCTTCATTGTACTTTTGACTTGCATTTCTCTAATAATTAGTGATGTCAAGCAGCTTTTCATGTGACTCTTGGCCATCTGTATGTCTTTTTTGGAGAAATGTCTATTTAGATCTTCTGCCCATTTTTTGATTGGGTTGTTTGTTTTTTAATATTGAGCTACATGAGCTGTTTATATGTTTTGGAGATTAATCCTTTGTTGATTCATTTGTAAATATTTTCTCCCATTTGGAGGGTTGTTTTTTCATCTTGTTTATAGTTTCCTTTGCTGTGCAAAAGCTTTTAAGTTTCATTAGGTCCCATTTGTTTATTTTTGTTTTTATTTCCATTACTCTAGGAGGTGGGTCAAAGAAGATCTTGCTGTGATTTATGTCAAAGAGTGTTCTTCCTGTGTTTTCCTCTAAGAGTTTTATAGTGTCCAGTCTTATATTTACGTCTTTAATCCATTTTGAGTTTATTTTTGTGTATGGTGTTAAGGAGTGTTCTAATTTCATTCTTTTACATGTAACTGTCAAGTTTTCCCAGCACCACTTATTGAAGAGACTATCTTTTCTCCATTGTATATCCTTGCCTCCTTTGTCATAGATTAGTTGATTAGTTGATCATAGGTGCTTGGGTTTATCTCTGAGCTCTCTATACTGTTCCACTGATACATATTTCTGGTTTTGTGCCAATACCATATTGTCTTGATTACTGTAGCTTTGTAGTATAATCTGAAATCAGGGAGTCTGATTCCTCCAGCTCCATTTTTTTTCTCTCATGATTGCTTTGGCTATTCAGGGTCTTTTGTGTCTCCATACAAATTTTAAGGTTTTTTATTCTAGTTCTGTAAAAAATGTCATTGGTAATTTGATAGGGATTGCATTGAATCTGTAGATTGCTTTGGACAGTAGAGTCATTTTCACAATGTTGATTCTTCCAATCCAAGGACATGGTATATCTTTCCATCTGTTTGTGTCATCTTTAATTTCTTTCATCAGTGTCTTACAGTTTTCTGAGTACAGGTCTTTGACCTCCTTAGGTAGGTTTATTCCTAGGTATTTTATTCTTTTTGTTGCAATGGTGAATGGGATTGTTTCCTTAATTTCTCTTTCTGATCTTTTGTTCTTAGTATATAGGAATGCAAGAGATTTCTGTGCATTAATTTTGTATCCTGCAACTTTTCCAAATTCATTGATTAGCTCTAGTAGCTTTCTGGTAGCATCTTTAGGATTCTCTATGTATAGTATCATGTCATCTGCAAACTGACAGTTTTACTTCCTCTTTTCTAATTTGGATTCCTTTCATTTCTTTTTCTTCTCTGATTGCCTTGGCTAGGACTTCTAAAACTATGTTGAATAATAGTGGTGAGAGTGGACATCCTTGTCTTGTTCCTAATCTTAGAGGAAATGCTTTCAGTTTTTCACCATTGAGAATGATGTTTGCTGTGGGTTTGTCATATATGGCCTTTATTATGTTGAGGTAGATTCCCTTTATGCCCACTTTCTGGAGAGTTTTTATCATAAATGGGTGTTGAATTTTGTCAGAAGCTTTTTCTGCATCTATTGAGATGATCATATGGTTTTTCTTCTTCAGTTTGTTAATATGGTGTATCACATTGATTGATTTGCATATATTGAAGAATTCTTGAATCCCTGGGATAAATCCACTTGATCATGGTGTATGATCCTTTTAATGTGTTGTTGGATTCTGTTTGCTAGTATTTTTTTGAGGATTTTTGCATCTATATTCATCAGTGATATTGGTCTGTAATTTTCTTTTTTGTAGTATCTTTGTTTGGTTCTGGTATCAGGGTGATGGTGGCCTCATAGAATGAGTTTGGGAGTGTTCCTTCCACTACAATTTTTTGGAAGAGTTTGAGAAGGATGGGTGTTACCTCTTCTCTAAAGGCTTGATAAAATTTACCTGTGAAGCCATCTGGTCCTGGACTTTTGTTTGTTGGAAGATTTTTAATCACAGTTTCAATTTCATTACTTGTGATTAGTTTGTTTATATTTTCTATTTCTTCCTGGTTCAGTCTTGGAAGTTTATACCTTTCTAAGAATTTGTCCATTTCTTCCAGGTTGTCCATTTTATTGGCATAGAGTTGCTTGTAGTAATCTCTTCTGATGCCTTGTATTTCTGAGGTGTCTGTTGTAACTTCTCCGTTTTCATTTCTAATTCTATTGATTTGAGTCTTCTCCCTTTTTTTCTTGATGAGTCTGGCTAATGGTTTATCAATTTTGTTTATCTTCTCAAAGAACCAGCTTTTAGTTTTATTGATCTTTGCTATTGTTTTCTTTGGTTCTATTTCATTTATTTCTGCTCTGATATTTATGATTTCTTTCCTTCTGCTAACTTTGGGTTTTGTTTGTTCTTCTTTCTCTAGTTCCTTTAGGTGTAAGGTTGGGTTGTTTATTTGAGATTTTTCTTGTTTCTTGAGGTAGGATTGTATTGCTATAAACTTTCCTCTTCGAACTGCTGTTGTTGCATCCCATAGATTTTGGATTGTCATGTTTTTGTTGTCATTTGTCTCTAAGTATTTTTTGATTTCCTCTTTGATTTCTTCAGTGATCTCTTGGTTATTTAGTAACATACTGTTTAGCCTCCATGTGTTTGTGTTTTTTACGGTTTTTTCCCTGTAATTGATTTCTAATCTCATAGAATTTTGGTCAGAAAAGATGCTTGATATGATTTCAATTTTCTTAAATTTACCGAGGCTTGATTTGTGACCCAAGATGTGATCTCTCCTGGAGAATATTCCGTGTGCACTTGAGAAGAAAGTGTAATCTGCTGTTTTCAGATGGAATGTTCTATAAATATTAATTAATTCTATCTGGTCTATTGTGTCATTTAAACCTTATTAATGTGTTTCCTTATTAAATTCTTGTCTGGATGAGCTGTCCATTGGTGTAGTGAGGTGTTAAAGTCCCCCACTGTTACTGTGTTACTGTCAATTTCCTCTTTTATAGCTGTTAACATTTGCCTTATGTATTGAGGTACTCCTATGTTGTATGCATATATATTTATAATTGTTATATCTTCTTCTATTGATCTCTTGATCATTATGTAGGGTCCTTCCTTGTCTCTTGTAACATTCTTTATTTTAAAGTCTATTTTATCTGATATGAGTACTGCTACTCCAGCGATTTCCCTTTGCATGGAGTATCTTTTTCCATCCCCTCACTTTCAGTGCGTATGTGTCCCTAGGTCTGAAGTGGGTGTCTTGTATACAGCATATAGATGGGTCTTGTTTTTGTATCCATTCAGCAAGCCTGTGTCTTTTGGTTGGAGCATTTAATCCATTCACATATAAGGTAATTATCGATATGTATGTTCCTATGACCATTTTCTTAATTGTTTTGGGTTTGTTTTTGTAGGTCCTTTTCTTCTCTTGTGTTTCTCACTTAGAGAAGTTCCTTTACCATTTGTTGTAGAGCTGGTTTGGTGGTGCTGAATTCTCTTAGCTTTGGCTTGTCTGTAAAGCTTTTGATTTCTCTTTCATATCTGAATGAGATCGTTGCCGAGTAGAGTAATCTTGGTTGTAGGTTCTTCCCTTTCATCACTTTAAATATATTGTGCCACTCCCTTCTGGCTTGTAGAGTTTCTGCTGAGAAATCAGCTGTTAACCTTATGGGAGTTCCCTTGTATTTATTTGTCATTTTCCCTTGTTGCTTTTAATAATTTTTCTTTGTCTTTAATTTTTGTCAGTTTGGCTACTATGTGTCTCGGAATGTTTCTTCTTGGGTTTATCCTGCCTGAGACTCTCTGTGCTTCCTGGACTTGGGTGGCTATTTTCTTTCCCATGTTAGGGAAGTTTTCGACTATAATCTCTTCAAATATTTTCTCTGGTCCTTTCTCTCTCTCTTCTCTTTCTGGGACCCCTATAATGTGAATGTTGGTGTGTTTAATGTTGTCCCAGTGGTCTCTTAGGCTGTCTTCATTTCTTTTCATTCTTTTTTCTTTATTCTGTTCCGTGGCAGTGAATTCCACCATTCTGTCTTCCAGGTCACTTATCCGTTCTTCTGCCTCAGTAATTCTGCTATTGATTCCTTCTAGTGTATTTTTCATTTTAGTTATTGTATTGTTCATCTCCGTTTGTTTGTTCTTCTTCTAGGGGGTTGTTCTTTAATTCCTCTAGGACTTTGTTAAACATTTCTTTCATCTTCTCAATCTTTGCCTCCACTCTTTTTCTGAGGTCCTGGATCATCTTCACTATCATTATTCTGAATTTGTTTTCTGGAAGATTGCCTATCTCCAATTCATTTCATTGTTTTTCTGGGGTTTCATCTTGTTCCTTCATCTGGTACATAGTCCTCTGCCTTTTCATTTTGTCTATCTTTCTGTGAATGTGGTTTTCATTCCACATGCTGCAGGACTATAGTTCTTCTTGCTTCTGCTGTCTGCCCTCTGGTGGACGGGGCTATCTAAGAGGCTTGTACAAGCTTTCTTTTGGGAGGGACTGCTGGGATAAAACCTTAAAATTCCTCCTCTCCATCGTATTTCCAGATTTTATGTTCAATCATAAACCACTCCACACAGGTGAGACATGTAATATTTTTAAAGACATTGAGAGGGAAAAAAAAATTGTTTATGCCAGAACTTAAGCATCCATGTTCTAAAGATCAGTTTTCTGTTTAAAATTATGTTCTTTGTAATACTATTTTAAGGTCCCCCTATTAGTTCAGTTTATAGGTTAATGATAAATAATTTTAATGAATGTTTCTGAATTATCCAGTATGATTTAATTATCTGTTAATTTTTTTCTAATTTATTGTCCAGATATCTACCCTCTCCCCATTTCAAAGACCTGCCACATTCCAATAAAAGCACTAATGAAATGGTTAACAAAAAAGATTACTCCTCAAGTTCATCAGTTCTTTTCTCCTCATTGTCAGTGGTGACTACTCAGCCACCAAAATAATCACAAATCCTCTAAATGGGGGGATGCGTTTTCTCCAAAGAAGGGGGTAGGATAGAGCAAGATTTCCTTTTGTGTTACCACCTATCTTTTCAGTTTTCCTAAGACAATTAAGTGTGTTGTCACAAGTGCATTTTTGTATTAAATATATAGGATAGCTACTATAAGTAAGTAGAAAGGGAAATGTAAAGTTCTTATTAATTTTGACTCTTTCCAAAGTCCCAAAGTGAAAGGTTTTAAGGAATTAGTTAGAAGTGTCCTTATAGGCATTCCCTGGATCTTAATCTCTCTCCTTTACCCTGAGATCTGAGAATTTTCATCCATGAGTCTTCTGGGAGTTCCTATACTCACATCTCCTTCTTGTGTTAAAAAACTCCATCTCAAACCACATGTAGTATCCTGCTCCCTGTATTCATTCTACCCTTACTCCATATGTAAGCCCAAGTCTATGACATTCTGTCTGAAGAGGCAACCTGGGACTCTGAAGGCCATCCAGTGACAGAAGTCTCTTAGAATAGCAGGTAGGGGGCTCAGGCATTCCAAGTTCTGTGATCCAGTCTGAAATTGGCTCCTCCAGCTTGGATTTTACTTTTGATGTCGCTAATGTGAGATGAAAGCTCATCTAGTTCTGTGGCTATTGAAACTATTAGATTAAACAAAAGATCTTTGCCTAGGGCAGGCACTAATTTGGGGACCAGCACTATTGCTATTAAGGCACATCTCCCTTCCTTTGGCATCAATGAGCCTCTGTTGCTCAGTAGCACATTTGGTTTCTTTTCTAGTCCTCCTTGAGTGCAAGCAACATGAAAAAAGGAAATATATTACTTATAATGGCTTCTTTTCTTGGAAGTGTTCAAGATTGATTAGTCTAGTAAGAATTCAATTAAATGCTTCTATTGTTCTTAATCTTTATCTTGTGGAATTTGGGGATGGGAAAAAGGAGAAAATTATAGCCATTTCTTCTTAATATGTTTATTTGTGCCCCTCTTTATCCATGTCTAGGCTGTTGTGCCTGCCTCATCATTTCTGATTTTCCTTTAATCAGTAAGTCCAATATGTCATTTTCTAACTTTGTGTCTGAAATATAACTCCTTAAACATATGATGAGTATGTGAATAAATTACTGAATAAAGAAATAGAGCTCATGGTGAATGTGTATGGCTGTTGTAGAAAAAGACTTGACTCTTTAATCATGGTACATTTTACCTGCTACACTTTTGTTTTCTGCCGAGAGAAATGGGGTTTTTGCCATTTTGTGAAATACATAATATCAGGAAGTGACATTTTGAATATTACCACAAAACAAAATCTTGCCACTAGTGCCCCAAAACAATACCATAGCTATAGAAACTCAAAAGGACTTGTATTAAAACAATACTTAAAAGACATTTTATGCCAGCGGGTTTATCCAGCGGCTCCACTAGCACTGTATGTAAGGGCCACAGAGTACTGCAGTTGCACCCTGTGGGAGAAGCCAGCCAGCTATTCATCCCTCATCCCTAGCTTTCTTACTGCATTCTCAGCTCCTAAAGCTACAATGACTGAAACCCCCAGAGTTTAGCAATTAAATTTTACATAACAAAAATTCTGATATATCTCTATTTTGCCAAATAAGACTATTTGACTTGCATCAATCTTCACTCCCCCCTAGGGATTTGTAAGCACCTATTGTTTTCTAGCATTGTCCCTGCCATTTTATGGATTCCAAATAGATTATGAGCTAGGCAGCAAGTAGGAGAAATACACAAAAATGATTTGGGGAAACACAGGAAAACATCATTAAGCACTTAAAAAAAATTATATACTCTTTAATTTAAAGAAACAGAGAGAGAACCAGGCAGGGATAGGAGAACTAGCACCTTCAAACATGGGTAGAAAAAAAGCAGAGAAAAGGCAGGGTAGTCGATGGAAATTCAGTCACTGATGTCCTCATTTCCATCTCCTAAACCACATATTGGTACCTTCAATTCTACTCCTGATAATACATATAAAATATATTGACACAGAGAACATGAAAATATCTTTGACTTAATAA
Source organism: Globicephala melas (assembly GCF_963455315.2). Classification (NCBI taxonomy): domain Eukaryota; kingdom Metazoa; phylum Chordata; class Mammalia; order Artiodactyla; family Delphinidae; genus Globicephala; species Globicephala melas. The sequence goes on along the minus strand of NC_083316.1, from coordinate 78,611,886 downwards.
AGAAATATACATAAAAGGATAAATTAAATCATACTGGAATACTGTTTCTTCAAGATTGAGAGTTTTTGTTTTGTTTTGGCACAGTGAAAAGCAGAACAAACTTCGGGTGAACAAAGACATGCACTTTACTATTATACATCCTGATCATGTGCTGGCTTTAGGTTCAATCTAATATTGTTTGTGCATCTGTCATAATGGTATGTGGGATTTGGTACTCATCATCAAATAAACTGACCAAGGAATCCAGGGAGCTCCATGTGTCACCATCTAATATTGCTGAGGTCAGAGGAATGATGAGAACCAGAAAATTTTAAAGTTTATAGAACAAAAGGGAAAACAGCTGTAAAAGATGAGATCCAAATAGACAAATTTGTCTAAGGAGGAAAACAGATGTTGCTTAAATTTATTTCCTGTTTCTTACTGTCATTGATGTAACTTTCTGAACTCAGACATTAAGCCCAGATGGTTCAGGCAAAAGGAGACCTGTGGCCAGAGACCTCATATCAACCAATTTGGGTAAAGATCTATTAATTTTTATGGTTTTATTATAGTCTTTATTTGCATGACTTCAATTCCTGGATTTCAAAAAATATTTTTAAAGTTTTACTAAAAACATTCCTATCTGGCCAGATTCAAGCAAGAAATTATTTTCAAAGATTATCAAAATGAAATCCAAGCAGTGAGAACGGTCTTTGGCAGCATTCACAGGGAAAGAAATTGTATGAATACAAACACATTACATAATCTAATGTTATAGAGGAACAAAATTAAAGTGAAATACACTTAGACAAAAGAAAGTTTGAAACAAAAAATAATGAAAATCATTCAACTTGAAAAATTTGAAATAAAAAGCCAAACAAACAAAATAGGGATACAGATAAATAAAGGTAGACAAAAATTATAGAAAATTAGCAAAACAAAAAGTGAAACCTTTGAATATATCAATAAGTCAGATGTCTGACAAAACCAAACAAGTGAAAAAAAGAAGAATTAAAGAAGATCAGACAGAGGAATGGATAAATAACTATAGATATATCAGAGATGTAAAATGTAAAATAAAATTATGAATAGCTATTTAGTTATAAATTAGAAAATTTGATTTACTGGATTCATTTCAGCAAAATACAACAATGCAAAATTGGCTCAATAAGAAACAGAATTTTAAATATACCAATAATTTTAACCATATTGAAATATTAATCCAAGACTCTCTCATAAAAACCTAGTTCTTGTGCATTTACTAGTGTGTTCTATATCCACATTACTACTGACATATCTAGTAGTTAATTTGATCTAATGCAGATGATTTTAACCTGTTTTTGTGGTGAAGTGGATGAATTCCACCTCAGAATAGTGTTTTTAAATGCATAAAATAAATGCAAGCAGTCCTTGGTTTGCACAGTAAATACTATATGGTAACACAGAGTCTATGTTAGTTGCCACAAAACTATGCAAAGCAAGGACCGTCTGTATACAAAATTGCAAAGAAAACAATTATAAGTTGAAGTACAATTATTAAATATTAAGTACTAAATAAATAAATGCATATCTTGCTTCTTTGTTAATGCAGTAAATCAGTAAATAAGTTCTAAAAGTGATTCTTATATCTACCATGATTTGAAAAAGGTGATGAACATCAATATTATTTTGAGATATCTGCAACAATTGAAAAGTGATATAAAACTGTACCTAAATACTGTCATTGGACAAGTAACATATACTGTTAATATTGCATTATTGTGTTGTTTTGCCTATATTCATAGTTGGAGAAAGTGCTAAAATTCAGTTTCAGGTTAGTGAAAATAAACATGTACATTTTCCCCATCCAAATTTTTGGATGCCCTGAATTCCATCCATGTAACCCTTGGTTCGTAGACCTCAAGTTAGGAACCTTAAAAGGCAAATCACTTAACCTTTTGCACTACCGTTTCCTTATCTATAAAAAGGGAATAATAGTACTATCTATCATGCTATATTGTTGGAAGAATCAAATTACTAAATATAAATATAATATAAATCAATTAGAAGAATAGGTACAAATATATAAATATTTTCTGCTGCTGTTATTGATGTTATGAATGTTTTAATGGACAATTAAGTGCTATCTAATAAAAGCTCTTCCAGAATATAGAAAAAGATAAACAATGCTAATCTGATTTAATGAAGGTAGTGATATAATCCAAAATCAGATAAGGACAAAAGAAATCAGAGGTTCATATCACTAATTAAAATAGAAGGACAACTCTAAAATAAATATATTCATAAATAATAAATAATGCTTAGTTTATCAACATGAGAAAATTTACCAATGATACCCCACTAACAAATTAAAGATAAAAATTATATAATTACTTCACTGGACACACAAAAGAAGCCACTGTCAAAGTTCAGAACTTATTTGGGACAAAAACTCTTATTAAGCTAGGAATGGAAAGGAACTTCCTTAATTTGGAAAAGGCTGTAATTCAGAAAAGTATAGCAAAAATTATATTTAAAAGAAAAAATGTATATAAAAGCCCTTTAAGATCAGGAATTAGAAAGGGTATGTACTATCACCAGTATTGTTTATCAGAGAATGGCCAATATAATAATCATAATAAAGTTAATAAAAGGTATAAGGAGTATTAAGGGAGAGTTCATCTACATAGAAAAGTCAGCAAAATGGATAGAAAGATCATTAATATCAATGAAAAATCTCACCATACTTGCTGAAATCAAGATAAATGTTAGAATGGATTAAATTTCTCTATATAAAATAATCAAATATAAAATATAATAAGAAATACAAAAAGTAGGGTTTATTAGTAGTAACAAAAACTAAGAATTATAATATTAACAAAAGTTAAAAATATCTAGCAATCATCTCATCAAAAATACTAAGACTGTTCAAAAGGATATGAAGGAAGAACAGTGGCGAGATTCTGTGGTGTTGGATTGGAGTACTTAATACTATGAAAATAGAATTCTCTCCTAATGAATAAATTTACTCCAAGCATAATTCTAATTGGCTTTTTAAAGGAATTCAGTAGATGTAATCTAAAATTTATGTGAAAAAATAAAACTCCATGAATATTTAAATATACATTCTATAACAAAAATGCATAGCAAAAATGGAACAGATACTAAATGAAGTTTGAAACAAAAGTATGAAAACAACATGGTACAGGTAAAAGAACAGATCAGAAAATCAGTGGAACCAAATGTAAAGCTTTGAACAAACCTATGTGTGTACAGATACTTAATACTGGATAAAGGTAAGACTTTGGCTACATTTGTAACACTTTATCTTGAGCAGAAAGAAAAAAAAAACGTGGTAAAGATGACAAAATGACAATTTTGTCTGGAAAGATGGTAGCAGCAGTGACAGCAAGTTTTTCAACCTTTCTGAATCCCTACATAAAAACAGACAGAGCAACTAAATAACAAAACCAAAAACCCAATGGAAAACATTTCCAACAAATTAGGTGATAAAATATCTCCACAGCCTCCCTCTCCAAATACAAGAGAGTGTGGATCCATGATATTATAATCATGGGCAAGACCAAGTGACAGTTTCTAGTTGTATATTTGTGTGATAAAACTATAAAAGGAAAATCAAAAAGATGTGATTACTCTCAACGTCAGGACAGTGATTACTAATGGCAGAAGAGAGGGCATCATGACTGGAATAAGGACTCTTAAGGAGTTTCTGAGGTGGCAAGCAAAGTTCTATTTCTTGGCCTGGCTGGTGCTTGACTTACAACTGCAAAAAATAATTGTTGCTGCTGTATATAGACAGTTGGAATATATGTACATGTTATACTACTCTTTGTACTTATTTATTGCATTTTAATTTCTCCAAAAAATACAATAAAATGTGGTAGTAAATCAAGAAGCTGGCATATATGTTTTCTCAAAGCCCAAAACTATAAGCTAGAAAACCCACATGCCACCTATTTCCCTAAGCTTAGCTTCGAGAATAGAGTCTGAGCTCCATTAATAGTTACACATGAGCACAAATAATAAAATAATATATATAGAGAGTAGTATATTTAGAAATACTGCTCATTCAAAATTCTAGAACTTCCCAATAAATTTTAAACTAAAGTATTAGGAATGTGTTATCATTCATAGAAAACTGATACATGATAGGTAGATGATACCATACAGAGATTTTGTGATTAACTGCTTTTACAATAAAAGTGACAGATTTTATGACAATCTATCCAAATCGTTCATCCACCACCCAATAATGATAATAAATGTGTCCATTATGTTTTATAGTTTTAAAATTTATTTCACATATATTATTATATTAGATCTTTCCAACATCTCTAAGAATTAATTCAGGTGCATTTAATACTAGTTTTTTCACTCTTGAACCCAAGAGGGTTAATTAACTTGCCCAAGGTTACAGAGTAAGTTAGTGGAAGAAATAAAATACAAACTTAAGTGTTATTTTTCTCTTCCTAGTGGTTTTGCTACTCATCTTAAGGCATTGATTTTTCTGGATTTGGAGCTTAGCACAGAATATTTGGCAATTAAATCCATGGGCTTAACCTCATTAACTTAATATTCTGTGTTAATTAAACTAAGAGACAAGCATGATCAAAATTGAATTCTATGGCCATCATCAAAAAATCTACAAACAATAAATGCTGGACAGGGTGTGGAGAAAAGGAAACCCTCTTGCACCATTGGTGGGAATGTAAATTGATACAGCCACTATGGAGAACAGTATGGAGGTTCCTTAAAATACTAAAAATAGAACTACCATACTACCCAGCAATCCCACTACTGGGCATATACCCTGAGAAAACTGTAATTCAAAAACAGTCACGTACCACAATGTTCATTATAGCTCTATTGACAATAGTCAGGACATGGAAGCAACCTAAGTGTCTATCGACAGATGAATGAATAAAGAAGATGTGGCACATATATACAATGGAATATTACTCATCCATAAAAAGAAATGAAATTGAGTTATTTGTAGTGAGGTGGATGGACCTAGAGTCTGTCATACAGAGTGAAGTAAGTCAGAAAGAGAAAAACAAATACCGTATTCTAACACATATATATGGAATCTAAAAAAAAAAAAAAAGGTTCTGAAGAACCTAGGGGCAGGACAAGAATAAAGATGCAGACGTAGGGAATGGACTTGAGGACATGGGGAGGGGGAAGGGTAAGCTGGGACAAAGTGAGAGAGTGGCATGGACATATATACACTACCAAATGTAAAATAGATAGCTAGTAGGAAGCAGCCGCATAGCACAGGGAGATCAGCTTGGTGCTTTGCGATCACCTAGAGGGGTGGGATAGGGAGGGTGGGAGGGAGACGCAAGAGGGAGGAGATATGGGGATATATGTATATGTATAGCTGATTCACTTTGTTATACAGCAGAAACTAACACACCATTGTAAAGCAATTATACTCCAATAAAGATGTTAAAAAAAATTGAATACTACCTGCAAAACATAAGGGATCCTCAGAAATCTTTTCTTCTGCTTTCAAACTCATCAAAGATCATTAGGCAACCTAAGTAGATTAAAGTAATAAAAGAAAGAGAAAACTTATTTTGTTTGTCATCTACTAACAACCCTTGCAAAGTCTGAAGTAATTTCAGAGAAGCAGATATCCTTAGAAACCTTAGGGTTGCAGATTAGTTGCTGTTAGGATATTAACAAAAACATTGACATACATAATGAAAATTCTCTTTGTCTAGAAATAGAGTGTTTAAGAGTTTCAGATCCCAGTAATTTGCCATGCAACCTCTGGATGCTTAATATTGACATACTGACTCCTAACGTACATAAGGGAGTTTACTACAACGTTAATTATAGCTATCCATGTTGAGTTTTTATTCCATTTCAGGAATAAAAATTAATGTCACAAATGAGAATATTGGCATGAATTATGACACTTCAGTTATTCAAAGCCTCCTAATTTTAACTGCCCTGTTTTTTTTTTAAAAAAACATATCAATCAGCTATACACTATTTCTTTGGTGGCTATGAAGCCTATTACTGCATTATTTTTACAAGGATTTACAAAGGAAACATCCCTGGATATCTATTGATCCCTTACAAGGAATTCTGGGGCAAAAAATCAATTCAACAAATCAATTCAACAAATATTTATTTATCTGCTAATAGTGCCAGACATTAAAATAGGTATTACAAATACAAAAATAAGTATGAGATGAGGCTGTTTGCCCTCAATTAGCTAACAATCAAGGAAGAAAAAAAACACAGGAAACCAAATAATTATAATGTAAGTCCAATTTTACCTGTGCTGTTTAAAATATAGCCTTTCCTCTACATCTTCATGTGACCCACAGACCTGCAATGACTCAAGCTCTCTGAGAACATAGACGAGGGAGTGATTAATTCTACACTAGAATAGGGAAATCAGAGAAGATTTTTTGGAAATTTAACCTTTCAACTGACTTTTGAATTCCACGTTAGCTCCCACAAATAACTTAAAACCTAAATGGCCTCCTGACAAACTGAAAACATTTGCTATTTTTAAAAACAAAAAATTTTATTTCAGTTATTTTTGTCCATTAAATCACTTAGGGTTCTTATAAGTAACAGAAATAAAGTCAGAGTAAATTAGGCAAAATAAAATTAATTAATTTGAAAAGATGTGATGATATCAAACCTAAGGAAATCATAAGGCCAGATCTTAGAAAACACAGGAACCAAAAAGGATCTGGGGAGCTACATGGCAGAAACTCACGCACAGTCTCCTCAACACGCTATTGTCAAGGAAAAAACTGAATTCCAATCATGTGTTAAAATGCATGCAAAATAGGCAAATCATAAATGTATCACTTAACAAATAATGACAAAGCAAATACTCATGTAGCAGCAACTTTGATGAAGAAATAGAACATTAACAGTACTCTTAGAAGCCTTGAATGTGCCTCTTCTTCATTAGACCCAATCATTTCTCCCTAGAGGTAATCAAAATTCTGATTGCAAAAATGTTTTCTTGCTGCTGATAAACTTATGTAAAGTTCAAAAACAAGAAAAAATCCAACTATTGTCCATTGTCTATTCTTTCTCACTATAATCAAACTCAAATTTAGCAAGTAATAAGTGAGACCAGGGAAGGAGGGGAAGAGAGATAAACAGCAGGAAGGAGAGAGAGAGGAGGAGGAGAGAGAGGGAGAGAAAGAGGGAAGAATGGAGAGAGGAGAGGAAAGATTGACTTATTCAGGTTGACTGAGCTTGGGGAACATCTCCACCCCTGTTTTAAACATTTTTATTGGAGTATAGTTGATTTACAATGTTGTGTTACTTTCAGATGTACAGCAAAGAGATTCAGTTATAGATATACATATATTCATTCTTTTTTAGATTATTTTCTCATATGGGTTATCACAGAATATTGAGTGGAGTTCCCTGTGCTATGCAGTAGGTCCTTGTTGGTTACCTATCTTATATATAGTAGTGTGTGTATGTTCATCCCAAGCTCCTGATTTAACAGTCTCAATAGAGACAGATCAAATCAGAAGAGAAATAATACCTAAAGTGATACAAGGATGCCAATACCAGCAGAAATGTGAATCGATTCTGGTCAGGCAAAACTGACAAATGTCTACAATTATCTATGAATTTTCTATTAGTGCTACTATGGAAGAAATTTCTATATAGTAAAAGATTTCCAAATGTCAGAAAACTGTCCAGTTTGACCATAAATCTTAACTCAGTCAAAAATTGATCTTGTTTCAACATTTTTTCTTAGTGCCATCTGACCTTACCTTCTCTACTTTCTCCATATTGTAAATTTCATTTAAGACCTTGATCAGATTCTACCTCTGCTAAGAAGCCAGCTAAAGCCCTTGTAACTATCTTCCTAGAGACCACGAGTTATCATTATACAAGTCAGTATGATAGTGTCTTTGTGCTAACCCTTAGTATAATTTCCATTTGATGACCTCCTACACTGTGCTAAGTACTCACATGCGTTACTTTTAATTTTTATAATGATCCCATGAGATAGGTACTGTTATCACCCTCTACCAAAGAGAAAAAAATAGATTTAACTATATTAATAAAAGAATCATTATAAGAATGGCCATTCCTCTTACACAATTCAGAGCACAAAATCAAAATGCACTGGTCACTTGAGTGCTGTTAGACATTCTCAGTCCAACAGAGCTTGTAAGTACCAATATTAGAAGAGGAAATTTAGAAACAGAAGAGACAACCAAAAAGTAGATTGAAATTTGTTTTCCATTTTAAGGTACTCTATGGGAAGTAGTCTGTGTTAAACAAGGATTAGTATCATAAACCAGAATTTGCCAAACTTTATGATAGAAAATATGTTGTTTTACAGCAGAAATTATGTCCTTGTAAGAATAAGTAATATCAAAATATAGTACCTGTCTTTTGAGAAAATTTAAATTTAATCTCTTATCACCCATTGTAATATTTACATGTGATTGCATAGCTCAATGTAATTATAAAATTAAAGAAAAAAAAGAAGATGGATCATGTAGCACATTGTTATTCTAATGGAGTTCAATGAATCACATTTCCCAGTATCCACATCCTTGTGTGGTCCCCTCCCACGTGGACTTGATCATGTGACTTTCTTAGGCCAATGGGGAAAGCACGTACAGATTGGGGCTTACCCTCATGATATACTGCTGTCACCAGGTAAGGAAGCCCATTCTTGACTTCTGGAGGATTAAAGACCACATGGAGAGGGAAACAGCCATTACAAATGTCCCAGCCAAGCTGAGCTCCCTATAGACTCTAGCTGAATGAATCTGAATGAGTGAGATTAAGATAAAGCTACAGAGGACCACTGAACAACCCATGAAAATTTAAGAAATAATATTTTCCATTGCTTTAAGTCAGCAATAGACAACGGATTTGAAAATTTGTACCAAAATTGAATGGCTGCTGTAACACAAGCCTAAAAATTGTGGTACTGGCTATGGGAGGGGGTGAGTGCTGAAGGGACTGGGCAGTAGGTGAATGATGAAGCAGTATTGAGGAACCTGCTATTAGAGGCTAGAAAGATGCTTTGTAGCATTGAAGTAATGGCAAAACTGTTTTCTGCAATATTTTGGAAAATGGAGAATATGCATAATTGTTCAATAACAAACTTGTAGATCTGGCTAGGAATTCTAGATAGAATATTTAAGTATCATATGTCCTCTCTTATGTGTGTATCATAGAGTAAGGGAAGAGAAAGAGGAGCTAAAAAAAAATTGACTTTGCATGGTGAATTTAGAGAATATATAAAATAGCCAAAAGTTTCTTGATTGGAAAATAAAATTAGCTCACATATTCAGTCTCTCCAGCCAGCAAAGGATTCTCAGGAAAATATCTGCCTTTAAGGTACTTACCAAATCAGTGATTTGGCTGTAAGACCCTTTGTTAAGATCTGAAAAGAGTTAAGGAAGTACCTAGTAGACCCTCTTATCTAGACAGAAAGGCTTCTAAGAATCTTACAAGCATTGCCTCACAGCAGACACAGATGGAGTCTAAAGCACATAAAGAGGTCTGCCTTCAAAATAATTGTAGATGTGGCTCCAAGGGCATCAAATGAACTCCAGCCTGACTTATAGAAAGGTCACAAAGTTTATAAGGGAATTTATCAGTTTGGACTAAAAGAGATAGAGCCTGTTTAAAAGGAAAATAAGCTTCTGGCTCCCCAACCTACTAAAGGCAAATAGGCTGAGACAGCTACTCAGCAACAAAAGCAGATCATTTCTAATAAAAAGAAAAGAAAAGAAAAGAAAGACGTCTCATAGGACAGAACCAGATTTTCAGAGATGAGAGCCAAGAGCAACAGTGAACAATGTTTTAGAGATTGACTCCCAGGGAGAACTGGCCCTAATCTAGGAATATTCCCCCTCCCCAAGTGTAGAGTCCTGATAACTAAGCGTCTATCTGGCTTCTAGAATTGTTATGGTCCAATGATTGCTATGTTCGATTCTTTTTCTTTCTGAATGGCAGTGTCTATTGCTGTTACCTTTCCTGATTCACTGTTCCATGTTAAGTATGTGAAAGGCAAATACCTCGTTTTTTTAGGTCATGAGTATTTAGTTCAAGAGGAGTTTCACCCAAAATGCTTCATCCATATCCAGACCTGATCCTCTTTATGAGATCATGGGCTTCTTAAGTGATGCTATGTCTGGATGAAGCCATGGGTGCTAGGAGGTGACAAGTGTATTTTGTCTATGGGAAAGATATGAATCATTGAGGCCAGAGGTTGGAATGTGGTAGTTTGTTACCAAAATGGAACCCAATGAATCATACCTTTCTGTAATGATACTCCTGTGAGATCCCCTCCCTCATGGGATCTGCTTTTACCAATGGGACATCAGCAAATGTAACGCAAGCAGAGGCTTGATAAGCATTTGCAATTGGGCCTTGAGCTCTTGAAATATGGCTGCCTTCATGTGAGGAAGCCCAGTCTAGCTTTCTGGAGTGTGAAAGACCACATATAGAGAGACATCAAGCTATTTTAGATGTCTTAGATGAAGCGAGACTCCAGCCAAATTCTAGCTGGGTGCACCTGCATGAATGAGCCCAGGTGAAGGCAGCAAAAGAACTACCCAGCCATAGGTTATAGACCAGTATTAATTTTTCTGCAGCCCTTATCATTCGTAACCAATGCTGAAAAATAATAAACATTTAATTAGTACTGGCTAATGGACTTACCCTTCCATGTCAATTGTTTTTTCTTCCAGGGATACTTAGCTTTTAATAATTTATACATCCATAAATACAGCATATTTAAAGGTCTTTAAAGAATAGGAGTTTTATTAATTATCTGTAACTCTGTTACCACCAAAATAGACATTTACTTTTGACAGTTGATTTCATCTTCCATTTTTAAAAACATGCTGTGATGTAGAAATAAAGGAAATTTGTTAAGAATTTTACCATTTAAATCAAGTCTAACATCACTGAATCACATATGTATATTCATGTTGAGGTTTAGCTTAGAAGTCTGGATTTTTCCTGAATAATGCTTTGCTTGAGCTGGAACAGCAAGAAAAGGATGAAAGAAGCCCAGGTTAAAATGCCACAGAATCTTACTATTATTACCAAGTTTCAGTAGTTTTTCTTGAATAAATGCTTCTAAATTTATTATATTCCTTATTCAATTTCCAGAGTCCTAAAATTCTTTTCGACAATTTTGTCCAATTTTATCATTGATTTTTGTGGAAAGGATTTGCTGAGTTTCTTATTCAGCCATTCTGGAAATCCTTCTTTTCTGTTTCTTCTATTCTGAGTCCTTATTTACTATTTTTTTAATTTTCATTTTTACTAATTTTTAGGTGATCTATCATTACTTTATAAATATCTATTTATATTATAATGTATATTATTTTTCACTACTGCTCCTTTCCTCTTCATCTTCCTTTACCTTTAGTACACTGTTCTAGTTCATTTGCTTTGTTTTGTTTATATAATTCTTTCCCAAATATTTTCCTCAGATAGTATGCATGAATGATATGTTCTATATCCATAGTCTCAGCAACAAGAAGAAGCATGTTACATATGGGTAGATTATTAACCAGGGAACTTTAACTTCTGTAAATGATCTGGAGTAGAGATTGAGTCCCATGCAAGTCAGCAAGTGAGCTCACTTATAGAATCTTGAGCAAGAAAAATGTTATATCAAACCTTAAAAGAGACCAGAAAAATATCTGTTTATGACCCAGAGATATATTAGGAACTCGATTAAATGATGTGTAAAGACAGAATTCCCTTCAATGAATCAAGATCTCAAGTCTACCAGCCTATGGGAGCAAGCCTAAACTCGTGCTACGTGCATTATGAAAAGCCGGGATTAAGAAGTTGACATAAAAATTGGGCTAGAATAGGTAAAAACGCTGAGGCTCAATTAGAATTATATTCAATATTAACTCAAGGGGAAGATGTTATTATCCACAGCACTCAAAGATTCTTAAAGGAAGAAAATATCCAGGAAAGATGAGTTCGTCAATAATTATGAAATATATGAAAAAGCACAATGCCAACAATAAAGCCCTCAGAGTTTATAAAATGAAAAACTTGCATCCAAAGCCCTAGAGCAAATCCAACAATCTAAAAGGATATTGAAAATATGTACATGTAATGTTAAAAAGCTATACAAAGTCATTAAGCCCATAAAACAACAATAGAAAATTATGAAACAAGAAGAGCCAGATTTGAAAAGTATCCCAAAAATCCTTGTTATAAAGTATAGTAATTAAAATTAAAATTGCTACATGGATAAACTACAGGTGGGATACTATGGAAAGGATATTAACTGAAAGAGATTTTAGGAAAATCTCTTTCAGACATAGACAGATAAAATGAAAGAAATGTGGAAAAGCACCACGAAAAATATACACCACCATCCCAGACTTCTCTCTCAGAATCCAAACTTGTAAATTCAACTGCCTATTCAACATTTACACTTGGGTATCTAATGAACATTCTAAACCCCAAAAGTCTAAAGTTGAACTCCTTATTCTTCTACAAAGACTGTTCTATTCACCACCTTTCCCATTTCAGTTGATGCCAATTCTATCCTTCCAGTTACTTGGGCTAATCACCTTGACGTAAGCTTGACTTCTAATTACTTTCACATCTTAAACGTGTCATCCACTTATTGACTCTAGTTTCAAAAAATACCCAATATCTAATCACTTCTCACCTTCTCACCATCTTACTAATATCTTCCTGGTCTGAGCCACCATCATCTCTCACCTAAGATAATGGAGTACTGAAAATGTCTCCTGTCTGGGTCTTCTGGCAGTACCATTGCTTCACTATGATGAAAAGCATGATTAACTTACCCTGCATACAGAAACTTGAACCAAACTAATTTAGGTTTAAAATGCATAAGGGGCAGAGTGGAAAGGGGGTTGTGGAGGACTATGAGCCTGGTTACCTATAGGAGTTACAAACTCAGATGCCAGTAGGAGCCAGACTAGCAAGCTACTGGGCAGGGTTTAACACACAAGAAGTGGTGAGGCCTATGGGAAACAAGAAAGTAAAGAAAATCAAATACATTACCCCTGAGCTATATTTCTTCATGGGATATGATCCTTCACTTAGTTCCATTAAAAAATGGTAAGTCAGCTAACCTACTATTTTTGTGCTTCTGTTGCAGTTTTATTATTGCCTCAGATAATGTGGGTTTTTTTGTGGGGGGAGGCATTTAGACATAATTTAATACATGGTTCCCCAAAGAGTTAACACTCCTGCTTCTGTGCTTGATGTTCTGATTGAAAGAGTCACTTAGGTATTCTTAAAGTCTGCTCCTTTATTCTAAAGTAAAATCCATAATTGGTCTTGATCAGGCATTTGGGAATCCAAGCCCTCATAGGCTTCAACTGCGATTTTGCTTGTTTGCAACCCAGACCCTTGCAGCCAAGAGATTTTTGTAAGTGACACATGGATTTCTTGCCATATGGTGTGCACATGCATTTTCTGCATGCATGGCTAATTCAAGGGCATGAGAAAACATATGCAAACGCTATTGGGCACAGAAATTTAGACATTTCTTTGAAATGTTGACCTTTAAATGTTTAACACCTGTAGTATCCAGGCTATGATAACATCTCACAAAACTACAAATCTTCATTGTAAATATAGATGGAATGGTCATCCTGTGGAAAAAGGGAAGAAATCTCGTTCTTCCTACACAAGAAGTAATCTCAACTAGTTGAATTTGGAATAGAAGTATTTGCCCATTCCAATGTTTTTTTTTCAAAGGAGACAAGATAGTTAACTAAAATCACCATCAGAAATAAAATGTCCATCATCCTAAAACTTTCACAAAATAAACTATAAAAAACAACATATAATATTTCAAGATAGAATCTTGTACAACAAAAAAAAATGAATTCTATCAATTCTCAGTTTTTGGCACTAAGAGTATGATAATCTAAAAGTATACATGAAAGTATACATTATGTGAAGAAAATATTGTATGATATCACTTATATGTAGAATCTAAAAAAATACAACAAACTAGTGAATATAACAAAAAGTAAGCAGATTCACAGATACAGGGAACAAACTAGTGGTTACCAGTGGTGGGGGGAAGGGCAATATAGGCGTCGGGGAGTGGGAGGTATAAACTGTTGGGTGTAACATAGCTTCAAGGATGTACTGTACAACACAGGGAATATAGCCAATACTTTGTAATAACTGTAAATGGAAAGTAACTTTTAAAATTTGTATAAATATTTTTTAAAACGGTTTAATAAAGTAAAATAAAAGTATATGTTATCTGAATACCGCCTAAGGAAAACATTCTGCTGTGGAAATAAAAAAATCTATGACACTACAGCTACAGTTTTAGCAATAAGAATTTTAATTAAAATTAGCTGAGCCACCTGGAACATATCCTTTTAATTTTCTGAGCCTCTGTTTATTCATCTATAAAATCAGCTCCACAAAACCTACCTCACAGGTTGGCATAAGTATCAAATGAGATAATGTAAATCAGTAGGTTTTGTAAATTGTGAAGTGTTGTCTATCAGCTAGCTTAAAGTGTATCTACATCAACCTGGGACTCAATCTTGACTTTGCCACTTGCTGTAAGACCTTGAATAAATTATTCAGTAATTTTAGTTGTGGTGGTGGCTGGGTGTTTCTACAGCATATTGATCTCCCCCGCAATGTTTTATATTCTGTGCATTAGATGATTGCTTAGAGGCAGCTAGGGAGTATGATGGACAATAGCACCTAGTCGAATTGAACTGACACATTGTTATGGATAATCAGCTGATCCATATGACAATAATAATAACTAAAAATGGCTGACGTTTCCTGAGGACTCATTCTGAACAAAGTATTTACAAGTATACATTATAAGTCGTATGATTCTCACAACATTTTCACTATGAAGTACATAATAATGTTAGCTCTATTTAATATATAAATAAAACTGATGCTCAGGCAGTTTAAATAGCAAGCAGAAGTCACAGAGTAAGTTGAATTAATAGAACTAGGAATGTAGAGATCTTTTCCCGTTCACTGTGAGTTCATAATATTTAATTATTAATATATATTGGCAATTGTCATGGCAAAAAATGATCCATTCTATTTTTTACTATGGCCATAAAAAATGCCCACTTTGGCAATGAAGTGTGTGTGTGTATGTTTGTGTGTAGTAATTAATCTTAGAATCCACTCTTTTGTTAGTGAAACTACTAAAAAAAATTATATAAAATAAAATTTCTCAGTATCAATAATATGACATATGTGTAGTGGACTTCATAATATGGATACAGACCAGAGAAATAGGGAATGGACTCAGTACTCATAAGGGAAGAAATATCAATTCAGAAGGCCATAGTGAGGGATGGAAAGAACCTGACATGTGAGCTACTACTCTTCTCTCTAGAGTCCTTGGCAGACATCATGTGTATCATCTTACCTTGAACCTAAATATGACCTTGGAATCATTCTTTACACAGTTCTGTAGACAGCTATTAGCAAATGTTTGGTGAAAGCTTATTTGTCATCCATAACCTAGACCAGTGATTCTCAACTATAGGTGTGCATTAGAGTCACTTGGAGAATTTCTAAAAAAAATACCAATACTCTGGTTCTTCAAGGGATTCTGATTAATTTGGTCTGTACCAATATAATTTGGAATCCAGCATCTATATAATTTTTTTAAGTTTCTAGGTGTTCTAATATGCAATCAAGTTAAGAAATTCTGGCTAAGATTGTGGGTAAATATGGTTATTAGCATGTTAAAAGGACAAAAAGATAGACGAAGAATAAATAGACATGGATCTTTCAGAAAAAAGTACAATTAAAAAAAAATTCACTATGAAATTCAGACTATAAATACCTTAAAATTTGAATATAAAGTTTCTATATTTTTAAAATTACAATAAAAGCGTTGAACTGCGGCTAAAATATTTAATATACTTAACGGAGGATATGAAACGGAAACAAAGACAAGTCTTCCTTTTCACCAAACATTGAGTCATCTTCCTAAAGCACTGACAGAGCATTAAGGAAAGGAGAGAACAAAGGTGGGATGAAGTCTGCACACCAGGGAGACACAGAGAGGCCAACTTCTTTTTCAACACATTTCAGAGTAATCTTTTAACTAGAGACATTCTTTTCATTTCATCTCAGAACCATTTCACATAAGTGGTGATTATTTTTCTAAAAATCCTCTAGCTTTAGGTTCTTTAAAATTCTTTTTTAGTATTCACAGTTATTTTAATAAACGTAAAACACAACAAAATTTTAAACTAACTTCTTAGTTAACATTTTTTCCTGAATTGAAGAATATTAAACGGAACAGACAGGAGGTATAGTATATATTCACCAATTGTGAGACCAGACTAGCAACACTTAACATTCCATTCTTACTCCTAATCTATTGAAAAAAAAAATCACTAGACTTGACATTTGTGCCAGGGAAAAATTATAAGAGTATCTTCAGGACACTCAGTGGTCTTTTGCTGACACTGTAGTCAAGTTGCCAGTTTCCACTGACATTCTCCAGCAATTTGGCAGTTAAAGCCTTTGAGTTACAAATCAGCAGGTTTCATCTCAAACATCTGTGGACATTTAAGTTCACCGGAAAATTGGCAAAATTATCCTAAGGGATAAAAGACATTTGAGAGTGATATCAGTCATCCATCATCTCTCACAATCATTCCAGCAGAGCAACAGATTTAGAAAATTGGCTTTGGGCTCGCTCTCTTGTCTCCTCATTCTTGCCAAACCCTTCTTTCCTCTTTCGCTCTCGAGTCCGCACAAGGTGTTTTCATGGTTGAAATTGCTCACAAAGGCATTTATCATGGCTGATTGATGGTCAACGTAAAGCATAAAAAATGCCTCCCAGTGACCCCTCATCAGACATGTCACACAGCTGCCCTAAACCAAACTGAGTATGTGACAGTAAGACAAGTTATAATGTGTAAATACGAAGAAAGCAAATGGAGAAGGCATAGAGAGCAAATTATACCAAGTGAAGATGAATTGTCCAACCATAAGTTACTTAATTTTACTTGCTTTGCCTACCTTTACATTGACATTTAATCCAACACTAACTGTGCCAATTTGACCACTAACTGTGCAGGGTTTATTTAATCAGTTATGATCACTACTTAAATAAATGGACACTGGATAAGTAATAGTACAAGACTCAGTCTGTAGACTCTTTTATTTTCCCTCTTGAAACAGTATATTAAAGACCAACTGTTCTCAACGTGTAGTCTGGAGACCCTTGTGAGCGCCGGAGACTTTTCAGGGAGTACTCAAGGTCAAAACTATATACATAATGATACTAAGATATTATTTATCTATCTCATTCTTAATAAAGATACAGTAGATTTTTCCAGAGGCTACATGATATATCCAAAATTATCTTAAAAGGCTACTAAAATAGTTCTCCCATTTCCAATTACATATCTGTATGAGGCTGGATTTTCTCCATAGACTTTAACCAAAACAACAAATTGCAACAGATTGAATGAAGAAGCACATCTGAGAATCAACATTTTTCCTATTAAGCTGGACACTACTAAAAAGATATGCAAAATGTAAAGCGACAACACTGTTCTTGACAATATTTTTTTTTGGTTTGAAAACAATTTTCATAAAAGTACTAGTTATATAAACAAATGTTGCATTTATCATTGTTTCATTTAAAAGAACTATTGAAAGAATATTTTTAAATGTCTCCATTTTTCTTTTTAATTCAGTAAATATAAATAGATATAACCTACATAAATAAGAGATTCTTGAGGTCCTAAATAGTTTTTAATGCATCCTAAGAAAAAAGATTTGAGGTTTGCTGTTATAGACTCTTCTTAAATATCATCAATTAATCTTGTTAACATTCTGCATCATTTATTAGTACTCTTTCTTAGAACGATAATTGTGCACCCGGCACCCAGACCTTGGTTTTTAATGCTACCATCCAGTTAAAGGAACCAGGATTTGTTGAAGAAATAGTTACTTCTAGAACTTGAGGAGGAGATAAACAAGATGAGCCAAGACCATCCTGCAATGCTGGAAAGTAAAGAAGTGCTAAATCAAATCAGATAGACAGGAAAACAAACATAGAAATGAAACAGTGGGTGTATATAAAAGGGGTACTGGAACCAACTGAAAGAGTTCCCAGTGGCAAAAGCTGGAAAAATTTAAGCAATAAAATAAATTAAGTAGTACTGGATTATAATCCAAGTGTAAAATAAATACCCTATGAGTCCACACTGATGAATAAATACTTGGCTAAATGAATAAATGAGGGAAAATGGATAAATACTCTGTGCAGAAGAATTCAAATAATTTAGGTAGATACTCCTCTCTTAACTGCCCACACTTTAAGTGTAAACTTCCTTTCAAAGAACATGAAAAGGGAAAAAAAAGAGTAACTTTACAATGAAGAAACCTGACAAAACACTGCATAAGCAAGGAAACTAAGGAAACAGGAAAGTCTTAGAAAACTGTCACAGCTGAGAGGAACCTAGGGAGACACGATGACTAAATACAACGTGGCATCCTGAATAAGATCCTGAAACAGAAAAAGGACCGTAGGAAAAGAATAAAGAAATAGAAAAAAGTATGGCTTTATCTAATAATAATATATCCTTATTGGTTCATTAGTTATGACAAATGTACCACATTAATGTAAAGGTTAATAATAACAGAAACCAGATACAGGGTATATAGGAACTATTTGCTCAATTTTTCTGTAAATCTAAAATTGTTCTAAAATATAAAGCTTTAAAAAATAAGTTAATGGTGAATATATGACATTTTTGGTTGAGCTCCTAGATGACAAACAGAAGTAATAATTATTCTCTACATAAATTAGACTTTACATAAATGTTTCTCAAACCGTTGTCCTAGGTACACCTGCAGAAGAATCTACCCAAAGAGTCCAATAAACCAGGTTCCCAGAACCACGCCTTGCCTGATCCTACTGAAACAGGAAGCAGAGCCCAGGAATCATCATTTGAACAAGTCTGAACTCCATTGGCTAATGAAACATGCTATATTATCCACAAAAATTCCTTTTGCACCTTTTATTTACTTCAATAAAAGTAACAAAAATAATCTGACCAAATAATTAAGAAGCAGCAGGTCAAGCAAAACAAGTCTCCTCAAAGAACTTGAATAAATAACTTAACTTTATATATTTTAATTATTTGTAATCAGATTAATCATGATTATTTTCAATAACATGACTCAGAGGTTGCCAAAATATATTTCTCTCTGTACTAACCTAATAGATAACTAATACATTTTATAATTTAGAGTGGCAGAAAGTTATTCATTACTCATATGTCAAATTAGATTATCACCCTAAAATTAGTCATGCTTCATCTTATTAAGCATAAGAATACCTAGGGAAACAGAATTAATTTCACCTAATTTTGATTCAATTTGAAATTTATAATGTGAGTAAAGAGGAGCTTCATCAAACTTTTAAGAATCAGGTTAATTTGCCTTCAGCACAGTTGTTTCTTTCTGAAAAAAAATTATATTATTAATAAATAGGTAAAGTGTTAAGAGGAAATTAAGTTTCATTATGATGGAATGATCAAGGGAAAGAGGCCATTACTAAAGTGGGTGAGGTAGATAATTATCAGAGAGCAGGCTCTTTCCCTTCTACATCCATCACAGTCATTAGAATTTCTAAGAGCATCAGTCCTTCATAGAGTGTTCCCTAAAGAAAGGTGATGTGTTTTTGCAAGACAGACATTATGAGAGGATACTGAAACTGTTTTTCTGGTGTAATTTAATTCATATAAATGGTACATAATAAATTGTGTTTTGGTTTCCTACACTTCCCTCATTTTTGAGGCTTTTGAAATCGTAACAAGAGAAAAAAATTCGTAAGATATCCATTGTACTTTAATTGCTTTCTGGAAATATTTATTTCTCTCTCTATAGGAATAAAAATAAATTCTTAAATACTTGCCAAACTTTGATAAAAGTGTAAAATAATTGTGAGAATATTAAAGTGGTTGAAAATCTCACTCATTAGAGTTTCAGTTACAATCCTACAACATTTGAAGTTTTGATATCTGCAACTCTGATAGGCATTAAATACAGGAAAATGTTCAAACGACTATGGCTGCCATAAATTGTGGTGAGAAATATTTCACTAAATGACTTTCATCACCACTATTCATAATGAAAAGGGGCAACACAAGTGGTCTGTGTATTTGATAATTAAAGCTTTAGAACTATTTAGATATTTTAAATATTTAGAACTATTTATTATATTACAAGAGCCAAAAACACCAATGATACATTCAAGAGTTATATTAAAAAATACATAGTAAATATCAATCTAATTCTACCAAATAAGATGTTCAAGAAATATAGCTTCTTTTGCTATAATTAAATTTTATTTGTATTCTAAGCATCTAAGTCATTGAGTGGTGCTAACTTAGTCATTTCAGTGTCTCTTCTCATCTTTTGTCTGAATTAGCTGCTGAATTCTTTAGGAATTATATAGTGACAGGTTATGCAGTATGTAGGTAGAAAGCTGTGCATTTTCCGTCATCATCTATGCATGTAATACCTTGCAATCAGCTAGATATTTGTGTTCCAAGCAGTCTTTTGTCTTTAGTTCATGCACATCACTGTCACAGCCTCCTTGTCTTGAAAACAAGGTATTTGCAGTTTCATTGGCTCTCTGTGCCATGGTCTTACTGCTTTCTGCCACTCAGAAAAATATTTCTGCTGCTCCCTGAGCTCTGTAGGGGCACGTGGATATTCCAGTGGGCTGCTTCAAGCCCACTTGCCTAGAAACCCACACAGATGTTTCTGTACCAGGCTGACAGAGAAACTATGGAACCCTTTATTTCTTAGGATCTGCCTGTAAAAAGAGCACAGGATCATTCCACTCTCAAAGTTCACCAGGTCCACTTGGGCATAGGGGATGTTTCCCCTCTCTGGATTTGGCAATTGAGGGTGGAGAATGGAAAAAAGTATATCTGGCTCTTTTTCAGGAATCCACCAGAAACTAAGAGCTCTTTTCAGACTTTTTCTTCTCCCTACCACGCCTCAGTATGGATTTTCCTTATATACCTAGTGGGAAAAGGCAAAACCTGGCTCTTATTTATCTTATATCTTTCTAATTTTTTTTCTATTATACTTGATGCTTTAATTCAAAAATTAAAAACTTGACTCACATTCTCTGCTTTCTGCTGTAATAAGACAGTCTTGACACTTTGGATGCCTCATTGTCTAGCTGCTGGAATGACAGCAGGTCACAGAACAATTTGAAAAACATCAGAGGAAGGAGAGGAATGCATAAGTTAATATTGCAAATATAATTCTATCAAATGCCTGCATGTATATCATAGGAAATAAGTCATCTGTGCTTTTATACTTTTGGATCTTACTAAAAACATAATTGATATTCCTGGAAAGGTTATAAAATTGAGAGGAAATATTATCAGAGTAGAAAATTTTCAAAGATTGCATCTATTTCTGGTACAGAATATTCTTCCATTCTGGTCAGCTTTTCAACACAGATACACTCACTCTGGGTAAAGTTGAACTGACTGCCTTTTCAGCACTAAAAAGATATAAACTGATATTAAGACATTAGCTTATGTGCAGTCTATTTATCGGCCAGTATTATGAGAGAACAATTTGTAGATGTTCTATGTGTAATAAAAAAACTCTTAAACAGGTGAAGAATCAAGTATCAGGAAATATTTATGTGTACATTTCCATTAATAAATACTTTAAACTTAAATATCAGTCTTAGAAAGCAACGTTTCTTTCTTAAAAAAGCCAGAGGAGATTGCTTACCTATCTCCAATTTCATTTCCAGTTCTTGACTGACATACACATTCCTTCCAGGAAGAAACACCTGGAAGTACCTGATACTTACCAGAAATACCTGGTAAGCACCTACCAAAGTAAGTGATTTTAAGTTATTTATGGTCAGGTGCTATAGTTTATATTTTATCCATTGCCACAAAGGGTATCCACTATGAGTGCTCAAGCTATGTATAAAGGGACAATCAAAGAATATAGAGAAATGATAAAGAAAAAGAAGAATGAGGATCAGCATGTTGCTTGAAATTAATTAGCAACTTCTAAAAGAAGTTATTAAGAATACTCTTTAGATGGATATGCTATCCTATACTACTCTAGTCCTAAGATGAGAAGTCTTAAGCTTCATCAAATTTACAAGAATTTTCTAGCTCTAATTCTATTCAGCTTTAAGTTGAGGTCACCTCTCAGTCATATCCGAAAGTGTGAAGATGAGTCAAAATCCTAAAGACAGGTGTGTAGAAATGAAACACTCACAGGAAATATCCAGATAAGTCCCTCTGATGAAAAGGTATCCAGAGAAATGCCAAAACCAACCAACAGATAAAACTTATATTCCAGAAAATTGTCCTCAAACAAAACTGATTTCCTTCTTGTCAAATTAATATTTTTAAAATACAAGGCACATAAACAAGTCAAAAAGACAACCCTCAGAATGGGAGAAAATATTTGCAAATGAAACAACAGACAAAGGATTAATCTCTAAAATATACAAACAGCTCATGGAGCTCAATATCAAAAAAACAAACAACCCAATTAAAAAATGGGCAGAAGACCTAAATAAACATTTCACCAAGGAAGACATACAGATGGCCAAGAGGCACATGAAAAGATGCTCAACATCACTAATTATCAGAGAAATGCAAATCAGAATTACAATGAGGTATCACCTCATGCTGGTCAGAATGGCTATTATCAAAAAATTTAGAAACAATAAATGCTGGAAAGGGTGTAGTGAAAAGGGAACCCTCGTGCACTGTTGGTGGGAATGTAAATTGATACAACCACTATGGAAAACAGTATGGCGTTTCCTTAAAAAACTAAAAATAGAACTACCATGTGACCCAGCAATCCCACTCCTGGGCATACACCCTGAGAAAACCATAATTCAAAAAGAGTCATGTACCAAAATGTTCATTGCAGCACTATTTACAATAGCCAGGACATGGAACCAACCTAAATGTCCATCGACAGATGAATGTATAAAGAAGATGTGGCACATATATACAATGGAATATTACTCAGCCATAAAAAGAAACGAAATTGAGTTATTTGTAGTGAGGTGGATGGACCTAGAGTCTGTCATACAGAGTGAAGTAAGTCAGAAAGAGAAAAACAAATACCGTATTCTAACACATATATATGGAATCTAAAAAAAAGAAAAAATGGTTCTGATGAACCTAATTCCAGGGCAGGAATAAAGATGTAGACATAGAGAAGGGACTTGAGGACACAGGGTGGGAGGGGGAAGCTGGGGCGAAGTGAGAGTAGCATCGACATATATACACTACCAAATGTAAAATAGTTAGTGGGAAGCAGAAACATAGTACAGGGAGATCAGCTCGGTACTTTGAGATGACCTAGAGGGGTGGGATAGGAAGGATGGGAGGGAGGCTCAGGAGGGAGGGGATATGGGGACATACGTATGCATATGGCTGATTCACTTTGGTGTACAACAGAAACTAACACAGTATTGTGAAGCAATTATGCTCCAATAAAGATCTATTTAAAAAATAAAAATAAAAAAATACAAGGCAATGATTTTTCCATCGAAGTGTTTACCTTCTTACACATGAGCTTTGCATGCCAGAAATCTATTGTTTTATAATATCAAAGTGACTCTCACTGGCGTGAGTATGTGCTTCTGTGTGTGTGTTTGTATCAAGTACATATCAAGTCGCTATGGCTCCAGGAGTTCTCCAAACCTCTCTCCTACTCAACTCTGGCCCACCTGGTCATTCAGTGGTTTGTTTATTCGCTTGTTTATTTTTTGCTTTTATTCAGTGCCAAAATGTTAATCAGCTAAGAAAGGGAATATTATGATTCATATAAATCAGTTTAGACACTACAGGGGAAAAAAAAGTTTAAGTATCCTGAGTCTTATTTTTCTTTAGGAAAAATTCAGCCCTCATACATAAAGCAAAAATTAATCACAACCTTTTTTTCTCTCCCCATCAAAGAGGATGACATATTAGGCTAACTGTGCACACTTGAAACATTTTTACTCAAACTCTATAACACTACATTACCCCTTCTAAACATGAAATGAATTTTCCCCTCATCATTACTCATGAATTAATGATAACACTATGTGCTATGGGTGTTAATAGAATGTTAGGTAGTCTGTACCTGAGAGATTCAACTTGTTCACTTTTCACATCCAACCCTCTCATCTAATTGGTCCACTGAGAAAACAGTTCTCTTAACCCTTATCATTTTTCCCACTCCCTGTATAATGCCAAAGGACAAAAATCTACGTGACAGCAGCTCTGTAAAAGTGTATAACTTGGCCCTGAAGAGTATAACCTTTTATTGGTTGTGTCCCTTTGTGCTGGCCTGACACAAATTGCCTTCTGACAAGAGCAGGATCAATTAGGCTGATAAAAGTAAAACTGTGTGAGAACAATGAGACTACCTCAGCCATAATGCCAGAGCTTTCATTATACAGATGGTGTGACTTCACAAATGAACAAAGACACATATCCCCTGTTAAAGTCACTTGACGCTAGTAGTTGGCCATGTTAGGGAAAGGGATTGGGGAATGCACCATATAGTCTCTTTGAAAGTGCAAGTGCTGACCCCACGCTGAGCTGAGGACAATGAAAGCAACAGGAGCAAGGACAGAAGAAAGAATAATAAAGACTCAGAAAGATAGGCAGAACACACTTTCTGCACACAAGCAGCTCTGGAACTTGAATGAAAATACCAATCTCATTTTAATTTCACAAAAAAAGTGTGTAAAGTTTCTAATGGACCTATTTATGAAATACAAAATCTTGAACTTGATCAAAGATCCATTAGCAACCATTGGTGAGAAAACGCGAAAGTAAGATTCTAGCCTTTATCCATAATTAAGCAAAATGAGAAATCAACTTTTATTTGGAAACCTGCAAATGAGATTTGATCTGTCACTATATCTACATCTTGGTTATTGAGAATGTTTTTATTTGATACTGTTTTTTTCATATTATGCAACTTCAGACATGATTGTGTATAGCTCTAAATGACAGGTCTACCTCATAGAGAACTTTACTATATGGAGAAAAAAATGTCCAAAGTATTATACAATTTACCGTTTAGAAAACAGATTTGGCTTTTCCACTTAACTTTCTCGGCAGAGCTTCTCCTACCATAAATGTCCATTCCCTGGAGTCCTCTGTTTATTTATTTACCAAGGCATTCTGAGTTCGCCTTTTTAGTGTAGGCTGTAGGAACTACTCCTCATGTAAATGTGCAGACTTGTAAATTCAGTTGTCATTGTTTTGCCTTCAGGTTATGTGATTAATAAAAAAAATGCTTGCTAATTAGCTTCCATATTTTATTGATTTTATTACTTTGAGAAAACAATTAACATAACTGACTTGAAGTGTTTTCTTAAATTCTAGAACTGAAGGTTTTTCTAAAGAAAATAGATTGCAATTGAACAGCTAGTCAACAGTAAAATCCAGAAAAGATATCCAAACATTCCTCATAAGATTTCATGCATTGAATCATTGCTCATTTTAATAAAAATTACAACTTTATTAACTAATCTTAGTGTTAGATCACTAATTTAAAACAGCTGAATAATATTTTAACACATGATAATTATCTTGGTTAATTCAAGAGGCCTGATCTGGGTGTTAGCCAAGAAAGTCACCTCTAGAAGTGTTTTCAAGCTTTCCGTTTTCTGTCTAGGAAGTTTCTGTTAAAAATGGCAATGCTATAAGGACTAACATCCATTTGAATGACCATGTCCTATACTAGTCCCTGAATTCTTACTTCCCCAAAGATGTATAGCACAATTTCAAGAGAAGGGTACTGTGAACGAAGACTGTCACTTGCCATATCAGTAAACAAAGGATGTTGTGGCCATCATGCCATCAGCCACTACAGCCACCCCAGACTCTATATCCTGAGGGGATTCAGGATGGAGAAAAGCAGGATACTGGTCCTAGACAGTTAAGGTGCCTATCAAAGGAATGAGTTCAATGAGCCCAGACTCTTGCATCTTTCCATATGTAGAAAAGCGCTAAATTCATTAGCTTGAGATCTCTGGTTTTTCTTTAGTCAACAGTAATCTTTCAATGCTCTGACTACCTGTTGTTTTATTGTTATTGTTGTTTTGCAAAAACTCCTATATATCCTGGATCCTCCCTTACCTCTTCAGTAAGTCCCTCAGAGCTATCTGAGAGGTTGCCTCTTGGGCTTAAGTCCTCAGTAAGTTCACCAAATAAAACATAATTCTCAACTTGTAGGTTGTTTTTTTTTTCAGTCAACATTACTTTGGTTTAAACTCACAAAACAGGCACTAAGATAGTGCCTATTTGTATATTTTGCGTGTAGTATATTTGGGGGGTGATCTCAGCAAGCACTATGAGGGAGTGGGAAAGTATACAAGGAAGGAGGAAACAATAAACGTGCCTTAATGGGTTTGATCCTGCTCTAGCTGCATCTCAAGGGTCCTCTGAGAGACTGAGGAAATTGTGCCTTAGAATTCTGCATAAAGAAATATTTCCTGGAGTCTATTAGAGGTTATGATGTTTAAATAGAAACTCAAAGAGTTGCTTGCATTTTCACAGTAGACACTGACTGCTCTCTACTCAAGCCCTACCTTGGTGACTTAGCTAGTCCCCATTTTTCCATCTATTACTCCTGTTCTTCCTGTCTCATTGCCTATTCAAAGTCCCTGAAAGTCCGATTCAACTAGCTGTCATATAGTAAAGGACACTGCTATTCATCCTTAGGTCATTCTGAGCAACAATAGGTCATTAACCAGTCAACAGAAGATTGGATTTAGGTCTGGTCTACCCTGGGTCCAAGGTGGTGGAGATTAGAGATAACAGATTATGTCAACCCTTTCATTAGGAATCACAGAGCACCTAGGTATGAAACAGGCATTTTGAGGCTTCCCAGGAGAGGGCTTTTGAATTGGCAAGCACCTGGCTTGACTATTCTGACCATCGAGGTTGATAACTTTTCTTCCATTTATAATCCATAATACATGATGTATGCACAGTCCCTCATTCTCTGAACATTTTTCATAGCTCCTGCTACAGTGCCTCAAATTCTGTACCCAGAAGCTACTCAATAAATATTGCAGAGTGGACTCATGAACTCTGGAAATTCCTAGAAAAAGACGATAGTGTACACAGTAGGCAAATATTGGCTGTAAGTTCCTATCCAAGTGAATCCAGTGATTCAGCAAGTCTAAACTAGTGCTGCTGGTTTACATAACCATTCCAGTACAGAATATTATCAATCCAAATTGAAAATCCTACACTTGTCAGCAGCAACCAATCTCTTGCCAGACCATGCACATGTATTTATAAAGTACTAAGGGCAAACAACAAAAATCCTTTAGAGAAAAAAAGACCAAAGAAGAATAAATATCCTAAACCCAAATACAGTTGGAGTTCTTCAACTCACTTCAACACATCACTGTACATAGAACAAAATATCTAGGACTGTAGGCAGGAGTGACTTAGAACCCAATCTGGAAAGAAGAAACTGTTACAAGTAAAATCCTCCTGGGCTACCCAGATTCTTAGTGTTTTTCATTGCAAATCTTGTCAGAGAGCTTTGAGAAGAAAATAGAATCTTTAGTAACTCTCACAGGGTTACTTGCACTTTTTTAGTATTCTGTATAGCCAAGGGTGCTCCATTGCACAATGCCTCAAATTATTTTGAAGGTTTTTCTTTCTTTTGTTAAAATTAAATTTTAAAAAATGTTAGTCCTTTTGTAAAACGAACTTGATTAGAGAGAGTATAAGCTCACAGTTGCAGGATGTGCTTCTTTTGATTAGATGTGATAATTTGTGGCCTTTGTGGCATTTGTTTTGACTAATCAAGTGAGCAAATATTCCCTGATGTATCATGTACAGGCTGCCAGGCTAGGAGTTACGGAACAGCTAGAGGATGGAGTCCACACCTTCAAGGAACTCACAAGCTAGCGAGGGAATAAGATAAGTATGCAAATAATATAGAATATAATGTGCCACAGATAGATATGAAATGATACTGATAGGAATAGAGTGGGTGGGTGGATAATTAAAAGATCATGGAAAGATAATATTTAAGACGGTTTCTAAAAACCAGGCAGTATTTTAACAGACAAAGCTGGAGAGAAAGACATTTCAGGGAAAGAGAAAAAGGAGATCAAAAACAAGGCATGATTTCCTAATTGTAATGATTTCTATTTAGTAAAAGTATGGATAGGTATAGGAAAGTAGACCAGAAAGGAGTGATCATCAAGTAACAGTTGGAGAAGCTGTAGTAAGTTGAAAGGAAGACTCTAAAAGTTCACAGGAAGGGAGTTAAATAATTAGTTCTATATTGGCTCAGTATATGGGAGATCTTTAAGAAACTATTAAAGGTCTTCAGCTGTACCCTAAACCTCCAAAACTCATTTTCTGAATGACCCTAAGTTATATGAAAGAGAAAACCCCGGGCTCTCAAGATAAATCTAAGAACCCAGCCCATGGACATTTCCAAAGACATCTTCAGGCAAATCCCATCCCCTACTCTTAGTCTTAAAGATCCCTTTTTCATTGTGAATACTGGGGAGACAGATAAGTGATGGAAGGAAGGAAGGAAGGGAACAAGAGGGAGGGAGGGAGGGAAGAACCTACATTACACATAAGACTTTCAAAGACATTTCACTTATACTGACATTTTAATCTTACAACAACGTTTTAAGGAAAATAAGAGTGTTACACTGAGAGTCATTTAAAAGGAACTGGGCTAGGTGACATGTCTAAATGGCATAATTATCAAATGATGTGATCAAGTCTGCACTATAATTTTTTGCCCATTACACCAAACGGCACCTCTGTCATTCTGTAGTGATACATCTACTTATATGCCAGTGATTTTCACGTCCCTTATTTAAGCCTGGACATTTTCTTCAGTCACCAGGACTATAAATTTAGCTCCCAGCTGAAGGTCTCTCTGTGGATACCCAGTAGACAGCTCAAGCCCACCAAGTTCACCACACAAGTCACTGCCTTCCCAATAAATGTGACCTTCTCTTGCCTGTTTTACAATGAATCATGTAAAACAGAACCATAAATATTATTCTCAATTTTTCCCTCTCCTTAATCTACCATATCTAATCAGTCACTGAGCCCTCCTTCCTTAATATTTTCCTCATTCCTAATGCCAACAAGTTGGTTCTGATCTGCATTATCTCTTACACTTAAAAGGTAACAATCAATTTAGATAACCACATGTGACCCTCAAACCCTTACTACGTCCTTTGACTACCTAAGCCTTTTTTTAACTCCTTCTTTGTTAGAAAACACAAATGTAGCATATAATTGGTATCCAAATATCAAATCTAACTACTTTGCACCATAGCTTTACATCACATTTGCCACATTACAAAATATTTTATTGATATTGTTTTTTAACACTTTCTTAAGAAAGTGAAAAAATGAATAGAAAATTATTTCTTTTCTTAGTAAATTAAATTCAATCTCTAGGAAAGAGTGTAGTGTGAAGTCATTTCCTAAATTATTCTGTTCACAAGACATATTTTAGATAAAATGTCTTCACAGGTTGTGTAAAAGCATTTAACTAAAGTGTTATATCTAGAAAGAATGCATATTTATTTTTGAGGTTGCCTACCGTTTTGTTGCTGGTACCCACAGAGAATTCTGTCATAATCTGACTCATGATATATGATATTCTTATTTCTCAGAACTACTTGATTGTGTTTTGCACTCTATCATTCATCTACAATGAGCCAGTCAAAATGGAACCACTAAAACATAACCCAGTTTCATCTATAAATAAATATATAAACCTATATGTGTGTATATATGTATTATATTTTCTCATAGTTCTTGAAAAGATGAAAACATTTTCAAAGAAAAAGCATGACAAAGGTATTTATTTCACAAAACAACTTAGAGCACTGAAATAAGATTTTTTTAATACATGGGAAAAGATATGATTATGAATTAGGCATAAATACTACCTTGCAGCATAAACGTGCCCTGGTGGGCACATAAGCACACACTACACAAACACGCAAATCCTGTTCAGGCCTTTAACCCTTGTAACTGTGTACCTTATAATCAGGGGCACATTGTGTACCTTAGCTGTGTACCTTAACAACCAGGCTAATTCATGTACCATGGTAGCCACTTTTGGCTGCTCAATGCCCATTTGAACTTAGTTCCTTCATCAAAAGCTTCTTGTTTTACTTTCTAAAATATTTTTCATCATGTTCTGTTTTGTACTCATTTTTCGCAGAGAATAACCCAAAAAATATCAAAGGATATGTTGAGATAAATACCTTATTCATGTCCAACCTAAATGGGTATAAAGAATGAGAAGGAACAAGGAGAAAGGTCTCTGGAATCCCCCATCCCCCAGTCCATGCTCTGCTCCCACACTGTGATCCAGCCACAGTGATCTTTAGACAGTTTCTCATGCACTGAGCTCTGGCCATCCCTGGGGTTTTTCTTCCCACTGTTCTCTGTCTCTGGAGGATTCCTGCCTTCTATGGCCTGGGTAGATCCTTCCCTTCCTTCCAGTCTCAGCGTAACATCTCTGTCAGGAAGGACTTTTCTACCATCTGATGTAAAACAGGCCCCCTGTTATTCTCCTTTATAGAGTCCTGTTTTTTCATTATAAAATTTTCCAGTTATTCAATATAGATTCATTTTTGGGTTTACAAGTATAATGTCATCTTGTGCAATAGACAGCATGGTCTATAAGGGAGGCTCCTCTGTGTTTTTACCACTGTTACACAGCACACAGCACAATGCCTGGCCCAGTACATGGCAGATGCATAATAAATATTTAAGGAAGGAAGAAGGAAGGGAGGAAGAACAGTGATGAAAACTAAAGAAAAGGAAAGCTGGAAAGAAAGCAGATAACTTTTAATGGGAAGGCAAAGATAAGAGAAGAACAAGCAGAAAACAGAAAAGCTAGGGACAAAGAACAAAATATTATAAGCTGTACAGGAAAAAAATAAAAAGAAAGCATAAAATAAAAACAAAATGATCTCTGATGACAGTCCAGCCAATCCAACATTTTTCCATGAATATCAACTAGAAAACCAGACTGAAACAAGATTATGACTGTCACCAATGAAAAATTGTCATACTGATGTCTCCTTGTAATGCATGCATTGGTTTATGGACCCAAACTCCTTGAGTCAGCACCACAAATCTGGCTAATGTTCTTTATAACAGCATTTGCCCTTTAGGGTTCTGATTTAGCTGACGGATGTGTAAAATCCCTTGTAGTCAGTTACCTTACTATTGATTACACATCTGTGAGGCTCTTACATGAATATTTTTTCTAGCTAAGGTCAGCATTACTCTAAGCCCTATGCCCTGATACTGAGCTGTCTGTTTTAAAGGGCATGACATAAATTCAAGCTGTGCCTTGGCCACTTCCACCTTTTACCCCTGGTGGTTCTGTAGGTGAAAATGGAAGATATTGATCTAAAGTTCTCTGCTGGGACATGAATGTGTGTTGGCGAATTTTGGGTTAAGGCCAAAGCCTGGTGCCATCTCTTCCTTATACATAAGTAAAGCCGAGGCTTGAAGCTGTCAGAGGACACTCCTAAGTGAATTCAGGTAACAATTATGCAGCAGTCAATGAAGCCTACCCTAATAGCCTTATCTAAAATTGCAAACTTACCCTTTCTGCCACATTCCCAATCCCCCTTAACATGGTCTACTTTTATTATTGTCCTTATCACCCCCTAACATATTTCATGACTTATGCCATTTATTATTTATTTCCTTCTACTGCCACTAGAACATAAGTGAATGAGGTCAGGGATATCATCTATTTTGTGCACTAATGTATTCTAGGCACCTAGAACAGTGCCTTCCACATAATAGGCACTTGATTATTATTTTGTTAAATGATGAATCGATGAACGAACAAATGAGTGAAGATCAGTATTCTGTTCTGTGGTGAGTGAGGAGGCAGGTAACAAAGATGTAAACATTTGGATTTTTGTCTTCCGTTGGGAAAATAATCATGTACATGAAATTAGACAATAACTCCTATGATATAACAAACATTAATAAATATAATTACCGCATGTTAATAAATGCCACTGAACCATAAGGAGAGCAGTTTCCTGTAGTAGGAATAATGCTGGATTTGGAAGGCTGGGGTTGAATCCTGCCTCAACCACTCACCAACTATAACTTTAACACTTACTAAATATGACTCAGACAAGTTACTTAAACCCTCTGAGCACCAGATTCTTTATTAACATGAATGAATAATATGGCTTCCTCATGGGATTCTTGTGAGTGTGAAGTGAGATTACAACTGTGAAAACAACTGGCTAATAATATTTACTCAATACATGTCTACTGAATAAGTGGACATTCTCATTTACAAATGAGAGAAGCAGAGTGGTTAGTTTGCTTCCCTAAGGTCATCCAGTTTAAATGTCAGATTAGGAATTCCAAGTCTCCTGGTTTCCAGGCCAGTATTATTGAAAATCCCTGTCCTTTGACTTTATTCCTATGAGCAATTCTGTTTCTCACACGTAACAAAAATTTATCATTTGTTCTAGAAAAGGAGCATCATTTCTCTGAAACACCCTCATTAGGCTCCAAGATGTCTAAGCTCTGTCTCCCTTTAATCGGTTTACTTGTGAAGGAGCAATTTGCTTTACAACCTCTTTGCAGAGTCTGAAGGGTTTATGACCATGTGGTGTCAACAAGGAGCTCTAAGATGCTTTCAGTTCCATTTACTAGCTTCAGGGTCTTCAAATTGTAGGAACCTATTTGTTCTGAAAAGACAAGTTGAACATTAAATTTGATCAGCCCTCATGCTTCTTCCTCTTACTGTCGAATGGAACAATCACTTCTCAAGGTCCATTCCACAACCAGAGCAGCATCCCCTAGGAAAATATGATCAGTACCAATATGATGTATTTTGAATAACACATCAACTTAAAACAACACATCCTCTTGTCCTTTCACAAGGCTAATAAAAGGCTGGGTGAACCTGTTTGGGTCAGTCTCATAACCTTTTTTTTTTCTCAGTACTCGGGCCTCTCACTGCTGTGGCCTCTCCCGTTGCGGAGCACAGGCTCTGGACGCGCAGGCTCAGCGGCATGGCTCACGGGCCCAGCCGCTCCGCGGCATATGGGATCTTCCCGGACCGGGACACGAACCCGTGTCCCCTGCATTGGCAGGCGGACTCTCAACCACTGCACCACCAGGGAAGCCCTCATAACCTTTTTGTAAATGGAAATAAAGATTTCCAAGGAGCCAAGAAACTGATTACCTCAAACCTAGGAGCCTGAAGTTTTGAATCTATAATCATGGAAAGGGCATGCTATTTCCTTACTTTTAAATGTATTAGTTGAGACTGATGTAAACAAGTGGATCAAAGAGTTAAAGGCTCAGAGGCCTCAAACCTATTCATCATGTAGCCCTGTTAGCACCACATGAATCTTAAATTATGCAGTTGAAAGGCAGGGGAGGAGATGCACTAAGAAAACTAAGGTAAAATCTCACCCTAACTTGCTCAAGTACAGAAAAGTATGGTTGTTGTGCAGGTATTACTGTGTTTGGTAATTTAAGAGCAGGATATGAAATAGAATCAAGCCACATTAAGTCTCTCAGATGCTACACTGACTCTTATCTCTGCCATAATCTGTAAATCTGTTTCATTTTCCTCCCTCTGATAAACAGGGGGCTTTTTGTTTTGTTTTATTTTGTTCTTTCTTCTTACTTATTGATAGTTATACGATTTTTAAGATCAAATTCCCAATGTTCACTGACCCAATATTTTGGTATCTCAGTTCCCGTAATCCTAAAAAATGAGAGGAGATTCTCACTGACCTTGCCAATCTTTTCCAACTAAGCCACCTAGGAATGGGAACCCTGGGGGAGGTAGAGTCATATGAGCAGCAGAGCCTGTAGTGGAAGCAGGTTCTGCAGAAATCTGGTACTGAAAATGATAGATTCTCCTCACCAATGAGAATAATACTTGCTAATTGCTAATAATACTTGCTAATAATACTTGCTAAATACCTCTCCCCGTCACCACTCCTTATGCATGGTTTCGTTTCCTGCCATTTCAGTTACCTGCAGTCAACTGTGGTCCAAAAATATTAATTTTTATAATGAATTAACAGTTTATTATAAGAAAATTCATAAATTTTAAATTATCTGCAGCTTTGAGTTGGGTGATGAAATCTTGTGCCATCCCACTCTGTCCCCTTCACCCCCACCAGGATCCCCAGCCAGTGACATGGTCAGCTCCTGACATCCAACCATTGACATTGTCATGGCTCAATGATCCAGGGTCACCTAAAGCAGATGATCCTCCTCTGACTATTGTCAGGGGGTCAATAGTAACCTAATGCTTCAGTCACAATGCCTACATCATTCACCTCACTTCATCTTGTCACATAGGCATTTTATCATCTCACATCTTCACAAGAAGAAGGGTCAGTACAGAGCACGAAGATATTTCGAGAGAGAGACCATAGTCACTTAACTTTTATTACAGTATATCATTATAATTTTTCTCTTACTATTAGTTATTGTTTTAATCTTTTATTGTATCTAATTTTTAAATTAAACCTTATCATAAGTATGTATGTATGGGAAAAACATAGTGTATATAAAGGGTTGGGTATTATTCATGGCTTCAGGCATCCACTGGGGGTCTTGGAATATATCTGCCACAGCTAAGGAGGGACAATTGTATCTTAATTCAGCTGGAACTACTGTCATTGCTCACCATTATCACTCACTGAATTGCCTCTGAATTATCACTCACTGAATTAACTGGTCTCCCTATATCCAGATTCTCCTCTTCTGAACACTTTCCAACCAGGTTGATTTTACTATGTCATTCCTTTGCTCAAAACTCTAAAATGGCTCCCTGTTTGTCTTCAGAGGAAGATGAAATCCAAATTCTTTAATGTGTCTATAAATCCTCATCTGACTCACTGTTAAATCCTCATGGCTCTAAATTCTTATGCTCCCTCCAAACACAGCACCATGGCTCGGACAGGTTAACCACTTATAGTTCCACAAGCACACCAGGTTCTCTGTTGCCTCCAAGACCACATATTCTGTTCTACCTGGCATACTCGAGCCCTTGCTTATACCTGCCTAGCTATATTTGTTCCTTAAAATTTAATTTAGATGCAAACTTCTCAAAGATGCCTTCCCTAATCTCCTACACCTAGGATGGGCCCTATTCTGGCCACCTCCACCAGCCTGTCAGAATCCAGAAGACAGACCCCACTTGAAATGCATCATATCCTCATCCCACTGCATAGCCTGACACACAGCTGGTCCTCAGTAAATATTTCTTAACTGAATGAATGAGAAAGTGACCCCCTATCTTCTTTCTGCATCATGATGATAATACAAAGCAATCCAAAGAGGTCACAAAGCACGGTCTCCATAGTTTTAAAATCTAAAATCTTCAGAAAGTACAACAGCATAACCTATAGGTTTTCCCCCCAAAAAATACTTGAAGTTACTGCAAAATATATTACTTCTCTCCTCTGCTGGTGTCAATTCTTAGGCTTGTTCCCTACCACCAGAGTAATTAAAGGGGCTTGGAATTGGCCTGCTGACAGGTATTTATATATACACATTGTCAGAGATACACTTCTGAGTCCTCAAGTCCCCACTATCCTGCTAACAAAAACCAGAAAATTAAAGTTCTCAACTGAAAATGTAACCCTAGCTTTCTAAATAAATGGCCCAGCAATACATGCCCACACAACTCCTTCAAGGTCACTTGCTGAAAAAGCTGACCTTGCTCAAGCTAGAAAAGAAACGTGATACCTCACAGCATTAAAAAAAAATCAGGTTTTCTTCTTTATGTCTGCTAAATGGAGCTGCTAACAGCTTTTTACTATGTTTAGCTTCTACTTATAATTTGGGGACCATCTGGTAGACCCCATGTAGACCTACAGTTAGTGTCCTCTTATCGTCTGCAGGTCCACAAGTTACCCCTCACCCCAAACATGGCTGACACATTGAAACCTATCTGCAGGATTGGTGGGTTTCATTAAAGCTTGGCAAGAAGACAAAAAGCTGTTTAACTTTTTATCTGCTCAGAAACACAACCTGATTAAGGTGAGAGGAGGTTTAGTAGTTTATGAAACAATGTTCTAACCAGCTTTTAAATCTATTAATCTTCTCTCCTGGTTGTGCCCCGGAATCCCAGAAAATAACCATTTAGCTCTTGGCTCACATCACCTCATTGCAATCCCTCAGCTAGTTTTTTATGTGTAGTCACAGAGCCCACCAGCAGAAGCAGCTTGTCTGAGTTAAGTATTTGAATGCTATCCATGCTAAAATCCAATTAAGGATTCTATCTAATTTTTAAACTGAAGCTTCCAACTAGTGGATTTATCTATTTTCTTTTCTGAAAAAGTTTTTTAATTAAATATCTTAAAAATAAACTACACTGTCTTCATCAGGTGACATTTCATTAAATCCTGACAAGAACAATTTTTCCTGAAAGGAGCATCTCTCTGCCTCAGTGTTCCCCTGTTCATTCCAGGATCAGTTTCACTTGTATACAGTATGTTCTGTAAATGATGATGTGGCAACAAACTGGCTTGCTCATGGCACCTAGTGCTCTTAAAAACAGCAAACCCTGGGTTGTTATATTCTCTAAGAAGAGGGCTTTGTCCTGGATGAGTGATCACATTCCAGTCCTGTCTATTTGTTAGCTTCAAGATTCCTAAACTAACACCAGACTTCTGCCATAGTATTGAGCAAAATGTTAACATATATCAAATCTAAGTGGAAAGCTTCATACAAAAAAAGAAAATGTATTCATTTTGTTTCAGTGTGGAAGCATATGTTTTCTCCATAATTCATAAAGAGACATGTACCACAATGTTCACTGCCACACAATTTACAATAGCCAGGACATGGAAGCAACCTAAGTGTCCATCGACAGATGAATGGATAAAGAAGATGTGGCACATATATACAATGGAGTATTACTCAGCCATAAAAAGAAATGAAATTGAGCTATTTGTAGTGAGGTGGATGGACCTTGTGTCTGTCATACAGAGTGAAGTAAGTCAGAAAGAGAAAAACAAGTACCGTACGCTAACACAAATATATGGAATAAAAAAAAAAAAGTGGTTCTGAAGAACCTAGGGTCAGGACAGGAATAAAGACTCAGACGTAGAGAATGGACTTGAGGACACGGGGAGGGGGAAGGGTAAGCTGGGACGAAGTGAGAGAGTGGCATTGACACGTATACACTACCAAATGTAAAATAGATAGCTAGTGGGAAGCAGCCACATAGCACAGGGAGAACAGCTCAGTGCTTTGTGACCACTTAGAGGGGTGGGATAGGGAGGATGGGAGGGAGACGCAAGAGGGAGGAGATATGGGATATATGTATATGTATAGCTGATTCACTTTGTTATACAGCAGAAACTATAATTGTAAAGCAATTATACTCCAATAAAGATGTTTAATTAAAAACAAAAAAAGTATGTTTTCTTTTCTCAGATCTTCCATCCAAGCAGTAGTTTTAGGATTAAATAGTTTTGTAGTTTGTGTTTGGATAACATGACCACATTCTCCAGGCATCTTTGTATTGTTCAGATCCATCATTTACAACGATAGCCCTGTCCATAGAATATCACTTACATTAAATTGATAACAATTTCATGAATTTTGGTCTCAGCAAACATATGCAGCCTCACTACTTACAAGATGCACTCACGTTCCAGTTCCGTCCAAAATCAAGCACTTAGTCAACCAAAGTTTAATTTGCCATTGAACCTTTTGGAAAAACCTTCACATTCCCCACCCTCTACAATCTGTGTTCTACTTTCATCAATCTATAGGATTTATTCTCTCAAAAATATATCACTAATTTCCGAATGACCATTTTCTAGGCCTCTTCATCTAATCTTTGCTGGAAACTCAGTGAATGCAACCATTATTTTATTTTTGAAACGCTCCACCGTCTAAGCTTCTGAACTCTGAAATAACTGTGCTTTGTTTTATCAGACTACTCTTTTATCTTCTCAAACTTCTTCCTCCTCTTGACCTGGATTGGGTATTGTTCAAGGTTCCTTTCTTAACTCTGGCCCTTTTTTCTCTTCTCTTCTCTCCTTTTTTTTTTTTTTTTTTAACTCCACTTTGTCTCTCCTTCAGTGATCACTTTTATGCTGGTGGATATCAGTTTAAGAATTTTCTCAGGGCTTCCCTGGTGGCGCAGTTGTTGAGAGTCCGCCTGCCGATGCAGGGGACACGGGTTCGTGCTCCGGTCCGGGAAGATCCCACATGCCGCGGAGCGGCTGGGCCCGTGAGCCATGGCCCGCTGAGCCTGCGCGTCCAGACCCTGTGCTCCGCAACGGGAGAGGCCACAACAGTGAGAGGCCCGCGTAACCCAAAAAAAAAAAAAAAAAAAAAAAGAATTTTCTCAGATTTGTGACTCCCATTCCTAACTGTCTGCTGTTCAGAACCATCTGAGTTGTTGCACGGAAGCATCATATTCAATGTGTTGAAGAATAAACTCATTATTATGCTCTTTAAGTCTGTTCTCACTCTAGTATTTCCCATATCTCTTTATTATACTATCGTCCTCCCTGTTACTCCAACTTAAAACAAATAGAAGCAATGTTTCTCATTTCTCCCGCTCTGTTAGAATTCTTGCTGATTCTTTCATTCAACTTCTCATTCTATAATATTTGTTGTATACCTATCATGTGCATGTACCATGCTATTCATTACAAATACAGTGGGACCCACAACAGACAGGATCTCTGCTCAACACACAGCATCCGGTTTATTGCTGCTCTCCTTACATAAAGCCTTTCATATTTACCTTATTTTTTCAGTTCCAAATGCCACTAAGCTAACTCTGGGAAATAATTATTTCTTACCTAGTATAAAATATACCTATTCAAAGGCCAATTGCTATTCCTCTTTCCTACAGAATAAGCTTAAATAACGTTAGCATGGCATCAAACTCTACTACCCTGTGTTCCTTTTCCAAGCTTATATTTTCCTGTCCATGAACACCACGGCCCCAGAAAAACATTATGTACAATTCTACCATTTTTCCCATACATGTCTTTGCCAATACTCTTTCTCCAGGTATAACTGCCTTTACCCTACCCATTGAACCTTCCCCCAAGCAAAATTTCCTACAAGCCAACATGAAAAGGGCCCAGTAATACCTACATACACAATAGGTTACACTACAGAAAAGAACCCCGAGTTTAGGAAAATCTTTTATACTGAACAGTATGTTGCCTTTTTGCTTCAGAGAGAGACAGTATTTCTATCTGCCAAAGTTTTTTGCTATACAAATATCCTTGAAAAGATAGTCTTGAAAAATGTAACCAGTGTCTTTGCTGACAATATGTGCAGAAACACAAGAGACATAGAAAATGGTCTCCCAACAGTGCTAGTTCTGAACATCCTTCCAGACCCAGAAAAAAATAACATATTTCACATAGTTTCATATGATCTCACCATCTTCCAAACATAAGCCAGTTACACTTGCAAGTAATATCTTTCTCATCTGAATGTTTATGATATTTTCCATACATTGTTCTTTTTAAGCACAACCGTTTTACTGTACAATAATTACTTGTGTTCATATCTTTCTTCCCTACAAGACTGTAGGTTCTTGAGTTCAGGGTCCTCCAAAATACATAGCAGATATATATCATGCTTTTAAAGAAGGAGCAAATTAGAATACCATGTAAAATGGAAAGATTCCTAGAAAGACAAAAATTATTGAAACTGACTCAAGATGAAATAGAAAAATATGAATAGATCTATAAGTAAAGAGACTGAATTAGTCATTTTAAAACTTCTCACAAAGAAAAGTCCAGGCCAAGATGGCTTCATTGGCGAATTCCACCAAACATTTAAAGGAAAAATTAACATAATTCTTGGCAAACCCTTCCAGAAGATGAAAGAGGAATACTTCTTAACTCAATCTATGAGTCCAATAGTACCCTGATACCAAAAATGAGACAAAAATAACACATGAAAACTAAAGGCCAGTATCCTTTATAAACAAACATAGATGCAAAAATCTTCAATAAAATACTAGCAAAGCAAATCCAACAACATATAAAAAGTATCAAACATTATGACCAAGTGTGATTTATCCAAGAAATGCAAAGTTGTTTTACCATATAAAAATCACACTGTTTAATACATTATATTAATGGGAAAAAGGACACAAATCATATGGTCATTTCAATAGCTGCAGAAAAAGCAGTTCACAAAATCCAGCATTCTTTTATGAAAAAAACACTCAACAAACTAAGACTAGAATGGAACTTCCTCAAGCTGATAAAAGGCATCCACAAAAAAAGTCTACAGCTAACATCATAATCAATGGTGAAACATTACATGCTTTTGGAGGGATGACAAAGACATCTCCTCTTGACACTTCTATTCAACATTGCACTGGAGAACCTATACAGCAAAATTAGGCAATAAAGAAAAATAAAAAGCATCTGGATTAGAAACAAAGAAGTGAAAATATCTCTATTTGAAGATGACATCCTTTGGCATGAAAAAAATTCCAAAGAATGCACCAAAAAAGAAAAACTATTGGAACTCAAAAATGAATTCAAGCAAGGTTTCAGGATACAAGATCAATATGCAGAAAATCAGTTTGTCTGTCTATATACTAGAATAAACAACCAAAACTAAAATGTAATTCCATTTGCAATAGTGCCAAAAAGAATAAAACTTAAGGACAAATTTAACAAAATAAGTATAAGATGTTTACACAGAAAACTACAAACCATTGTTGAGTAAATTAAAGATCTAAATAATTGGAAAGACAGCCCACGTTCATGAGTTGAAAGAACTACTGTTGTTAAAATGGCAATATTCCCCAAATTAATTTACAGATTCAATACAATCTCTATCAAAATCCAAGCTAGCTTTTATGCAGAAATTGACAAGCTGATACTAAAATTCATATAGAAATAGAATAGCCAAATATGATACTATATAGAATAGCCAGAATAGCCAAAATGATACTAAAATGAACAAACCTGGAGCACACATACTTTCTGATATCAAAACTTTCTACAAAGACACAGTAAACAAGACTGTGATACTAGCATAAAGACAGGCATATAGATCAGTGGAATAGAGTTGAGAGTTCCGAATGAAATCCTAACATTTACAGTCAATTGATCTTTGACAAACAGGCCAAGGCAATCCAGTGGGGAAAGAATAGTCTTTTCAATAATTAGTATTGAGATAACTGGATATACACATGTACAACTATGAATTTAGATCACTATTCACCTTATACAAAAAAATTAACTCAAAGTATAACATAGATTTAAATGTAAGAGCTGACACTATAAAACTTTTCAGAGAAAACACAGGAGTAGATCACTGGGTTAGTCAAAGCGTACATGTATATGACATGAAAAGGACATGTGCTACAAGAGAAGGTTGAAAAGTTGTATTTCATTAAAAATTAAAACTTACATGCATCAAAGTTATCGTCAAGAAAGTGAAGAGACAAATGGGTAAAAATATGTTCAAATCATCTATCTGATAGATACTTTTCCAGAATATATGAAACTCTTACAACTTAATAATAAAAGACAACCCAATTTAAAACTGGGCAAAGTATTTGAATAGAGAGTTATCCAAATATATGGCTAATAAGCACAAAGATGCTCAACAACATTAGTTATTAGAGAACTGTCAATCAAAACATATTGCATCAGACTCTGCCTACCGCATCAGTCCAGCTCTCTTGTCCCCTGGTTTCTGCTTGGATTCAGCCAAATGGAGGTATACACAAAAGAATCAAGGAGGGGGGAAAGATAGAAGTTGGAATACTTATTCCCCTATCTACTTTCCTGTGGTGTTTTGTGTTAAGAGAAAATGCATTCCTCTATATGGCACAGCTCTTACTGGGTGACCCTCTCCAAGGGTTACAGCTACAGTGATAGATCCTGGTAACCATTCCCTCAACTTGCAGCTTCAAGTTACCTTACTCAGGAGCACTTCAACAGTCCTTCTCGATTTTTCTTAACCTTGCTCACACCTGTATAAAATGATCCTTCATAAACCTCTCTTAAATTACCCCTGTTGAGTGGGCTTTTTGTTTAGGAGAAGCTGGGACTCATGTAACCATTCCCCATGGAAGTTCCCCATGGAAGTTCTCCACCTCACCAAGTATTTGCTGAGTAACAAGACACAAGTTCTCAATGCTCCATAATCCCATGGACTTCTGTCCTTC
Source organism: Globicephala melas (assembly GCF_963455315.2). Lineage (NCBI taxonomy): Eukaryota > Metazoa > Chordata > Mammalia > Artiodactyla > Delphinidae > Globicephala > Globicephala melas. Next base: position 78,569,649 of record NC_083316.1, on the reverse strand, counting down.
CTGTATTTAGGAAAATTGTCTTAGTTAGGAAAAATCCTTCTCTCTTTGTTAAGGTTTCTCAAAAGCCCTTCTTCCCTTCTCTGTCTCAAGAACACACAACATAATCTCATTGACTTGATTTTGGAAAAACAACTGAGAAAGGAAAATTGTGTAGTTTCCTGCATTATCAAAACCTCCCAGTGAGGTAACAAAGCCCAGAAATTGATCCATGTGTGAAGAGTAGGGAAAAAAAAAAAACTTCGATTATTGCTAAAAATTGGTGCTGCCACACTATCATCTATATCTATGTTTCTCAATCAGGTGCAATTTTGTCTCCTAAGGAACATCTGGCAATGTCTAGAGACATTTTAGTTGTTATACAGGAAAGGTACTACTGTTACCTAGTGGACAAAGGCCCAGGATGCTGCTAGACATCTTCCATTGCACAGGACAGCCCCTTCTCAACAAAGAATTAGACAACTCAAAATGTTAATAAGGCTGAGGTTGAGAACCCTGACCTATGCTGTCCTATGTGGTTCTGTGAGGCTGCAGCTGACTACTATGCATTACCTATTGGTGGAATCAAACCTAAATCCCAGGCTGCCATTAAGAACCCTTTAAAGAATGCTTCTAATTCACCTTGCCAGACAGAATATGTCCGACCTGTGCTGCAGCTGAAAAATTGTCTTTTTGGTTCCTCTACCCATCCTCCCATATAGTTCTATCTATTTCCTAATTCTCCTGCCTTAGACTGTTTTGTTTTTGTTTGGTGGACTAGTACCCTCTTGTCCCCATCATTGGATGTTTAAACCAGGTCAATTCTCTATCTCTCTTTCAAAAACTTCTTCCTACACTAAGCTTCCTATTATTCTGCATTTTCCTATCTCTTTCATAGGAACAAGATCTCCCTCCCCAAGATCTTCCAGAATTTTCTGTGATATTTACCATCTTTTGTTTTATATTATGGCCATTTGGAAAATACCTTTTCTCTAAAACTAAACTGTAAGAGTATAAGTTCCTCTTTATGAACACAATTCATTTTTACATAATAGTGATGATAACAAAAATTAATATTCATTGAACACTAATTCTGGGTCAGTATCATGCTAAGCACTTTTCATGGATTATTATATTAAATATTTTATTTATCTCCAAGATTAACATTCAAATAGTTAACAACTTTTAAAGCATAGCACTGACCAACTAGAACAAATACTAGCCACAAACAATCGGTACCTTGAAACAGAGGTGTCCCAGTGAACATTAGCCCAGCTTATATACCACCTTATTTTTCCTCTATTACCTCACATGCAATTGGAAGTCAAAGAAAATTTGAAGAATAAATTAATAAATTATTGCAGATATCATTTAACCTTAGCAGAAAATCACACCTGTCCTCTTCACCTCTGTTTTCCCTGCAATTAAACTAGTGCCAAATATACAGAAGGTGTTTGAAAACACTTATAGAATAAACTAAAAAATACTTTTAGGCATGGCATTTCCTATATGTCAGACACAATATTAGATATGTTGATTGTATTATTTCAATCCAGCCCAATGCCACCAAGAAGGCATTGTTACCACATTGCAGTTGAGGAAACTGAGGCACACAGAGGTTAAACCATCACAGAGTTAATATATTGTTGGAAAGAGATTCAGACCAGTTATGTGTAACTATTGATATGTAGATGTCTGTTGCTCATAAGAAACTCCACCAGGTGGCCAGTGATAGTAAACATTCATCCACAAGTAAAGCAGAGGAGTGGGTGGGGACAGTTGCATTCACATAAAAAGTTATTCAAAAAAAGTACAAGAAAGTGATCCTAGTTCTTTAACACTGGACTTTTTGTCTTTTTCTTTTCTAAACAGCTTGTGGGTAAAAGGTAATGGTGGTTGTGGTCCCATGCTCTATTTCTAGTGGTAAGAAAAACAGATTCATACATGAACTTAAAGTGGGAGATTTAGTCCACACATAGAACAGAAAACTCACAACTTTCAACCAATGGGTGAAAAAAAATGTGACCATAAAAATGTCCCACCCCAAAATCTTCTAGAACTTTCTGTGGTGTTTTTGTGCTGATTAAAAATCACTGTGGACAAACACTGGTCAGCTTCCAGTGCCAGTGATTCCCTAGCACACCACAAGTACGCACTGAGACCAGGGGCTTGAATGCCTCCACGACATTATTTCCTTTCAATATCTTATTTGAGAATTTAAGAACATAAAACTTGGACTTCCCTGGTGGCGCAGTGGTTAAGAATCTGCCTGCCAATGCCGGGGACATGGGTTCGAGCCCTGGCCCGGGAAGATTCTACAGGCCGCAGAACAACTAAGCCTGTGTGCCACAACTACTGAGCCTGCGCTCTAGAGCCCGCAAGGGGGAGCCCCGTGCCACAACTACTGAAAACCACGTGCCTAGAGCCTGTGCTCCACAACAAGAGAAGCCAACACAATGAGAAGCCCACGCACCGCAACAAAAAGTAGCCCCCTCTCACGCAACTAGAGAAAAGCCCGCACGCAGCAATGAAGACCCAATGCAGCCAAAATTAATAAATAAATTTATTTTTTTAAAAAACAGAAAGAACATAAAACTTTACAAAACAAAGTGAGCCCTCACAAGAGCAGAGCAACTGAGTGCACCTGTCGTTAGTTATTCTCATTGACTATTGTGTTTAAGACCAAAATAACCCTCTGGTGTTTTTTTTTTTTCCACTTGATCTTTTGATGAGTTTTGTATTGTAGAATGGCTGCATATTACATGAAATTTAATCAAGCAGCTACCTTTGTGTCATTAAATGAAAATCCAAGCATCTGCTTTGTCAGTGACCTTTGACCAACCCCGGCTTACTATAGTCAGCTGTACAGAAAGGTTAAAAAATTTATCGCAGAAGCTAAGAGAGGAAGTTATGGGTTTTCCAGTTACATTCTTTGCTGCTTATACATCAAACCCTGGTTCCTTTCCAACTACAAATTGGGCAAATCCCCTACCAAATTATTTTTTTAAATGTCTCTTTCCCATAAATCAAAAATCTAGGACAGGGCTTCCCTGGTGGTGCAGTGGTTGAGAGTTCATCTGCCAATGCAGGGAACACGGGTTCGTGCCCCAGTCCGGGAAGATCCCACATGCCTCAGAGCAGCTGGGCCTGTGAGCCATGGCCGCTGAGCCTGAGCGTCTGGAGCCTGTGCTCCACAACAGGAGAGGCCACAACAGTGAGAGGCCCGCGTACTGCAAAACAAAAAAAAAAATCTAGGACAGCCAGTGGTGCAGCTCCAGTTTGAGTCTGAAAGCCTGAGAACAGGAGAACAATGGTGGAGAACGATGGTGTAAGTTCCAGTCCAAGTGTCGGAGAAAACTATGTCCCAGCTTGAAAACAGTTAAGTAGGGAAAACAAATTCCCCCTTACCCTGGCTTTTGTTCTATTCAGGCCTCCAGTGGATTGGATGAGGCTCACTCACATTGGGGAGGGCAATCTGTTTCACTCAGTCTACTGATTCAAATGTTAATTTCATCCAGAAACACCCTCACAGACACACCCAGAATAATCTTGAACCAAATTTTGGGCAACCCATGTCAGAATCAAATTGACACATAAAAGTAACCATCAATCTCAAACTCCCTAACTATCCCTTCCCCCACCCTTCCCACTGGTAACCATAAGTTTGTTCTCTAAGTCTGTGAGTCTCTGTTTTGTAAATAAGTTCATTTATATCATTTCTTTTTAGATCCACATATAAGTGATATCATACGATATTTCTCTTTCCCTGTCTGACTTACTTAACTCAATATGACAATATCTAGGTCCATCCATGTTGCTGCAAATGGCATTATTTCATTCTTTTTAATGGCTGAGTAATATTCCATTGTATATATGTACCACATCTTCCTTATCCATTCATCTGTCAGTGGATATTTAGGTTGCTGCCACATCTTGGCTATTGTAAACAGTGTTGCAATGAACGTTGTGGTGCATGTATCTTTTCGAATTATGGTTTTCTCCAGATATATGACCAGGAGTTGGTATATATTCTCCAGATATATTGCAGGATCATATGGTAGCTCTATTTTTAGTTTTTTAAGGAACCTCCGTACTGTTCTCCATAGTAGCTCCACCAACTTACATTCCCACCAACAGTGTAGGAGGGCTCCCTTCTCTCCACAGCCTCTCCAGCATTTATTGTTTATGGATATATATATATATATATATATACACATATATATATATTTTTTTTTGGTCTTCATTGGGTCTTTGTCACTCCATGTGGGCTTTCTCTGGCTGCAGTGAGCGGAGTCTACTCTTTGTTGCAGTGCGCAGGCTTCTCATTGCAGTGGCTTCTCTTGTTGCAGAGCATGAGCTCTAGGCGCGCGGGCTTCAGCAGTTGCAGCACGCATGCTCAATAGTTGCAGCACACGGGCCCTAGAACACGCGGGCTTCAGTAGTTGCAGTGCGTGGGCTCTAGGGCACGTGGGCTTCAGTAGCTGTGGCGTGGGCTCAGTAGTTGTGGCTCGCAGGCTCTAGAGAGCAGGCACAGTAGTTGTGGCACACAGGGTCAGTTGCTCCCCAGCATGTGGGATCTTCCCCGACCAGGCATCGAACCCATGTCCCCTGAATTGGCAGGTGGATTCTTAACCACTGAGCCATCAGGGAAGTCTCGTTTATGGATTTTTTGATGACAGCTATTTTGATGGTGTGAGGTGATATCTCATTGTAGGTTTGATTGGCATTTCTCTAATAATTAGTGATGTTGAACTTCTTTTCATGTGCCTCTTGGCCATCTGTATGTCTTCTTTGGAGAAATGTCTATTTAGGTCTTCTGCCCATTTTTTGATTAGGAGTTTGGGATTGACCTATTATGTTTAAAATGGATAAACAAGGACCTACTGTATAGCACAGGGAACTCTGCTCAATATTATGTAACAACCTAAATGGGAAAAGAATTTGAAAAAGAATAGATACATGTATATGTATAACTGAATCATTTTGCTGTACACCTGAAACTATCACAACATTGTTAATCAACTATACTCCAGTATAAAATAAAAAGTTTAAAAAAAGTAACCCTCAAAAATTTATAGTTCCCATCTCTGAAACTCAAGAAAATATAAGCTAAAGATCATTGATCTAGTCATAATTTAGTCTCAGAGCAAAAACAAGAGATTGTGCCTTCCTGAAGAAAGTTGCCCATATCTCACTAATCTTCATATCCCCAGCACAGAGTACAGTTCCTGGCACATGTAGGCACCTAGTAAATATTGAATTAATGTCTCTGTGCTATGTAAAGTTCAAGAGAAGATTTGTTTTTATTATTTTGTGTTAACAAGGTAAGATTATCTGTATTACCTTTTCTTGCCTCTGTAGCTCTCCAAAACCCCGCATCTATAGCAAATGGATGAATTTCTATATGAAATTCTATACAGAAGGAACCCAAGATACCAGGAATCTTTCCAATATTTATTTTCCTTATAGTAGCACCTATAGATATGTTCAGGGCAAAATAAGTTTCACATTGAGCGTGCAACAGATGTCTCCCTAAGCTACACAGGACCTCCTGCATTTCCTGCTTGCCAATTTGTTTGTTAGTTAAATAGAAAGTCAATATTATAGAATCATGTGATTCTGTTTCCTTACTCTTCTCCCTTGGCAGGAAAACTGCTCTCTCATTAAAGGTAAATTCAGAGATGCAAAAAGACAACATTTCTACCCAGTTGTTTTCTGAGTTCTTACAGAAAAATTAAAGAAAATACAAATGTATGCAGAATTGCATCAGGGTACAAGTCCACATCTATTATCTGAAACTGTTTTCCGATCATCTTTAAAGAATAATCATATTCACTGAGTTAAAAAATGAATGCAAAATTGAGCCCTGGGTTTATCTTGGCTCCAGACAACTGAATTTCTTGGCCTGTCAGAGCCAAGTGAGTTATCTGCTCAAAGCCTTCCACCAAAGCTTTCTCAAGCACCAAGGCTAAGGAAGAGACCCCAAGGAATTGAAAAAGATAGAAGCAATGTAAGTAGCCCAAACTGGAAAACTTAAATCTTCCAAATGCAGCCCCCAGGAACTCTAAACCAGCTGTTGATTCTTTTACAGCCCAGCTGGGAAGCCATGTGGTTAGTGTAGCCCATAAAGGGTTATACTATCAAATGTAGGGATCATATTAGCAAAATATATTTACTTGATATAAAAACCATAAAACTTATTGGCAGAAAATAATGCACCCCCTACATGTTTACATATGTACAGGTAACATGCATACTCACAAACATTCAACTCATAATTCTAAAAATTATCATCATTTGGGGGGTAAGATTTCTTTTAACCACAAAATGGAAGTGATCCTATACCAATGCATGTTAATTCTTCATCTCCAGTTTTCAAAAATAGTCTATTAAAAAATGTGATTATTTTCCCAGTTTAGTTCTTCTGGTTGAACTCACACGGCTGTCAGTCTTAAAATATCTGACAATTAAACAAAAGGCAGTCCAGGGCTTCGCTGGTGGTGCAGTGGTTGAGAGTCTGCCTGCCGATGCAGGGTACGCGGGTTCGTGCCCCGGTCCGGGAAGATCCCACATGCCGCGGAGCGGCTGGGCCCGTGAGCCATGGCCGCTGAGCCTGCGCGTCTGGAACCTGTGCTCCGCAATGGGAGAGGCCACAACAGTGAGAGGCCCGCGTACCACACGCACACACAAAAAAAGGCAGTCCAAAACAAAGAAAATAATAGGGAATCTTAAAGACTTTAAAAAAAAAAAAAAGAAAGCAACTATTCTGGCTCAACATTACTAAACTGCCCCAAACACTTTTTCGTAGAGTCAGTAAAGTGTTGATCACCAGCCTCTGTCAGTCCCAATGGGAAACTGTAATACTAAAATAGTAATGGAGAAGCTATTATCAGTGGGCTAGAGTGTTGTGTCATTTAATAGTTCAGTTAAAAATTATGAAGAAGAAAACAAAAGTCTTGTATATGACCGTCATGAAGAGTAAAATGAACCTAAAGAAAAAATGGAATTCAACTTGATAAAAAAAAACATAGACTACTGAGCCTAAAGGAATACCAAGTTGAGAAACCTCAGACTACAGGTGTTTCTTTTTCTTTTGTCTTTTCTCCTGTCTTCTAATTTAGGTGATTTTTAAAAATCCATTCCCAAGATTTTATGCATCTATATGCAGATGATCCCCAAATTTAAATCTCAAGACTAATCCCCTTCCCCGAGCTCTAGACTTATCATTCTGCTTTCCCAGCATCTCCACTTTTATAGGTAAGAGGAATCTTAGAGCTAATATGGTCAAAATAGCAGCTTGATTCCTCGACCTTTCCAATACTGCTTCTCCCTAGATTTTCCCATTTCAGTGGTCACATCCACCAGGATGATTAGACAAAAACCCAAGAGTCATCTTTGATTCCCCTATTTTACATGAAATACAACAGGAAACCCCCTAAGAACTCTACCTTCAAACTAGACCTCAAAGCTAGCTAGCATGGCACCATATCTACAACTACCATCCTAGGCTGCTGCAACAGCATTTTTCTCCTAGACTCCTTCAATATCCTTTTAATTAGAAGCCACTTTTCCAGCCTACCTCTCTATGATTCAGTATTCACATAAAAATCATAGCACTATTTTCCACTAGAAAATAAGTTCTAGTGGAACGCGAACTTGTTCACTAGGAGATAATTATACAACTAGCAGGGAACACTTGCTTAGGAACCTGCCTCCATTACTGACCTATAAAAAATAGTCAAGATTCTGAGCTTAATGATGTAGAACACAAGAGTTTAGTCCATTGAAAATTAATGTAATATGGAAAACCACAAAGCACCCTTGTTTCCCTTCTTCACCAGTCATCAGTGGCTCCGTCTAGTATCATATTTTCCTTTTCAGCATGTGGCCTAGTCTTCTGCATGGCTCTCGTATGTCATTTTTCCCTGGCCCACTAGCTGCAAATTTTACCTGTGGAAGTCACACTAAGCTCTTTGTGGGGATCTGAATGTGCCCACAGTGCAGCCAATAGGTCTGGAAGAGTATCTGTGCTCACTAACTTGGACCAGATCTAGGACTGGTGCCCTCTGCTTTCCCCCGAACCCTCCTCTTCCTCTGTGACTGCTCTACTGCGGATTAAACTGTGTAAATAAGGCATAGTTCAATAATAACTATCTCTGATAAAATGGAATCCTAAGTGAAAGTTTTCAAAAGATTCAATAAAAGCGCTTATCAGTTATCTAAGTCTTCTGAAGCATGGGTCTGTCAGAGTCAGTTTGAAGAACACTGAGTGAATACGGAGAGTGTTTCTAATCCATGGTTCTCAAATTTTATTATACTTCAGAATCACCTGGAAGCCTCATTAAGACAAAAATTACTGGACCCCACCCCCAGAGTTTTTAATTCAATAGGTATGGGGTTATCCAAAGTCTTGCATTTCTAAGTTCCCAGGTGATGCTACTGCTGCTGTGATTGTCAGAAATCTCACTTTAAGAATTCCTGATCTAGTCTAAATGCCAGAAAGTGGCTGCAAGTGAAATGAATTATTTTGACTTCACCTGAACTTATTCTTGCCCATCAGAGACTTCCTACAGAGAGTTTAATCTTTGTCATACTTGTAGCCCCTTTGCACCAGAGGAAACTCATAGCTAATATAAGCAACGCTGAACTATGAAAAGAGAGAAATTAAAAGAGGAATAACCCTATAAAAAGGGCACCGTATATCTTTGTCCCCAGAGGCAACATGTCAAATTTACAGGGCAACCTACTTTGTCAGTCTTAGCAGTGGCTCACCCATGGATCTTTATTCAACTGATCTGGGGTGGGCCTGGGTTATCAGTAGTTAGTAAATATCCCCGATGTGTTGAATGCATACTCATGGTTGAGAACCACTATAGTCTGGTATGATCTGATTTCCTGTCTCTTCTAGGTTTCTTCCTTTTTGGTTATTAGTGTATCAAATTAGTTCTATTCATATCACCTAAACTGCACAGTAAATCTCAATCTAAGGCAGTGGTTCTCAAACAGGGGTGATTTTTTCCCTGCCAACCCTCCCCTCCAAGGACACTTGGCAATAATGTCTTGAGATATTTTTGATAATCACTACTTGCAAGTGCTACTGGCATCTAGCAGTTGCAGGCCAAGGGTGCTTCTAAACACTCTACAGTGCATAAGAGAGTTCGCCACAACAAAGTATTACCCAGTCCAAAATCTCACATGTGCCAAAGTTGAGGAACCATGGTCGAAGCATGGGCTGCGAGGTCACCACGTTTCACCTGGAAGGTTCTGTTTTTAACAATATGTTAAACATTATCAAACTTTTGATTTATGGTGGTGAAAGAGGGAAGAGAACTCGGATTAAGCGAAGTGAAAGTTTGATAACTTAAAGCAAACAAATAAACAATGAAAATACATCACCTTTGTCATGATTCTCCCTAAAGCCAAGACCTGAGCATGAAATATGCATATAATTTTTTAATATTTCACTTGTTTCCAGGTTTGCTGCAATTTTTAGACTTCACTTTGAATTCTATTTGTTGAAACAACTATAGTATTTAATGGGAAGGCATTATTGGTAATAAAACTTTCTCTAGGGAAACTGGAAAAGCTTGACATAGTTGTAAAAGGTCAAAATAGTTTACAATCTATTTGTGGCACATTTTTTGGGATTAAGAATATCATTTAATCATTTGGTTAAGTTGATGTGTAAAGACCTAATATAAAAAAACAGAAGCCTCATCTGGGCTTTACTTTATTGATACTTTATTGATTCTTCCATCACTGTTTCTCATCGAGCTGTTCCTGCTAATTACTGCTGGCACAAAATCACATGGTTCGTTTTCTCTGAAGATTGGATTTTTTTCCCCAGGTGAATGAAGAGGGAAGGGTATATCCAATCTAATAATACATTTTATTACTTTTCTGCTTGTTTTTTAATTACCATTGACACTGGAAGTATTTTGTTATTCCTATTGTTTTTACATCAATAAAATTAAATTAAATGTGGAAATAAAGTCAAGATATATAATTTATTTAATCTAAGGGCTGATTTCAGACAGCGGGCAAACAATTCACATCATTTTCAATAAATTATGCTATAAAGAAAATGCTTTCTGTGCAAACAAAACAGAATGCAACAAATATGAGAATGCCAATCAGCACATATCCTGAATACACGTGCCCTCTGCTGCTTACTTGGAAAGAAAGAGCCCTGATGTATTGCATAAACAGATATTTCCAAATAGTACACATTTGGGGAACTGAGAGGAGAGATGAAAACAAGAACGGGTACTTGCTTAGTAGCTATTATGCACCCAGAAAAATGAAATATTTTGACATATGAAATCTCATTTGAGAAAAAAATAATATGAACACTGTCAACAAGTCACAAATAGGTAAAGGGAGATCAGTTAGAAACTTCCAACTCTTCCTCAGTGCTGACAGGTGATTGACAAGGCAATATATCTGATCTTTCTAAGATCATTACAGTTTACAAATTCCAAATTCCATCCCATCTTATCTCATAATTACCACATGAGCTAAGCAAGACAGACATTGTTATTACAATTATAGGGATGAGAAGGCTGAAACCCACTGGTATTAAGCAACAGTCTCAGGATCAACCAGCTAATAAGTGGCAGAACCTGGAGACAGAAAATATCTTTCTTCTACCACTTGGCAAACACTGCTCTGGCCTGAATTAAGATTGCTATATTATGCTATGTGGAAAGAGTTCTAAAGTGATTATAAACATCTAGCTCGCAATAAGCCTTTGGGGGCTGGAATCAGAGAGGAAATAGTGATCAAACATATTGCTCATTTAAAGAAATAGGCAGGAAAGAATTATATTTATTTATGCTGGAGCTTGGCTCGACATGGATTTACCTGACTTATAGGAGCTTCTACCCCACCTCCTATCAAACCTCGTCTATTCCCATTTCCTTATATCATTCCTCTCTTCTTAGGTCTCTGCTGTTTTCCTTTACCCATTCTTCCCATTTGCCCCACTTTTCTTTTCTTGATATTAAGTGGTGAGGATGAGAATATGAATTGATATTATATTTCTATCTGGGGAGGTGGAAATTTACTAGCATATGTCTAGAGTCTTAAAATGATCGTGTTCTTAAATGCAGAAATCCAATTCATATAATGTACCCTGAGGGAGTGTTTGTAACTGGATATAAAAACTGGACTCCTGTGTCCATTTTCAAAGAAGCCCAAAAGCCGCAGGTGTCAACTACCTAACAAAGGAGGGGTCTGGGCCACTCGAGCAGGGCTGGCAAAAGGGGTGTGAGAGAATTGATTCTGTAACGCTTATGTACAAAATAGGTTAGAAAGGCTGAGAGCAGAAAGGGATACTAGCAAAAGAATTTATCTGAAGCAAGTTGTCAGTGGGTTGTGGCCTTTTTCCTCCATGCTGCCAGGGAGGGGTGGGACACTTTCCTTCACCACCTGTCACCTGGAGGAGCCTCAAAGCAACCATATAGAGAGCTTGGGTAGGGGGCAAGGGCAGGGCAGAATGTTACCCAACTTATGACTGAAATCCTATTCTAAGGGTAGGGGGTGGGGATGAAGAGGGCAGATGGAGTGTGTGTTGGGACACCGTAGAAACCAACCAGCCCCTTTCTCTTGCTCTTAGCGTAGAGCAAACTGCAAGCAAATGTATAATTTCTGATTATTACCCTATACTGGACACGTTTATTAATAAGGGGAGTCTCTTATTTGTAATTTTAAATGACTGGGGGGCTTTTTGTTATCTGAGAGTAAGAGAATTATTTATCTATATGGATTGCCCTAGATTTCAACAGATAGTAACTTAAATTTTCTTCACTATCCTCTCCTGCGTTTTCTACGTTTTCCACTTAAATGTTTGTTTTATAAATAGAAGAGAGAAAAAAATTTAAGAAAATTATCTGTGTGTCAATATCAAACTGGAGAAAAGACTTTAGTTGTGTGTTCCACATACTTTTTTTCTAGATTAATTTTAATAGTTGGATTGCTTACATACATAGAAAATACCCTCATCAAATTTGCTAATTATATAATAATGTATAATTCACTACAATCACCATGCTGTATATTAGATTCTCAGAACTTATTCTTATAACTGAAAGCTTGTACCTTTTTCTTTAACTTTTTACTTTAAAAGAGGATTCTGTTTTTGTTTTTAATTTACTTATTTTTTGGGCCACCACACAGCTTGCGGGATCTCAGTTCCCCAACAAAGGATTGAACCCAGGCCACGGTGGTAAAAGCTTGGAACCCTAACCACTAGGCCGCCAGGGAACTCCCAGAAAGTTTGTATCTTTTGACCTACGTCTCCACTTCTCTTCCTCCCCAAGCCCAGTTGCTAAGAGTAGATCTTAAGCATTTTAACCACACACACACACACAAAAATGTTAACCATGTAAGGTGATGGATGTGTTATCTTATCTTGTATCTTGGTGGTCATTCCACAAAGCACATATATATATATAATCATCAGATTGTGCACCTTAAATACATACAATTATATTTGACAATTATTCCTCAGTAAAGCTGGGGGAAATTATCTTTATAAATAAATGAATACATAGAGGAATAAATACATACATACATAGAATTTCCAAGCATTAACCCCTCCAAAATATTGCTAATTATACATAAACAGAAGGGACTGCAAAGTAATTACCTCAATCACATCAACTATATGAGGTTATTGTTACTACCCATATTTCACAGGTGAAAAAGCCACATTTCCATAAGCCACATGTGCCGAGTACTATGGCCACTAAATAGTAGGGTCAAAATTCCAAATCCTTTCCACTGGCCTGAAGATTGATTTAAGGAGGATTCACATATGAGGTGAATAGAACCAGGTGACTTTGAAGATTCTTTCTAAATCTGACATGTTACCAATCTTTTATTATGCTAAATTAAAAAAGAAAAAAAACAAGCAAACTAATTTCTGTAAAGGAAAGAAAGAATATCTGAAAAGGAAATGTTTACCTTACTGTATTTACATAGTTTGCCTAATGCTTGCAAACAGCACTTTAAGTATATTATGCCACTCCTTCTGTCCCCAAAGTATCTACTGAAATATAAGCTGATAGTCTTATGAGAGTTTTCTTGTATGCTACTAGCTGTTCTTCTCTTGCTGCCCTTAAAGTTCTCTTTTTACCTTTAACTTTTGCCATTTTAATTATGATGTCTCAATGTGGATCTCTTTGGGTTCATCTTGTTTGGGATTCTGTACTTCTGGACCTGGATGTCTGTTTCCTTCCCCATGTTAGGGAAGTTTTCAACTATTATTTCTTCAAATAAGATTTCTGCCCATTTTTCTCTTACTTCCCTTTCTGGGACCCATATAATGTAACTATTAGTACACTTGATGTTGTCCCAGAAGCCCCTTAAACTATCTTCATTTTTCTAGGTTTCAGGTTGCTGAGTTAAAGTGAGAACTTAGGGTCAAGAGTGTTGAGGAAGTACAAAACATAGGGAGAGATAGAAGATCAAATTCGAAAGCATGGAAATGAAAATTCAAAGAGGGGGTTGGGTGTAGAATGAGGAGCTGGAAAGAAAAAAGGGGAAAGGACAGAATTCTGGTGACAAAAATTCTAGCATTTATACTGTTAAAGTGGAAAATTGTAAATCTAAAGAAATAGACCTTACTGATGCCTCTGCCATTTTCAGTGGCAGTTTCTCCTGTAATTATAGAATAATTTAGAAAAATTTTAAGTATCTGACTGCACCTGGTCAATTATCTGATCTATTGGACCTTGACTCTAACGTAAGCTCACCCTGACTCTTCATTACCACACACACAGTTCTGTCACAGTTCCGTATGACTAAAAAATAAATGTCATAAAATAATCATTCCTATAAGTTGCCTTTTTTTTCTTTTCATTTTTTGTGATAAGTACTTTATATGAGCTTATAGTTAATTTATAATAATCCCATTAGGTAGTAGTATCATTAGCTCACTGTAACTTGCATTAGATTATATTGTTCTTTCTTTAAAAATGTTGTTTATTTATATATTTATTTGTGAAGTATAGTTGATTTGCAATGCTGTGTTAGTTTCAGGTGTACAGCTCTTTTTCTTTTCCTTCTTATGTTCCCACTGAGTGTTTTACTTTTAACTTGAGACTCCATCACCTCACATTAAAGTGCTTGGCTTATTATATCCATGTTTGGGTTCTCCGTTGTATTAAAAAGGAAGAATCTCCCAGAAATGCAAATGAATCCATTAGATTCACATTTAGTTGTTATTCCATTTCATAAATCCAAAGGGCAGAAGTATACATCTTACATTAGAAATCACTGAGCCCTCTGAATGAAGGCACTGGCAGAAAATCATTTGAAGCTTTATGGATAGAATGAGCTTTCCATAAGAGAAAAAAGACCCCAAATTCTACCCCACTCAGTGATATTCTGTATCATTGGGATTTGTACTAGTATCCTATTTTCTTAAGCCTAAACACTGACTCTCTGCAACCCCCTCAAAAAATCTTCAAACCTGACTTTGAAAATGTTTTATACATTCTATCATGTAAAGTGTTTAAGATGGTCTTTTCCCCAACTATATCGTTTGTCCCTTAATAAAAAATTATCCACTGTTAAACAAGCTTCACTCCTGGTGCCCGTCTCCTGGGAAGGTCTCAGTCCAAAGTGGGCAGGGCAGATTTTAATAGCATGGAGGTATCTCTGTATCATCTTTCCTCATTTCAATATGAAGCACTGACCTGACCTTAACCGACATAGCCAAGTGCTAAAATCAGAGCTATGTTCCACATACGGGAAAAACACATTTATGGAACATGAGAAATATATTTTGAAGGTGGTATCTTCTACTCACAGTTACACAAGTGATATAAATGAGACAGAAAAATCAACATAAAACAATCATTTATAATAGAAATCCTTTGACGTTTCTTCAGCCAAACAAAACAAAGCAAAAACGTTAATATTCTTTGTATCTCTAAGTCTGCAAAGTTTTATTTCGAGACTGATCATTTTTAATTAATTTTCTCCCTTTCTATTTAAAATATTTAAAGAAAAAATTCCACTGGAAATGGCTAGAAAATTAGATCTTGATAGAAACAGATAATTATGTTACTTCACAGAAACAATTTTTTCTATTAAAGCATAAAATGAATTATTTAGGAGCATTAAAGTACTGGAAGATGTACACACATTGTTTCTAAGATCACTAAGGATTACGCGGGAATATCAGGAAGAAAGGAAAAGACTAGAAGAATTTAGGAGAGTAATTCTGCTGCTGCTTTCTTCATAGCATTCTTCTATTTAAAAACACACATGACTAAAATCACTCTTTTGGGTCCTGTACAATCTGTTCCCAACTGCACACTCAACATTTTGGTGATAAATGAGGAGCATAGCCTGGCTGCTCTCCTCACTGACTCTAAAATATATCATGCATGAAGTACCCTCCACCTTTTGTGCATGTTTTATTATGACCTAGGATGTTCTCTCTTTGTCTTCAAGCACAGTCTACCAAGCTTACAGGATGCAGCTTCAGCCTTTTCTCCTCCACAAGGACTTTCCTGAATCTCTTAGCCCATAGTGATTGCTCCTTCCTCTGGATATGCTTACTGTTTAAAACTGAGAAATGTAGAAGTTATAAAAATTTTACATCACCCATAATCCCACGACTTAGACGAAGTACGATATATAGTAGATGGTAAGAGTGCTAAGGAGGAAAATAATGCAGGCAAGGAGGAGAGGGAATATGAGGGTATGGACGTGGCTGTAGGTTGCATTTTCAGGTGGGAAAGTTCTCACTAGGGAGGGGCTTGGGAATGACTCAAACTCCTCTTCTTCCCAAAGAAGAGTATCAGATAGAGACAATGTGCCAGGCACATTCACAGAATGGCAAAGAAACAAGTGTTACTGGTTTAATAGAGTATTAATAGAGATTAAGAAGTGGGCAGGGAACAAATTGTGTAGGGCCTTATAGGCCATTGTAAAGACTTCAACTTTTACTCTGATTAGGAAACCAGCAGAGGAGTGACAGAACCTGACATGCCCTGACTCACATTTTAACTGGACCAAACCGGCTGCTGAAATGGGTAAAGACAAAGGGAGGGGTACCACTTAGGAAGTTATTGCGGTAATCCAAGTGAGAGATGTTGGAGGCTCTCACCAGAGTGGTGGCAGTGGAGGTGCTGAGAAGTAGCTGTATCCTGGATATATTTTGAAGAGCTGTTAGTTGATTGAATATGGAATGTAAGAGAAAAAGAGCCATCAAGGCTGATGTTAAAAAAAAAAAGGTTTGGACCCAGGAAAATAGAAGAGTGGAGTTGTCATTGACCTAGACAAGTGGACTATGGGAAGAATACTTTATTGGCAGGGAGGAGACTAGGAGATGGTTTGGGACATATGAGTTCCACATGACTTTTTTTTTTTTTGGGCTGTGTTGGGTCTTCGTTGCTGTGAGTGGGCCCTCTCCTGTTGCGGCGAGTGGGCTTCTCATTGCAGTGGCTTCTCTTGTTGCGGAGCACGGGCTCTAGCGCGTGGGCTCTGTAATTGTAGCTCACAGGCTCTAGAGCTCAGGCTCTGTAGTTGTGGTTCACGGGATTAGTTGCTCCGTGGCATGTGGGATCTTCCCAGACCAGGGCTCGAACCCGCATCCCCTGTATTGGCAAGCGGATTCTTAACCACCACGCCACCAGGGAAACCCAAGATGACTTTTATACACCTAAAAATCAGTCATTGTTGCAAACTTCATTGATAAATGGAATTGAGCTGGTTCTAAAGAATAAGGAGCACTTGGAAAAAAAAACAAAATGAAAGACAACCTTTCATTTAGAAGGGTCATAAGTAAGACAAAGCTTACTCTCTCTTTCTCTTTCTTATAGAAGTAAAGAAATATAGATGAATATGTGTAACCTGTGTAGAAAAAGTATGAGTCCAGATACTTTGGGATGAAGAAATTGGGAATAGGTTTGATTCTATAGTAGTTCTCCTGCTACTGCTCATTGATCTTCCTTTTTCTGTTCCCTGCGGATCTAGCTTGCTCCTGGTGTGTTACCTCAAGACCTGTACATGAACCAGTCAGCCATTATTAACCTAGCAGGGTCACGTGGCACAGAGTACAATGACCTATGCCTTAGGAGCCTCTCTGAGATGGGTATGAACCTGGCAGGCATTCTGAAACTTCCCAGAAGGGAGCAGTGAACCTGACAAGCACTCGACCTGAAGCGCCACATACTTACCTAAATCCTCATCATCATAGAAATGAGATTTGACATTGTGTGTCCAGGTTTCCAGGGTCACTTCTCTAGTTGTTGCTGTAGAAAAAAACTATGTTAACAGCTTGCCAACATTCAGGTAGAGTGAACTGTTGTTATACATTTTCACTATTATTTCCATAATTTCATCCTTGGATTCCTTTAAAACTCTTGGGAGAATGCCAGCCTGTCACAAACATTTAGGAACATCCAACTCATTAATTTTTTCTATGCTGTTAAAAAGGTGGAGCCTCTAATACCAGTTATTTTAATTTCTACCTTCAAATAATTCATTTTATAATATGCCCATTATTATCCCTGCTTTTCCATAAGTTATGAAATTTGCACTGAAACCCAAAAATATTTGTGGAAAATTTATTTTAAGTTAGTAAAGATTAGCTGAAAACCTAGCTATAGTATCAATCCAGAGGCTCTGAGAAGAAGCATGATCTTCATAGCACCTGGTAAGTCTATCTGTTCTCATGCTCTCTTGTTATATGCTGCATGATTGAGTATCTTAAGATCAGATGTAGGTCCTTGTGATGGGATGTTATGAATGCCTGGCCCAAGGAGACAAAGTAATGCAGTGTAGTACAAATGTACCACCTTTAATGTAGTGCATCCAAGCTCCACAGTCATTCCTCATGGGAACAAATTCCTGCTCAGCCATTTTCTGTGTAACTGGGCAAATTATTGAATCTTGCTGAGTTTCAATCAACATCTTCACCTATTAACTCATCACCTATCAAAAAAGTTGTGTGTAAATATTACAAACGTCATAGAAGAGTTAGAGGGACTGAAGAGATGAATGATGAATGGTACTTGGCCTGGGGACAAATACCCACCATGCATTTATAAACATTAACTGCTGCTATTATTATTAAAAGGTACTTCAACCTGAGATAACTGTAGCATGCCTGGTTATTACTTTTCTAGTTTTCAACCAAACTACACTGTGTTATCAACAGTGGGAAAACAAACTTGATTGATCTGATAAGGTACTAAATAAATAATCATATTGATCTGATTTAATTAGCTGTGATTCAAAAACATATTTCAACTATGAGTTATTTATAACTAAATAATAAGGGTTTTTTCTGAATGTGACATGAAAGCTAGAGCTCTGCATTTTGATCTGAGGTTTATTTTTTTTATTAAGTCTTGGCCTCCAAAAACTCATTCTTACCCTACAAATAAATAAATTAGGAACTTTTATTTGGAAAAATAATATGGCTATGACAGCCAGAAAATAATCCTGAACAGGAAAGAACTATTAACCCTGAAGAAAACTATTTAAATGGAGAACTTTGTTGACAACCTGTAACAAACACCTACAGCCTACAGCCAGGTGGTAATTAATTTGTGAAATTCAATCATACAAATGCAAAAGAATGACCTTACTTATATATAAATCTAATTATGTTACTTCATTGGCTGTCACTGCTAGAAACTCTGTTTGTGACTTTTTAGAAAACTTGTTTGAGAATTCTCAAACCTACACAAAAGTAGAGAAACAAATGTGACAAACCCTCATGTGCCCATTACAATACTACAATTATCAACATTTTGTCACACTTACTTTATATACCCTTCATTCAGTTTTAAAAAGTTGTTATTGCTGAAATAAACCAATGCCCAAGTACTCCAATATGCACTTTTTAAAAAGAAAAGAATATTTCCTCATATGTTTGTTTTTTTAAATGTGATCTTGCAAAATATACATACATGTGGTTAATGAAGTTTCTCTAGTTGAAACTATCTGATCACTCTTAAAATTATTTAAGTCCTCCCATCTTTTATAAAAATAAAATCTAACATAAATCATAAATGTTCTCAAAATCTGGCCTGTATCTAAATGTATGTCCTGACTGCCTACTATACCTCCTTATTTATTCTATTTATCCCCAACTACTTACTATGTACCATATTCTCTTTCACCTGTGAACATTTTCACAAAAGCTTTCTTTGCCTAGAATGCCCCTGGCCTTTCCTTCTTCCCTACTGCATTCTTCACCATCCATCTGACAAATTCCTACTAACTCTTCAAAGTATGCCTTTATTATAATACATCACACCATAATATTTTGTGAGATGATATCAGTCAAAAGTCCATAAGAATTAAAACAAATATGAGATACTACTAGACACCTATTTGAATGGCTAAAATCCAAAACACCAAATGTTGGCAAGGATGTGGAGAAACAGGATGAAGAGCATTCACTGCTGGTGGCAATGTAAAATGCCACCAGCAGTGAAATGTTGTAAAATGTTGCAGTCACTGGAAGACAGTTCATCTGTTTCTTACAAAACTAAACATCCTTTCACCATATAATTGAGCAATCATGCTCCTTGTTATTTACCCAAAGGAGTTGAAAACTTACATCCACATAAAAACCTGTGCATGGATATTTATTTATGCATAATTCCCAAAACTTGGAAGCAACCAAGACATCCTTTAGTAGGTGAATGGATAAACTGTGGTACAACCAGGTAAGGAAACATCATTTAGCAATAGAAATAAATGAGTTATCAAGTCTTGAAAAGACACAGAGGAACCTTAAATGCATATTACTAAGAGAAAGAAGCCAATCTGAAAAGTCTACATACTGTATGACTCTAACTATATGACATCCTAGAAAAGGCAAAACTATGGAGAGAGTAAAAAGATCAGTGGTTGCCCAGAGTTTGGAGGGAGAGAGGAATAAACAGGTGGAGCACAGGGGATTTTTACGGCAGTAAAACTATTCTGTTTGATAATATTGATACAATGGTGAATACAAGTCATTATACATCTATGAAAACCCACAGAATGTACAACAGCAAGAATGAATTCTCATGTAAACTATGGACTTTGATGATAGTGATGTGTCATTGTTGGTTCATGGATTGTAACAAAGGTACCACTCTTGTACACGATGTTGATGGTGAAGGAGACTATGTATGTGTGCATGCAGAGTGTACGAGAACTCTATACTTTCCACTCAATTTTACTGTGAACCTAAAACCACTCTAAAAAATAAGGTCTATCTATTTTTTTAAGAAGTCCAAAAGAAGTCCATAACTTGTAACAACACATAAGATATATTTCATAATATTTCATGAATATTTTATAATATTCACATCAAAATACATGGACTCATTAACGGATATCACTAGACAATGAACTTACAGAGATCAGAAAACATATCATTCTACTGTCTTTGATTCTTCAGGGCCTACCACATTCCCTGGTGCATGGTTAATGCTCAGTAGATATTAGGCAAATATATAACCCTTAATGAGACAAACTCTTTAACACAAGCAAATTCCTGTGAAAATAGATATGTAAACAGAAACAAACACTATTTGTTTACAATTGATTTACCCTGCTTCTAGATTTTAATTCTGTTATGCTTACATAATCAAATACATGAAACAAGGGTACAACAGGATAGTAAAATTGCAAGAAGGGTGACTGATGGATTTAATTTCCACATTGACACTTCTCGTTTATTACTTTATTCATCAACTTACCCTTGGAAATATGTCAGCCACCATGTAGACACAGCTCAAATGCCTTACAGATATTGTTATGTACCTAAAATTTTACCATTTTCTCATAGAAGTGAGAATGGATGATGTTTTTGAGAAGAAATTGGCTCTTTGTGAATGTAATTGACTTGTCCAAAGTCATTACTGTCAATGGTAGGCTAACATTAAAACAGTTCTCTTCATTCTCCTTTGGTCTTCTACTTGCTAAGCGAAGCAGTCTCACATTTACAGCTGGCAAAACTGAAACGCACGGTAATTAAGTGATTTACTCCAGGTCAAAGCAGAAGAACATGAGAGGCATGTAAACTTCAGGGGACTGACATGAGTTCTTCCCTATAAGCATCAACCATTGTGTAAGTCAATAATCAGACACAAAATCACTTCCATATTAACCACAGCATGGTTTCCAAATGGAACAGCAGCAAGCAATTCCTTCGTAAGAGGCATATCTAATACCAATTAGCAACCTCTGTCAAAATCTTTTAAAAGTTATATTTTTCCACTTTGATTCATCCTCTCCCATGTAAATGAACACCAATAGGAAGAAAAATTCCAAAACTAATTCACAGAGGAGCTTCAAGACGGCGGAAGAGTAAGAAGTGGAGATCACCTTCCTCCCCACAAATACATCAGAAATACATCTACATGTAGAACAACTCCTACAGAACACCTACTGAATGCTGGCAGAAGACCTCTGACCCCCCAAAAGGCAAGAAACTCCCCACGTACCTGGGTAGGGCAAAAGAAAAAAAGAATAAACAGAGACAAAAAGATAGGGACGGGACCTGCACCAGTGGGAGGGAGCTGTGAAGGAGGAAAGGTTTCCACACATTAGGAGCCCCTTCGCAGGCAGAGACTGCGGGTGACGCAGAGGGGGAGCTTCGGAGCTGCGGAGGAGAGCACAGCAACAGGGGTGCGGAGGGCAAAGCAGAGAGATTCCCGCACAGAGGATCGGGGCCGACCATCACTCACCAGCCCGAGACGCATGTCTGCTCACCCGCCGGGGCGGGCGGGGGCTGGGAGCTGAGGCTCAGGCTTCGGTCGGATCCCAGGGAGAGGACTGGGGTTGGCTGCGTGCACACTGCCTGAAGGAGGCTAGTGCGCCACAGCTAGCCAGCAGGGAGTCCAGGAAAAGGTCTGGAACTGCAGAAGAGACAATAGACCATTGTTTCGAGGTGTGCAAGGAGAGGAGATTCAAAGCACCTCCTAAATGAGCTCCAGAGACAGGCGCGAGCCATGGCTATCAGTGCGGATACCAGACACCGGCATGAGACGCCAAGGCTGCTGCTGCCGCCACCAAGAAGCCTGTGTGCAAACACAGGTCACTAACCACAACTCCCCTCCCGGGAGGCTGTGCAGCCTGCCACTGCCAGGGTCCCGGGATCCAAAGACAACTTCCCCGGGAGAACGCACAGCACGCCTCAGGCTGGTGCAACATCACACGGGTCTCTGCCGCCGCAGGCTAGCCCCGCATCCGTACCCCTCCCGGCCTGAGTCAGCCAGAGCTCCCGAATCAGCTGCTCCTTTAACCCCGTCCTGTCTGAGCGAAGAACAGACTCCCTCAGGAGACATACACGCAGAGGCGGGTCCAAATCCAAAGCTGAACCCCAGGTGCTGTGTGAACAAAGAAGAGAAAGGGAAATCTCTCCCAGCAGCCTCAGGAACAGTGGATTAAATCTCCACAATCAACTTGATGTACCCTGCATCTCTGGAATACCTGAATAGACAATGAATCATCCCAAATTGAGGAGGTAGGCTTTGGGAGCAACGATATATATATATTTTTCCTTTTTCTCTTTTTGTGAGTGTGTATGTGTATGCTTCTGCGTCTTATTATGTCTGTATAGCTTTGCTTTTACCATTTGTCCTAGGGATCTCTCTGCCCGTTTATTATTTTTTTTAAGTATAGCTTTTAGTGCTTGTTATCATCGGTGGATTTGTTTTTTGGTTTGGTTGCTCTCTTTATTTCTTTTTTTTTTTATTACTGTTTAAATTTTTTTACTTTTAACAATTATTTTATATTTTAATACCTTTCTTATTTTATTTTATTTTTTCTTTCTTTCTTTCTTTTTTTCTCCCTTTTATTCTGAGCCATGTGGATGACAGGGTCTTGGTGCTCCAGCTGGGCATCAGGCCTGTGCCTCTGAGGTGGGAGAGCCAAGTTCAGGACACTGGTTCACCAGAGACCTCCCAGCTCCATGTAATAACAAACAGCGAAAATCTCCCAAAGACCTCCACCTCAACACAAAGACCCAGCTCCACTCAACGACCAGCAGGCTACAGTGCTGGACACCCTATGCCAAACAACAAGCAAGACAGGAACACAGCCCCACCCATTAGCAGAAAGGCTGCCTAAAAACAGAATAAGGTCACAGACACCCCAAAATACACCACCGGATGCAGACCTGCCCACCAGAAAGACAAGATCCAGCCTCATCCACCAGAACACAGGCACTAGTCCGCTCCACCAAGAAGCCTACACAACCGACTGAACCAACCTTAGCCACTGGGGACAGACACCAAAAACAAAAGGAACTATGAACCTGCAGCCTGCAAAAAGGAGACCCCAAACACAGTAAGTTAAACAAAATGAGAAGACAGAGAACCACACAGCAGATGAAGGAGCAAGGTAAAAACCCAACACACCAAACAAATGAAGAAGAAATAGGCAGTCTACTTGAAAAAGAATTCAGAATAATGATAGTAAAGATGATTCAAAATCTTGGAAATAGAATGGAGAAAACACAAGAAACGTTTAACAAGGACCTAGAAGAACTAAAGAGCAAACAAACAATGATGAACAACAAAATAAATGAAATTTAAAATTCTCTAGAAGGAATTAATAGCAGAACAACTGAGGCAAAATAACGGATAAGTGAACTGGAAGATAAAATAGTGGAAATAACTACCACAGAGCAGAATAAAGAAAAAATAATGAAAAGAATTGAGAACAGTCTCAGAGACCTCTGTGATAACATTAAATGCACCAACATTCAAATTATAGGGGTCCCAGAAGAAGAAGAGAGAAAGAAAGGGACTGAGAAAATATTTGAAGAGGTTAGAGTTGAAAACTTCCCTAATACGGGAAAGAAAATAGTTAATCAAGTCCAGGAAGCCCAGAGAGTCCCATATAGGATAAATCCAAGGAGAAACACACCAAGACACATATTAATCAAACTATCAAAAATTAAATAAAATTAAATACAAAGAAAAAATATTAAAAGCAGCAAGGGAAAAATAACAAATAATATACAAGGGAATCCCCAGAAGGTTAACAGCTGATATTTCAGCAGAAACTCTGCAAGCCAGAAGGGAGTGGCAGGACATATTTAATGTGATGAAAGGGAAAAACCTACAACCAAGATTACTCTATGCAGCAAGGATCTCATTCAGGTTCGATGGAGAAATTACTACCTTTACAGACAAGCAAAAGCTAAGAGAATTCAGCACCACCAAACTAGCTTTACAACACATGCTAAAGGAACTTCTCTAAGCAGGACACACAAGAGAAGGAAAAGACCTACAATAACAAACTCAAAACAAGAAAATGGTCATAGGAACATACATATCGATAATTACCTTAAATGTAAATGGATTAAATGCTCCAACCAAAAGACATATTCTGGCTGAATGGATACAAAAACAAGACCCGTATATATGCTGTCTACAAGAGATGCACTTCAGACCTGCGGAAACATACAGACTGAAAGTGAGGGAATGGAAAAAGATATTCCATGCAAATGGAAATCAAAAGAAAGCTGGAGTAGCAATTCTCATAGCACACAAAATAGACTTTAAAATAAAGATTATTACAAGAGACAAAGAAGGACACTACATAATGATCAAGGGATCAATCCAAGAAGAAAATATAATGATTGTAAATATTTATGCACCCAACATAGGAACACCTTAATACATAAGACAAATGCTAACAGCCATAAAAGGGGAAATCGACAGTAACACAATCATAGTAGGGGACTTTAACACCCCACTTTCACCAATGGACAGACCATCCAAAATGAAAATAAATAAGGAAACACAAGCTTTAAGTGATACCTTAAACAAGATGGACTTAATTGTTATTTATAGGACATTCCATCCAAAAACAACAGAATACACTTTCTTCTCAAGTACTCATGGAACATTCTCCAGGATAGATCATATCCTGGGTCACAAATCAAGCCTCAGTAAGTTTAAGAAAATTGAAATCATATCAAGTATCTTTTCCAACCACAACACTATAAGACTAGATATCGATTACAGGAAAAAATCTGGAAAAAATACAAACACATGGAGGCTAAACAATACACTACTTAATAACCAAGAGATCACTGAAGAAATCAAAGAAGAAATCAAAAAGTACCTAGAGACAAATGACAGTGAAAACACAATGACCCAAAACCTATGAGATGAAGCAAAAGCAGTTCTAAGAGGGAAGTTTATAGCAATACAATCCTACCTTAAGAACAAGAAACATCTCAAATAATCAACTAACCTTACACCTAAAGAAATTAGAGAATGAAGAACAAAAATCCCCACAGTTAACAGAAGGAAAGAAATCATAAAGATCAGATAAGAAATAAATGAAAAAGAAATGAAGGAAACAATAGCAAAGATCAATAAAACTAACAGCTGGTTCATTGAGAAGATAAACAAAATTGATAAACCATTAGCCAGACTCATCAAGAAAAAAAGGGAGAACACTCAAATCAGTAGAATTAGAAATGAAAAAGGATAAGTAACAACTGACACTACAGAAAGACAAAGGATCATGAGAGATTACTACAAGCAACTCTATGCCAATAAAATGGACAACCTCGAAAAACAGAGAAATTCTAGGAAAGCACAACCTTCTGAGACTGAGCCAGGAAGAAACAGAAAATATAAACAGACCAACCACAAGCACTTAAATTGAAACTATGATCAAAAATCTTCCAACAAACAAAAGCCCAGGACCAGATGGCTTCACAGGCGAATTCTATCAAACATTTAGAGAAGAGCTAACACCTATCCTTCTCAAATTCTTCCAAAATATAGCAGAGGGTGTAACACTCCCAAACTCATTCTACGACGCCACCATCACCCTGATGCCAAAACCAGACAAAGATGTCACAAAGAAAGAAAACTACAGGCCAATATCACTGATGAACATAGATGCAAAAATCCTCAACAAATTACTAGCACACAGAATCCAACAGCACATTATAAGGATCATACAACATGATCAAGTGGGGTTTACCCCAGGAATGCAAAGATTCTTCATGATATGAAAATCAATCAATGTGATACATCATATTAACAAATTGAAGAATAAAAACCATATGATTATCTAAATAGATGCAGAAAAAGCTTTCAACAAATTTCAACACCCATTTATGATAAAAACCCTCCAGAAAGTAGGCATACAGGGAACTTACCTCAACATAATAAAGGCCAAATATGACAAACCCACAGCCAACATCATCCTCAATGGTAAAAAACTGAAACCATTTCCACTAAGATCAGGAACAAGACAAGGTTGCCCACTCTCACCACTATTATTCAACATAATTTTGGAAGTTTTAGCCACAGCAATCAGAGAAGAAAAAGAAATAAAAGGAATCCAAATCAGAAAAGAAGAAGTAAAGCTGTCACTGTTTGCAGATGACATGATACTATACATAGAAAAACCTAAAGATGCTACCAGAAAACTACTAGAGCTAATCAATGAATTTGGTAAAGTAGCAGGATACAAAATTAATGCACAGAAATCTCTGGCATTCCTATACACTAATGATGAAAAATCTGAAAGTGAAATCAAGAAAACACTCCCATTTACCACTGCAACAAAAAGAATAAAATACCTAGGAATAGGGCTTCCCTGGTGGCGCAGTGGTTGAGAGTCCGCCTGCCGACGCAGGGGACATGGGTTCGTGCCCCGGTCAGGGAAGATCCCACATGCTGTGGAGCGGCTAGGCCTGTGAGCCATGGCCGCTGAGCCTGCGTGTCCGGAGCCTGTGCTCCACAACGGGAGAGGCCACAACAGTGAGAGGCCCATGTACCGCAAAAAAAAAAAAAAAATTAAAAAAGAACCTAGGAATAAATCTACCTAAGGAGACAAAAGACCTGTATGAAGAAAACTGTAAGACAATGATGAAAGAAATTAAAGATGATACAAACAGATGGAGAGATATACCATGTTCTTGGATTGGAAGAATCAACATTGTGAAAATGACTATACTACCCAAAGCAATCTACAGATTCAATGTAATCCCTACCAAACTACCACTGGCATCTGTCACACAACTAGAACAAAAAAATTCACAGTTTGTATGGAAACACAAAAGACCCCAAATAGCCAAAGCAATCTTGAGAAAGAAAAACAGAGCTGGAGGAATCAGGCTCCCAGACTTCAGAGTATACTACAAAGCTACAGTTATCAAGACAGTATGGTATTGGCACAAAAACAGAAATATAGATCAATGGAACAGGATAGGAAGCCCAGAGATAAATGCATGCACGTATGGTCACCTTGTTTTTGATAAAGGAGGCAGGAATGTATGATGGAGAAAAGACAGCCTCTTCAATAAGTGGTGCTAGGAAAACTGGACAGCTACATATAAAAGAATGAAATTAGAACACTCCTTAACACCATACACAAAAATAAACTCAAAATGGATTAAAGACCTAAATGTAAGGACAGCCACTATAAAACTCTTACAGGAAAACATAGGCAGAACACTCTATGACATACATCACAGCAAGATCCTTTTGGACCCACCTCCTAAAGAAATGGAAATAAAAACAAAAATAAACAAATGGGACCTAATGAAACTTAAAAGCTTCTGCACAGCAAAGGAAACTATAAACAAGACTAAAAGACAACCCTTAGAATGGGAGAAAATATTTGCAAATGAAGCAACTGACAAAGGATTAATCTCCAAAATATATAAGCAGCTCATTAAGTTCAATATCAAAAAAACAAACAACCCAATCCAAAAATGGGCAGAAGACCTAAATAGACATTTCTCCAAAGAAGATATACAGATTGCCAACAAACACATGAAAGAATGCTCAACATCATTAATCATTAGTGAAATGAAAATCAAAAGTACAATGAGATAACACCTCATACCAGTCAGAATGGCCATCATCAAAAAATCTACAAACAATAAATGCTGGACAGGGTGTGGAGAAAAGGAAACCCTCTTGCAATGTTGGTGGGAATGTAAATTGATAGAGCCACTATGGAGAACAGTACGGAGGTTCCTTAAAATACTAAAAATAGAACTACCATACGACCCAGCAATCCCACTACTGGGCATATACCCAGAGAAAACCATAATTCAAAAAGAGTCATGTACCACAATGTTCACTGCAGCTCTATTTACAATAGCCAGGACATGGAAGCAATCTAAGTGTCCGTCGACAGATGAATGGATAAAGAAGATGTGGCACATATATACAATGGAATATTACTCAGCCATAAAAAGAAACGAAATTGAGTTATTTGTAGTGAGGGGGATAGACCTAGAGTCTGTCATACAGAGTGAAGTAAGTCAGAAAGAGAAAAACAAATATCGTATGTTAACACATATATATGGAATCTAAAAAAAAAAAAAAAAGTCATGAAGAACCTAGGGGCAGGATGGGAATAAAGACACAGACCTACTAGAGAATGGACCTGAGGAAATGGGGAGGGGGAAGGTAAGCTGGGCCAAAGTGAGACAGTGGCATGGACATATATACACCACCAAATATATAATAGATAGCTAGTGGGAAGCAACCACATGGCACAGGGAGATCAGCTCGGTGCTTTTGCCCACCTGTAGTGGTGGGATAGGGAGGGAGGGAGGGAGACGCAAGAGGGAAGAGATATGGGGTTATATGTATATGTATAGCTGATTCACTTTGTTATAAAGCAGAAACTAACACACCATTGTAAAGCAATTATACTCCAATAAAGATGTTAAAAAAAACAAAAAACTAATTCACATAGCCAACAAGTCCCTGCACAAGGATAAACAGAATCAAGAAACAACAGGAAATGGAAGATAGACGTTTCCTTCCTCCCAAAATTATACTCAGTATAAACCAATGGGTTGACATCAGTTTTAAAAATTTTAAGGCCAGGACTCAAGTATAGCTTGTTTTAAATCCTGAGAGTCAGGAATCCTGGATAATCCTGGATCAGGATATAAAGAGCCAACCTGTGTAATGCAGAAAAGCCGTATAGGAATAAACAACCGTTACCTGCTACCAAGAACAGAGCCCTAACTAACTCTGGAGAACAGTATATTTCCTTGGACCTTGGATAATTCAAGTCTCAGAATTATTCTGTGCCAGAATTACAATATTCAAGGTTAGTAGTAAACAAGCAGCACTCTCATTCCTACAACTAGTTTTTAGCGTAAGTCCACCCCGACGTCCCTTGCTTCTTTTAGAACTATTGATCCTACTTTCAACTCTTTTCACCATATCTGTGGAATTTCTTTCCATTGTTACAGTCGTATCTTCTGAATGCTTTTTCTACCTTCTATATTTATCTGAAACTCTCTCCTATACGCATTCCTCCTCACAAATTCTTGACCTCGTAAAATTCACTTCAGCTACCCACTCCCAGGATTGCACCAAGGATTATGTCATAATAGATTTCTACTCAACATTTTCTCGAGAACTTCAAACTCTAGACCACTAGTTTTCCTATCCTTCCTCATCCAGCATGGACACTACACTAAGGTAAATCATCTGAGCCATACCACACTGTTTGTAGTCTCATTAAATCCATAATCCCCCTTTTTCTTCCATTTTCCTACCTGGTAAAACCCTGCCTCTGGATCAATGCTATAAATAGCCCTCTCTGCTCTCATAATCAAGAGGCTGAACACTTAAGGAGAAAATTATCCAAGAGTGCAGATTTGTGCCACTACAAATTCATAATCTCCGACCTCAGTAATATCAGTTTCCCTCCTCTAATATCTTCAGTCATTATCCCACACTACTTCCATTCTCATTAAGCCCCATAGGGAATCCTTGCTCCACACACTGTCTAAAGATGATCTTGCGTCCTATTAATGCCATCTGGTAAGATCTCTGTTAAGTTCTTGTTACTACTACCTATTATGTCCATAGTCACAGCCATCTTATCAGCTTTCCTCTAGCCACAAAAAGATTTTCCTCCTCCTGTTTAAGGTCAACGTTCTATCTATACCTTGAATTACATACCTCTTGCTTTTTCTTTGATTTTTGCCAAATGATCCTTTATCTCTGAATTTTTCTCCTCATTGGTTTTTTCCCTTCAGCCTAAAAACAGGCCAAAGCCTCCCCCAATCTACAAGGAGTTTCTCTTGACACTGTCTACCTCTCTCCTTCCTAAGGACCCAGACCTCACAGAGGGGTAGACTTTGTGTTCTGACTCTACTTTCTCAGAGACCACTCAACAAAGGAATCCAGACTCTGCCACCATTATTCTACTGAAATTGCTCTTGCCAAAGTCACTAGTGACTTCACATTACTAAATAAACACTTTCTTTATGGGTCTTGCAGATACATTTAACACTATTGATCAATCACATCTTCTTTCTTGAAACTCTCTTCAGTGTTTTCTTTGATACTGTTCTCTGGTGTTTCCCTCTCCCTCTCCCTCTCCTTCTCCCTCTCCCTCTCCCTCTCCTTCTCCCTCTCCCCCACCACGTCTTTTCTATAAAACACATGTGTGCTATAAAAAACATTAGACACCCACAAGTTGCTGGCTCCCTTCTTACCTATGGTTCTGTTTCTCTCTCTCTCTGTGAGGCTAAAACATTTATTAGGAAGTCAGATTGTACACAGAATAAAACTTTGTGTATCATTAAATAAAATTCATCTTTCAATATTGGGGCTTAGAATATAGGAAAACATAGGCAATTCTTGTGGGATAGGGCAGCTGCCCGGTTTGAAACTAATAGCCTAGATTTCTAACAAATATATTCTTTCATCTTAGCCCTAGCTAGTTTCATGGATGAAGC
This sequence comes from Globicephala melas, assembly GCF_963455315.2. Classification (NCBI taxonomy): domain Eukaryota; kingdom Metazoa; phylum Chordata; class Mammalia; order Artiodactyla; family Delphinidae; genus Globicephala; species Globicephala melas. The sequence goes on along the minus strand of NC_083316.1, from coordinate 78,538,946 downwards.
TTAGAACAAGCTGCCAGGATAAGTATCTGCACAAATGACATCAACGTCAAGTTTTGTAAAGTCTGAATCTGTTACCCCACTATCCAAGGAGGCCTCAACTGCTGGATATATTTTAACTCCCACATGGGACATGTGCCCACACAGTGCAGCACCCCTCAGAGTGATACCCTGCTCCTCTCCTCTCCCTTCTCTGTTTCTGCTGTGTGTGTTTAAGGAGTACATGGGATAAAAAGTTGCTATAAAACACACTAGACACCCACAAGTTGTTGGCTCTGTTTTTACTGCATGGTTCTGTTTCTATCTGGCCCTTTAGTCAAATAGCCGGCCCACACCCTTCCTTCTACAAGCTAGCCTAAAAAGAAAATTCTGAATGCTGAAAACAAAATATAATGGCAAGCAGAGGAATTGATGGGAGCGGGTGTCAGGCACATCTATTCCCACACAAATTCCCAGTACTCCAGAATCAATTAATTTAACAAGTGACTTTTAAAATGCAAACACTTTCCAGAGTTGTAAAATAGACTGGTTATTTTTCATAGCACTTACAAGTTGGAAATATTTATTTATTTAGTCACTTACTTACTTATTTACTTATTTATTTTTTATTAACTTGTTCCTGCCTCTCCTCACTAAAACTCAGGTTTCAGGAGTTCAGAAACTTCATTTGTCTTTTTCACAGCTGGACCCACAATACAAATATTCAATACATACTTTTGAATTACTGAATGAATTCTTAACCTTTGTAGAGTATTTTAAGGAATGACTCTTACCCTCTTGTATAAAAGCCTTGGTATTAATAAAAAGGGATGGACGGTAAGAGTTGATTTTAAAAAACAGAGCATGGAAAGAAGGAAGACCTTTGGATTATGCAGTTGCTAATATTGTTCATAGTGGTGGTGATCATAGTAGGTAGGGGTGCTGGTGGGTTCTCCACTAGGCTCTATGAATCTAGTGTGCAGAGTTAGTCATCTAAGAACTTGAGCTAAAATAAAGGTGTGTGGCATGAATAAAGTGGAAAGCTTTTCAAACAGCTTTTTACTGACAAAGAACAGCATATAGTTATTGGTGTGTGCATGCATGCATGTGTGCATGTGTGCGCACAAGTGTGTGTGCACACGTGTGTGCCACATACTTTGTCTACTTTGAAATATTTCCTAATATCTTATTGGTGACTGCAACTGAAAACATCTTGGTTCTATCGTATTAGACTGTTAGTAGTTTAAAGAGCAAACAAACATATTAAAAAATAACATAGAATGATAATGAAAGTGAAAACTCTGGAACTGTGCTCACATCTTGGTCCAGGAAACTCAGTACATTTCCAGCCCCTGCACTTGAAAGTTCAAGAAACAACAAGTGGAATTCACTAAGAAGGTCTGGGTCTCAAAGTTTTAAACTGCCTGAAAATAACCTATATTTGGGAAGAATCTCAATTCAAAAGGGAATAGAGGCTTAGTGTAAAATTTTGCACCTGGAGTTAGTGGTAAAGCCAAACTTTGCAGGGTTTAAATCATGTGGTGATGCTGTAGCCAAGCAAATATGGGTCCAAGAAATTAAATGACAATACTGTGTTGGATCCAGAAAGTGATAACTAATGTAACAGCTGTTTCTTCTTCACGACTATTAATATGAAGATAGAATGTTTGCACTTTCTCATTTAAAATATTGACTGTTTGCTTATTAGTCAGGCATACCAGAATCATTTGCTGTTAGATGTACTTTGCACTGTTGTAAATATATCTACTTCAATAAATTATATGACTTTTCATTTACTCTCCCAGGTACCACACAATGAGACTGTTTGAGTGGCTTGCCAGCTTCTCCCACTTTTTGCCCATTAAATATATGACGTTACAACAGGAAGCAAACAGCACCAGCCCCCGTAATGTCCTTCTGTTTTGGACATTCAGAATGACTGTACCATGTGTGTAAGTTCTCTTTCCACCCTGGCCAAATCGGAAAAGACATTTCTCAGGGACATTTCCAGTTACGCAAATTAACAGATGCATTGTTTAACCTAAGATGAATAAAATGCTTTAAGATTATTAGTTACAAAATAAAATAATTATTTTCCTCTGTAATTTACTGATATTAAAAAAACACTTAAGAATAAAAAGAAAAATCTGGAAAATGCTTTAAATTTTAGAAAAAAATTTAAAAGTTTAGCTAAATCATCTGTAACTGTACACCATATCACTATAATTTAAGTATTCTGTGGTTGTCACTACTGGTTATTCAGTGCTGCTTCTCCTTCCTCCTTCTGAAGGTAGAATCCATATTCCTGGTCACAGTAAGCAAATGGCTCACCCTTGGTAAAACCTTGGTAAACTGAGTGCCTTGGCCCCAATGATTGGATAAGAACTGTCATGTGATCTAAGGCAGGCCACTTAGAGTTTTCCTTAGGGTTTATCTGGCTGAAACTTTCATGGAAAACATTCTTCTTTGTCAGAGGTAGTAAAGACATATCCCCAGAGATACTAGGCAATCTTTTTCCTCACCAAATGGAGAATCCTAAAAAAGCCTTAGCTTAGAGACCAGCAAAGATAAGGGACTGACAGTAAGTGCTAATGTCATCAAGGTCTTTGTTTCTCATCCTTGACCAAGCAGGTATATGGCCATGTAGCTACCCCATTTGCCATCTGATAATTCCTCCTATTTGTTTTAGATGGTTTGAATTGGGCTTCAATCACTTTCCACAAAAGAAGTTCTAAAATATCTTCTCTTAAATAATATCGTCAAGGATGCATTACATCAAAGTTATTTTTCTTCTTAAAAAGAGGTATTCAGGCTGTAAAACATAGTTGAGACAAGGACTTTGGAGAGAGACAGACATGAATTCAAACTACAGTTCTTCCATTTACAAGCTGTGTGACAAGTTACTTAAGTCCCATTAGCCCCCGCTTTCTCCTCCATAAAATGAAGATGATAATAACACTGACCTCAACATTTCTGTGAGGTTTAAATGATACATGTGCTTATAGTCCACAAAAGCTAAATTAATGTTTCCTATTTTATAGATGAGGATCCTGGGACTCAGAGAGGTTCAGTAACTTACTTAATATGACAAAAAATTAAATGGCAGGGTCAGAATTAGGAGCCAGCCCTATTTGTCTTCCAAATCCCTATTCTTTCAAGTACACTAGGCTGCCATAGCAACTAAGGAAGAGAGGAGATAAGCGGATTTCTAACCAAGATAACATGCTTAATTCACTCCTTTGGAATTAAGCCACATCTGGTACACATTGCTTATGAATTAAGGAACTTGTACTGAAAAGAACCTTCCATTTGGGTAAATGCTATAAGTAAGATGAGTATTATCCATAACAAATAAAGTTTGAACCAGAACCTTAATAAAGTCAAGGACAAACAAATACATACAACTATCCTGGTGTCTCCATGCTTAACTATTGGTATAAACAAAATGATTCTTTGCACATCTGGCACTGAAATGTGCACTATGCCTCTTCTCTCCTTTCCCATATAGATGTGATAACTTACACATTGCATTGAAGCCTTCAAGAGAAGAATCCCCAGCATGACTCTGAATGCAGAAGTGTGGCTGCAGCAGGAGCTCAACCCCAATCTCATCCCCTCATCCTGTATCTTTTTGTGTGTGAATTTCACACATAAGATGTCAAATAGTTTCCAAAATTCACTTATAAAATTAAAAGTCTATTTGAATTGTTATACTCAACTACACTTACTCTCTTAGCCCTCTCCTTGTCTTTTTCATTGCCTTCTGCTCTCCTTATCACAAGCCTGTAGATGTTGCTCTACTTCATAGAACTCAGAAACCAGCTGAAGAGACAGTCTCATCAGTGGCTCAATAAATGCATCAGGAAGACAATGAAACAGAACTATCTGAATCAGAATTGTCAGCTGATAAACCAAACATAGCTGTTAATCATGCCTTAACCACAAATTTACAGATTACTAAGTGGTCAAACTGTCACCATGTGCCTTAATCGATACCAGAATGTGAAAAGTCGTTATTAGAAGTTATTAATTTATGAAATAGTATAATAAAGATGGTTTTCAGTATCTGGATTCTATATGAATCCTAGGATTCCAGTTGATGGGTCTGGCTTTTATTATAGAAAAAATGGTTTTAAGGTATATAGTATGGAAATCACTTGACTGGCGTTACAAGGGAGCGTTTTCCAGGTGAGGATCTCTTTTGATGAAACAGTGTCCAGTCCTTCAGTAGAAAAGCTCTGGGCCCAACTCTCTAAATGGGGAAAGGTGGTTGCAAATGGTGCCCAATCCAACACCCTGGAGTGGCCCATTCCTTCTGAGGTTTCACTTTGATTAATATTGCCTTTATCACTGTTGGCTCCCAGCAAGATGATGCTCCACTTTAAAAAATATCTAGCCTTTCATTAGCTCCCATAGTCTCAGGAAGACAGGCTTGAATTGTCAAAGTGAATATTATGTAACATTAAGACAAAAAATACACTGGAAAAGTACAAAAAGCATTCGTAAGAGAATATGAAATGGGACTTTTTCCTTGTTTCTCACAAATTTAACCAAAGCTTCAAAATTGAAGGCAATAAAAGATGCTTCCATTTTCTGAGAGAAGACTCTAGAAAGCTGCCAGATACTCACTCCCCATCTCTTCAATTGCTATGAGGCAGCAGAACTAGTCCTTCCACCCTCACTTCTATCCAGGGGATTCTTTTAAAAGAAGTGCTATGCCTTTCTCCCTCAGTGCGCTATGGACTTGTTGCTTCTCACACCCATACACCCACCAGGTAAAAGGAGAGCCGCTAAGAAAAATAAACACTACAGATTTTGGACTTGCCAATAAGAACAGACTGGTGATTCAATCCCCCTGGTGGACATTTGCTCAGCTGCCTTCTCCAGACCAGGGTAGGAGAAATTTTCATGTTTCCTCCAGGGTCTGGGGTTGTATTTGAAGTGAGGGACCAGATTACATTTCTTGCATGAGTAATTCTGAATGCTGGAGAATACCTGGGTCACCCCATGATCCAGAGCAGGGAGAAAGGGGAGCGGTAGGACAAGTCTCCTTGTATGGTAAAGATGCACAAGTGTCCTGATGACGAAGTGGAGGCCACAAAAAATAACAAATTTGAGACATTTTGAAGGTATCCCACCCAAGGAGGAAATCTGCTAAGTCAAGGTAGCCAGGAGTGGGAGACTGGGTGGGGACAAGAGAATAGATATGTGTGTATGTATCACTGAATCACTTTGCTGTACACCTGAAACTACCACAACATTGTTAACCAACTATACTTCAATTAAAGAAAAGAAAACAGAACAAAAAACAAACAGAAAAAAAAGAGCACGTCACCCATGTTGGACGACTGCAGAGGGGTGGTCTGTGCAGGGGCTCTGAAGAATGCACATCTGGGTCCACAGGAGACCCAGAGATTTAACATCAGCCTCATAGAGGACATGGTGTGAAGAGGAAACTCTCAGAGCAGCTTAGGGAATGACTGCTGTGCTTTTCCACTAATTCCTCCTCCCAGTGCTAAAACCCTGAAGAATCCAGAACACATAAAAACAAAGAGTAAAAGAACCGACCACACCCCCTTCCCCATAGAAGTTTCCCAATTCATGGGTCAGGCTTAATGGGGGTAAGGGAAGATGTTTTTAAGTTGGAATTGGAATTGAAGCTTTAATTAAGATTGTAATGGACTTTTATTACTTTGAAAGTGTCCATAATGATCAAAATGAGACTGTCCTTAGAGCTGAATGTGGCTGAAAGCTTTCACATCTGCTTGAATCCCAAGTCTCCAAGGGAAGGGGATGGGAAATTTAAAAAACAATTTTAAAGTCGAGATACTAAAGAAAAATAAATTCACTCACTGCTTATATCCCATAGAATTCATCTTTATTAGTTAACTGATTATGCATATAAATAGGCAAACTTGTCTGTCCCTCTGGTCTTTCTTGACATTTTGTATGAACAAAAAATACAGCCTATTTAGAATACTCTTAAGTATCCTACAGTATAGCTAGCTTTGAAAACAAACTCATCAGACAAATTAATACCATTGACCCAGACCCAGAAAAACCTTCAATTCAAGCTCCTTGTCTTAATGATAAAAGTTAAAATTTACTAATGAATCATATAAGGATCTTCACTAACTAATCTCAATTTGCTCTGCTTTCTGATCTCCCCTCACTCACCTTGGACGCTGACCCTTTAAGTTTGATGTTAAAAGAACTCTTTATTTCCTTTGCCCTTCACAACACAGTGCTCTTTCTCATCTCCATATCATTGTGATCACTGTTCTCTCTGCTTCAAAGTCCCTCTCTGTTCTACCTATCCAATCCCTGGTGACCCAGGACAAATGTCCCCTCCATTGCAAGTCTTAACTAAATCTCCTGAGCAGAATCAATTGTACTCTAGCCTTTCTCCCACTGCACCTTCTTCAGACTGCTAGTAAGTATAGCAGTTATCCCACTGGAATTCTGCTAGTTACTTTAACGAATGTCTCCTCAGCCAGACCGTGAAGAGAGAGACTTGTCTCATTAAGCTGTTTATCCCTGACTTACTAAGCACGATTTCTGCACACACAGAAGATACACATTACACACTTATTAAATGCAGGAATGAATAAATGGCCACAGACAAAAAATTACTAGATTCACAAATCCCATGTATTCCTTTAAGCTAAAGATGCCTAGTGCTACCAGACACATTATCAGGACACCAGTGTAAAAAAACAAAACAAAACATACTTGCAACCAGCCTACAGAACAACATCATCCTGTCTGACTCTTTCATATTACAAACAAGAAAAATGAGGTCCATAGAAGCCTGGGATTAGGCCAAAGCCACTCAATAACTCAGTACTGAAACCCAGTTTTCCTGATCACTAACTGTAAACAAGATTTTAGACTTCTCTACAGCTTCTCTCTGGAATGTAAGTATATGAGAAAAGAAATTTTTGTTGATATTGTTTATGAATGTACCCTCAGTATCTCAACGGTATCTGACATATAGGCATTTAGTGAATATTTATCTCATACATAAACAAATGAATGCAAAAGTTGTATCTAGCAGACCTCCAAGCTAAGAATCCAAGTTTAAACAAGCCAAAAACTGAATCACCTTTTCATCCATAAAAACAGTCACTGGAGTTTCTAAATGGGAATAAGACAGAGGTAACCTGGAATTCCAACTGCAAGGTGTTAGAAAGCCTCAAGTGTAATTTAAAATGAACCTCTTCCTTTTCTTTTCAGAGAGTGCTTTTTTTCTTATTTTTGGGGTGTGTGTGTGTTTAATTTTGCTGTCAAAGAACAAAGAACTTGAGATCAATTAACCCTAAGAAATTTGTACCTCAAGGAATTAGGAAAAGCAGAGCTTATATTTAAGTGGCAATGCTAGTAACGCATCACTTTGGAGGTGTTTTTCATAAATATCACTTGTAAGTATAGGAATGACTGACTGAAAAAAAAAGTACAAGTTTACAAACTTCCAATCTTCAGTACAGAATGAATATTAGCACCTAAACCCAAAATGCCTGTAGGCCTCTAGAGTGGGTTCTTGTGACAGCATCAGTTCTGGAACAACTGTCAGCCTTACAAGGGCCCTCTGCCCTGCCCTTTAGAGAATCAGGAAATTATGAGAAATAGTCATGGGTTAGAAGAATGTGTGGGGTGGCGTCCGTGGAAGGACCCGACAACAGCACCGGTTGCCACAGCACTATGATCTGGAATTTCTAGTGAGGACAAAGCTGAAATGCGTCTGCCACACCAGAAAGTGGAGGCGGCAAGAAAATAGGTACAACTCATGAAGGGAAAAATTTGGAATGCAGTAAACCACACTTTAAAGAGAAAGGAAGGGCAATTTTCGTTTCTTTTTTTTTTTTTTAAGTTATAATAAACATTTTAACTATCATGTTGGAATATTTGTAATATCTAAGCACAGGGCACATTTTATATCGACAAAAGTGATACATAATATTCTCCGTATTTCTAATCATAAGGAAGGGCTATTTTTTCAATACTGCAAATAAATTACCTTCTTGACATGTGATCTGTTATCTACCAACTTTCAAAAGGCAAACCAAGTAGCAGTTAAGCAGCAGACTTTCCCTAGGCATGTGCTTGAACAGTTGCATTGCTATTGTTTTTGTTTGATTTTTGTATTCCCCCAATTCATTTTGCAGGCCATTTTCAGTTTTCCTTCACTTATAAATACATATTCTGTTCAATTTAAACCTGAAAGACAAAAGGGCATTGAGATGGCATCTGAGGACTTCTCACTTAGGAAATTGCATTAAATTCTTAATCTACTTGTGGAACACAGCCCCAGGACTGTGTTTTCTTGAATGTATTTCAGTAGAGAGAAGTGGCTACTGTGTAACCTCCCTGCTGAACATCTCACGTCGCATTAGATGCATATTTTCTGTATAGTAATTGTTGGTCTCAGTCTCCAGAGAAACCAAGGACAGAGCTAGCTTGGAGATTTAGTAACCTATTATTATACACACCTCCAGTGTGGGATTTGCGATGTCTCAACTTAAGTAAAATGAAGTCTGTGCTTTCTCATTGTGATTTTGGGATTTATGAATCCCTTTTATGCTGTATTCATGAGTGGCCAGTCTCAATTTCACTTATAACAAACCTTTCCTCATCTTAACCAATCAGATGTTTATAGAAGAGAAAAGAGTGTAGTATTTTATTGTTTCTATAACACTGAGAACTCTGAGTTCCCCCAAAATAAAGGTTTAATCACGGTGTGAATGGGATCCAGGCAACATGATAACTTGGTGTAATAGGAAGGGAAGAAAAGCAGTGCTACAAGGGGTGTGGAAGTAGAAAGAGGATCAAGAGAAGATATAACTATAGCAACAGGGTGGTGGAATTAATTTACTGAGCAAAAGCAACTGCTTGCATTTTTCTCTTTTTCTTTTCTCTCTGACATTCCTTTTTCCTATAAAACAAGGGATAAGAGACAACTTCTGGAAAGAAAGATAGTTGGAACATGGATAATGTGGCAGCAGCCTACTGGCTGCTGTTCAGATATCCACCAGATGAATGAACATTGCAGACTCTTGCCTGACAGGATGTTAGGAGATTGACTTAACAGGATTATAAAGAGTACTCCAAAAGGCACATTTCTGTAATTAGTTCTTTCAACTGAATTTGCTTTATGTTGTTTCTCTGATTTTTGATCAACTGGAAGTGAATATTTCCATAGAGAATTCCTGATGTTGAGTAAAATAAAGTGTAAAAATCTTCCAAAGAAGTGTATGACTCTTTGAGACCAACAAACTCATCTTTTAGTTCAAACACTTAGATTGAATGTAATGATTTCTCTCTGAAGCTGGAAGCCAAAGGCAACTTCAAAAGTGAAGGGGTTTCTATTCAATATAACTAGTTTTTACAGAGCCCATGAGTCAAATTAAAGTGTGGATTCTAAGGCTTGACTCTCCAAGAACTAAGTTTGTATTTATCTTTACTTGTCCTCCCAAAGCCCTTGTGATTCAGGTTATAAAAAGAGCTTGGCATGTAAGAACCCTCAGTATCTAGTCCCCACCTTCCTTTCCAGATTCAGTCCTTGGTAACCTCTGGTCCTCCCAACCTCCTTCCTCATCTCCTTGGATCATTTGTTCCAGTCTGGCAAACTCTCCGTCCTGTCTCATTGATCAGTGTCTTTTGCATATGTGAATTCCTCTGCTCCATGGGGAAATTCCTACTTCTCCTACAGCCTTCCCTATTTGCCTCAGGCAGTTAGTGCCTCTTTCCTTCTTGCATTAACAAAATTTTGTTCTTATCTCAGATTATGCATACATATGCATTTGTATCCCAGCTATTATATCACAAGAGAGCCCCACGTTGGAAAGAAGGTTCACATGGAGAAAGTCCTGCATCTCATTCATGTCTGTATCTCCATTGCACAGGGACTATTACATAAGAAACACCCCAGCAATGTCTCAACTGTTGTATGGTACTGGGCAGTCACTTTAGCTCTCTGAGCCTCAATTTTCCCAATTGTAAATTCAACACAATAAAAATTGCTAAACTGTGAGGTTGTTTCAAGAATAAAATAATATGTATAAATGCACTTCATTTACTCAGAAGTGTCAGGTGAATATGAGAAATGGAAGACTAGAAAACTGTTTTCATGTTGTTACTTCTCAACTATGTTCTGGACACTAACACTTTAGTTGTTTGAAAAGCATGCTTGTTTTCTCATTGACATTCTCCTGTTCAATAAAGTAGGGAATCTAAGTTTAAAAAGCTCTCCTCTCCTCAGCACTTCCCTCCTCCTTCTTGAGATTCATAAGGCTATTTCCATTTTGACATTTATAAATGGCACTTATAAATATTTCTATTTCCTCCTGATATTTCCAAAATATTAGCCACCCTTATTTTAGAAGCTTTTTGACATTTGTAACAATCTCTCAGAGTCTCAAAAGAATGAACAGCATACAACCCAAAGATTTTAAGTCTTCCCTGTCTTCCAATGCTGGCCTCTTCGCCCTTAATTCATGAGCACTTTGTGTGTGTGTGTGTGTGTTTACATGAAGAAGATGAGTTTACTTTTAAATACACTGTATTTGAGATCATGGCAGGACAGTAGATGAGGACTTTTGAAGGCATTGAGGATCTTCATTGCGGAAAAGAGAGTGGTGCAGAAAAAATAAGCCTTAGACAGCTCAGAACATCCTCTAAAAGTACATTTCTCCTTTCTCGCGTCTTACACAGTCACCAGGCAAGCACCACAAATTCACTCATGTCAACAGGTCATCTGTCAAGGAGCAGAATGCCTACTGGTTATGGAAGGATACATTTAACTCTGGATGTTGGTCCCAAACATGGCATCAGGGTCTTGATATCCTTTAGGGGTTCCAGACAGAAATAAAGGTCATGCCCTAATCAATTTATTTGCCTTCGGAAAGATTGAGTTGCTTTTAGAAGATTTATGCAATATTTCCTCTTCAGTGTAGAGGTCCTAAGGTCTTTATTTTGCTGTTCTTAGGATTGTTCTATTAGTTCTGTGAATTTTGTTCTTATTGGCACAGAGAAAAAGGCCTGTTTGGTACTAGTTATAGTCTTTTGTTTTAAAGAAAAAGCGTGCCACAAAGTTTGCTGTTGTTTGTTCCTTTCCTATTAGTTTTGCCTATGTGGACATTATTCATAGGACTGTAAGAAGGTAACGTCTTCCCATCTGGAGGAAAACTCATGAGTATTCTAAAGACACTCTTTTTAACAGTATAAAATAAATTTCTAAAGAGTCTTAGTTCCGTTCCGTGTTCTCCAATTCTCCTATGTATAACTGAATCACTTGCTGTACACCTGAAACTAACACAACATCGTTAATCAACTATGCTCCAATATAAAATAAAATTAAAAATACATATATTTTCTGATTCAGAAATAAACTACAAAATAAAACATTGCCAGTGTGGAGAAATGGGGTTGTACAGCAAGCATAGAAAATACGAAACCATATCAATGAATTCCCCCAAATGCCCAACAACCATTTCCCCATAACTAACTTGAAACAAGTCTGTCAACTAAATGAAGATTTATTTACCTTTACCGCCTGTACCTAAATGACTTCACTTTGTTTTAAGCCTATAAGATCTTAGGTGTTCCAAAATGCTTCAGTACACAATAATAGACTAATTCTTGGCTAAGAAAATCTACCTGTGGTGGTCAGCTTTATATAAAAGCAATACAATACAATTTACTGGCAATATTAGACATAAAGAATTTCTCAGCTTAAGCAAGCATAAGGATTAAATGGAGCATTACCCCATGATTCTAAGCATTGCTTCTCCTTCTTTAAAACTATTAAATAAAAACAAACAAATGACAACAACAACAAAAGAAACCCTTGCTGTTCTACCTAGCTTTATCTTCTTTATTTTTACATCAGAAAATTGAAAGGCTTTTCAAAATCCCACACGATGGTTGAAAATGGCCCCAATTGCCCCCATAAATGCTCCACTACTCACACTGAGATAGTTCTGTCGTAGCATAACCTCAGAAGAGCTATAATGAGCCAATCTCAAATAAATAAATACCAGTAGGAACAGTGTAAAGGCTGTTAAAAATCAAGAGAAGCATCTCCGTAAGACACACCCACAGAGCAAAAGTGTTTCCAAGATCAATAAATTTGTGGAGTCTTAATTTTTACAGGTTTTTGTTTTAGGGTTACATTTTGTTTGGAATGGTACTGTGGGTTTTTTTAATCACTTTTGTTTTCTAGATTAGAAAATAAACAATTAGTTTCCAGAAAGCTCTTGTTAAGAGTAACGAATCATTTCATCACATACATTTGTCCTGCATCAATTTGGGCCCTCAGTAGAGTCAATTATCCTGTTAAATTTGTAGGTTGGTTGACAAAAAATTGAAAGAGGGAAGGTCTTGAAGTTGTCGCAATCTGAAAAGGGCACACTGGGGTATTGCTAGGCACTTTATACATCATTAAGCTACAGCCTACTTCCAGGAAGTTGCTCTTAGAAGTTAATAAGGAGTTGCCCTGTCACCATACTGCAACAGAAAAGTAAATCCAGCACCACAATCATCTTCCCTTTCTACACAGAGGATCTGGTTTGTACATGCGTTTGCTCTGGGAAGACAGAACGAGGTTTGGTGAAGAGTCAAAATGCTTAGTTATACTTTTGTAAGGGAGTAATGATTAATAGCCCACATCATTTTCAAGCTTTCTGCCAAATACTGAGGGAATATCAAATGTGAGTGAAATCTATAGGTTTGTTAGGTTCTTTTTAGTTGCCTGTACAAAATCATGCTTGCTTTCCTCAAGTGATGGGGTTTAATTATTAAGCGCAATGGAGGAGGTAACAGGTCTTAACGAATAGCCTCAACAGTGGTATTATCACCTCTCATGGAGCAGCACTGTGAATGCTATAGAAACTCCAAAGAGCCAGTGAAAACACTGATGTATCTGTCTTCACGGTCCAGCTTCCTCGCAGGTCTGTTTTTAGCGCCTCATGGCTTCTGCTTAGTGTCTTGGCTTCTGACTCTTACTTGTCTACGTGTATCTTTCTATGGGATTCACATTCACAAAAATCATTTTTTAAAAGTTCTAATTGGTTCAAATAGTACTATTCATTTGTAATTTTGGAAAGGGAAAATTATAAGAAATACCTACATTACATTTTGTGGTCTACGTGGGGCCACCAAGCAGTAGACAACATCATGGTGAAGGCAGGGACCTGAGGAGCTATGAGAAATTTCTTATTTTCTATTTTTTATTATAATTCTTCTCCATTGTCACCAAACTGCTGACTCGCTATTGCTTTACATTGTTCTTATCCTATATGAAGCTCTGTTGCTATGTCAATTTCTGGTTTAAGTGCCCTTAGTCTCAACATGCTACTTATTTGTTTGGTCAAATTATGCTTTAGAAATATCTCTGTGTTGAAAAATTGTTAAGGAGGTTTGTTTTTCCAGCAATTCTGGAGTGTCGGTCAGCTGACTATTCCACTTATTAACAAAATTACCATCTCTCTCTCTGTTTCTCTCTCTGTCTCTCTCTCTCTGTCCCTCTCACACACACACAGTCTCTCTCTCTCTCTCTCTCTCTCTCTCTCTCTCACACACACACACACACACACACACACACACACACACACACATCTCTAATTTGAACATCTGGTCTCTGGTCTCTTTCCATGCAGTACATATATTCTTTTCTGGTTACAACAAAGAGAAGGGTATGTTTTCATATCTTGAATAGGATCTGAGTTCATAGAGATTTTTCCCCTCAACCGATAGAAACATGAACATAAAATTATACCTCCTGCAGGCCAACATCAAGCATTGCCCTTGATCCATAATCACGGCTATTTCTGGATAATAGGTTCAAATTCACTATACTTGGGCTATAACATTATTACAGAAAGAAGAATACTCCTAGTTTCTCATTTCCCCATTTATTCTTCCTTTTTTCAGGTCCTTATTACCATATGTCTTTCCATTTTATTAGCTTACTCTTCCATTCCATCATTCATTACATCCCTGCCATTTCTCACCATTCAGGAAAAAAAATGTCATTTCCCCCTTTATTCTTAAAGTAGGGAAAATCTGTCACTTTTCTTTCTTTCAAATCTGAAGTTTCTGGCAGAGACAATTTCAGGTTACTTATTCAGTTGCTCCAGCAATTCTTTAAAATTGGCCATTTATGCAGACTAACTGTACAATTATTTCTAAATAACCTCTTAGAAGACAGAATCTTGCAGTATGCAAGATACATATGTGATTTGCCATCAACATATAATTTACCTATCTTAACTTCACCCACTATTTATGTAAGTAATGGGAATGGCATTTTCCTCAATTTTTTTTTAGTCTAGTAATTTAATGATCAGTATAGGAAAAGTAGAGAATATAAATGAAATAAACATTTTTGAAGAGTACAGACCAGTTTTGTAGAATACTTCACTTTAGAATTGTTGAATACTTCTGCATAAATAGATCCAGTTTTTGCATTTTTGCCAGGAATACTACATAACTGATGTATACTCTTCTGAGTGAAGCATATCCAGAGGCACTTGAGGTCAGTTTGTTTGATGTGATATATTTGATTCCCCAAGAGGCAGGCTCTGATAGGGAAGCTAATTTGAAGGAATTTTATTAGGAATCGCTCTTGGGGGACTTCCCTGGTGGTCCAGTGGGTAAAACTCTGCACTCCCAATGCAGAGGGCCCAGGTTCCATCCCTGGTCGGGGAACTAGAACCTGCATGCATGCTGCAACTAAGAAGTCTTCACGCCACAACTAAAAAAAAGATTCCACATGCCTCAACGAAGATCCCAGGTGCCACAACTAAGATCTGGTGCAGCCAAAATAAATAAATAAATATTAAAAAAAAAAGAGAGAGAATTGCTCTTGGGATCATCAGTAGGGAAAGAAAGGAAATAAAGATGGATTTTAGCACAGAGAGAATTTGGGCTGTGATACAGTCTCAACAAAAGGCTCAGCCGATCCTGAGAGAGGTGTGAAACTGCGGTAGCCCTTCAGAATTGTCCAGCATTAGACAAGGGAACTAGGCGCCTGACTTGACCAGTCATTAGATGAGGGCCACACTGGGAAGAGGGTGTGCCCGTGGGTGAAGTGATCTCTTCAGCCAAGCCAATTCCAAAGAGAACTGACAGTTGGGAGCTGTCTGACTAAATACTCTAGCTATGGGAATGCATCTTTCAGCCCCAAATGGGTGGCACATCAGTGCCCACTGCATTCCGTTAGTGGTAATGTTAACTTTGACCACTTATCGTCTGTCATATTTCTCTACCGTAAAAGTACCTTATTCCTCTTTGTAATTAGTAAGTAATAATATTGGGGAAAACTTTGACATTATATAAATTTCCTGTTCCCCCCCACAAACTTTCACCAGATGATTTTAGTATCTATCAAGGATTTCTGCCTTGATCAACTGTGAAAATGTGATTTTTTATTTGATGATTCTTTTCATATTTATTAATTGGCATTCTACTGTAAAGATTATTCCTTTTCCTGTTATTTCATTAATTCATTTATTAGTAGTATAAACTCATCAATTTTATTTTTTATATAATATATATAATCCATTAATATCATTATTTATCTTGATGCTTAAATTTGATGGGATCTTTATGAGTCTGACTTTGTGTCCAATTGTGTTCAGCTTTGTGCTCAGTTGCAATACTGAACTGCCTTTAGAGAAGCTTTACATAACTTCTACTGCAAATAAATTACTTTCACCTCAGTATTCCCAGGAGATGACACATGCTAATTTTACAAGAATCTAAACTAGACAAGACATAGAAGGAAGGAACCCATAAAATTACACTTAAGCATCCCATTTGTCAGTGTATGACTATAATTCAAAACTCTGCTCAACTGAGCATCACTCGGTTTTGATATCAAATAATTATAACAAAATTAAATATATCTAATTTGCATACATCAATATTTTACACATTTGCATTGTTATACCATATTAATTGCATTATACATAATTTCTACAGTTATATATTACATGATATTTAATCTAAATTTAATATTTCTTTAATTATTTAAAAAGTCCTTGGTGAAATGTGTTGAAAGTGACACTGGTACAGTTTTCAAGAGCTTTTGAATTTTTTGTTGCAACTCTGCCACCAACATTTATTGTTATTTTTATTGTATCACTTACGTGTTTTAGATCTTATTTTCCTTATGAGTAAAATGAAAATTTTATAATCAGGGTTAAATGTGATACCCAACATGAAACTGCTTTGCATATTATATATGCATATAAGCTTCAGAATTTTGGAATGACTACAGATATCTTATGGAATCATGTTTATGTGGGAAAAATGCTCTGGAACACTGAAATTTCTTTTGATATTAACTGGGGGTAAAGGAAGAACATTATGTTACGAAGTTTCTCATCACAAGACTGGGATACAGGAGGTAAGTAAATCCAAGCATTCTAGGCTTATCTCTATTCCACCTCTTATTTATCTTACCTATGTTGTTGATGTACTTATTTATCAAGCTACTTTGACTAACTTTTATGGTGACTATCATGTGTTAATCCTGTGCTGAGTGCCATGAATACAAAGATAGATAAAGCTAGGACTCTGAACTCAAGGAACTTGTCTAGTGAGGAAGACAGGAAACCACCACAATTTACAACACAGTGTGATGAACGCTATCAGTTAGTCTGGATCTAACTGTGTGTAACAGAAAACAGAGATAACAGTGGCTTAACAAAATAAGCTTCATTTTCCTCTCACATAACAAGAAATATAGATGAAATCAACCCAGGGTTACTGGAGTAACTCAACAATGTCAAGATAGAGGTCTATGGTATTGTTTTCGGTCTATCATGGTTGTTCTTTTATGGTCACAGCTCTAGTGATTGCAACCACATTTCAGGCAGAAAGTAGGGAGAAATGCAAAAGGAAAATAGAGCATGTGCCATCTGAATCTGTGTCCCTTTTAAGCTTCCTTAGAAACCCTACCCAACAGTATTCTTATCTCATTGATGAGATTTGTCACCTCTATCATGGTCACCTCTACTTCATGGAAGGCAGGGAAATGAAATTTTATCAGAACATGTTGTTGCCACCAACAAAACTAAAATTCTGTTGTAAAGGGCAGAAAAAAGATAATTAACACTGGGTGGGCAATTAGAAATTTATTTCACAGTGCAAACAAAAACTATGCTTACCATCAGAGCATAAAGGAAGGGCAATTAAATCAAATCTGGTAGTATGGTGTAGATGTGGATATTAATTCCTCACCAAAAATACCCTTGTAACTTACTACCTGACCTAGACTTCCTCACACTTGTAAATAGCACCACCATCCCAACATCCATTCCATTATCAAAGTCAGAAATCTAGGGATTATTGTCCATTTTCCCTGTCTCCTAACTGCCATTTTATTATTCTATTTTTAAATATTATCGATGTGTCAGTTTTTCTATTCCATAGCCATCATTTCCATCCTAAAAGTCTACGTCTCTCATTTGCCTATAATAGGAGCATCCTAATTTGTCTCCCTACTTCTCCTCTTGCTCCTGTCCATCCTATCCTCTGCTCACACAGTAGCAATAAGAGTCTCTTCTTAAAATGTAAATTAAACCACATCACTCTATTATATAAAAATCCTCCAAAGGCTTCCCATTGCACATAGAATAAAATGCATATTCATCCAAATGCAGCAGAGCTGGGCTAGAGGACTACAAATACCAAATCCTGATCCTACTTCTAGCTTCAAAACTGCAGAGAAAATGTCAAAATGGTTCCAACTGCCAAAAAGATCAGTTTTAATATTTAGCAACTGTGAGCCCAAGAATGAATTCTCTATCCTGCTTGAGCTTTCTTATGTATGATAAGAAAACTACTTTGATTAACACTAACAGTTCTAACATCCTACGAAGAGTATAAAAGGACTCTGAGTCTGCTATTACTTGGTTTTTAGTACTTTTAGTTCTGCACCTATCTATTCCTTCACAAAGTACAAATTAATAACAAAAGGATATTTATTTTTTCAGAGTTCCATTTGTAGGATTTTTTTTCATACAGCTTTTCATCAGGGTAAGCAGATGGTAGGTTAGCTCTGGAAACATACTGTAGTATTGTTAGTATAGCTCAATCCTAAGTGTGATACTGGATCTTGTGTTTAGATACTCTTAATTATGCTCATTCTAAGCATACGAGGTGCCAAACAAATTAGTAAGTTTTATTATGTTCTGAAATGCAAACGGAATCTTCTTGAGAAAGTTTATCAGAAAATAAGTAAAATACAAATTGGCTAAATTATCACAGGAATAGAATTTGGTAAACTGCTCCTCCATGTCTTCTATGAAGAAATTAGGACATATTTCAGAATCACTAATTAACTTTAAAAAATCATGAAAAATGAGCAAGTAAAATAATGTACCTACTTTATCCATCCAACAAATATGTATTTGGTGTTTGTACACCTTGTACATAAAACAAAAATATTCATATAACTTTGTGCACCATATTTTGAATATACTTTTAAAGGTACATTCCAATCTACGTAAAACACCTTGTGCCAAAAAAAAAAAAAAATCCATATGCATAAAGTCCTTCAGGCCCTAAGAATAGCATGAACTCTGAATCAATAGCTCTCATTGGTTCTTTTCTGACTTGTAGTCTTGTCATCTGATAAAGCAGGGCCTTGTCTCCAAAATCCTTGCCATCCCTAAAGTTTCTATTTCCCTCATTGGAGATGTAATCAGTAAAGCTGGCTGTTCCTAACAAACATTTATATCAAGTCCTGTCACTGCTCCAAAGAAGCCATTACAGTGAATAATTTTATGAGTAGGTTGGACCCAAAGAAGCTAAAAGTCCCATTATGGCCTATTGTGTCAAATAGACTTGCAAAATAAGAGGCTCCCAATTTGACTTTCAAATATAGAATGAAATCACTCCCCCAGGATTGATAGTGTGCATGTTAAGAGTCTTCCAATACATGAGTATTGGATATGAGTCATATCATAAGATATGTGTCATTTTATTCTAATTTGTCAATGACTCATCCAAAAGTGCCTCAGTCAGAGCCAGGAACGTCCCTCATTGACTGATGCAGCCACTGTCCCTCCAGCCTTTAAAAATGCAAAACTTTTTTTTAATGTTCAGTCATTTGTCAAGAATTATTTGATTTGTGGTACCCCAAAGGTGCTCCCTGATAATCTTCCACGGAGTTGGTCTTATTTACTATGCCTGAATTACTCTAATTTTCTAGTACAATAAAAGCAGCCTATTGACCCTAAAGAGCCATGTATTTTCTTGTGAATACCCTCAATGAAACACCTTAGCTTATCAAATTAACAAAATTGATGCTTTAGAAATCTTAAGGAGGTTATATAAAACCATTAATATGATAATGAAGGAAACGCAGAAGGTTCTCACTAAGAGCAACTGTAGGGAAATCATCTCTCTCATCCCTCCCTCTTTATATAGAAGCTAGGTGATATGAGAAAGACTGACCCCACTCCAACTCCAAAGGTGAACTCTGATGGATCTAAGCCATTTGGGTCATTTTTGGATTCAAGTATGATAATATAACTAAAGCTTAAGCTAATCAGAACGTGGGATTCCACTGATTAATGGTTTAACCAAATTATTACCCTTGCAAAAGTAAGGCTCAGGATATTTATTTCATGGCTAGAAGAAGAAAATTCCTGTCTTCCCCTAGGTCTATGCAAAACCTGGTAGTCATGGATACTACACCTGGCAGCCTTGAGATAAGCCAGCCTAAGGACAATGTGAATATGCAGAGGAATGCAATGAAAGACCACAGAGACATAGGACTGCCACCTCAATGATGTGATTTAAGTTATTAATATTTGGGTCAAACTAACCCTAAAGCTCACATTTTCCACAGAATTTTCTAGTTATATAAGTGAATAAATCCCTTATTGAGATAAGTTTTAGAGCACTAAATTTTTGACAAACACAAGTCATTGGGATATCTAGACAGAGGCTTAAAAAAGGAACCAAAAGTAAACAAGATATGGGAAGAATGAATGAGAGCCATAGAAGTTTTACTGATGTCCTAATTTTACCTAGTACCTCTATGAGGTTATACCTAAAACTTTGAAGATTTTTTTAAAATGTAGAGGTATAAAATGGTTAAGTCATAATACTCAATTGTGTGAACAAAAATTAACTTTATAAAGTAATTCAGTTTAATCTCTATTCCGAGCCTCTGTTCTGCCTAATGGCAGAAAACTTAATTCCAAACAAACTTAGTCATTGCAAGCAAGTACTGAGTCAATTCAAGGTTTTCCTTCCCATTCCCTCCAGAGGGGCATTAAGATCCTGGAGAGTTTACACAGCATCACAGCATTGATAGAAGGCATATGGTTCCTGATCATCATCATTTGTCCATGCTGACAGCTACTTAACAAACAACAACCATCCAATCTGTCTTCACAATGGTCATACCTCCCAGTTGGCATACAGGTCTCAGATCATTGGTCACAGTACTCTGTTCTATATGTTATACTCCTGAGATCCATCTGAATTAGTTCATCCTTTCTCAGCCATCTCTAACCACTTCTGTGTCACAGAGAATTCAAAGATGCTTTCCTCTTCCACCCTAAGGATACTGGAGAATCAAGGGTGGTAGTGCTGCTATACAGCTACATCTAAAATACAAATTCTCCCCTATAAATCCCTCTAGTGTTGCACCAAGCCAGGGCAGGAAATCTTTCGTGGACTCTTCTCTAAAAATGAGAAAAAAATCTCCTCTCTTCTCACATGGCCAAGGTTGCCTAGGATATTCTCATAATTAACTTGAAATGGGCAGGGAGTACAGAGGTTTTTTTGAGACTTACTCCAACTCCAAACTCTCTTGAAGTCCCATAAACTCTGTGTTGTTTACCAGTCCAAAGGTTTTATCTATGGTAGATGAAGTAGACAAAATAATGGCTCCCCAAAGATGTCCATGTCCTAGTCCCTGGGACCTGTGGATATGTTACCTTACAGGGCAAAAGGGATTTTACAAATGTGATTAAGTTAAGGACCTTGAGCTAAGGAGATTATCCAGGATTCTGGGGTGGGCCAGTCTCATCACAAGGGTCCTTATGAGAGGAAGACAGGGTCAGAGAGAGATTTAAAGATGCTATTCTGCTGCTGGTTTTGAAGATAGAAGAAGACACCATAAGCCAAGGGATAAGGCAGCCTCTAGACACTTGAAATGGCAAGGAAAGATCCTCCCCTAGAGACTCCAAATAAAATGCAGCCCTGCCAACCCATTTTGAACTCTCACCCTCAGGACTGTAAGACAGTAAATTTGTTTTGTTCTAAGCCAACAAGTTTCTGGTAATTTGTTATAGCAACAACAGTAGGGCAATGAGTCCTCAAAAATTCTTCCAGACCTTTCTGACTTATGTCCAAGGTTTATGTCTTCTGGTTGTGTTATGAAGCAGTTCCTTGCAGTAATGAGGCTTTGTATCTGGTAGCCAAATGAGGATAGATCCCAGTGACTACTGTGATGTGGCAGCAGTGGAGAAAAGGAGAGTGCAAATTGGTTAATATCTCACAACAGCATCCCTTCACACCGGGTAACTTAGTGAATAAAATCACACAGGAGAGGTATCAGTGATAGAGATTGTATAATGTTTGTTATAACCCACAACTGTATGCCGTATCATTTACTATTTATTTATTGAAAATCCATGCCTTCTCACTTCCTGGAAAGACAGGAACTGGGTTGCTAGGTATTTCAAGATATTGAGGTGCTTGAGAACCAGTAAAACCATGGAGAGTTATACGGTCTAATTAACAACCAAGGAAACAAGATTAAAATTTTCATGTAGGTATTTCATGTGTTTATACTTTGACTTCTATGGATAACAGTATTTGTGACTTCAAACATATATTTAACTACTGGTTGGTTTAATATGGAATCATGGTTTCCAAAAACAACAAGAGATACTGAGTCTCTATACCTAATCAGCATCATTTGATCCTAAAAAGTCAGTGCCTCATCCAAATTAACATTCTATTTTAAGGTGTCAAGTAGATGTATTATCCTAGAAAATTGTTGCTTAAAGCTGTAGTTCAAGACCTTCTGCATCAAAGTGTCAAGGTGATTGTTTAAAAAGCATATTTATGGTTACTATTAAAGATCTATTGACTATCCAGGGACCCAGGAACCTGCTTTTAGTAAGTTCTCTAAGTGATTCTTAAATACATCCTAAAGTTTGAAAGCCCATGGCCAAAATCACAGAGAGGTTTTTGTCCCTGGTTCAAAGGACGAGACAGTGTTTTCCTCAGACACTGGAAAGAAGATAAACTTGAATGACTGTCTTAATCTGATGGAAATTTATGAATCCTAAAAGCGCTATTACTTTTATAGTAGGTTTAACTGTTTAACATCTAGATTAATGTCTAAAAAATGTGTGCACTGCATTCCTCACTTGATTAAACTACAAAATGCTTTTTCTCTTCCAGAGTTTATAAAAAGGATAAAGCTAAGCTAGGATTTCATGGTTTGCTTTTTATTCTTTTGGATTTTCAAATATAAAATGTCCACACTTCTCTCAGTCTGTCCCCATTATGCAGCCAGCCTTAGCAGTGGGATTCCTAGCACCACCACTGTGTGGCCCTTCCTTTTCAGTGAATGGTGTTCTCTGGCTCTGGGGAGAGTTCTGGCTTTGCCTGGAGTCAGCTTGGGCACAGCCTGCTTCTGATGCAAGCCCTTCCATCAGTATAGTCACCAGTGAAATCATGAAAAGTTTCAAGATCTCAGTCACTCATAGGACAGGAGGCTAAACTGTTCATTCTTCCATCATCACTAGCAGTGTGTAGAACTCGTAAATGCTTAAAAATGCCAGGCCTAGCAAATTATCCCTTGAGGTGGAGATTTACCAGCTTGCCAGTATTTCCTCTGCCTTCTTTCTGGGGAGAGGAACAATTAATGATTGCAATTAATTCGTTTTTTAAAAATACCTCCTTCTGGGCTTCCCTGGTGGCGCAGTGGTTGAGAGTCCGCCTGCCGATGCAGGGGATATGGGTTCGTGCCCCGGTCCGGGAAGATCCCACATGCCATGGAGCGGCTGGGCCCGTGAGCCATGGCCGCTGAGCCTGTGCGTCCGGAGCCTGTGCTCCGCAACGGGAGAGGCCACGCAGTGAGAGGCCCGTGTACCGCAAAAAAAAAAAAAAAAAAAAACCTCCTTCTACAACCGTAAGTACATTTAGGCATAGCAGGCCACAGAGAATCCTTTCAGATTTGGACTTTCTAATTGATTTATTTTACATTTCTTTTCTCTACTCTTCCATCTCTCATGATACCTTTCATTGATTAACTATAGATTAATTTCTTTACTTGTGTACAGATGAGGGAAGAAAATCACTCAGCCTTCTGAATTCTTTTGAAATTGCTCCTTAACAATGCAGCATTCATTAAATAATGCAAAGAGCTGTTGTGGTGGTGGTTTGATTTTGTTGTTTCTGCCAATACCTTTTCTAGAAATTATATCTCAAAGCCTTTAAAGTTCAAAGGCAAAAGTCATGCTCAACCTGACATAGCTCAGATTGGTCCTCTGCTCCTAGCTGTCCTCCAAAGACATTTCCTCCCTAGATGTTATTCATATGCATATTTTCACAACGTAGCCTCACAAACACTGATGTGTGAGATGTCTCTAGCTTCCATTCTACAAGCTCCAATCCTATATTTTCTACTTTCTTGTATCGAGTAGCTAAGCCAATGTCACCCCAAACCTAACAAGTCCAAGCCATCACCACTAACCCCTCAATACTCCAAGTAGTCATTGCTTCCATGTAAAAGTCTGGACTTCACCATTCAATAGAAATATGAGAGTCATGAATACAAGCCACAAATGTGAGCCAAGTTTGTAATTTTAAACATTATAGTAGCCACAATGAAGAAAGTAAAGAGAAACAAGTGAAATTAATTTTCATAATATATATGTAATAATATATAGTTAATAATACATTTTATTTAACTGCATCCAAAACATTATCATTTTAACATGTCATCAGTATAAAATTATTAATGAGATATTTTACATTGTTTTGTTCATACTAAGTCTTCAAAATCTGGTGTGTATTTTATGCTTATGGCATATCTTATTGTGACTAGTGGCTACCATATTAGACAGCACAGTTGTAGACTCATTAAACTGTAATGAAAGGTTATTCTCCCCTCCAGTCTCATTCAAAGCAGCCTCTCTTTCTAGTCTTAGCACCTACTACTTCTCAAGCATTCAGCACTCAGAGTACTCTTCCCTAAACACTTCCTGCTCTTTCCCACTTTTTGTCTTTGTTGGTGCCATTCTCTCTGCACAGAATTCCTCTTTTCTGCCTTTCAAAGTCTTAACCCACATTTCATGGTTTCTCTGCTCTCACAGCACTTGCAGAAAATGTATTTCTGTTAAGTAACCATGAATGATTCATATTCTTATAAATATCCCTTTAAGTTTCTATTTTCCTCTGTTTCCCTCATGCTGTCATTTTTCCTTATCCTTATGTCTTGGTAACTAGATGTTTCCATAGCATGACAGGCAGGTCTGCACAAGTAGGAGGTCAATCTGGGCCTTGTTTATATTTTAGTGGCTGAAACATAGAAGTAAACTCAGTAGCTGCTGCAACACAATAATTCAGGGATCAGACGCCCTATTACCGTTAGAGAGCAGCCATCTATAGCACAGGCACCTGCTGACTCCTTGACAGAAGATTTGTTGGTCATTGAGCCATTCAATCATTAATTCAATCGCTTATTCCATCAGCAATTAATTATTGAGCTCTTCTTCTCTTTGATGTTACTGAGAGCTTCATCATGCTGGGTGCTGAATAAACATTCACATTTGCTATGAATATTTAATTGTTTTCTCCCTTTGTTCCTCCCCAATATCCCCCATACCAAACTTCTTAAAATATTCTTTAAAATGTCTCTATCCAAGAAGTAAAATTTTTTTATTTTAAAAGCAATTTTTTTCCAAAGATTAAAAGAGCATGCCTGATTATTTCTTAACCAAATGAATCATAACTATTTACTTGAACAAAAAAGACAGAAAATAGCTATTTTAAAATAAATGATTTCATATTAAATAATCATATCCTCTTTTATGAATTTAGCCAAACATAGGTATGTAACTTGTTGATATAAACACTGAAGCCTTTTTTTCCCCTAAAGTAGCACAAACATACTCTGTCCATGCCACAGTATAAAACATTGTTCATTTTCCTTATGCTTAAATTCTAGTCATTTTATCTGTGTACATTAATAGAATGCAATACAAAAATAAAACAATATAAATTATATGGACAATATTTTCTTTGAGAGTTTATAACAGAGTTATATGGCAGAATTCCACGTCTCATTATGTTTTTGTCTTAGGAAAAACGGAACTATGGGGCAAATAACAAAGATGATCACATACCAAAAAAAAAAAATCACTACAATGAAATATATCCAAAGCTTGAGATATTATGACTACACAATAAGGAAAGTTCTTGTCACAATTTCCAATCTGTGAAAAACTTCTCAAAATATAGAAACATACCTTATTTAAAGTCAAACAAAATAGATGATTATAAAAACTGACTCTCTTTGCAATGACACAGAATTGTAAAAAAGAAAATAATACATGGAAACAGATTAAATGTCCAACATTGGAGAATGGCTAGACAAATATACAGTGGACACTACACACTCATTAAAAAGAATGTTGAGGGCTTCCCTGGTGGCGCAGTGGTTGAGAGTCCACCTGCTGATGCAGGGGACACGGGTTTGTGCCCCGGTCCGGGAAGATCCCACATGCCGCGGAGCGGCTGCGCCTGTGAGCCATGGCCGCTGGGCCTGCGCGTCCGGAGCCTGTGCTCCGCAACGGGAGAGGCCACACAGTGAGAGGCCTGCGTACCGCAAAAAAAAAAAAAAAAAAAGAATGTTGAATATCTGTGTGTCCTGACATGAAGAAATAGCTACTACATATTGTTGAGTGGAAAAAAAAGTTAGAACACAACATATTTAACATGATTCCATGCGTGTAAAGTAGATTATATAGTTGGTACAAACTTCTTAGTCAAAAACACAGATTATACAAGCATATAACATTTTTTTTATTTCTGAGTTTTCGAAGTCCCATTTCCTCTCAGTAGCAGAAAGTTTAAATTTGCCAATTCATGTTAAACTCAGTTATTTCCAATTTAAAATTTATTTGGGGGGATATATATTCAATAAGTTCAGCATTCTAAAATTCAAACATCCCGCTTCCCCTCTCCCACCCACCACTCCATCTTTACTTTCCCTTCTGCCATGGGTGATCTAAGCTCTTGGAGAGTTTCTTTGTCATCCTGACACTAGAGGGAGGTGTCTGTGCCATAAGGATGGGCATCTGTCCATGCTGGCTTCTACTGATGTGTACAGCACACACCAGTCTTAACTATCCCACACATTCTCCTGCCTCATCACCCTCTGCCTTCCAGTCACCAGGTCCATACTGGTCACTTTGCCCCTCCTCATTCTTACCATGAGATCTCTCCAGAACTGTGGGATCGTAGCCACTTCCACATCCCTCTTGAGGACACATGATACACTTGGATTTCCCTCCCATATCAAGGGGGAAGAGTAGAGGGCTCTTGAAGTAGCTTTCAAGCCACTGAGAAGACACCTCATTCAGTCATTGATACTAGTTACCGTGCTGGATGCAAAGATGCTGCATAGACTTGCAGGTTCCACTAGTTTCATAAAAGAAGCTAGATAATTGTTTCTCTGCTATGGGATCTCCTCTCACTCTTGTCACCTGGAGCACCTTCCCCACAATACTCAGCTGTGAGTGGGTAGGTTGCTGGGTCTCTGCTCAGGAAACTAACATCTTAATTCTCTGCTTTTTCCTACAGCTGATGCCTTCATCTCCTACAGGACAGGATATAGTTTTTAGATTATAAGGCTTTTTTCTAAATTTTGTTATATATGAACTATACAAAGAAATGGTGGGTTTATTCTTTGACATTCAACACCCAACTTCTTCACTAAAAAATCTTTTCCTCTCAAAAATTCCATATTTTGTAAATAAAAAAGCACTTTGTCTTACAAAAGTCAATCAGTTTCTATGTTCTCTTTATATTCTTTTGGGTGATGCCTTCCCTGGGGCAAATTATCTCCCCTGAGGTAATAAAGGCTATTCCTGATGGAGAAGCTGGAAGGAGGAAGACTCCAGACAACACTAGGAAATCTCTATTAATATTTTCAGATTTTGTCTCAATACACACACACACAAGCATACACATACACAAGCACACACACACACACAAGCATACACACACACAAGCGTGCACACACACACACACACACACACACACACGCATACCGTGGTATATATGCATAGGAAAATGCCCATAAAGAATACAAAATGCTATTTGGGGTGTCACTGGATGGTTGAAAATTTAGGTGATTTTTTTCTTACCTTATGTTTTTACTACAGTTCAGACTTTTATAGTGTGAAAATATTGTTTATTATAATTTTTTATGGATTTATCTTTCATAAGATAAAATTTTCTCTTTCAATTAAGCAGAGAGCTGGGTGTTAAGGCTGAGAAGCTGGCTTTTGAGTGATATTCAGAACTCTTCTAGGAAGCCAGCATCTGAAGATGGGAGATACCACCAATTGGAGTTTTAATGTAAATATTTTTCAAAAAAAATCATGATCTTTATATATCTACTGCCATATACACAAAAGGAGAAAAGGAGCATTTAGCTTACTCTTCTCCTATGTCCATCCAAGAACGAATATTCAGATTCTGTATGCTGCTGAGATGATTTGAAATCTCACTCAATTTAAACCTTATCTACAAGGATTTTATGGTTTTCCAATTCATATTATTGAAGTCCAGGAAGTCACAGAACCTGTGGTTATAGGTCAAAAAATGGCAACAGAAAGATGTAGATGTTAACATTGTACCAAATATAATGCAGTTTGACCCTGGAAAACATTCACCAAATCATTATAAAATTCCATAATAAAATAAATGTAAAACACGAAATATGCAGAAAATAGAAGATTCTCAATAAAAATTAGTCACTAGGCTGAGAACTCAAAGACCAACAACTACTTGCTCCCATCAACTCTCTTCTGAGTATCATTATGCTGCTACCTTCTACCAGAATGTGATGTTTCCTAACAATAGCAAATGGCCATTTTGTACTCTATCCTTGCAGGAAACCCCTGAAATAAGTCCCTAACACTACCTGGTCAGACAGACTTAGTCCAGCCCTGAATATAAGCAAATTATTTAGCATTTTTGAAACTTATCTACAAAATAGGAATACTATTACCTACATTCAAGAGTAGCTATACCAGAAATAATTTATAAATAGTACAATACTAACATATAGAAAATGTACCATATGTGACAGTTATTTCTTAGTGATCAATATGAAATGTTGATCTCTTTTAATTCTCTGATCTTAGTGTTATTCTTTATAAATTTTCTAGCTATTATGATTAAGAAAAATAATTTTGTGTCTTCTCAATCATACAGGGGAAATACATTCCCCAATCTAAACATCTACCAACAAGTAGTATGGAATAGAACAACAACAACAAAAAAAATCTAAAAATCAAGGAAATATGAGACACAATTGGTAGGTCAAAACTCATTGATTGCTTTTAAAATATTCATAAAATAAGTTCTTATATGAAGTGCTTTTAATAGTATTTTTCTTGGCTTTTAAGACAGCATTAAATAAAAGCTGTTCATTATTTCCATCTGAAACAATAATAAATAAAGACGAAGCTTGTTAACTTTCTACAGCATGATAAAATTATCTTAAAGTAGCAACGACTGTAAAGGGCTGCTCTTCGCCTTTTCAACATGAACATTGTCTTGTAAAATCAACGTAACAATGAAATAATTGTTTTTAAGATCACTAAGTAAACCATTATTTTAACCAATGCTAAGTGTATTTTATGAATACACTTTAGGTAGACTGGCAGCCTCAAAGAGCAGCTTATGACAACCAGCCAATTCAATCCTTTTTTAAGGCAGCTGTATATTTTCTCTAATACAAAGTGGCTGTTTCAAGCTTTTAATTTATACTGAATCTTGGCTTTAATGAAAGTTTATCCTGGCAGGAAACCAAACTGCATTTTTAAGGTGTGTTTTAATGTATCTATTCTCTATCTTCAATCTGAAATATAGTAGCTGTGGCAAGAAAAATGGTACAAGCTCCATTATTATTTTTTTCTCTTTTTGATACTTGTTCTTACTGGAAAATCTTAGTTAAAATATTCAGCATCAGGAAGTATTATCATCTAATTTACTTCCAAGGAAGGTAAAAAATTAAATAATTCAGACCCTAAGTACTTACATTTTCTATCAAAGATAAGTACTATCTAAAAAAGGGGTTGCAATTCTATAATCCTATAAGTGCCAGATACTTTGGCTTGGTGGGCTGTAGGGTTTCAGTCCCAACTACTCAGCTCTGCCATAGGAATATAAAAGCAGTCACAGAGGGGCTTCCCAGGTGGCTCAGTGGTTAAGAATCCTCCTGCCAGTGCAGGAGACACAGGTTCAAGCTCTGGTCCGGGAAGATCCCACCTGTGGCAGAGCAGCTAAGCCTGTGCGCCCCAACTACTGAGCCTGAGCTCTAGAGCCCGGGAGCCACAACTACTGAAGCTCGCGCGCCTAGAGCCTGTGCTCCGCCACAAGAGAAGCCACCACAATGAGAAGCCTGCGCACCGCAATGTAAAGTAGTACCCGCAGCCCCCTCTCCCTCCAAGGGGCAAAGAAACAAAGACCCAATGCAGCCAAAAATAAATAATAAATTAATAAATTAATTAAAAAAAAAAAAAAAGCAGCCACAGACAATACATAACTAAGTGGGCATGCCTGTGCTCCAATCAAACTTTATTTACAAAAACGGGGGTAACCAGGATTTGGGCTGCAGCTTGCAGACCCTGGATGTAGAAGATGTATCATATTCAAAATATACAAAATGCAATTCACTGTACAGAATACACAGTGTGGAATTCAAGATTTACCCAGCCCCAAATAACTACTAAGCATATTCTATACCCAAGATTCACTGTTAGGTGCTATGAAGGTACAATAATAATGTAAGACCAAACTCTTAACCTCTGGAAGCCTGTGATTTTCCTGGGAAGCCAAGACTTGAACAGAATAAATTAAGAGTAATATGAGACATTAGGTAATGAAGTGCTATATGGATAGGCTTAAATTAAGCTCAGGTCTTTCAGACTCCACTGGGGATACACATTTATTTAATAAATTTCATCTAAATAAAGAGTGAATAACACTATTATCCTTGGAAAAGAAAAGTTGGTACTTTATTAGTTAACTTGATATGCAGAATTACCTTTTATTCTATATATCTACTTTCTTGATATCTTACAATAACAGAAATTTTTAAAAATCTATATTTATTCTATGGACCCAACATAGAACCATACAAAATTGAATTTAAAATTGCATTTTAAACTGTTGGGAAAAGATGGAAATTTTTTAAAAAATATTTTATTAATTTATTTATTTGGCTGTACCGGGTCTTAGTTGCAGCATGCATGCGGGTTCTAGTTTCCCAACCAGGGATCGAACCCAGGCCCCCTGCATTGGGAGTGCAGCATCTTAATCACTGGACCACCAGGGAAGTCCCGAGATGGAAATTTTAACATTTAAACTCAGGAAATTCCTGTCAACTTTTCAGAAATTTGTAATTCATCCTTACAAATTAGCTAGTCTAGAGGCCTAAACATGAGAGAAAACCTTTAGTAAGTATGAAGAATAAAATTTTTTAAAAAAACAAGAAAAAGAAATCTGAGGATATATTCATTCAACTTGCCATCAGATTTATTGTTAATTTGCAAGGAAATTTTTAGTTAAATTTTTTGGGATTTTAAGCCTCTTTGAAAAAAAGTGTCCAAAATCATATGGGTTTTTTAACTACTAGTCATTGATAAAAATCACTGAGTTTATGAAGAGTATTTAAAGCTACATCTCAGGAGAAGTATTGGCAAGTATGGCAAGAAGTATTGCTGCCAGGGACTTTTGAACAGGACCTGACAAGTTCTTTCTCTGAAGCATAAGGTTGGTATGGCTTATCAAAACAGGAAAAATCCTTAGTAGTCTGTTCTCCATTTTCATCTTCAAAGTACTTACTATACATAACCTGTCCTATCTCCTGCAAAAATGTTTTTTGAATTTACTTTCCTAAAGTAAGTTATAGAGACTTAGAGAATTACAGAGTTAGAGAACTATATCATAGCTTTTAAAAAGGTACTTCTAGGCAGAAGAGCACTGACTAGTTTAAATAATCATCTGAGGATAAACAATGAAAGTGGTCTCAATGTCAAATGGCCTTTTGATGTTTGCCCAGTGCTAACACCTATGCCACCACTCATTTCCCTAGCATCTCACAACAGCTCTGAACAGTCTTGCCAAGATACTTCTTTGCTTATTTCTTCTGGATGCCCTTCCCAGGATTTTCTGTTCACCCTCCTAATTTGTTGACCCCCAGAGATGAAACTCACCTGCCCGTGGTTCCATTATGCAACACAGGCCACAGAAGATTTGCAGATGGCATGATACTATACATAGAAAATCCTAAAGATGCTACCAGAAAACTAGTAGAAGTCATCAATGAATTTGCAGGATACAAAATTAATACACAGAAATCTCTTGCATTTGTACACACTAACAACAAAAACTCAGAGAGAGAAGTTAAGGAAACAATCCCATTTACTATCGTATCAAAAAGAATAAAATACCTAGGTATAAAAGTACCTAAGGAGGCAAAAGACCTGTACTCTGAAAACTATAAGATACTGATGAAAGAAATCGAAGATGACACAAACAGATGGAAAGATATACCATGTTTTTTGATTGAAAGAATCAGTAATTAATACTCAAGGCAACCTACAGATTCAAAGCAATCCCTACCAAATTACCAATGGCATTTTTCACAGAACTACAACAAAAAATTTCACAATTTGTATGGAAACACAAAAGACCCCAAAAGCCAACGCAATCTTGAGAAAGGAAAACAGAGCTGGAGGAATCAGGCTCCCTGACTTCAGACTATACTAGCTTTTCTGTTTGCACTTAAACAATTCTGGAAAAGATATGAACCATCAGTTTTTAACAACTGAAAAAGGAGGGCTAAATTAATCAGTTTCTCATCAAGGTGTGCCAAATATTCCGTGGCTGTTTTACTTTCTCAGATTCTATGAAATATGGTAGCTACCTTGGGTCTGAAGTTTGAGCTCCTGACCCAGAAGTACACAATAGGAATCACCATGTGCTGTAGCAATGCAAGCTTTTCAAAGTTATCTTTTTCCAAAATAGAAAAGCTGATTCTCACTGGTGACTGATTGTTTTTCCAAATATTTTGTTTTTCCAAATAATATCGAGACAATCCTGAAAATAGTCCCAATACTTACCAACTACAAGCATACCTCAGAGACGTTGCAGGTTAGGTTCCAGACCACTGCAATAAAGCAAGTATTACAATAAAGGGAGTCACATGAATTGTTTGGTTTCCCACAGCATATAAAAGTTATATTTACACTCTACTATAGTCTATTAAATGTGCAATAACATTGTCTTAAAAAACCAATGCACATACTTTAATTAAAAAATACTTTAGGGCTTCCCTGGTGGCACAGTGGTTGAGAATCTGCCTGCTAATGCAGGGGACATGGGTTCGAGCCCTGGTCTGGGGAGATCCCACATGCCGCAGAGCAACTGGGCCCGTGAGCCACAACTGCTGAGCCTGCGCGTCTGGAGCCTGTGCTCCACAACAAGAGGGGCCGTGATAGTGGGAGGCCCGCGCACCGCAATGAAGAGTGGCCCCCGCTTGCCACAACTAGAGAAAGCCCTCACACAGAAACGAAGACCCAACACAGCAAAAATAAATAAATAAAAATTAATAAACTCCTACCCCCAACATCTTCTTAAAAAAAAAATACTTCATTGCTAAAAACTGTTAACCATCATCTGAGCCTTCAGCAAGTCGTAATCTTTTTGCAATGGTAACATCAAAGATTGCTGATCACAGATCACCATAACAAATATAATGAAAAAATTTGAAATATTGTGAGAACTACGAAAATATGACACAGAGACACAAAGTGAGCAAATGCTGTTGGAAAAAAATGGCACCAATAGACTTGTTCAACTCAAGGTTGCCAGAAATCTTCAATTTGTAAAAAAAAATGCAGTGTCTGTGAAGCACAATAAGGTGAAGGGCAACAAAATGAGGTATGCCTGTAGTTTTTTTTTTATATACCCTTGAAGTTATCAGTATAACTAATTTGAAGGAAATGAAACATCTTGGCTTTATAAATTGTGTTTTTTGGAACCCAAGTGCCCATGAAAAGTAGTTAGTCATGGAGTATCACAGTAGCAATAGTTAGGTTTTTAGTGCTTCTGTGATGATATAGGCATTGTTCTACATTTTATGTTTCTAAATTTGTATCTTTTCTCTCTTTATGACTCCAAATATGCCATCTTCACTCTTCAAAAGAATTTTTTTATGTACAGTGATAGAGAGAGATGACAAAATTTGAAGAATAGACATTGCTTCTTGAACAAGTTAAGATTTTTTGAGAACAAAAATTCACAACTTAAAAATATTTGAAAACAAGTTCTACTAGAAGTCTTGTTTTTCAAGGTCTTATTAGAGGAAGTGTTATATAGAGAAAGGAAGGGGGCTGTGGAAGCATAGGTAGAATTTTGAAAAGTAGGTTTCTTCGTTGGTAACCATAACTTTTGGCAAGTTAATAAACATTTTTAACCTCAATTTTCTCACTTGTAAATTTGGAATAAAAATAATCTACCTGACAGGGTTGTTTTAGAGATGAGTAATTTTGGCTAGTGCTTTGCACATAATAGAGCCTCCATAATTGCTACTAATACTATTAGCAACATCTGAAAAATAAAACGTGTAATAGTTGTACCCTGGCCCCTGTCACTTTAGCTGGGTAAAGATATCTCCAAAGCAACCCCCTCTAGGTTTCTGAGGAAAAATCGCAAGTGACTCTTGAAAGCAAAGTGGCCTCCTTCTCCCAAACTCCTCAAAACCATCCTCCAAAATTTACTAGTGAAACTTTTTAGTTAATTGAACTATAAATTTGTTTTCAGAATCATGAAAGTCCAACCAGAATGACATACAGCTCCTGGTTCCAGCTAGGAGGCAAGCCAAGATAATAACATCATAGCCAGCTGTGTATATCTAAATTCCAAAGAAGTGTTAGTTATATACTTTTGTATTTACAATTTCAGTGTTGAGATAAATTATTTGTTCTAACTATTCTGAAGAAAAACTGGTACTGGTCTAGCACGAGGGGCTTTGTTATTAATTAATATAATAAGCTGTCAAATCTCAGCATAAAGGTAATTTCTTTTGTTAACACATAAGTTAAATTTTTCTATGCACATTTTGAACCCTCTTTATGTAAATACCTGTTCTTACCAGATATATTAATTGGGCTGCAATTTTAGACTTAAAACGATTACCGCCACTCTGCAAGACAAGGCTTTCAGCCTCCTTCTCTATTACTTGTCACAGATGCTGATATTTCACTCTTAAAAGGCCATCCTAGAAGGAAGGAGGCCTGAACTGTACATTGCCTGAGATCGGTAGAGAGACGCTTGCAAGGAGAGTCAACATGGGAAACCTACTGAGAACTCACAACCTAATAAGTGAGCAGTTGCTGCCTCATCTGGAAGGCATTAGCTTAACAAGCTGCTCCTTTAATTTACCTCTCTTTTTTTTTCCGTTTCAAAACTGATTATGCCTGACAATGAGAACATAAATAAAAAGTAAAACTCTGTGGGGAGACATCACAATCAAAAATGTAAACACACTGAACCTGAGAATGCAAATGTTAGGTACAAACAGTAATGTAAATTAAAGAGTTTTTTGCAAGCTAATAAATACAAAATGCAGAATTTAATCCCACCAGCAAACTAAAGCAAATGTATATTGCATATTAGACTTCTGTGTTGTAAATCATAAGCTAAATATGCAATCAAAATAGATGATCATAATATATGGCACATCTGATTAATGAGTTAAAAGTCCTTAAGTGTCTTATTATTTTACTGTGTAAACAACAACAACTAAGATTATTTAATGCTTACTATCAATAGTGTGCTGGAGCTGGGTCACATAGGCTAGTGAGAGCCAGTTGTGCATATCTCTTTCCAACTGAGCATCTAGTGATGCCATCTTGAGGGTATTTACTCCATAGTGGAAATATTTACATTATAGAAATTGGCAAGCACTATACATCAGAACTTCTTTTTGGAAAGCCAGTTGTTAACCATTTACCAGCACACCCCTGCCTACCAGGAGCTATTCTAAGCACTTTAACTCTCAAAACAGTCTGATGAGACAAGTTCTATTAATTATCCCTAATTTACAATGAGGAAAAAATACACAGAGAGATTAAGAGGTTTTTCCCAACTTCAAACAGCCTACAGAGTCATGATCTAAATGGATGCTACCTAATTTCACAGTCTGCACTCAATCACTTCTCTGTGTTACCTTATTTGTCTATGTCAAGTCCAACTTAATGTTTTCAGATTTCCAGGGATTTCGGTATTATCCATGTGCTACTGAAATAGAATGTTCACCCACCAGCATTTTAAATTCATTTCATTATAATAAAAATGCTGAATATTAAAAATAGCTAATTGCCTTCCCCAGGTGTTATTCTGCTATTAGACAAATTTCCTTAAGCCTTTCGTATTTAATAGAAATTGTAATTGTAAAAAGCAAGGTAGTTCTGGTATGTGTTGACCTCCACTCAGTTCCAAATCAAACAATGAATGAACCATTTACATGCTAATGAACTACATGTGGAACCAGAAGAACAAAGTAGCATCATTGCCTTGAAGATATCCTCCATTAAAAGACCAACATTGTCAGAGAATGAGTTTCTATTTATGCATAGGATGAACAATTTGCTTCCCTGCCAAAGGTAGTAGTATCCACTTTTAACTACTGATGGCTTCTAGCCAGTAATTTTAATAGCCATTCTAATTCTGGAGCTTTCCTTTGGACATCTACTTCATCTGTAACTTCTCAAAGGAATCAAGGTCAAGGCTCACAACACAGGTCATTAAGTTTCATTACTGCATTACAGTATTTTTCCAGAATCTCCATGAAAAGACATCTTCAAGGATGGCTCTCATTAATGTTGGACAGCAAATTCATACTAGAATAGCTACATAAAGGATGTGAGGGGAATTGGGAAACCAGGATATAGACAGTTTTGGTTTGATAGACTAGTTAAAAAATTATTACAAATGTTGGTCTCATACCTAACTTCTGAACTATAGATTCTCTATTTAAAAAAAAAAAGAAAATAAAAGATTCCATTCAATAAAAAAAAATCTAATAACATGTTTGATCCTTTGAAGAAGAAGAAAAGGACTTGTTTTACAAGTTCTTAGAGAAAGGAATAAAATAAAGTAATAAAATAAATGGCATATATATATATATATATATATATATATGACATGCGTTTCCTCTTTCTTTGGTCAAAAGTAAACAGCAGTTTACATCTCACAGAACCATTTACTCTCACTAAAAGTTAATATATAGTGAAGATTATGCATATAAGTCAGTTGTCACAAACTAGATAGGAAAAAATATTTAACCTATGCTAGTTGAATGAATTGCACATTCTGGCCGAACACGTGGACTATGCCACACTGAGACACTTCCAAGTGCATCTGCAGAGATGGACGCTAACTACCTTCTGGAGTACAAGTGCCTAATAGTGTTCTCCTCACCCTTAATGCTGCTTCTTCTAATATGATCACCCGGATGCATACTCCATGTTGCTCTGGGGAGGCTGCACATAGCAGGTCTTCAATAAACATGTATTAAATTGAATTAAATTTAGTATTAGATTTGGGAAACCATTTGATATACAGTACATTAAAAAATAAATAAAACTTTTGATAAACATTGACACTTGCTTTGGTTCTGCCCTATGGAGATACTCAGAACAAGTTTCTTCACTCTTTTACTTACCACTCCACAGAGTAATTTCCTTTTCATCTGTGTTCATCCACAGTAGAAGGTGAGCTTCCTAAGGGTGAAGAGCATGTGTGTCATTCTAGTCACTGTATGTGCTTCCCTGTGCATTCCACTTAGTGCTTCATTCATTCATTCACTCATTTATCCCTTTATCCATCCATTCAATAAATCCATGAAGCCTGAAAACATTGAGGACAGTTTGCACATTCCTTCTAAGTCTTCTCTTCACCCAACTGAATACTCTCATTATCTTTTTTATCATTCTTCTTGTGACATGTGTTCTAGCCAATAAAAAGTAGAGGGACAGTGGGAGGACAAACCAGAGAACGGGAGTAGGAAGAACTATTCCCTCTCTTCTTCTAAGACCTCGCTTCTATTACTGCAATATACATGGCCATTCAAAGTAAGTAGATAAATAATTGAGCCTATTCTGGGAACACAGTCATAGATAAAAAATATACCTAATAATCTGGTAAATTATGGTAAAAAAATCACAATGTTACTAACAAATATGTTAGTGGAAGTATATATACAATGCCATGTGAGACAACCCTTTACCTAAAGTACTGTTCTACTTTTCTAACCTTTAAAAATTTATCAACATTAAAACTCCAAAGACCACTAACTGTTTTCTGGAGATGAAAATACTACCAGCAAAGGCAGTACACCTAAGCTCCTACTTAGCATTTCAGTATTACATTATGATAATCCTTAAAATGCACAACAGAATACTAACTTGATAATCAGCCTTGATCTTTTAACTCCTCTGCATACAATGACTTCAGTGAGCCTGGTGCTTTTCCACTGATAGGTCATTGAATTTTAAAAATACTAGTAATATGACTGAGAACAACATTGCAACTATGCCCTTGAAAGTATTTCTCAGTTCACATTGTGGGGAGGAATCAAGAGAAGGGAGTCCATCACCCACACCTCTGGGAACAATGATCTTCAGAATGCCAACCCTGCACTCTGAGGACTGGAGCCTCCAGCCCCAAACCATGTTGAGTGCTCATCTTTGGATATCAACAGTGACCTTCATTGTTGTTCAGCTTCTCCTCTTGTTAGTCAGACAATTAGTATTCACACCATCTATCTTGGATTTGTAGAAATAATCGCTCAAACATTAGGCAGGCTTCCAGCTGAATCTCTAATGTGAATACTTTGGCTTAGAGTCAATGAAAGGTGATTTTATGTTATACAACCAGCTCGTGTCAAGTCATTTCAGTGGCACTTCGCTAAAACGTATGAACTTTGAGACTCATTTTTTAAAAGCTCTGTGACTGACATGCCCTCACTTGAACAAAGTTCCTTTCCAGATCATGAGGTCTTTCCACTAATGCCTGAAGTCGCATCTTTCTTCTTTGGTCTACATTACCTGGGGGACAGATTGCAAGCAAAAAGGAATTCACTTTAGCAAACCTTGTGACTTCTTCGAATCCACAGAGCCTTCCAGAAACCGAGGCTTTGTGCCAGCTCATTATTATCCAAGCCATGCGGATCCTCCATTGAGCAATTAGGAAATAAAGAGTTTTTTATCCCAGGGAAAAGAGGAATGCAGTGAAATACTCCATGGAAAGAAATAACATGAAAGTCAGAACTTTGTGGCATTTTAGGTTAGCCAATGAGAAAATCTTGTATTCACTGCACATACATAAAAAGATAGCCATGGATTTAAACCAGAAATGTCTGGAAACTTTTTTTTGCTGCTCTGCTCTCCTCCTGCATTCAGCCACATTATTCACAGCCATTTGCTTTACCCTTTCAGATATGGGGTCATGCTTTCTGCTTAGGATCTATTGTCCAAGGCTTAATCTGTTAGAAGTCACTAAAGCTTTTTTCTGTTGCATCATTCAGCACTGGGCTAAATTCTATATAGAGCATTTTGAAGTTAGGGAAGCCATTGAGACAGAGAAAATAAAACTTTAAAACCACATATGGTGAGAGCTATGGGGTTGGAGCTGAACCAAGTTGGTGGAGTAGAATGACGTGCTCTTACTCCCTCTTGTGAGAACACCAAAATCACAACTAGCTGCTGGACAATCATCGACAGGAAGACACTGGAACTCACCAAAAAAGATACCCCATATCCAAAGACAAAGAAGAAGCCACAATGAGATGGTAGGAGGGGCACAATCACAGCAAAATCAAATCCCATCACTGGTGGGTGGGTAACTCACAGATTGGAGAACACTTATACCACATAAGTCCACCCACTGGAGTGAAGGTTCCGAGCCCCACATCAGGCTTCCCAACCTGGGGGTCTGGCAACGGGAGGAGGAATTCCAGAGATTCAGACTTTGAAGGCTAGTGGGATTTCATTGCAGGACTTCGACAGGACTGGGGGAAACAGAGACTCCACTCTTGGAGGGCACACACAAAGTAGTTTGTGCATCGGGACCCAGGGGAAGGAGCAGTGACCTCAGGGGAGACTGAACCAGACCTACCTGCTAGTGTTGGAGGGTCTCCTGCAGAGGCAGGGGGTGGCTGTGGCTTACCGTGGGGACAAGGACTCTGGCAGCAGAAATTCTGGGAAGTACTCCTTGGTATCAGCCCTCCCAGAGCCTGCCATTATCTCTACCAAAGAGCCCAGGTAGCCTCCAGTGTTGGGTTGCCTCAGGCCAAACAACCAACAGAGAGGGAACCCAGCCCCACCCATCAGCAGTCAAGCAGATTAAAGTTTTATGGAGCTCTGCCCACCACAGCAACAGCCAGCTCTACCCACCACCAGTCCCTCCCATCAGGAAACCTGCACAAGCCTCTTAGATAGCCTCATCCACCAGAGGGCAGACAGCAGAAGCAAGAAGAACTACAATCCTACAGCCTGTGGAACAAAAAACACATTCACAGAAAGATAGACAAGATGAAAAGGCAGAGGACTATGTACCAGTTGAAGGAACAAGATGAAACCCAAGAAAAACGAATAAATGAAGTGGAGATAGGCAACCTTCCAGAAAAAGAATTCAGAATAATGATAGTGAAGATGATCCAGGACCTCAGAAAGACAATGGAGGCAAAGATCGAGAAGATGCAAGAAATGTTTAACAAAGACCTAGAAGAATTAAAGAGCAAACAAACAGAGATGAACAATACAATAACTGAAATTAAAACTACACTAGAAGGAACCAATAGCAGAATAACTGATGCAGAACAGATAAGTGACCTGGAAGACAGAATGGTGGAATTCACTGCTGTGGAAGAGAATAAAGAAAAAAGAATGAAAAGAAATGAAGACAGCCTAAGAGACCCCTGGGACAACATTAAATGCAACAACATTCGCATTATAGGGGTCCCAGAAGGAGAAGAGAGAGAGAAAGGACCCGAGAAAATATTTGAAGAGATTATAGTTGAAAACTTCCCTAACATGGGAAAGGAAATAGCCACCCAAGTCCAAGAAGCGCAGTGATTCCCATACAGGATAAACCCAAGGAGAAACACGCTGAGACACATAGTAATCAAATTGGCAAAAATTAAAGACAAAGAAAAATTATTGAAAGCAGCAAGGAAAAAACGACAAATAACATACAAGGGAACTCCCATAATGTTAAGAGCCGATTTCTCAGCAGAAACTCTACAGGCCAGAAGGGAGTGGCATGATATACTTAAAGTAATGAAAGGGAAGAACGTACAACCAAGAATACTCTACCCAGCAAGGATCTCATTCAGAATCCATGCAGAAAAAGCTTTTGACAGAATTCAACACCCATTTATGATAAAAACTCTCCAGAAAACGGGCATAGAGGGAAACTACCTCAACATAATAAAGGCCATATATGACAAACCCACAGCAAACATCATTCTCAATGGTGAAAAACTGAAAGCATTTCCTCTAAGATCAGGAACAAGACAAGGATGTCCACTCTCACCACTATTATTCAACATAGCTTTGGAAGTCCTAGTCATGGCAATCAGAGAAGAAAAAGAAATAAAAGGAATACAAATTGGAAAAGAAGAAGTAAAACTGTCACTGTTTGCAGATGATATGATACTATACATAGAGAATCCTAAAGATGCCACCAGAAAACTACTAGAGCTAGTCAATGGATCTGGTAAAGTTGCAGGATACAAAATTAATGCACAGAAATCTCTGGCATTCCTATACACTAATGATGAAAAATCTGAAAGAGAAATCAAGAAAACACTCCCATTTACCACTGCAACAAAAAGAATAAAATACCTAGGAATAAACCCACCTAGGGAGACAAAAGACCTGTATGCAGAAAAATATAAGACACTGATGAAAGAAATTAAAGATGATACAAACAGATGGAGAGATATACCATGTTCTTGGATTGGAAGAATCAATATTGTGAAAATGACTATACTACCCAAAGCAATCTACAGATTCAATGCAATCCCTATCAAATTACCAATGGCATTTTTTACATAAGTTGAACAAAAAAAATCTTAAAATTTGTATGGAGACACAAAAGACCCCGAATAGCCAAAGTGGTCTTGAGGGAAAAAAACGGAGCTGGAGAAATCAGACTCCCTGACTTCAGACTATACTACAAAGCTATAGTAATCATGACAATATGGTACTGGCACAAAAAGAGAAATATAGATCAATGGAACAGGGTAGAAAGCCCAGAGATAAACCCACACACCTATGATCAACTAATCTATGACAAAGGAGGCAAGGATACACAGTGAAGAAAAGACAGTCTCTTCAATAAGTGGTGCTGGGAAAACTGAACAGCTACGTGTAAAAGAATGAAATTAGAACACTCCCTAACACCATACACAAAAATAAACTCAATATGGATTAGAGACCTAAATGTAAGACCAGACAGTATAAAACTCTTAGAGGAAAACATAGGAAGAACACTCTTTGACATAAATCACAGCAAGATCTTTTTTGATCTACCTCTAGAGTAATGGAAATAAAAACAAAAATAAACAAAGGGGGACCTAATGAAACTTCAAAGCTTTTGCAAAGCAGAGAAAACTACAAAGAAGTCGAAAAGACAACCCTCAGAATGGGAGAAAATATTTGCAAACGAATCAACTGACAAAGGATTAATCTCCAAAATATATAAACAGCTCATGCAGCTCAATATTAAAGAAAAACAAACAACCGAATCCAAAACTGGGCAGAAGACCTAAATAGACATTTCTCCCAAGAAGACATACAGATGGCCAAGAAGCAGATGAAAAGCTGCTCAACATCACTAATTATTAGAGAAATGCAAATCAAAATTACAATGAGGTATCACCTCATACCAGTTAGAATGGGCATCATCAGAAAATCTACAAACAACAAATGCTGGAGAGGGTGTGGAGAAAAGGGAACCCTCTTGCACTGTTGGTGGGAATATAAATTGTTACAGCCACTACAGAGAACAGTATGGAGATTCCTTAAAAAACTAAAAATAGAATTACCATATGACCCAGCAATCCCACTACTGGGCATATACCCAGAGAAAACCACAATTCAAAAAGACACATGCACCCCAATATTCATTGCAGCACTATTTACAACAGCCAGGACATGGAAGCAACCTAAATGCCCATCGACAGACAAATGGATAAAGAAGATATGGTACATGTATACAATGGAATATTACCCAGCCATAAAAAGGAACGAAACTGAGTCATTTGTAGAGACGTGGATGGATCTAGAGACTGTCATACAGAGTGAAGTAAGTCAGAAAGAGAAAAACAAATATCGTATATTAATGCATATATGTAGAACCTAGAAAAATGATATGCATGAACTGGTTTGCAGGGCAGAAATAGAGACAGGTTGTAGAGAACAAACGTATGGACACCAAGGTGGCGGGGTGGTGGTGGGATGAACTGGAAGATTGGGATTGACATACATACACTAATATGTATTAAATGGATAACTAATAAGAACCTACTGTACAAAAAAATATATTAAATTAAATTTAAAAATTTTAAAAAACCATTGGTACACAGCTATTTAATAAACAGCAGAATTTACTCAGAAAAAAAAAAAAAGGTAAGTACACTGGCTCATGATTTCTCACCACATTGCCCCCAAAATCCAGCACACTTCCTGAAACATAGAAAAGTGCTCAATTAATATTACTTAGGTGAATGAATGAGTGAATAAATGAGTATGTCTTTGTGTATGGGTTTATGCAGTCTGTATCTATAAATAATATTTCCAAAGACTTAGCATGAAGAAAATTCTTTAAAAATATTACCTGAATGCAAACTAAAATATAAAGTAATAGTCTCCAGCAGCCATGAAATCACAGGTGACTAAAGATCCGAATTTATTCATTCCTAGGTTGATTTTACATCCAAATTCACTTGAAATGGTCCCAGGTTTTTGTCCTGGCATAATTTTTCAGAACACCATCTTTCTCAAAATTATTCCATTTGACCAACAAATTGTATGGTTACCTTACTTGTCATAAAGGGAATTCTTGGGTTCTAACTGTGGGTCACTGTGAAATGCATGCTGCACCATGAGACAGAGCTATTTCAGGGTTCCAATTTTAGACATCTGTTTTCTCTCTAGATCT
This sequence comes from Globicephala melas, assembly GCF_963455315.2. NCBI lineage: Eukaryota > Metazoa > Chordata > Mammalia > Artiodactyla > Delphinidae > Globicephala > Globicephala melas. The sequence continues at coordinate 78,495,455 of NC_083316.1, read as the reverse complement.
ATATGGAAACTGAAGGTATAATGACAATCTCTTAAAATATAAAAATACAAGAATTTTGGAGCATCTTGTTGACCTTAGAGAAGAATTATCAATAGGATAAATATCAAATGTGGTGCATTCTGTCTTAAATATTTAAATTCCCACACAAGCCATTACATTATGTGTAGCTTCTCAACTGCAATTTGACAGGCCATGCTTTATCTTTTTATCCCAGTGTTATATTCAGTTTTTCTCTGCACTTTAGCAGCTGCAGTGTTCCCTACCAGAGCTGGCCCTATTCAATGTTAAGTTGCTCAGGGCAGAGATGGAAATGACCTACTGGGCCGTTAAGTCCAAAGAGTAATGAACACTTTGCTAAGAACTTTAATAATGTGCTTTCTTCAGCAAAATCTGGATGCAATTCCAACAGAGTTTTCAATTGTTTAAGTAACAGATAATAACAAATTTTATTTGATGTATAGTAAATATTTCTTGAAAAAAGAATGAATAAACTAATGCATCTACAGAGTCAACTCCTTTTTATAATAACCCTTCCAAATAGTATTTCAAATCAGTAAGATACATCTTCTTTATGTCAGTAAAATAACATGAGAAATGTAACATGAGAAATGTAGAGGAATGAAGTATTATCCACCTCAACTTTTCTACTTTGAAACTTGGGTCTACAACAGAAAAATCAATTTGAGAATATAATTGAAAATACAGGTGCAAGACATATTCTTGCCGCCTTTTTCAACTCCTAATGAAAGTCAATGAAACTTCTAATGTAAGTCACGCATTATGAATCCTGTCTTTAGATTTCCCTTAAACTTGTTGCTAACAAAACACATATCAACAGAACAAATTTTTCATAGATAATTGGGATACATTATTAAAAAGCCTTAAAACACTTGTCTTTTTTAATTTAAGGTATTTACTAAAATAACAGTGTAAATATTCACACTCCTAAAATGAGTGCATGGATCTGGCTAGCAACAAAGAGGGACCTTGAAACATACAGGAGCTGTGAAACTCTAAATGTGTGCACACAAGACTCTTACAGCAACAGAATATGGTGATAGTCTGCATTGGGTCCTTATTCCCCAAATGTGTCTAATTCAAAATTGAATGGTGCTACTGATAAAGCGTGGGGAGCAGGTGTCTCTAGAGCAGCTCAGAGCTTGGTTGGCACAAGCTGGATCGGATCAAGGGGTTCCAGACCTGGAGCAAGACATGCCTGCTTGATGGACATGGGTCCTTAAGGTAAACCCAAATTCAGAGCACAAGAAGCAGCTGGGCCAGAGAGGCAAGCCTGTCAGTGGTCTTCAGGAAGAAACAGAGGAGCAGACAGTAGGCGTTCTTTCCCTCATTTATTCATTTATTAACAAGTATCTATTGAATATCCATAATATATCAGGCACTGTGTCGGTATAATAGTGAGTGGAGCAAACACAATTCCTATCCTCATGGAACTTACAGTCCAGAAGAGGAGACAGCATTAATTAAACAATCCCACCAATATATGTATAAACATGAAATGAGATAGGAGCTCTGAAGGAAAAGGACATAATTAAATGAGAATCTATAAAAAAAATCCCTGGCCTAGACAACCGGGTAGGAAATGGAGTAAATGAAGCCTGATCAAGAAGATCAGGAGGATCATGAGGAGATAACTAAGCACATAGTTGGGGGTGAGGAGGTTTATTTAGCATGAATCACATTCCAGCTAGAGAGAACAGCATGTGCAAAGATCCTGTGGCAGGAGGGAGCATGATGCACTCACAAAACAAACATGGAATACTGGAAGTGAGGGGAAGCATGGCCAGCCTGAAGAGAGAAGCAGACATTAGGAAATATGAAGAATGTGGTCTTGCCTCTTCCCCAAAATGGGAAAGGAGTTGACATCCAGAAGCTGCTACAGCAGTTGGGATATGAGAAGATGTTTTCCTGGAAGGCACAAATTTCATTTCCTGTAGACTAGCTGGCAATTTAATCACAACCTAGACAATTACTTCTATGAAGAAATGAGAAACAAATCAGATCCAATTTTGTTACTAGCCTATTTTTGAAATAACATTGCTCACTACAGCCATGCAGTAAAGAGACAGGATAGCTTCTCTTTACTTCAAAATCAGACTGAATGTGTCCAAATCATGGCTCTGCCACTTCTCTGATGTGTAACCTTGATTAGTTCACCTAATTTGTGCTTCAGTTTTCTTAAATTTCAAATGGAGAAATATTATTATCTACCTCATAGAATTAATACATTTTCTATATGTAAAACACTTGTAAGAGTGCCAGACCCTTAAACATTAAGCATGCAATAAAAATTAGTCATTGTTGCACCGGGCCCACGCACCCATCCATCCCTGAGTTGCTGTCACAGTGAGCTGCAAATAGCTCACAGCTGTGCCTCTCCAGAAAACTGCCTTCAGGGGACAGGAGCCAACTCACCAAGAAATGTTACATCCTGCAGCCAATTTTGACTGATACAGTATACACCGCCTGACCCACCCCCAAAGTGTGACAACTCAGTGATGCCAGTCATGCCCTAGAGCTCCCTGCAGGATCAGGCTGAGACCACATGTATACCTGGCTTCTTCCCCTACCCCTCTCTGCTTCCTTCATCTACCTTCCAGGTTTCTTCCAAGAGCATTCTCAATAAATCACCCTCTCAGGCTCTGCTTCTTGGGAACTCAACCCAAAACGGTTCTAATAATTACTGTGTTGATCTACTCACTCTCTGAGATGTCACATTCCTTTTTTTTTTTTTTTTTTTGCCAGACTAAGAGCCCAGCTCAGCTGACTTCCAAAAAATAGGTCTTTGTTATCTAATACCTCACTTAGTGCTCAATTAGCGCCTTTTACAGTTTTCTCTTGGTTGTATATTTATTGGTTTACTCTTTTGACAGTAAGCCCCACCGGGCTATATACTTCACAATGGCAAATATTGTGTGTTATTCAGCTTTTACCCCACAGGACACATATAATAAGGACTAAGCAATTCAGCTTGATCCACTTGATTATAAAGTGCGGGGTTGTGCAATACCCAGGATTATGACATCACTGTCAGCAGCAAACCTCCAGTGGAAAGAAACAATCTGAGTGCACTTTCACTTTGGAGAGTAACCCAGGCTAACTCAACTGACACTTATCCTATTCCAAGCTTCTGGCTCATCCATTCACTTGCACACAAAGTTTTCTAAGGCTTCCTTTTGGTTGTTTCTGCCTCATTCCTATACTCTTTACAACAGACTTTAAAATCCTTGATGCTGTAGCATGCTGGGAATGAATCAGGTAAGAAACTGACCATTAAGAAGCCTTTTGGTATGAGCAAAATGACTTAGCACAAAAATCTCTCTTTAGTCATTGTATCCTTGCAATCCCACTTAACACACCATTTGACACACTAACATATTTGACACTGCTGCCCAACAGAGGCAAAAATATTCACAGGGTAATTTTGGAACAGACAACTGACACCTCATTATTTCACAATGTAGGCCCAACAAATATTAACGGGGAATTTTAAATGAGGAGGTATTTGCAAATGAAGCAGTTGCCTGATGGAGTCTTACATCTGATGAAATGACTGGAGGAGAAGCATAAACACAGAAAATTCAGTCAGTCAGCTCCCAGATGATTGGGAATGGACTGTATATGCATGGTCTTATTTACATACAGCATTCTCCCAGCTGCAAATGCAAGATATGAATCTATAATACTCATCTACTCTATCCACACGTGTGTGCAAACGGAATATCTGAGGCAATAAAATAAAAACTCCTGATTCCTTCACTGTCATAATCAACACATTTATATTCATGCTTCTCCTTTTTATTCATCCCAAGTGCTAGTCACCAGGAGGCACTAGGCAGGACTTTCAACATCCTAAGGCTTGTTTTTCTCTGTAAAATAGGAATAAAACCCATTTAGTCACCAAGTCTAAATATCCTGCAGATCATTGATAAATGAAGAGAAAAATATGTCAAATTGAGCATTTTTCTTTTTTAACTTCAATAAAAATGAGCAGCACCCTCAATGCCAAAAAGAACAGACTGGCAAGAATTTAGGTTGAAAGTTGATTTAAGCAAACAATTTAAATTGGACTGTCTGATCTACAAAATATGAATAAGAAAGACAAACATGGTCATATTTTTCTCACTCCAAGAAATGACCAAAAAAAAAAAACTGGGCAAATGCTATGGCTTTATTTTCAACAAACAAGGGAATAGTTGCTCGTCCATAGATAAGACATTCCTTAATTTGCTGTTTACACATACACATACATTGACAAGAAGCTAGAATATATAGCAGTTTATCTCTGAGAGAGGAGTTCACAGGACAAATTTTAGTAAATAATTTTAAGCACAATACGAACTATGCTCTATTTTTCTCCCCGCTAAAAATGTCATAATGAAACAATGAAAAACACTCTTTTCTCCTAATTAGGGAACATACGCTGTCTCTGCAGTGATCACAGGTCTCATTAGGGCCCGATGAGGTTTTGCTATCAATCACATTAAGTAGAGACTATATATAGTCCCATGTGTATCATGTGTTTGCGTCTTTTAGAAGTTGTTGCAGTTAAAGTCTCTGACTGCAATCTGATTTGTAGAAATTTGTGTTAGCACTAGAAATGTGATTTATTTTTTCCTGAAGGTGTTGGGCGTGGGAACAGGGGTAAGATGTGTTAGGCAGTGGTGAGCTAAAATAAGGCAGTAAGAGAGTCTTACTTTTGATACAATACATTTTCTATAGAAAATCCACCATGAAAAACTCAGGGTGATGTTAAAGCATTTATAAATAACTACGAAGGATCTCTAACATGCTTTCTCCACTAATTGTCTTCCTGCTCCATAAAGGAGAAAATAAGCAAAGGTTTTAATAACCTATATTGATCACCTATTCTGTGTTTTCCTTGTTGATTTTATATCATACTTACATTAGTAAAGTGAAGTGGAGAATGAAAGGCATTATCTACAACAATCATCGAACTCATTTTGCTGGTAAACTAAGCAAAAGAACCAAAACAAAGAGCGAAGCAAAAGAACCAAATATGTTTAAACAACTTGTTGAAAATTTTAGTCCACTGTCATAAGTAAATACAGTCTAGTGCACGTATTTTAATCTAAGAGATTCTCAGAAGCACATTCCGAACATATTTTAGATACTTTTTAGATTATAAATAGAATTCTAAATGTATTGATCTGACTTTCATGTTAAATGTAAGTTTCTAGGAAGTAGGAGTTTTAACTTTTTTCAACTTTGTGTTTTTGAAAGTACTCACTATAATTTTCTTTCTTTTTCATTAAGTGAATGAAGGCTGTATGTGGTAAGTGCTGAAAAAATGTTTATTGAAGTAAAAAAATATTTCACCATATGTGGCAGACACATCCTAGTGTGACCTCAATGATTCCCATCTCCTAATGTACACACTGCCCTCCCCTTGGGTGCAAGTGGGTCCTGCGACTTGCTTCTAATCAATAGACTATGCAAAAGTGATAGCATGTTACTCCCATGATTAGGTTAAATTTTATGAGACTCCATTTGAGCAGACTGGAGGGACAGACTCCTTGCTAGCCTGTTGTGTTTAGCAGCTATTTTGAAATCCACGGAGCAAGAAACTACAGGCAACCTCTAGGACCTGGGTGGACTCCAGCCCATGCCAGCAAAGTACCAGTGTCCTTCATATACGGTTACTGCAAACCACCAAACATAACATGACTTTTAGTAATTTTAAAAAACACCTTAGGACTAAAAAAATGTCTTTCTGTAAAGTTAAATTATTCTTGACCTTTCTCAAGAAATAAATCATAGAATTTTTAGAGTTTAGGCTCCAAAGGTTGCAAACACATGCTCACAAGATAGGGAATATAAATGAGCAAAGCAGAACAGTTGTAGGAAAACACAGTAGTGCAAGGGCTGCATAAATGGCAACTATTACTAAGCCTCAGTGTTAGAGGAATCTAATAAGGAGCACGAGAACTGTGGCACACTGGAGAGCACACACCGTCATCTAAATGGTTCAGCAGCTTCTTGCCTTCAGATGATCATTGGTCCCAGTATCTTGGTCCCTAGATCTTGTAATGTTTTTTGCAAAAGATACCAAAAACATGAATTATTATTAGGAAGAAAATCATCTGTTCTCTAAACACTGAAAAACTAATTATTATGTTTCTAAGGCCTTCCTTGATAATGAGGTGCTGGTCAAATAACATATGCCCTCTGTTTTGACCCAAGCCCTTATTTTAGATCTGAAGAAATAAAGATCCAATATGCGTAAGTTATCTGTGAAAGACCCTGCAATTAGGAAATAGAAAACTTGGTGATTATACGTCCAGCTCATGCACCTGGAAACTGCAATATGAAATTAGAAATTAAGAATTCACATGCAATCCTTGTTTAGTATAAATTATTAATTTTTGTCAATTGACTGAATGAAACAAGGTACAGAATGTTTTATAGTGGAAATGACATGCCTATGAGGTTTAAGGACTCTTTTTTTTCTTTATTTAGACATTCAAAAGACATAGGCAAAATAAATGCAAAATCCACTCAGTCTAGGCATGACAAATCACTATTTACCACTCATGTGCAACGTTAACGTTGTTTTAAATATTCATACACTCCAGAGTGAGGCTGCCAGCTTCTCCTTTGTCTGAATCACACTGCCTTCCATTAACAGAGTGAATGTCAAATCATAGCTGGGCTTCTTGGGATACAGCCAATGAGAGGATTCACAGTGAAGGTATTCCTCCCCAGGGTTCACAAGAAATAATGGGGCAGAAGAAACCTTGCAGCCTGTCTCAGGGTACAGAGCCACTCAAGCTTTCACTGAGCTCCAGTTTTGATTTATGAGTTGGTGGCATATGGCTCAGATTTCAGTAGGTCTGATCATTTCAGTGATAATTGCCTAGGTGTGAAAGTGTGGATGATCGATAACATTATTGTGTCCTGGATGGTCAATGGGTATAGACATTCATATGATTTATAACTCAGGCAAACTGAGTGGCACATACACTCAGAGTGCCTAATAATGTGGAAGATTAAAAAATTTAAGAGGTGTATGAGGAGCTGCTTTTCCTTTTCAGGAAGTCAATGGATTTTCAGATGTGTATTATATAACTGTGCTTATTTAGTATAATATTAAAACGTTTGTAAATGCAAATTAGTCATTATTTACATAAATTGAGGGAGTGGTAATATAGTTTAAATAGTGACTAACAAAAAGCATTGGGTTTGGCTTTGAGGGACATTACAGAATTTTTCACTCATCACACGTACTCTGCTAAAACTTTTATTGCAGGGATGAATCACTCAGTCGCTCTAGAGAGAAAGGGGAGGCATTGGGAAAATAGCCAAACATATCTTAATTTTATTGGTTGACACCTCCATTCATTAAAAAAAAAAAGATCAGGGGCTATTGACATGTCCTCTGGAGAAACTCTCCATTTCATTCAAATTTCTGGCTCCTAGCAGAACATTCCCCACACCCCACAGCCCCACAATAAATAAATAAATAAATGGCACTTTTCTTTTATATTAAAAAAGATTTATAAAAGTAATGCGTACACAAGGTTCAAAACAAAAGCAAAAACTAGTAGAGAAAGTCTTACATAGAAAGGCAATGAATAACTGTAATACTTTTTCTATCCCCTATTTCTGCTGGCAAAAGAAAAACAGTTTTAACTCTGCTAATTGTTTGTGTTTCAGTCATAAAGTTGATAATCTACAAATCCTAAAAGAAAACCTTACACCATTATTTCTAGGTGTATTAACTCTCACATATAACTTACTGACTTTCTGCAATGATAAATGAGGATAAAACTAATTCCCTAGCATGACCACTCTGGTTCGTAACTGAGTAGGGGCATTCAATCCTCATTCTATTTCTCTTTGTGGGGTAACAGTTCAAATCTTAGAGGAAAAACGTTCAAATAGTAGCTTAATTTTCTTCACAGAATGTCTTTTATCTCATTGCCAAGGGCTCTGCTACTGTAGGCATCAGTGATTTGGGATTCTACAGAGGTATTTGAATACTGAAACCAAAAAATATGATTGAAGATATGGGCTGGCAAGTCAATTACAGCTATTACATTCTCCTTCCTTCTGTCTGTCCTAGTTTGAACACCAAGCAACCCATTCTAGGAAATGTTTTAAGGATTCCGTGATCTATAACTTTAAATGATGCATTTTAGTTATAGACTTTCATGTTCACTATACCTTCTTGATTTCTTAGTTTCTTATTCGTTTCATCTTCACTCTTTCACTGCCCATGGTTTAGGTTACCCTTTTAGTTATTCTGCCTATCAGGTTAACTTGCCTCTGCCTCATTATTCAGCCATTTGGTTATTGTCAACCAAATTATTCTATCTACTATAACCTCACTTCATTTCTATCCACACACTTATACATGATATAGCAGAAAGCACTGACCACCAGGAACTAATAATCTGATTTCCACTTCTTGATTTGAATGTGGGCCTGGGACACATCTAGAAAAAGAGGGGGTTGAATTAAATGAACCCTAAGCCCTGAGTATCTGCCCTACTTGATACATGCAGTGGTTAGTGTCATGGTTTTCAGAGCTGACATTTAGTCCATATACACCACTGTGGCTGTGCCAGTTATGTAGCCAACTTCTGTTCTGATTAATCAATGCTCAATAAGAATAATTTATTCACCCAAGAAATATTTATTGAGTTCTTATTCAGAGCAACGTAACTGCTAGGCCTGAATTTTTATTGAATAAAATATATATTCTAAATCAGAGTCCTGGCTCTGCTAGCGACCTAATGTGTGACTTTGGCCTAACCATTTAAAATATCTGGGTTTCAGTTTTCTCATTTGCAAAATGGGGGATACTCAAAGCCCTTTTTTGTTCAGTTGATCTATGAGTCATTTATGATTACACTGATCGGTGGAATTCACTTTTTAAAGTTACAAGTGAAGGAAGTAAGTAATATTTTATAAAAGCATATAAGTTAGTTTTACATTATAAATAAAAAAGAACAAAGCCAATTTCATGGGGGAAAGTCGGTACAGCCATTTACTCTCTCAATAAATGTCTAATTATTTATATAATCTCATTTTCCAGTTTCTAGCCATATTTATATCCTCAGTTGTGATGGGAATTTTAGTCTTGAGAAGAGACCTTGCTTTGACAGAGCAAAATATAAATCATGATCTAGGAAATGAATAATTCCCTTGAACTCTGCCAACAACAGTTCTACTCCTTCTTCAAAGCTCTGGTCAGGATCAAACTCCTCAGCAAACAGATAAGCATATACTTTGTTCCAGGTCTGTGTGAGCTACCTGGCACACCAAAATGTGTGAGAAATTATCACCACCTTCAAATAGCTTAAAATGCAGTTGTGTGACAAGTAGAAAACTCTATAATGACTGTAAGTGGACATGGCCTAGGGAGTCCCTACGTCAGTAGCCTTGCAGGAGCCACCACTGTGGGGTTTCACAGAGAAGGGCTGCCAAAGGAGATGGGATGTAAATGTGCTCGATTTTTTTAAAAAATCAGAAGAGAATATATACACAGACAATAATATATACACATATACATATAATATATGTATATTATTTTGATTAAAGATCAAAAGCTAATATGCACATATAGATCATATATATGTACAAGACATATATATGTGTGTGTTTATAGGTGTATGTATGTAGGGTGAGTGAGAGTGAAAAGAAATAAGGACCCATTCTAATCATTAGATTGAAAGAGCTAATATATATAAAGTGCTTAGAACATGCCTAGCATATAGTAAGGGCCATAAATGGATGAGCTATCAGGTCATAGGAGCATTCTAATGTTGAGAAAGGCCACTGCACCTGTGAGAGTAACAAATGTTTACTGGGCTTCCTCAGACTCCCAAGCCCTGACTCTCACCCCTTCCTCCTGGCACATTTGCCTAGCAGAACCCCACTGGATAGGCTGGCTCCTCCAGAACATGGGGTGAGCATACAACACAACTAGGCCAATCAAAGTGTCTCGCCTGCTTTGCCATTTCTGTTGATCTTGTGCCTGATCTTGTCTCTGGATTTTTCTCAGATCTGTCACTCCCTCACTTCTGCCTACAGTGTAAAAGTACCAAATTTTTTCATGTAAAAAGAAAAAAAGATCATCTATGAGAAGAGATGTTATTGCCAAGCAGGAGATAATATCTTTCAACAAATTAAATAAGCACCAGAGAATAGAGTAACTAGGGATTTGTAGGACTTTAAAATATTTTAACCTCGAAAAATATCTATAATCATGCTTTTAACATAAAATCTGTGAAATGAATTTTGAAATTTATGACTAATATTTATTTTTCTTGTGAAAATTTTCTTGGAATTGTAATAGTATACAGTTTCTGACTTGTGTCTTTTAAAAGCTAGTTGCTGATGGGATTTCACTCTCATGTGAAAGCCTAGCATTTGCTTAATTTAAATGTATATATTCTTTGCAAACTCTCCTTAACAAATTCTTTTATAGCACATGTCTCTTGAAAAAGTGAAGTATTACTTGTCAGAAGATAAAACGCTCTTGCTCTATCCTTTGTTTTTTTCTAATCATCAATATAAGGAATTAGTAATCTTGCTTAAAATTTTTTTCTGAAAGAAAATGATGCTTTTACAATCTTGAATCTGATAATAGCACAAAAAATTAGTCTTTCCTAACTTATAAGAAAAGAAAGAAGGAGAAGTATTTTTACGTTGTAAAGAACAAAGACCCTTGGGCTTCCCTGGTGGCACAGTGGTTAAGAATCCGCCTGCCATTGCAGGGGACATGGGTTCGAGCCCTGGTCCGGGAAGATACCACATGCCACAGAGCAACTAAGCCCGTGCGCCACAACTACTGAGCCTGCGCTCTAGAGCCTGCGAGCCACAACTACTGAGCCCGCGTGCCACAACTACTGAAGCCCACACGCCTAGAGCCCATGATCTGCAACACGAGAAGCCACCGCAATCAGAAGCCCACACACCGCATCGAAGAGTAGCCCCCGCTCGCTGAAACTAGAGAAAGCCCAAGCACAGCAACGAAGACCCAATGCAGCTAAAAATAAATAAATTAAATAAATTAATTAAAAAAAAAAGAACAAAGACCTCAGAAATACTGTCTTTCATGGGACAAATCTCAAAACCTTTCAAGAAGCAATTAAGCAAGGTACGCTTGAATATGCTGTGCTATGAAAATGCTGAATTAAAAGCTCCATGGCATATTCCCATATCATTGCAGGCAAAGCCTGCTGCTTCTTTTCTAATTAAGTATCCTCTATCAATAAGCTTTCAGCCAAAAGTAATAGTCCTTTCTCTAGCTGCAGATGTTCAGCAATAGGCATTATCTGAGTCAGTAGGGAAGCTGTTCACCAGATTTTAGAGAGAGATGAATATTATAATAAAAACCTGTCAGTCCTGCAGTCACAATTTCAGTTCAGCCCTGACCCATAAGCAGGAAATCTACCTGCAGTGTCTTGGTTCCCCTCTGGCTTCTTTCTCAGACTTGGACTGTTTTTGCATACTATTTCCACTACTATTTGCATTAACCAGTACATTTCTGGGGAAGAAGCAAGCTTAACACTGAAGTCCCTTCATGTTCGGTACCTGTCTTCAATTGCTTTATGGTACAGCTATATTGGTATTCTGTGCTGTTAATTATGTAGATTTTGTTAAGTGATTTTATAGCTGTTAATTTGATAAGCATATTATTAGTTTTTGCAGCCATGTAACTAACCCATGCAGGATTTGCAGAGGAGGAAATAAAGACAAAGGAAAACGAATGTATTAAAAGAATGAAAACTAGATGTAGAATTGTACCCTTGACTTAGGAGATTACTGACTAGACCAGAACAAAACTATTGGTAAACTGAAAGGATATGGTAGGACCTTGTTGTAGTTATTGCTATGAAAAGACTCAGAAAGAATATCCAAAGTGATCTGAATAAATCAGCAGTGATCCATGGCAAGCTGAACAACCAAAAAAAAAAAAAAAAAAAAAACCCAGAACAGTCAAGTCCTACTTGTAAGGTGCTTTTCAGCCTTCACCAGCTAAAACACTGGGCCCCAGACCCCAAAGAAAAGCAATGATCCTGATGTTTACAACGGATCATCAGAACACAGGCTGGTGGCTTTACGCTGAATACCTTTTAGTTTGTGAAAATCTGGGGAGCTGGCCTGAGGCTTTATCACCAAACCTGATAAGGTGAAGCTTTTCTGCATTTCCCTCCCAGATTTTCTGAATTTGCAAAAGTCATTCACCCTCTGTTTCTCCAACTGCACATCAGGGAAATAGCAGCAGCCACCGACCCAATCATGGGGATATATGAGTTTTTAATGAGACAATATTTATATAGTGCTTTGAGCTTCTAGGGAAACTCTGCTATATAAATACTAACTATTCTCAGGGTAATATTAGCACAGTCTATTGAATAAAATGAGGGCTCTTATTAAAGATAGCTAACAAAGAAAAATGGTCCTTAGCAAAGGAGAAAAAGGCTGTCAGAGGATTACCCCTGAAAACATCAATCTGTCCTGTTTCTCATATTTCTGTCTTAGTATGAATGATGAATGGGAAGTAGGTAAGAACAGATGCAATTCAGAGACAACTCACCAGACCCGGGAGCACATTTACATCCAGGAATTTACTTTGGATTTGACCTCTCAACAAAGAAAGGGATTTTGAGGCTTCTTATTTAAAATATAAGTAAGTTAGTAAATAAATAGATAAACAAGCACAAAAATACAATCGGAGAGGACTTCTTTGGTGGCGCAGTGGTTAAGAATCCGCCTGCCAATTCAGGGGACACGGAGTTCGAGCCCTGGTCTGGGAAGACGCCACATGCCCTGGAGCAACTAAGCCCATGTGCCACGACTATTGAAGCCTGCACACCTAGAGCCTGTGCTCCGCAACAAGAGAAGCCCCCGCAATGAGAAGCCCGAGCACCGCAACAAAGAGTAGCCCCCGCTCGCCGCAACTAGAGAAAGCCTGTGTGCAGCAACGAAGACCCAACGCAGCCAAAAATAAATAAATAAATTAATTAATTAATTTTAAAAAATACAATGGGAGAAATACCTAAACCACTTTGAATTAAATCATCTTGTCTTTAGGAGGCATGCTCTACGTTAAGGGCAAAGTTGGAGAGTGGGATGAGAAAGGAGATAAAGGGAGACGGGTAGACTCTGAGCTGCAGATATAAAAGTAAGTTAGTGGCCACAGCAGTAACTAATACTCACTTCACATTTCACAGTTAACCAACAGCCCAATTTCATTTATTCCACAAAACAATTTTGAAGTCAACGTTCTTGTATTATTCCCTGTATTAGTTTACTAGGGATGCCATAACAAAGTACCACAGACTAGATGGCTAAAACAACAAAATTATTTCCTCACAATTCTGGAGGCTAGAAGTCAGATATCAAGGTGTCAACAGGGTTGATTTCTTCTGAGACTATTTTCCTTGGTTTGCAGATGTCTGTCTTCTCCTTTAGTCTCCACGTGGTCTTTCCTTTGTGTGTCCTTATTTCCTAATCTCCTCTTTCTATAAGGACACCCACCATTTTGGATTAAGGCCCATCCTAATGCCCTCAACCTGAATTATCTCTTTAAAGGCTCTATTTCCAAATATACAATAGTCCCCCCTTATCTGCGGGTGAAATGTTCCAAGAGCCCCAGTGATGCCTGAAACCATGGATAGTACCGAATGCTACATATGTTGTGTGTTTTCCTATACATACATAGCTATGATAAAGTTTAACTTACAAATTAAGCACAGTAAGAGATTAACAACAACTAATAACAAAATAGAACAATTATAACAACATACTGTAATAAAAGTTATGTGAATGTGGTCTTTATCTCAAAATATCTTATTGTACAAATTTAAATTTAATGCCTTTTCCATCTTAACTAAGCACTTTTAAATGTCTGTAACTCTTGCAGTTTAAGGCATGACAGCAAAACTAGCATGAATTTCTTCTTCCTTCTTCACAGTTTCATGGATAGAAGATTCATTCTCACCACAGACCTTAGCAACCTCAGCAAAAGATTTTCTTTCTTTCCTTAGGTTGAATACTTTCACCTTTTCCGTTTAAGGAAGCACTTCATGGCTTCTCTTTGGCATATCGAAATTGCCACCATCACTACTCTTGTGCATTGGGGCCATTATTAAGTAAAATAAGGGTTTCTTGAACATAAGCACTGTGATACCACAATGGTCATCTGATAACCAAGACGCAGCTAAGTGACTAACAGGCAGGATATGCTGGACAAAGGGATGATTCACATCCCCCAGGGACTCAGCAAGATTTCATCAGGCTACTCAGGAATTTGCACAATTTTAAACTTATGAATTGTTTATTTCTGGAATTTTCCATGTAATATTTTCAGACCCCAGTTGACCAGGGGTAACTGAAACCTTGGAAAGTGAAAGTGTGAATAAGGGAAGACTACTCTAGTCACATTAGATATTTGATAATGTAGCTCATTGATTACAACATATCTCTAGTTTTTGAAATCAGTCATAGAATAATCTATAAGAACAATTAGGGGAGATGGTAGGTGGTGGGGGACACATTAACTGGAGATGGTAGTGGTAGGTTTTTATTATCCTTGCTTTGTCATACAACACTTAGAATTGAGAATTATTTCTTATAATATTTTTTCCAACACCATGCTCATTTGATAGTTCTGTCACATTTCCATGTGTTGTTGGAAGATTTTACCTCAATAAGAAGAATAGACATTTCCATCTATTTCTTCCACCACCCCCAACACAAGGCTTATGAAGGTATGTACTGGAAGAATCCAAACATCTGGTTAGAGTTGATTACCCAAATGTCTCAGAAAACAGAGCAGAGAAGTCCAAGAAGACAGTGAAGGCAAGGAGCCCAGGTGGCAGATTTAACAGCAGTTAACTGAACTTCATTTTCCTAAAACGTATTCTTTACTCATTTTGCACAGTGATCCCCCTTGCTTTTTTAAAAAGATGTGCTCCCTCCGTAAGCTTTTTGCAGGTAGTCTATACCATTTTTATTCATTTTATCTTAGAAAATCCTGGAGAAAAAGGACATGCCCACCCTCTAGGCCAGAAAGGCAAAGCAGGCATCATCAGACCAGTCTCTACTCTTAACTTGACCCCTTACCAAGTTGCTGAGCCTTACTTTTTCATCTCTAACTTGCAGATAATAACACCTGTAGGGCCAACTTCATGAGTATGAAATCCCACAGGGCCCCACTCTTGCGGGGGTGTGGGGGGGTGCCCCATGCTTGGTTTAATGCTCTGCTGTCACGGTCTTGAAATACTTAATCATCTTAAAATTAGGAGCCCTTAAATTTTCATTTTGCACTGGATCCACAAATTATGTAGCCAGTCCTGCATACTTGCTCTACCTACCTCACAAAACCTGAAAAACTGCTTTGTAAACAAAAAAATATTCTAAATGCGCAGGCTAAATCAAAGTTCATTTTCACAGTATGAGATTGGAATAGTGAGGAAGTATCTCCAAGTGAGACTGGTTCTGAAGACAAAGTCCAGAGCAGAAATCAGCAGACTTGGCATCTAGCCCCGGTTTCTCACTGTCTAGGTGATTTGGGCAAAGCATTTCATGCTTTCATACCCCAGTTACCTCATCTGAATAGTACTGATTTTTAATTCTCTGCTCTGGTACACATTAGTGCTAACTGGGGAGATTTTTAGAAATACAGGTCCTTGGGTCTTACCCCCAGGAACTCTTGATTTAACTGCTCTGTGTGGAACCCGAGGTGGACCTTTGGTATTGACATTTTTTTCATTTTTTTTCCCCAAAGGTATTGACTTTTTTTTAAAGTAACTAGATGGATAAGAATGTGGAGCAGCTAGAAGTTGAGTGTAGATGGGTAGGACTAATTTGAAAGTGAATGGTTGTGTACGCTAAACTGAACACACACATATACCATGGTCCAGCAATTCCATGACTGGATACATATCCAACAGAATAATTACATGTGTTCTCCCAAAATATTCGTAAAGTCCTATTTATGGCTGCACTGTTTGCAGTAGCCAAAAACTCCAACCAACTCAAATGCCCATCAATCGTAGAAAAGGTAAATAAATGGTGGCATGTTCGTAAACAGAGCATTAGGTAACATTGAGAATGAATGTATTACTGCTACTTGCAGACTCTTACAAATACAGTGTCGAGCAGGAAAAAAAAAACACAGATACAGAAGAGCATAATACACTATTACTCCATGGATGTAAATTTCGAAGATAATTATAAAGTGTTTACAGTACTCAAAGTCAGGACAGGGGTTCCTTCCACAGGGAGGTAATGACTAAGAAAAACATGGGGGCTTCTGATAGTTAGGAATGTTCTATTTCTCAATCTGGTAGTGGTTATACGGGTATATACACCTTGAAAAAAATTAATTGAGCTAAATACTCATGGTTTGTACATTCTATTTCAAAAATAACTTGTTATTTATTATATTTCAATAAAAAGTTAAAATGAAAAATGCTTACATAATTTTAATGTACAGCCAAGGTTGAGAATCACAAGACTCGATACCTATGATGCCCGCTACAACACTGAACATTTTTGTTAGACTTTTCTCAGACCTTCATCCCTGTTAAGGTTGAGTAACACTAATAATGCCCTTCATGCTTCGTTGGTATCTGTTATATTCCCTCTACTGTCACAAATTCACCTTCAACATGAAAATGTCCCTCTAGTTGCTTGTACTACAACGTGTTTAATCTGGCAGTCAAAAGGTCAGTGATTCAATCTTGCACAAACTATTTGATCGTGGAACAAATATTTCTTTATATACTAGTGTTTATTCTCTCATTTGTTCATTTTACATTTCATAGACAATCAATAAAGAGAGGGAAGGAGGTCTTGGAAGCAACAGCCGGTGCCCTGGGTTTCTGCAGGCACACCGTGATGAAGAGAGCAGAGTGAGTGTGCTCCACCTCTTTCAGTTATCCTGGAGATTGATTGTCTCTCCAGCATCTCATGGCAACAAATAACAGGCAGTCTCTTTACTCTCTGACAGAAAAGAGCATGTTGGAGAAATCTATTCTTAAAATCAGCAAAAATACCTAATAGAATTTGGGACTGATTTATCAACAAAGATCAACGGTGCTTCCTCCATGTTTTGCAGCTTCGAGCACCCAGTCTAAACGTGTAAGTCAGGTAACAGTGCGTTGCTGGCATTATACCCTTTCAGCCCCTTGTACCTTAGAACATAGAGTCTAAGAGTTGTACATGAATAAGATCATGAACACAAAGCCTGCACTTTTCCAGATGGCAATCGGAACCCCAGAGTACTCAGCTGAACTGACTCTCTTACCATCAAGGAAACCCAATTCTACATCCTTGCTGAGATCATAGACCCGGGGACAATTCGGAAAAAACACACTCATGACCACAGTGAAAGTTTTATGTATTTTCTTCGGAACAAAGGATGCTGATAAAAGTACCTCCACTATGGCACACTGGTAGCAGATGTAAGGTAATTTTCTTATAGACTCAAAGGAATGGGAGTAAGAAATGAGGCTTGTGGATGATTACATTTTACAATTTACTCTGTTCAGTAGCAGGATAGCAGAGGTGGTAGTTATACCTTAAAGAAAAGGGAATTGCCTCGAAGGCAGTTGTGTTTAAAGTCCTATGCCCCTTCAAAGGAGGGACTTCCATGGTGGTCCAGTGGGTAAGACTCTGCACTCCCAACACAGGGGGCCCAGGTTCAGGGAACTAGATCCCGCATGCATGCTGCAGCTAAGGAGTCTGCATGCTGCACCTAAGACCTGGTGCAGCCATAATTAATTAATTAATTAATTAATATTTTTAAAAAGAGGAAAGGAAACCCATTTGTGTATACTCAAGCTGTGAAGATTGAACTGAAAGCAGTAAGAAGTGTGAAAAAAAACTTTAAAAATAATATATATATTTTTTAAATCAACCAGGTTGAAGTCCTAAAACATGATAAGATTTCTTGGAGAAATTACCTAAAAAGTTTGTAAACTTTGCATATACTTTTGCTAACCACACATTCAATCCAACAATTCTTTCAACCAATAAAATGAGGTTCTTATCTCCTAAATTTTTTCATATTTATAATAAAAATGCACATAGGTTAAATATAGATTAAGTAAAGAAAAATTCTCTTCTTTCTCTCACTCTTTCTCTCCCCAAATTCATATATTCCAAAGCAAATATAAAAAATTTCAATGTTGCTTTTTTAAAATTTGTAATTATAAACTTATAATTACAGTTGACTAAATGTCAACACATGATTAATATGAAATGGAGATCAGTATTGGGGAAAGTCTATTCCATTGATTTAAAAATTTTTTAAAACAGATTTAATAATATCAGTGTATTACATTGTCCTTCTTCGTGGATTAAATATACGCTGAATAGCTACTATTTATTAATCGCAGCTGTTCTTGAAGTTATAAGAGGTAGAAAGAAGTCTAAGCAAAGCCCTTGCTTTCAGGATACTTATAGTCTCTAATGGGTAAAATAGCAAAGCAATGATATGATACATGCAATGAATGCTCTGATAGTTCAGCCTTAAAGTGACTTAAACCTGGGCAGTTAGGGATAGATTTGTTAACTAGACTTTAAAGAGTGGTCTACTCAGATAATTAGAGGGTGTTCCAGAGGGAGAGAAGAGCATGAACAAAGCCATAAAACACTGTTCTCCCAAATGTGACCTATTAACAACCTGCATCATAATCCCCTTAAGAAAATGAAACTGTCCATTAGCCACATCCCTACTTCAAGGTTCACGTTGAGTAAGCCTGTTCTAAAGCCTAAGGATACACATTTAAGAGCATGTCAAGCAAACTAGCAACAAGAATAGAATGCAAATAATATATTCACATTAAAGACTAATACAGAGAAAAATAGAAGAGGCCTGGGAAAGTAGATTAGAAAAAGAGTGTGGTCTTCTTTGAATAAAGAATGTGGACCTCTTTTTGTAAACAAGGAAACCTACTGAAGTATTTTGAGAAGAAGAATAACAAGGTCACAGTAGTGTTCATTGATTCAGCAATGATGTAAAGGACAGAGTGGAGGGGACACAGTGAGAGAGGCAGGGGGAAAAGTGAGGCAGCTACTCCAATTGTCCAGACACCAGGGGCTAAGTTCAGAGGTGGATGAAGGGGAGAGAATAGAGTGAAATAAATGGATATTGAGAAAAATGAAAAAACAGACTTCAATGTTCATAACAGGAAATAGAAAATTCTCAGGCCACTCCGTCACCATGTTCAGAGCAAGACATAGGCCATTCTCTGGCCACAAGATGGCTAAACTTCCCCTTATCTGACTAATCTCCTTTCTCCGAGTGGATTCTTCACCAATGATAATTCTAGAATTGATTAATTCCCCCAATTTTTTAGATAAAATTTATTAAGAATCCCAGTCACTGAATGTTCCTACTTCTTTTTTTAAAAAAATTGAGGTGGTAGAAATTTAAAGTATACAATGTGCTAATTTGGTACATTTATATATTGCAATATGATTACTGCCAGGGCATTAGCTAACAGCTCTAACACATTCCACAATTACCATTTCTTTTTTGTGAATGCTAACAGCTCTAACACATTCTACAATGACCATTTCTTTTTTGTGGTGAGAACAATTAAGATCTCGTTTCTAAGTAACTTTAAAGTTTCTAGTGCAGTAGTGTTGGCTATAATCACTACACTGTGCATTAACTCTCCAGAATGTATTCATCTTCTAGTTGTAAATATGTACCCTTAAACTACATCTCCCCAATTCCCCCAAACCCCAGCCCCTGGTAACCACCATTCTAGTCTCTATTTCTATGAGTTCAGCTTTTTTAGATTCCACACGTAAGTGAGGTCATACAGTATTTGTCTTTCTCTGTTTGACTTATCTCACTTAGCATAATGCCCTCTTCTTGATAGCCTTCAATCAAGAACAGGCCTCTACTTCCCTAATTCCTCCTCAAAATTATGCAAAATAAGTCCATATCCAATAAAGAACCCTTCCCAATTCCCCTCACTGAAATGCTTCTGAGGTTTTCCTAGGATATTTTCTCCCTTTCTACAGCAAGCTAAATAGTCCTTACTTTGTTTTGACCACACGTGTGCTCCCACTAATAGTACCACTGAAAGAAAAAGAGGAGTCAGTTGCATGAGCTTATTTGAGACTTGCTGAACTTGAAGAGGCATCATGATATTTAAGAGAAAAACAGGGGCAGTCAACATGTTTATGGGCCTCCAGCAGTGGAGGAGCCAAAAAGGAAAGGTAGATAAAAAGCACCCTTGCACGAAGGTGTCACCTTTAACCTGGTATAATACCTTCTTCCTTGTCTAGCCCTATACAGCTTTCAAAGATCCTTATTAAAACATCCTCAGTGGTTTTTGACCAAGAAACTTCCTTGCACAGAATCACTGGAGAGATCAACAAGTCATTATTTAGATTATATTATTCAGCCTTACAAAGGAAGGAAATTCTGCTACTTGTGATATGGATGAATCTGCAGGACATAATGCCCAGTGAAATAAGCCAGACATAGAAAGACAAATACTTCATGATCTCACTTACATGTGACATATAAAAATTCAAATTCATAGTAACAGAGGGTAGAACGGTGATTACCAGGGTGGAAGGTAGTCAAAAGGTACAAACTCTCAGTTATAAAATGAATCAGTCTGGAGACCTAATGTACAGTATGGTGACTATAGCTAATAATAATGTATTGTATACTTGAAATTTACTGAGAGAGTAGATCTCAAGTGATCTCACCGTGAAAAAGAAAAATAGTAACTATGTGAGGTGCTAGATATGTTAATAAGCTTAACTGTGGTAATCATTTATATATATGTAAATCTCAAAACATTACACTGTACATCCTAAATGTATACAACCTTTATTTGTCAACACACATCAATAAAGCTGGGAGAAAAAGTTCATGAAAGCAATGAGCTATTCTGTCTAATCTACTGTGTTCTCAGCACCAGAACTAGCACATCAAAGAGGAGGCACTAAATACATATGTGTTCAATGACTGAAGAAGAGGAACAACAGAATCCAAAGGTGTTAGTCCACAAAATTCTGGGAATTTGGTCTCCTTCTCATCAATGTGTCAATTCTGGGAGCCATGGACACAGTTCCTCGTGACAGGAATAAAAAGTAGGGATGATTTCAAGAATTTTACAACTGAATTCAACAGAAACCCAAAAGAAACCAGGCACACAGGATCCGAGGGAGCATCACCATTCAAAGTACACACCTCAGACAAACAGACCTGGATTCAAATCCGAGTTCTACCACTTAGTGTCCCAGAAGGATCACTTAAATTCTCTGAGCTTCCATTTCCTCAACAGTGAGTTGGGAAAAATAATGCCTTAGTCATAGGATTGTAGTGAGGAGTTCATATAAAGCACTTTACACAGTGTCTACCACATGGTTAGTGATCAATAAACAGCAACACAGTGAAAAACACAGCAACAACAAAACTACAGTGAGATTCCACCTTACACCTATTAAGATGGCTACTATTGAAAATAACAAGTGTTACTGAGGATGTGGAGAAATTGAAAGCTTTGTGCATTGTTAGTGGGAGTGTAAAATGGTGCAGCCACTATGGAAAACAGCATGGATGTTCCTCAAAAAATTAAAAATAGAATAACCACATGATCTAGCAATTCCACTTCTAAGTATATACATAAAAGAATTTAAAGAAGGGTCTCAAAAAGATATATGTTCTCCACATTCACAGAAGTTCTATTCACAATATCTAAAAGGTGGAAGCAACCCGTGTCTGTCAACAGATGAATGGTTAAAGAAAATGTGGTATATTCATAAAATTGAATATTATTTAGCCTTAAAAAGAAAACAAATTCTGACACATGCTACAACGTAGATGAATCTTGAAGACATTATGCTAAGAGGAATAAACCAATCACCAGAAAAAAAAAAAACAGACAAATATTGTAGGATTTCAGTTAGATGAAGTACCTAGGAGTAGTCAAATTCATGGAGACAGAAAATAGAATGGCAGCTGCCAGGGGCTGGAAGGAGTGGGGAATGAGGAGTTTGTGTTTAATGAGTATAGAGTTTGTTTAGCATGATGAAAAGAGTTCTGGAGACTGGTTGCTCAACAATGTGATTGTACTTAACACTACTGAACTCTACTCTTAAAAATGGTTAAGATGGGGGCTTCCCTGGTGGCGCAGTGGTTGGGAGTCCGCCTGCCGATGCAGGGAACACGGATTTGTGCCCCGGTCCGGGAAGATCCCACATGCCGCGGAGCGGCTGGGCCCTTGAGCCATGGCCGCTGAGCCTGTGCGTCCGGAGCCTGTCCTCCGCAACGGAAGAGGCCACAGTAGTGAAAGGCCCGCGTACCAGAAAAAAAAAAAAAAATGGTGAAGATGGTAAATTTTATGTCATGTATACTTTACCACAGTTAAAACACACACACACACACACACACACACACACACACACAGTGCAAAAACTGCAATAATGCATGACAAGAGAAAATGCATGAGTTGTGTCCACCAGAGGTCCCCCTTACTCAGAGCTGGGCCAGCATCCAAAACTGCCCAATAGCAGCAAGTCTCTTCAGAGCAGTGCCTTGCAGCTATAGTTTTGTTTAGGGCCCTCAGTGAGGGTCAGACTGAATAAAGAGAGTGACCAGCTAACAAGGGAGAAACTTAGGTAACTTTAGGAAAAGTTTCTGTCCCCAGAATGATTCCCCACAGAAAAGGAACACTCAGTTTAGGAGTCCCAAACAGGAAGACCAGGGAGCTGAGGTTTTTATATTAAAGTAGTTAGAAAGATGAGTGAGTGTCATAGAGAAAACATGGTTCAGGACAAGCCACAGTGCTGCAAGTGGAAGAGTGGGTCAGTAAGAGGCCAGGAGGCAAGTTACATCTGACAGGGAGTAGCAGCTGGGTTCTATACTCTGAAATAGGCCATAGGTCTCTATCCTACTGGTTTTTCAGGCACATTCTGACACACAGAGGAAAAAGATGAACAAGTTTGGTGATTAGGTGGTCCATGCTGGGCTTGGAGAGAACATTTTCCGTATGTTGGTGGAATTTGAAGTTATATTAATTACACGAGATCAAAGAGTGGGAGTGAAATGAAAAGTGGAAGGGACAGATAGTGATCATAGTTTTAAGAAAGTTGTTTTGAAAGGAAGGAGATAAGATGTTAGTCTTTGAGGTTGGCAGGGACAAGCATGAAAGATAGCAATGTTTTCTTTCCTTCTGTGGTAGAATGGATGAGGCCTCCACTCCCCAAGATATCCACACTCTAAGCTATGAATATGTTACCTTATATGGCAAAAGGAAATTGCAGATGTGATTAAGGTTAAGGAGCTTGAGATGGGGACCCAATCTAACCACACGAATCCTTAGAAGTGGAGAATTCTTCCTGGCTTGGTCAGAGATGCCATCTTGCTGGCTTGGAAGATGGCAAAATGGGGAAGAATGGGAGTGCCAGATGACAGGATCTTATAGGCCATTTTTAAGACTTCAGCTTTACTCTGAGTAAGACATGAAGCCATTGGAAATAAGTTTTGAACAAAGCCATAATATGATTCAAGTTAAATATTAAAAACACCACTCTGTCCGCCTGCCGATGCAGGGGACACGGGTTCGTGCCCCGGTCCGGGAGGATCCCGCATGCCGTGGAGCGGCTGGGCCCGTGAGCCATGGCCGCTGAGCCTGCGCGTCCGGAGCCTGTGCTCCGCAAGGGGAGAAGCCACAACAGTGAGAGGCCCGCATACCACAAAAAAAAAAAAAAAAAACACACTCTGTGTGGTATGTTGAAACTAACTGAGAGGAGGTGGGGAGGCAAACATACAAGAATCCAGTTAGAACCGGAGATAATGAGCAACCTTGGAGGAGGTGGTGAGATTCTGGAGCTGACAGGTTTTACTAATTGGTTTCATAATCGTTTATGAAAGAGATAAGGGAGTCAACAATGACTGCAAGATGTGGGGGCTGAACCCCTGGAAAATAGAATTGCTGACGTGGGGAGATCCTCACAAGATGATTTGTGGTCAGCTACCATTTGGGTCTAGGGAACATTCCAAAACAGCTTGCCTAACTCAAGATTACTAGCCACACTCTCCCACTGCCCTCTCTATTGGCTCTGCCTTTGTGGTCTGCTCCAGCCATCCTCCTGCCTCCAGGCTTTCCATTATCTGTGCCCCACAAAATCCAAGGATGCAGTCAAGCCCTCTTGGTATTGCCTTCATTCAACTTAAAGACTGGAAGGGGGAAGAGAAACAACATAGTTTTCTCTACTCCTTGTAAATCCCTTTTGAAGTATTCTCTCCTAATAAATCAAAAAGTAATCTCTGGCTGCTGTTGGTGGTAATGAGTCTCTGAAAAACTCAGATCCTGAAGGGTGTATAGGGTGTGTCTAGTTCCTCTGTTAAAAACATGGTGGTACTTTTCCCCAGCATCCTCAGCTTTGATGGCTTAACAAAAATTTGGAGGCAAGAGGAAAAGCCCCTTTCCGCATTATGCTAAATATATATATCATGTAGCCAATAAAGTAACAATTATAAATTTTAATTTATTAAATTAATTCAAAATTAATGAAAATAATTAATTTAGTAACATACCCTAACATAAAAATGGAAAAATAAAAAATAGATCATTTACAAAAGAATACTAATAAATAAATATGTACTAACTGTATGAAAATATCAATTCTCATTAATATAAAAGGAATATAAATGAAAACAAGGAGATAACATCTGACTATTCAATTAAATATGATTAAAGAATCATCCCATTACTGTCTTATACAACATGGGATTGGCACAAATTCTGTTAATAGGTATGAACTTATATGTTCTTAAAAAGTATTTTTAAAAAATATGGGCTTCCCTGGTGGTGCAGTGGATGAGAGTCCGCCTGCCGATACAGGGGACACGGGTTCGTGCCCCTGTCCGGGAAGATCCCACGTGCCGCAGAGCGGCTAGGCCCGTGAGCCATGGCCACGGAGCCTGCACGTCCGGAGCCTGTGCTCCGCAATGGGAGAGGCCACAACAGTGAGAGGCCCGCGTACTGCAAAAAATATATATAAAAATAAAAAAATAACTAAGGAATGACAAAATATTCGTAGGGATTTTTATTACAGCATTATATGTAAAAGTGAACACTTGGAAGCAATATGAAAGTCCAATGCTAGAGGACTGGTTAAATCAATTATAGAATGCCCAAATAAGGAAATACTATGTATTTATTAAAATAATGCATTTATACATATGTGTGTGTGTGTGTATATATATATATATATATATATGCATGGAAAGATATTCATAATGTACTGCTGTGTAATAAAAAGCATATTGCAAAATAATCATAATGTGATCACATAGTTGGTATACATAAACAGATTACAGAATTAATGTTAATGTAGACACACACACACACACACACACACACACACACACACACACTTCCAGTAGCATTAGAAGCTTTTTTTTTTTCTCACTTTTGCGGTACGCGGGCCTCTCACTGTTGTGGCCTCTCCCGTTGCGGAGCACAGGCTCCGGACGCGCAGGCTCAGCGGCCATGGCTCACGGGCCCAGCCGCTCCGCGGCATGTGGGATCTTCCCGGACCGGGGCACGAACCCGTGTCCCCTGCATCGGCAGGCGGACTCTCAACCACTGCGCCACCAGGGAAGCCCGCATTAGTAGCTTTTATTGCCATTATTCTCTAAATTTTTCTATAAGTGTATATTTTGTTGATAAAAAAAATCAAAAACGTTATACAGATGTTTTTAAAAGTTTTGTATTGCCAAGAAAATGTCTATGGCATAATGCTAAAAAAAAGAATACAAAGTTACACATATAGAATGATAGCAAGTTAATAGAAAAAAATTTTTGAGTATAGAAAGGCTGTAAGGAAATACACTGAAATATTCACCATGGTGGTCTCTAGGTAATTTTCTCTCTTTAAAGCTTATAAATTTCCTATATCAAGCATATATTTATCATTTAAAAAAAGGTATTTTAAGACTTTTTATTTGTATTGTTCTACCTGTCTCCCTAGCTGGATTGGTTTGTAAACTTCGAGCTGGTAAGAGAATTGATTTTTGTTGTTCGTTTCCCTTTTTCACATCCTCCATTGCTATAATTGTAAAAAAAGCTTGCAGCTAATTGATTTCCCACTTCATCTTAGCCTTTCTACCAAGCCCACATTCTTATCTTCAACCCAGCCCTTGTTGCTACTTGTTTCTCTGTCTCCTCTATTTCACCCTGAGATGGTTTTTCTGAAATATGAGCATTAATCACAACAGAGAAAACACTGTACAGGTAGAAGTAGGAAAATCTGGACTTCTATAATGTAATGTCTAATATTGATATATACAAACAGATTTCTATGTAGAAAGGATATTATCAAACAAAAGAGACAAAGACAAGGTCTCTGACTTCCTGAGGGGAGGGCGTGGGGAACAGGAGCTATGATTATTAAGACCTAGTAGGAGGGAGATATAGCTCTCAGTCACCAAACTAGATTAGGTCCTCAAGGAAATCTGTACAATTAAGTCTATAAAAGCTGGCCCAGCTGGTTAATTAGCACAGCAGATTATGTTTTATAGTTTGATTTTTATATTCTAAGCTACAACCTAATAAGTCAAGCCAATTACATTACCTAGGACTTGATGACTTCTTCTTTCTCATATGAGCTCACTACCAATAGCTAAACTTGCATTTGTATACAGTTAGGACCATTTTTGTTATACGTGTGGTTCCTCGAACTTCTGTGTTAAAAAGCGTCAGCAGACAAGGAAATGCTTCCAGAACGGCTCACCCACAGAATGCTATGCTCAGAACTCAACTAGTGCCAGCCAAAGGAAATGATTCATTTATTAAGGTTGTAATTACAGCTATGAAACAGCTGGTTACGGGCTCTTTCTCCTGGCCTGAGTTACTTTCTAACACCTGCTGGTATGAGTAGAGAAAGGCACTGACTTATTCTTTTAAGTATCCTCTGTTAGACAGGAAAAAATGTCATGTTTCAGAGGGCTTAGGGTGTCTAATCAGAATAAACAAGAGATTAAATGTTGGGGGCCAAGATGACCAATACAAGAACCTGAATAGGACCATATATTTAAGATCTTGTGACGTATTTTGATTAAGACCAAAAAACCCATGTCATGCATGCCATTCTAGAATAGGCGCTATAGCCCACCAGTTCCAAGTTGATGATGTTCTCTAATTGCTTTGGCTCTCCAGTTACATTTGATGATAGAATCTGTTTTAGTGTTTCACTTTATATAATTCATATTCTCTCTCGTTCTCTCACACACACACACTGAATATGTTCTTTATTTTTCCATTTTCTTGTATTTTCCTATGTTGTTTCATTAGCTCAAAATGTCTCTTTATTTTACCCTGCCAACTCCTCGTGTCAGAATCTTATTCATCCTTACTTCTAACCCAAACAAGCTTTTTTCATGAACATTTCTCTGCTAGTTTCCAACTGCATGTTAATGCAAGATGAGTCAGTATAGTGTAGTTGTCATGAAAGCTTGTTGGATCCATTCTGCAAAAATTCATCTCTCAGTTTGGCACTTCTTACTTGCAGGATGTTGGGCAAGTTGCTTAACCTCTTTTGCCAGTTTCCTTATCAATAAAATCAGGACAATATATAGTATCTTCTATAAGAATAAAATTAGAGAGTACTTGTAGATTTTCTAAAATGGTGACTGGTAGGAAGTACCCAAAAGCTATTTTTATTAGCTTCTGCAGCACAAAACTCTCTCTATCCAAAGCACTATTTGTGGAGAAAATATTTGAAGCCTGAGATTACATAAAGAAAACTTTTACATAAAAAGTTTACATAAAAATTACATAAAAATCACTTTTCTGATAAGCTCCACCAAATAGAATTAATAAAGAGATCCAACATTCCATTCAAGACCTGCCGGTCTCAACATAAATATTCATCCTCATGTTCCTGACACAAAGTGATAATTTGGTACACTCTGGCTGATTTAGAATAGGTACAAGTTTGTTTTTGATTTTGTTTTTTTTTTTTGCGGTACACAGGCCTCTCACTGTTGTGGCCTCTTCCGCTGCGGAGCACAGGCTCCGGACATGCAGGCCCAGCGGCCATGGCTCACGGGCCCAGCCGCTCCGCGGCACGTGGGATCTTCCTGGACTGGGGCACGAACCCACGTCCCCTGCATTGGCAGGCGGACTCTCAACCACTGCGCCACCAGGGAAGCCCTGATTTTGTTTTTTTAAACTGTTTTGTCACTCTGTGTTAATCCTGTTAGGTAATATCTCATTGCCACAAAGCTTTCCCTCATATTTCCAGGGTATAACCTCTAAGAAGATATTTAATATATACACTCCTGACATCATTCACATGGTAGGATGTACAATAATAGGACTTAATTAGATTTAGATAACATTTTAGGACAGTTAGCGACAATTACCAGTGTTATACAAATGGAAGAATCTTACTGCTGCTTAAGGAGATATGTGATGAGAATGATTCAAAATGAAATTAAAGGATTGGATCTTGAACTGAATGAATTATTTTGAGGATACTAAGTAAGGACCAGAATTTTGATACTTCCACTCCAGATTGTTTCATGAGAAAAGCATAATTGAGAATTTTGTTCTTTGAAGGCTTGAATTATGACAGTGAATTACCTCATCTTTAAAGATCAGTAAATCACTTCAAGCTTTAGAACTAGAGTCCCCTTTCAAGCCATGAATATAATAAGATGACACAGCAAATTGCCTAAGGAAGAAGATAACACTAAGAAAAGGAAAGTCATACCAACTGAATGTCAATACCATCAGCATTTGTTAGGGATAAAAGGAGGCACTATAGTAACTTTGAAGATGCATTCAGTAAGTAAATTCATATACATTCTGACCTCCAAGTGTTCTACTCTGGGGAATAAATGAGTTAAAGGAAAAGTATAAAGGGCAGAGATTTGGCAGAGTATGTTATTATTTATACACTCTGGAAAAGATATTTACTACCAAGTTCTGAAAATATTTGCTCAATTTCCAGATGTCATGCCTGGGCTTTTTTCTGAAAATTGCATGGTTTTTTTTGTTTTTTTTTTTTGCTACTGTAACAGTTTGGGAATAAAAGCTCACATGCTATTCTTTTTATTTGGCTACGCCCTGTGGCATGTGGGATCTTAGTTCCCAGACCAGGGATCGAACCTGCGCCCCCTGCAGTGGAAGCGTGGAGTCTTAACCACTGCACTGCCAGGGAAGTCCCTCACATGCTATTTTCGTAGTTAGGATCAGTACAGAGATACAGGCAAGACTTTCCAATACCTAATAATAATTTTTTCCTTATGATAAAATTGAGCAATTAACCAATTGAAAACTAGACAGCTTGATTATGTCTTTAAAGTATTAATATTACTCTTTCTAGTGGGGTCAAATGAACAGAACTGAACTATTTCATCTTCCTGACTCCTTGAAGTGGATGACCATGACCATTCTTCACCTCCAGGACTATCTACCAGGCAGAGTAGCTGGGACTGCAATACTGGTCTGTGAAAGAGGCTTTGTCCTTTTTTGCATGCACTACGTTATCAGTAAGAACAGAAGGAGATTTGTGTAGGCAGGTGGGGATACAGATATATACTCTAAAATTACATCATATTTTGTAGCCACTAAATCCAACTTATGGACTCACCTTGAAACTTAAATATTATCCTTATACTCACTCTCCTCCCAGTCGATTTCTGTCAATTCTACCCACTAAGTAGGCCATGAATCCATCCTTCCTTTCCATTCCCTCTGCCACTGCAGCAATCTTAATTTAATTCTGTCTAGGTAAAGGAGATGAAAGCTTTTGGAGGATGGGTGGTTATGTCGGCGTTTGTAAATGAGGACACAAACCATCACTCATAGACATGAATTATGTAACATTCAATGCCTTTGACAGAGGAAAGTCATTAAATTCTAAGAGCCCATTTTTAGAAATTTTAGATGCAGTTACTCTGCTGAACTGTTTTAACAGGTTAACCCACAGAGTCCTGAGGGTTTACATATTGGGACTCCAGACCACAGGGGTATGGGGGAGAAAGGGGGAAAGATTCACAATTAATCACATGCAACAATAGTTTTACAGAAGATATAACTTTGAGGTAAGTATTAGGAAAAGCCTTTAAAAAATAGACATCGAAGAACAGTATTATTCTGCATTTGAGGGGTCTGTTTTGTAGATGGGAGAACCTGGATTTTCCTCCTACTTTCAGGACTGCAGAACAGCCATGCACATGGCTATAAGGGGGCACACCTGACACACTGCAGCATCCCAAGGGCCTCCCAGCAGTTGGTATCTCCACAGCAGGACATGGCCCAGGTTCAAGAATATCTCACTGGGGCTTCCCTGGTGGCGCAGTGGTTGAGAGTCTGCCTGCCGAGGCAGGGGACACGGGTTCGTGCCCCGGTCTGGGAGGATTCCACATGCCGCGGAGCGGCTGGGCCCGTGAGCCATGGCCGCTGAGCTCCTGTGCTCCGCAGCGGGAGAGGACACAACAGTGAGAGGCCCACGTACCGCAAAAAAAAAAAAAGAATATCTCACCAAGTCATAGCTGTTCTCAGCCTTTGGTACATCAGAATCTCCAAAATAAAAATTCAGATGCCTGGTCCCCCCTAGAAGATTCTGAATCACACCTCTGATTGCTGAACACCAATGGGTTCAACCTTGGTGCCAGCTATGACTGATACAGATGAAGTAAATAATAAGTACAACCTCTAATTGGGTACCGGTTTTGTGTTAAGTACTTTACTCAGTGTTATATATACAGTCTCATTTAATAATTTAATTTAATTTAGTCTAATTTAATCTTCAAAATAATGTGAAATAGGTGTTTTAGTGCCATTTTAACCACAAGGAATCTGAAGCTTAAAGAGCAACTTGTGGGACTTCCCTGGTGGCACAGTGGTTAAGAATCTGCCTGCCAATGCAGGAGACACGGGTTCGAGCCCTAGTCAGGGAAGATCCCACATGCCGCGGAGCAGCTAAGCCCGTGTGCCACAACTACTGAGCCTGTGCTCTAGGGCCCACGAGCCACAAATACTGAAGCCCACGTGCCACAACTACTGAAGCCCATGTGCCTAGAGCCCGTGCTCCGCAACAAGAGAAGCCACCGCAATGAGAAGCCCACGCACTGCAACAAAGAGTAGCCCCCGCTCACAACTAGAGAAAGCCCACACACAGCAACGAAGACCCAACGCAGCCAAAAATTAATTATTAATTTTAAAAAAAAGAGCAACTTGTGACAGAGCCAGAATTCAAACCTGGCTCCACTTTATGCCAAATCCAAACCCTTTACCTACCACTACACCATACATCCTCTTCGACTCTGTCATAGTTGTAACCCACATATAGATACTTATTCTATCAGCTTGAATCACTGTCTGGGGAGTTAGGGAGAGGGTGGATAAGCGTACCTTACTTCCTTTGACTTCTTATTGGTAGACGGATGTTTCCCTTTCTAAGAACTCTTCAAGATATGACCTAGCATTAAGTTAAATGAGCTGATGGCAACATAACAGATCTTTTTATCCACAGATTGCTAATAGAAACTTATTTTAGAAAATACCAAGATTTTAAATGGTTTCCACAACCTTCCCAGTGGTTGGTAAGTAAACAGGTTTCTTGGATTAGTCATGTGCCCTGACGCCTGTTTAGGGATTCTGATTTCTCCATCTAAGTCTTCTAGACCTGTTTCTAGGCACTCCAAGTCCCAAATCAGAGGTTTATAAGGTTTTCCTACATATTTCCTCTTTTGTCCTGATGCTAGCAGCTCACTTTTAGTTGACTTGACTGATCAGGGCACACCAGTACTACCTTCTGGGTTTTGTTTTGTTTTTTGCCATTTATTCCCATTAAGGTGAAAAACGAGATTCATCACTACTGAGATCAAAAAGTAAAATCCCTTCAGCAGAACTCTGTTAAAAATCTTCGAGTTACTTCTTTGGTGGGCCCTTTTTTTAACTACTCAAAAACTCCACATTTTTTTGGTATATGTTACATCAGAATCTATGTACCAATTTTTAAATGAAAATTCTAATAAAAACAGAGAAAAAGCACCATACTGTAACAATCAACATTAAAATTAATCATTAGTAATAAGTAGGGAAGTACCATCAAATTTACAAATCAGCAACTAGTGTGCCAGATAATAACCACTGGCCTCTTTTCTCTTACCATAGGATTCTGACACAGAAGCAGCTTGACTCTCTAGTGTGCTCATCCCTCAGGTCTGACTATCTCTGCACTCTACCCTTGTGCAGACCTGACTACCAACATAGCACAAGTCTAGCTGGAGCCAAAGACTGATGAGCACAAAATCTGACCAAGTTCTCAGTGCCAGGAATTCACACAGACAGAGAAAGGTATAGTTGAAAGTGGAAAACCATTTGTAAAGTTCTGGCCAATTTCTCTCTAAATTATTGCCTGAGAGTAATTTAATAAAGAAGACGTTTGCATTATAACTTGCATGACAAGGAGGATTGTTGCTTATTTTGTAACCTGAAATAACGATCAAGTGGTTCCTTTAAGGCACCTGTCTATAATATAATGATAGATAGATAGATAGATGGAAAAATAGAGAGATTCCATGTCTTTCTGTCACAAATAACTGGCATGTCATATCACTAGTCTTCCCTTGGTTAGAAACATAGACTAGGAAAGGAGAAAGTGTGGGAATGCCCCATTAAGCAAGAAAGAAAAGGAAATTCTCTTTTCTGAGTATGAAATGAAAATAAAGTGAGGATTGTGTAATCCTCTTGGTAAATGAGA
The DNA here is from genome assembly GCF_963455315.2 of Globicephala melas. Lineage (NCBI taxonomy): Eukaryota > Metazoa > Chordata > Mammalia > Artiodactyla > Delphinidae > Globicephala > Globicephala melas. Next base: position 78,462,692 of record NC_083316.1, on the reverse strand, counting down.
ACCAGCTGGACTACCTAATGCCTTTCCTGATATAACCACGGAGAATGGTCACTCACCAAATTTTAAAGCATTGTAATTATCTGGATTAATTTGTCTGAGAACACATTTTGCTGCCTAGTTGGTTAAAAAGAATTCAGAGACAGTCATTCCTAATACACCAGCTTTTTGTCGTATAAATTGGTGCTTCTATTATATTTGAAATTTTAGTTAGTTGACCAAGTGTAAGTGGAAGGAATCAGGATGTTACATAAGAATTAAAACAAAACATGAATCACAAAGAAATACACTGACAGTGTAACAAAGCCTCTTCCCTAAAAGCCAGTTCCTCATTTAAGAAAATGATAAGAAAAAATTTTCTTCTTGGTGGAGTATAAAAGCTTACAGTGAGTTTATTTGACATGGTGAAGAACCACACACTGTAACCTAAACTTAAAAAACAGAAAGCCCACACTTTTTTTTCCTCAATAGTATCTAGCTTTAAGAAAACAAAATTTTGAGCCAGCAACGTTGGTTTTAACACCATACAGGGTAACGCTTCATGACGCTAATACATCACCTACACAGAATGAAGACTTTGTAGGTCAGTTTAACAATTACTGTTCTTTTCTTCAAAGTGATGCCAAAGTTCCCACTGGACTTCAGATGTTCAACTTATTTAGTTTCAGGTGCCAGAAACTTCTGTTATGTTTTAAGGTTTCTATTTATATTCCAAGTCTCATTACTTACAATAGTTATGTTCTATGAACTTGCCACAAACTCTGAATTAGTGAACACTGAACCATGGCTGCTCAGAGACATACAGGGTTAGGTTCCTGTGAACCTCTGGTCACATCATGTTTGCCAACATCTCATCTTTAAACAGAAACACACATAAAACAGGGTTATGATTAATACATAATCCTATGTGTTTCTGTGTAACCAGCCCTCATTTAATATATACTGTTGATTTGTTAACATTGAACTCACTATAACCCATGCCCAAAAGAAGTTTACCTAACACGTGTATTTCCTCCATAAGGCACATCACAGCTTTCTTGTATTTAGGAGCATTAGACAGCACTTCAGCACTATGCACTATTTCAGAGAAATCACGAAGTAAAAAAACAAAAATGCTAAGTGTGGCACTACATAGACCACAGAAAGGACACTTGCTTACAGTATAAGGCAGAGCATTGCCTTGTTTAACCTCTGCTGGGAACATGCACACTGGGGACTCAAATTTTTTGCTGCTCTGCATATGTCTGCAAACGACTGCAAAAGTATTGAGAATTGAGTATTGATTTGGAAGTTACAAATAAATTTTAGTGAATAGGTGAATTTGCAAATACAGAATCTGTGAATAATGACTGAAATGTACAGACCATTTCAATGGAAACTAAAAGAAAACAAATTAAAATACAGAATTGAGAGAATGGTACAAATTTTAACTATTTCAGTTGGACTGGCGCTTCTGCTACACTCAAGGATCATTAACATGTGTTTTAAGAATTGATAAAAGATAGAATTGATTCCATTATATAAACTGAGAAGAAAGTTATTCTATATAAATGAAATGCTTGATTTATCATCTGCTTGTTTCAGTAAGTGCAATTTTACACTTAAAGAATTCAGAGGCCCATTTATTTCACAGCCCATTTGCCTTACTCTACTGTGATAGACATTCAGTCTTTGCCACTGTTTGGTTCTCCTCTATCCCTAGACACATGGAAGGATTACATTTCCCAGAGATACTGAGCCATGGCCACATGAGTTTCTTTAGCTCATAGAACATGAGTAAAGGTATCAACTATCTTTTCCAGGTGAAAACATTTGATAGCGCTTAACCAAGCCACTGTTCCTTTGGCCACTGTGACCCACAACTTTCCCAACAGTGAAGTCTCCATCAGTTTCAGTCACAAAGAGAGGATGATATAAAATAGAACTTTCCACTGTACCCTCATTGTTGACATGCGATAGACATACAGTGTAAGAAATAAACCTTTGTTGTTTGAAGCTGTTGTTTTGAAGAAATTTGGAAGTTGTTTAAGTTGCAGTATAAACTAGTATAAGCTAGTTTATCATAACTGATACAAACACCTAAAATAAGATTCTCTTTGGTCCTGCTGGAAATAGTGACGATATTCATTGAATAATAATTTTGAGGAAATTTCAGTTGTGCACGTTTGTCTTTAAAATGGGTCATATGCTCAATTACTAAAATTAACATTTGCAATTTATTAAATACTTATGTCCCGGTCGTTGTTCTAAACACTTTGCATATATTATCTCACTTAATATTAACAATGATGCAATGAACATTTCAAGTTTACACATGAGCAAACTAAGAGATCATTTAACTGAGATGTCCCGGTCCATACGCATGGTTAAGTGGTAAGACTGGGATAAGAACTTGCATCTGTCTGAGGTCAAAGCCTTGCCTTTAAAAACCAAGAAGCTTCCTGAGTGTTTTATTTTTTAGCACAATGCATCTCCATAAATAAGGAGACTTGATTCCAAAAATAAATAATTAAGTACAGGTTGTTGCCTGGGTCTAAATCTTCTAAATCATCTCATAGCTTGGATTCACAGCAAGAGCTCTGACCCTGGGCTTCAGCACAATGTGATGGAGCAAAAATTAACATTTCTATATCTATGCATGTTCTGTTTAGATGAATTTAACTGAATTTTCTCAAATGGTTTTGCAAGATAATTAAGCCCCCAAATCTTAGAATAACTAACCATTGTATGTAATAAATTAAGTTCTCTGCATGTTAAAATAGCATGAGTTATGTAACATCCTTGTGAGAATTAAGAAAATAGTCACTCAAATAACTTTGTATGGTTCAAATGAGGAAACCTAGTTGACAAAGGCTGCTAGCAGTTTCATTTGAACTGGATTTAGCCACCCAATTTTATCTCATCACCCCACAAATATTTCCAGTTTTGCTTCCAGATATGACTTACTGAATACATATACCACGTTCTAAGGTACGGAGTGTGATACACTGATGTTTTATATGTGCATAAATATATGTATATTGTATATTTACATATGAATATTAATATAAACATATGTATATTATATATGCATATGTGTGTATGCATGTATCTTTGCATATACACACATACATACATAAATATACATGAAACTTTACCTATATAACAATCTCATTTAATCCTAATATCAACCTTAAATAGATCTGTGTTACACACTTTTTTCACATGAAGAAACAGTAACTTAGTACCCTCTCTGACCCCTCTTCAGGTTCTTCTGACTCTCAGGATAGAAACATGCTCAAACCCTCTTACATTTATCCTCATCCTACAACTCTCAACTTTAAGTTTGGTTAGTCTTCCACATCAGGCTTTTGAAAACAGTAATCCATGTTTATCACCTCCAGTTAGGGAGTGGCAAAATCAGGAATTGTACCACATGCACATTCACAGATTTATATTTCTACATTTTTTTCTGGGTGCAGGTGTATAGGATGTGGGTCTGTGGGCATGAGACAGAGCTCAGACTAACACAGTAGGGTTTCTGCTACAAGAGTTTGCTATACAACTCTGTGAAGCCAGTGGTCACAAACTCACCCCTCATTCCCCAGACTGCTGTTACAAAATCATTTTTGCTTCCTTTCAACATCATCTCTCTCTCCTCATTTCTCACATTTCACAAAGGTAAATCCCAGACTCAGTCATCAGACAGATGTGTCAGCTCAGAGCATTTCCCACCACCCATTTTCTTCTTGGAGGAAAGAGGGGAGAGAAAAACACGCTGAGTAGTATGATAGTTCTATTTTTAGTTTTTTAAGGAAGCTTCATATGTTTTCCATAGAGGCTGTACTAATTTGCATTCCCAACAACAGTGTACAAGGGTTCCCTTTTCTCCACATCCTCTCCAGCATTTATTTGTAGAAATATTTTTAAATTTTGTTTTACTGTATTTATTAATGATACAAAGAATGCTTCTGTTCTAATTAAAAATTCCAGATAATGATATTTTAACATGAGAGTAATGTGACTGAATATGCTCTCTTAGGTTGGAACACAATGATTGTTCATATGTATATACATACATATATATATACTTTTTCAGATTCCTTTCCATTTTACGTTATTATTTGTAGACTTTTTGGTGATAGCCATTCTGACCGGTGTGAGGTGATACCTCATTGTGCTTTAGATTTGCATTCCTCTGATAATTAGTGATGTTGAGCAGCTTTTCATGTGCCTATTGGCCATCTTGTATGTCTTCTTTGGGAAAATGTCTATTTAGGTCTTCTGCCCATTTTTTTGATTGGGTTGTTTGTTTTTTTGACATTGAATTGTATGAGCTGTTTATAGATTTTAGATATTAACCCCTTGTTGGTCATACTATTTGCAAATATTTTCTCCCAGTCCATAGGCTGTCTTCTTCTGAAGAAGAAATATCAATACAGAGGTCAACTGCTACCCCTTTCTCATTTGCCATGGATAAAAAATTACAGTCAGGTTTTTTTTAAACAAGTAGATCTCATATACGTAAGTTCTAGTCTTGGTCCTATCATAACTACAGAGAAGTCCTGAATCAAATTCATTGTGTCCCCTAAGGTCCTCTTTCCTCACTTGTCTCTAAGGCCCTTGGCACTTGTTTAGTGTTGGCATTGCCAAGGCAACAAACTATGCATGAACTCCACCCAGCTACCACCCTCACAGGACACAAAGTTGCTAGTCTCCTGCCTGTACACAGGACTCTGACTTCTCTGTTGCTGTTGAAGTATGCAACCTGGAAAGACAAGGGAATTGACACCCATGGGGCAAACTTTTCATCAATGGGAGGTCGGAACCAGTGGAAAAGTTTTCTCTTCTACGCCTGGGCAGACTGCTTTGAGAAACACTCATCCATACGTTCACTCAAAATATGGTCCTGCAAAGTCAAGTAATCAGTTTAACTTGGTACCAATAGGTGGCTCCCTGGGAAACACATTCCCTCCTTTACCTTTTCCCGCATCCCGCTTCCCTGGGATTGCACTCCTCAATAAATTAGTATCATATAAACATTTGCTTCAGGCTCTGCTTTCCAGGGAAGTTAGAGAGACACTTAGGCACTCTACAAATCAGATTCTTATGTTCAACAAGAGAACACCATTGAACTATGTGCTCTTAGTTTCCTTTTCCTTCTAAGGTCCAGTGATTCTTTTGGAAAAAAGACTTGCAATTCTACCCTTGGTTATGGTATGCCCAGCAGGCACTGAAAAACCACTGAAAGGGAAAACAATGGAAAAGGAAAAGTCACCATTAGGGCTGGGGGAAATGATTGCATAATGTAGTGCAAATTGGAAAATGTTTGTAACCAATTAATTTCTTCAATTACTTGTAATTCTCAAACATAATCCCTCTAATATCAACTATTTTGATAGACCAACGACAGGATTGTTTTGATTTGTGAGTACTGGTTATGGCAAAGGAGTTTTTCATTACTAGATTTATTTTTTAAAGAAGCACCTGCATTTTAAGACTACCCTATCAAGCAGCTGCATAGCACAGGGAGATCAGTGTGCTTTGCGACCACCTAGAGGGGTGGGATAAGGAGGGTGGGAGGGAGATGCGAGAGGAGGAGATATGGGGATATATGTATATGTATAGCTGATTCACTTTGTTATAAAGAAGAAACTAACACACCATTGTAAAGCAATTATACTCCAATAAAGATGTTTTAAAAATAAATAAATAAAACCATAAAAAAAAAAAAAAGACTGCCCCATCTATGTCTCCAATCTTCCTTATCTTTTTTTTTTTTTTTTGCGGTACGCAGGCCTCTCACTGTTGTGGCCTCTCCCGTTGCGGAGCACAGGCTCCGGACGCGCAGGCTCAGCGGCCATGGCTCACAGGCCCAGCCGCTTCGCGGCATGTGGGGTCTTCCCGGACCGGGGCACGAACCCGTGTCTCCTGCATCGGCAGGCAGACTCTCAACCTCTGCGCCACCAGGGAAGCCCCTTCCTTATCTTTTAACATCAAATTGTGGCTCTCTGTCAGCAGTATGTGGGAAAAATCACAACCAGGCATATTACATTGCAAATTTCTCTCTTAAATTAGACATGACTTTAACTGGTTTATCATCTTGACAGTGAAGTGAATAATTTCATTAGTAATTTGATTAGCAATCTCTACATTCTCAACCAGCACAACCACTTGGGGTTTCTCGTCATAACTTATTACCAAATCTTCATCCACATCTACTGGATCACATTTTGGTGGTTGGGGCTGGAAAACACACACTGAACAATATCTGTAAGTAGATACTTTTCATAGAGCTCAGGACACGCCACCCCAAAATATGGCACCTTGGCACTTTGACTATTTTAAGCTGAAGGGATCTGAGAAAATGGCAGATGCAGGAAGGACTCAACCCTTCCTTGAAGCAGTTCATAAGGGCCGCATGCGAAAGATTCCCTCCCTATACCTAGAGGAAAGAACATTCTTATCTCCAAGGCAGCGGGACACAAAGAAGAATCTGAATGAACAGACCCTGCTAAGTTTCCTCCAGTTTACTACACTTACCTCATGCTCTTTGCCCTATCATATTTCTTACAACTGTCTACTGCTCATCAAAACTAGCATAAAAACACTTAATTTTAACCATTTCTTCAGTCTCCATTTACTTATGAAGGCTCCTGTGTCTCAAAAAACTTATGTGAAATAAATTTGTATGCTTAATCTGCCTTTGTCAACTTAATTTTCAAACCCAGCCAGGGACCCTAACAGAACCAAGTAAAACGCTTTACCTTCCCTACACTCTTACACTTTAAAGTTTGAGGGCCACTGGTTTATTGAAACCTTCCTTCCAGCACACAGGTTTTTATAATCTTAAAACACACTGAAGTTAAAATTTTAGTTCTTCGTATCAAAGAACCATCTCCATGAGTTGGTTTTTGAGTATGGTATGAAGAGGTGCTCGTTAGGTTGGCAACAAATACAGTGGGTCCTCAAAAGGCTTGGAACCTTGCACAAAAGAAACTAAGTACAGGGCATTTTTGGATTCACTTCAGAGGATTTTTTTCCTAAACCAAAAGCAAACCAGAATGTATTTTATTGTGAAATAGATGTACTGTACTGGAAGAATTAGTGTTTTTCAGAGAAAACAAGTCTTCTGTTAGTCATATTCATTTATTAACTGTTTCCTTAAGATTTTTCTTTCAGAACAAACTTTTACTGTCCAGTCACATGTTTTCAATATTAAATTTAATTAAATCACAAAGATTTCTAATCATATAAAGAGAGAAACACAAACACACATGCACACACACATAAAATGAGGTAGAAGAAAATTTCAAAGGTCATTTTTTTCCCTGATTAAAATTCATAATAAAATTACAACAGCTATGTTTTTCATCAAGGAAGTATTTAAGCAGCTAATTTTTATATAAATATATTCCATGCTAGTTCAATAAATTAGAAAAAGAAGCATAATCTTGTTAAGACCCAATTCAGAGGGAACTGTGGGTGGATAGCTACTAACATGTGAAAGCAGTGAACGAATGCACTGAATAAATAAACCCTATAAATTACTCACAGCTAAACAACAGAATTTAGATGATTTTGGTGAGTTTTGCATATCTCAATGGCAGTTGAGTTCCACAGCAGCATGAGAATAAGGGCCAGGGTCAGGAACCTGTGACAAGGCCCTGCCCTTATGCCAAAACTTGATATTCTGATAAGCTTGTTAGTGTCTCCTTCAGAAACACCACGCAAAGGACTGCAGTTCCTAGGGAGCATCCAAAGACAGATACGGTGATAGTTGATTTTTTTTCCCTCCTTAATTTTTTCTTATGCTGTTTTTTTTTCCTCAAAACCAACTCAAATTTTTATGAGTTATATTTTATTTCCGCCAACCACTTAAAAAAGAAATCCTTAAAACTACAAATTGCCACTCTTTCAGTTTGGGTTTTGCCATCAGCATTAAAGACAAAGGGAGCGTACGTCTCTCATTTCTCATCTGGAAGGCTTGTCTTGAGAATTTGGCCTAACAAAGGTACTTAGATAATTTCATCTTTCACATGTAACATCAAGACCTTATTGAGTTTAGTCTAAATGAATAAAATTACAATGGAGGAGAGGAACCAGTAAAAGGAAACATCTTTAGAAATATTCTAGGCTTCATCCCTTTTCATGCTCAATTCTTTAGTGATTGCTTGTCACTATAAAGTAGGAAGAATATGTCTTATTCTTATGTTAATATTCCAATATCAATTTCCATTTAATAATGCTAAAGAAAAAACTACTCTACAGTAGAGCTATTTTTTAAAAAACAGTTTTATTTTGAATTCTCTGAATGTTTATTTATAAGATGCATGAGAGGAAAAAAGGATTAAAAAGGGGGAAAGTTTCTCACTTTTGGAAGATAACCTGACTGTGTTAACTGCTGACTGTCATAGAGTATTTTTAGTAAGTAATCTTGATATCATAGGCAAAAGTTCTTAGTCAAACTGTGAGAAATGGAAAGATAATTACAGATTTTTCAGCAAAGGGTGTTTGGAAATTAGAGCATAGCTGTTTCATAGATGCTGTCCTTAGGTGATCATAGTAGTTTGGAGTTTCTTTAAGATAAACCTGCCAGTAAAGGCAGATTTTGCTTTGTTTTGTCTTTTGTTTCCTTTATCAGCTTGGAAAAAAGATTAACACAATCAACGTGTGTAGTAGCTGAAACGTTACAATAGCACTTAGAATGACTATAGATTCCATAAAATTCTGATGCTTTCTATGGGGTTTATGAAAAGGGAGAGTAGCCTTAAACAGCAATATAAGTAAACAAGATTCTGATTATTCTAAGAATGTTTTGTAGTCATATATCTTATCAGATGCTTGACTGAGTTTAATACAAAAAGGTAAAAGGAATCCAAATACCTCTAATATGTCTTATTCTAAATACTGCTAATTTGGTTTTCCTGGTTGATCATTTCTTAAAGGAAAAAAATCTAATTTATATGTAAACTGAAAAAAATATTTTTATGACAAAGTACAACTGCCTGTATTCTATAGTTGTCCTTTATTCTGACATTCCTGTCTGAAGCTATATTAGAAATGGCTATTTTGGAGAGTTCAACGGCCCTCCTACAATTTGCTACAAAAATAACTCATTTATTAAAAAAAAAAAAACGGATTCAGCACCTACTATGTGCCAGGACAGTGCCAGGCATTGAGGGTAACAATGTGAATAAGGCAGACACAATCCCTGATTTCAGGGAGCTTACAGTTACTGGGGAAGGTAGGGATCAATTAAATAAACACATTTTTAGGACAATATTTCCAGAATGCATGACCGCAGCCCATGCCTGCCACCAGAGTTAGCACTGAAATCACAACTGAGTGGTCCCTCTGGAGCCACAGAACTATCAAGTACCCTTCAAGGTGGGAAACAAAACATGGAAACCTTCTAACTTTGAGTATGTATGATGTCTGCTTATTCCCACATGTAGATGACCACTTCTTGATGAAAGCTGCCATGCAGAACTGAGAATCTTTAATTATAAAAACCGTTATTCAGCCAAGTCCCGTGAGGAAAGTGTAGCCACAATATTTTCTTCCTCATCTGAGAAATCTGAGGGGGATTGTTAAAACTATTCCCAAGATACTTAGTACAATTTCTCTTCTGGAGAGTGAGAGCAATAGGTTCAAGTGACAGCAATGAGGCACCTTAAGCCATGGTAAATGTGAGATTGAAGAAAAGTGAGAAAAAGAGCTGCAATTGTCTCTTTTCACTCCAGCTTGCTACCTACAGAAAAGCAGAAGAAAATAGGACACTTGGGGGCAATTTTATCTGATGAGTCACATAACAGTAGAATTTAAGGAGTAAAAGATTAACCATATATAACCAAAAGAACTGGAATCAGAATCTCAGAGATATCTGCACACCCATGTTCGTGATAGCACTATTCACAATAGCCAAGATATGGAAACAACATAAATGTTCATCAAGAGATGACTTAATAAAGAAAATATGGTGTATACATACAATGGAATATTATTCAGCCTTAAAAAAGAAGGAAATCCTGGGTTTCCCTGGTGGCGCAGTGGTTGAGAGTCCGCCTGCTGACGCAGGGGACACGGGTTTGTGCCCCGGTCCGGGAAGATCCCACGTGCCACGGAGCGGCTGGGCCCATGAGCCATGGCCGCTGAGCCTGCGCGTCCGGAGCCCGTGCTCCGCAACGGGAGAGGCCACAACAGTGAGGGGCCCGCGTACCGCAAAATAATAAAAATTTAAAAAAATAAGGAAATCCTGCCATCTGTGGCACCATGGATAGACCTGGAGGACATTATGATAAGTTAAATAAGCTAGTCATAGAAGGACAAATACTGCCTGATTCCATTTATATGAGGTATCTAAAACAGTCAAACTCATAGAAACTGAGAGTCGAATGGTGATTGCCAGAGCTGGGGAGGGGAAATGGGGAGTTGCTATATGTATACAGCTATATAACTACATACTATGGGTATATAGTTTTAGCTGTGCAAGATGAACAAGTTCTACAGATTTGCTGTGCATCATTGTACCTACAGTTAACAGTACTGTATTACACACTGGAAATTTTGTCAGAAGCGTAGATCTTAGGTTAAGCATAACAAGAAAGAAAAAATAAATGGGATGAATGGATAAAAGAACAAATGAATAAAAGAAAACACTTGGGGAAAAAAAAAGATTAACCTGAATCACTAGTCTTACCTCACTTCTTCCACTCCCTCTACTAGAAGTAGGACTGAAACCTAGAAGATAGCTGAGTTTCTTTATCTTTTCTTTGTGAAAGCAAATTTTTATTCCCATTGAACTACTTCCTCATTCTTTTATAACATTTCATCCTTTTCTCTGGCAGTCAAGCCATACAGCTACAAAAAATGCCTGGGTTTCAGGATCTCACCTGAGCATTTAACTTGTCCTGGTAGGTCTAGCAAAGATAAGTGAGAGTGAGTAGTGTAGGACACACAGTCCATATCTCTACAAGGTATTCTAAATTTCTTTTTCCTGGATCAAGGTGGATAACCAGAAAGTTATAAGCCTATGTCTCACAAAGTTAGTTTAGAAATTCTTCAATTATGGTTTAATGTTATGTCCATTTTTTAATCAAATGTTGATATCAGAAATAACCACCCAAATGAAGAACATTTTGTGATTTCTACAAAGTCACTGTTGAAAACATTGTCCACTGCATTTATTGGTGTTTTTAGTATAAGGTCACACACATGGACACACTGGGTAATATACTGTTCCCAAGAGAGGTACTAGTCGGGCTGTTCTTGGCTTTCCCTAAAGTCTCAGACAAGGTGCTAGAAGTGACCCAAACACACTGTCTACTATGTAGAACCATCCTTCCCTAGGCCTTGGCAGTTGAAAGATGAGAAAACATAACAGCGCAGAGTTTGGCCCATGCTCAGAGACTACTCTCAGCTGATCTGTTCTTCTTGAAGAACAAACGAACTATTCTTTGAGGTGTTCAGAAACATAGATGGCAGAGATCCTTCTTCAAAGTTCATCTAGTATTGCTAAGACAAATGAAAGTGTTTACTAAACAAAATAATTGTACCCATAGAGAGTATCCATTAAGCTACTTAGGACTTAATCCTCCAGAATAAAGAGTGAATGAGTAACAGCAACCCTTCCCTTATAAATAGCCTGGCTTCACATGCTTGCCTGGCTGTGGCCAGGATCCCTGCCAGTGCAGAGCACGGGTCCTCAAAGGGGTGAGTGAGAATGCTGAAAGGGCAGTTGCACAGGTATTTACCCACAAACTGGTTTATTTTTCTGTATTTTAAAGAGATTCTCTTAAAAGGGACAAAAAGACGTTTCCTCAATACATGAAGAAGAAGGAAGAAGAGGAGGAGAAGGAGGAAAAAAGGAATCTGTAGGTAAATTGAAAAGATATTAGAATTTAGAAGCTCTAAGTCAGCTATAAAACAATGCACAATAGCCTCTCTAGTTACAAAGCTAAATAAAATTTTTAGAAACCTTAAATCCAAGAAATATAAATACCTGAGTAATACAACAATGGCACTATCAGAAAACAGAGGTGTCCAAATGACAAGATTCTGAGGAGTTTTTCACTCTTAAAATACAGATGTTAATATATCTTATTTATTACTCAATTTAGGATCATTTAGACCTTAAGAAAATGAATAATAGAGTATATAGACTGTATTAATTTAGGACTAGATTTGGCTGCGAGTGACATAAAACCCAAAATATCCATGGTCAACAAGACGGAAATTTACTTGCCTTATGGAAATTTAGGAAGTCCAGGGCTAGACTTACAGTTCCAAAATCATAAGGAATTCCAGGATCCTTCTGTCCTGTTGTTTCTATCTTGTGGTTCAAGATGGTTGATCAAGTTCAGTCATATGTCCATATTCCACTTGATGAGAAAAAGAGAAAGCAGAGAAAGAAGGATGCCCTATCCCATTAAAGGACACTTCCTGTAAGTTGAACAGGTTTTTATTTCCGATTGGCCAGACTTTCGTCAAATGGTCCCACCACATTATAAGGGAGGCTAGCAACCATTTCTGGGTGGCCATGTGCCCAGCTAACACTAAGGGTGGGAAAGCTCTATTTCACAGGGAGAAGGGAAGAATAGATAAGGCACAACTCAGTCTTCACCACAACAGGAACTGCTTGTATCTTTAGAAAGCATCCTAGGTACATCAAAGCAAAATTTATCTACAAAGGATGTAAGCTTGGAAAAATGAAAATAAAAACATTTCCAAAAGATCACACTGGTAATAACTTAGCTCCTGTGTAAGACATTCTGGGACCATGGTAACTTACAGATAGTTGGGAAGAGAGGGGGAAGCTGCAACTCAGCAGAATTCCGCTGCCCAGGTCTCACTGGGGAGCTCGTATGTGCAATTACCCCAGCAACGGAAGCTGGCCTGACAAGAAGACCCAACAGAGTCTGCAGCAGTGTCTAAAGGGTAGGCAAGATCATGCTGGATTCAGGTGAACACTGCTATGAGGAGATCCAATTTGGCAGCTGGAGCACAGTAGAAACTGGCAGAATGTAGTGGTGGAGACATTTTGGAGCCAAAATGGTAGTAGGAATCCACTTAAGGGACTAAGCTTGACAGACAAAATTCTGTCCCCAGGAAGGTGGGACAATGATTTGATAGGGCACAAATCAAAAATTTAATCCAGGGGAAGTGGGCACACCACAGAAAGTGCTGGTTAAATGCACTAATTCGCCATTAGTACCAAGGAAAAAGGTGTCACTTAGAGTGAATCTGCTATCCTACCATTATCCTTGCTGATTTCTTTCTTCCTCCACTGTTAAATGGTCTACTCCTGCAAGATTGTTATTTGAGATGTCTAAATATCACTTTCACCAACTTTATGAAATGTTATATCTTTTGTAAGATTTGCCATTTTATTGGGCAATCAATTTGCCCTACAGTTGTATTTTGACAGATATCAAGAATAGACAGACTGGTGCTGGCTAGTGCTAGATGCTAGCTAGTGTTTTGCGGAGAGAGATGGTTAAGTTTTCAAGTGCTTGGTTTATTAGAGAATATTTTTGTGAAGTGACATCAATGAACATTATGGCTGCAGCAACATGGATAGAACAGTGCAGAACTTAGATATGAGTAGAATAGCCTATTACGTAAAGACAAGACAGAGGCTCCTGCCCATAGCTGACTCCCAGGAGGTAGAAAGCATATCTGGTTGGTATTGAAGGAGACTCTATCAGTGTCAGAACAAATTACCACAAACCCACCAGCTTAAAACAAAGCCCATTTACTGTCTAACAGTCTCCTTAGGTTAAAAAATCTGAGCCCAGTGTGCCTCAACTGCATTCTCTGCTTAGGGTCTTAGAAGTCTGAAGTCAAGGTGTCAGCCAGCCTAGGATTGTATCTGGAGGCTCTGGGGGAGAATAAGCTTCCAGACTCATTCAAGTTGTTGGCAGAATTCAATTCTGTGCAATTTTTGGACAGAAGGCCATGCTTCCTTGCTGGCTTGTCAGCTAAGGGTTGTTCCAGCTTCTAAAGGTTGCCCCATTCTTCGACTTGTTGCTCCTCCATTTTCAAAGCCAGCAGCAGTGTGAAGAATCCTTCTCATGCCTTGAATCTCTTTGCCTTCCTCTTCTGCATTTAATGAGCATGGATTTTAAAGTATTTCAAAGGATATTGAATTCACCTAGAGTCCAGGATAATTTCCCTATTTTAAGGTCAGCTGATACATATCTTAATTGTATCTACAAAACCCCTTTTGCCATGTAACGTAATATAACCATAGTAATAAAACTAGGAGGTGAACATCATAGGGACCAAAATTCTGCTTACTACAGAGATATAGAAAGATTACCCTTATCACATGAAAGTTGATTTACTATCAACCAAATTAGGTTCTAGGACAGAAAACTGGAGGATTTTTGATGCCCATTATAAGTTGATAGTCAAGTAATAAAAGAATTAGATACAAATTCATACTTGTTATATATATGCATATAGCTTGAGTAATTAGTCATCTGCATTTTTGTTTATTTCATTTTCTCTTTTTCCACCATTTCTCAGTGTTTTTACATAACCTTTACAATAACTATTTTAGTGATGCATATTACAGACTCTTCAAAATTTACTTGATAATCCACTAAAATTGAATGATTAAATTGTTTCCAATTTTCCACAGATATAATTTAGATAGATAGATATAGATAGATAGATAAATATAGATATATTTAGATATACTAAAATAAACATCTGCCTGCTAATACATTTTCCCTTATTTTATTTTTATTCATCAACGTGGGTACTCATAGAGGAACTAATGGATAAAATGTCTGATGTCTTTGTTCTTGATCCCTGCTATGAATGAGAGCACTAATTTCACTGTAACCTTAACAGGGCTAAATATATTTTATTACTTGTTTGTTCCTGATTTAAGAGGTAAAATCTGTGCATTTTGATTTATACTTCTTTGAATATTAGTGACACTGCACACTTTGCCATTGCTCTCTTTACTAGATGTCTGAAATGCCTGATCAGGCCCTTCACTGCTTACTAGTCAGATCTCGACACCTCAGCCTCAGCATCAGCACCACTTCCTCAATGAAGCCCAGCTACTGGTTTTATCATCCAGTCTCTCCCCATTACTCTCTCTGATCCCATTGTTTTATTTCTGTCATTGCACTTACCACTGTATAAAAGTATCTTGGCCATTTAACAAACCATTTTTATTATCTGTGTCTCCCTCTTGGAACTACAATTTTACCTCCATGAGAAGACCATATCTGTCCCATCTTCCAGACAGAAAAATAGTGCCTAGCACATTATAAATATTCAACAACTACTTTTTATTAACTGAATAAAACTTGAGATCTATGTAACTCTTTTGAAAAAAATTTACTCAATCATAATTACCAAAATTATTTTAATGACATTTCTTCATTTATGCCATATACATCTCTCCAGAAGAGTATTTCTAAGCTTTTGTTTTGTTTTTCTGAGTTCTTTCTTATAATAACTACTGGAATGGCTCAGTTCTGGGGGACCTCAAATAAAAAAGGTGAGATGGTGCTGTTTGAATGTCTGTGTCCTCATGAATGCGATTAGTGAAGAGATCTTACAGAAGAGATCCCACAAAACTCCCTAGCTTCTTCCCCCATGTGAGAACAGAGCAAAATGCCACCTTCTACGAATCAGGAAGCAGGTCCTCACCAGAAACTGAATCTACCAGGGCCTTGACCTTGGACTTGCCAGCCTCCAGAACTATGAGAAATAAATTTCTGTTGTTTCTAAAGCCATCCAATCTGTGGTATTTTGTTATAGTGGCTCAAATGCACAAAGACAGTTAGAGATGGGGGAGAATATTTTCAATGAGTCATATAAAGCATTTATTTTACTATTTTTAGTGTGTGAGTGGCCTATGACAATAAGTGGCTCATTTTTTGACTGGATGTTCTGGTATTTTTAAAAGAAATTACTTTTGATTACAAATTGTATTTTTATTTGGATAACAGCAATTGTTCAAATAGGACTAGTACACAGCCTAATAAGTATATTCATGCATTAAAGTTCTCTAAGGACTAAAGCTATTTTGTGAAATTTTTATGTGGCTTTACCAGCAAGTCATTTGAAATGTGTATTTTTTTTCTTACAGGTCTCTATTTCATTGGACCTAAAGTATTGCATGTTTATTCGTATAAAACAAATGCAGTGTTTCATGGCTAAGATTCAATCTCAGATTTCCATCCAGTGGAAAAATACTATATGTAATCAATTTACTATGGGTTATTTATTGTGATAAAATTCTTTGGAACCATAGTTATTATGTCTCCAATATACCCTAAGATTTTTCAGAGTTATGAAATGAGACCATGTGATGCCCCAAATATACATTTTAATGTCAGTTTAACAAATGACAAATTATAGGATGCCAATGATTTCCCTCTCTCCCCCTCAAATCTTTCTGTGTGTGGGTGTGTGTGCACACGCGCACACACACACACACCAGTGTCCAGATATTTCTGGGCTTTGATAGGATACTTGCTGCTCCCTTAATAGAATCAAATCCGATACCACATGAAGAGGGGCAACTAGGGTTTATAGTTCAAACTGCTGGTCTGCTGAGATTACCTATTCCAACCCCAAAGGATATGGGTTTGATGTTATTCAGAATGTACAGAGTTCCTTGTGTATGATGGCAGAAGTCGTATCCATTCAGGGAAAAATCTTTCCAGGTACTCCAAGCTAGAGATGATTAAAGCAAGTTATAAAACAAAAATATCTAATTGGGTATATATGTTTCCCTTGTTATTCCTAGACCTTTAGTGAGCTCCTATTTAAATGTTCTAGCTACCTTGCTACATGAAGACTCTCCCACGACAGTAAACAATGGGAATCACCAGCATCCATTCTGCTGACTCAGAGGCATGCAGCTCCAAACCAATTTGGGTCAATGGCGTGTGTGAAGAGGGTTTCACAGACCTTCTAGAAAAGAGAAGCTTCTCTCTTGCTGGACATTAATAAGAGAACATCTAAACTCAGTGGCCACTGGTAGCCTTCTTGCAATCATAAGAAGGGGAACCCATGATAATATGAAGTTGATCCTGAAGGTGACAGAGTGGAGGAAGAAGATCAATCTGGATACTTGAAATGACATAATTTCACTTCCTATTATATCATGTCTGAAACCTTCTCAACTTCTGGACTTCCAGTTAAAATGGGGAAAAAAACACATTTTTAACCACTTTGAGTTGCAGTTTTCACTCACTTTCAACCTAAAATATGTAAATGATACACCAACCATAGTGGACATAAGGGGCAATAATGGTTTTCTTATAGGTTAAGCAGAGATTCAATGTTGTCGTTGCTCACCCACCTAGCCACAGCGTAAACAATAATATTCACAGTGACCCTGACATAGAATAAATCCTTAAATAACCAAGACAAATTAATTTTTGTAGAGTGTAATATTTTGGACTCTATTTTTTAACCCATAGGTTCAGTAACTTAATTTTTAAAGAAGGTGTAGTTGGTATTGAAAGGAAATAATGCTTGATATTCCAAGCAAATGTTTAGCTCTGGTGGTGCCAGTGGGTTAGAGACCCCCATGGGTAAAAAAGCCACCTTTATTCACCTGGGTAGGCTACTGAATGACTCAATTGCTACAAGCTAAAATATCAAAGGGTAAGCAACAGAGAAAGATCTTTAATCGTGTGTGTGTGTGTGTGTGTGTGTGTTTTATTTTAATGTCAATCAAGCAAAAAGGACAACATTGCACAGATGGGGAGAGAGGGTGGGAAACAGGAAGAAAAACTATCTCTGATGTTCAAATGCTGTTCTTTCTCTCACTTAGGGAAGCAACAATGCTGAGAAGGAAATATTCAAATAAGTGCAGAGACCCTTTACAAGTAGCTGGAATGAGCACAAAGAAAAAAGATTCTAAAACTCTATTTTTGGCATCAAGTGCAAAAAAAAAAAAGTTTAGCTAAAGTTCAAATTCATAACCTAACATAATAACACCCTTAAAAAGAAATAGTGTGATGAATATGCACCCTAAACTAGAAGCAATTTTTAGTGCCTGAACTGTTTTATAGTTTTATTGTAGGAATGTTGCTTGCACCTGAAATCAAGCTAAAGAACCAGCTTCTAATTGGGAAAACATTTTAAACACAATTCAGTTGTATAGGTATTAGAGGTCTAGGCAAATAACTTTAATATTCTGCATGCTGGGCTATCTAATGGAGTCTTGTTAAATTGAAAAAGGAAAGCCTACAAAATAAAGTTCTAAATAAGAATTCAAAATGTTGCTTAAAATGTATCTTTTCAGCTTAGATCAAAAGTACCCCTTTTCCTTATTTTGAAGCAGCTTTATGTATGTATGTCATCCAGGATAGGCGAGAGAAAGCAAGGAGAGTGATACTGGTGTTCACGTCAGCAGAATAGGGTTCATCAAGGCTGAATGAATTCATTATTTATTTAACTCAAATCCCAAATCTCCATGGCCACATCTTCAGCTTCTTCTGGCTCTCAGTGTTTCATTTTTCAACTATATATGTTAAGGAAAACATTGTCTACAACTAGTTTTAGAGACTACAAGAAATAATAAATATTATAGTTCCCTTATTAGGTAATAAGCAGAAAATAAAATTAAAATAATGAAATAACATAGACAAACATGCTGATAAAAATTTGAAGGAGATCACAAAACCTGAAAGGAGTACCTGCATAATTTGTTTAGCTGTTGGCAGAGCCACGAAGAGAGAAAGAAGGAAATAAAGTGCTACTGTTCTGAGATGTCATTGGTTTCTCCCTAATCCTCAAGATTTAGTTAAAATAAGCTACACCATCAGTGAACAGCCAGACACCCCCATATGCCATTTCAAGTGTCTGATCTTATCTTAGTTCATGCAATTATAATCCTTTGTCTACCTACTGTTACAAAGTTTCCTAATCAGTCTGGCTGCCTCCAGTCTCTCTTCTTCCATCTCTATACTATTCAGATGATCTATCTAAAATGCGTGTCACTCACCTACTTTTAAAACTGCAGTGACTTTCATTGTCAGGCGCTTTAGAATGTAATACCACATTCTCTGCTATCTTCCCTTACCTAACTTCTTCAGCTTCATCTCCTATCACTACTTGGTCACACTTAATAGTTCATAAATTCCAAATTAAGTGCAAATCCCCACGTTTGACCATCTTTTATGCCACTTAACAATGCTGGCCATGCCTACCCAACACTTGGCCCTAACTCTTCCTGGAAAACTTTTGGATGCTTCTATAGATGCTTCAAAATTCATTCATGCGTCACAGTTTTTCTGACGCCCTCTTTAGCAAATCCTGCGAGATAAGATTTAAGCCTCTCTCAGACAAAAAATGAAACAACTAACATTTATAGCCTTTATAACCTATAGAAGATACTATATATGCTAAATTCTAGGTTGCACACAGCATTTACATGTTAAATATGTATAGTCATATATTTCAATGTAAAAACATATCACCATTAGGCTGTCACTAGAGTTAATTATATGGTCCATTGATGGTTGAAATAAAGCTCTATTAATTTTTTGTGATGTTTATAATGTCTTGAACAATTTATCACAATATAAAGATACTTGAATCAAAACACTTGCATTGTATAAAGTGATAAGACTATCAATTATTGAGATCAGAATAACAGAATATTAAGTTCTTGAAAGAATCTTCAAAATCATCTCCTATAATCCTTTCTTTAACTGAGGTCCAGAGAGGTGAAATGAAATGCCCAAGATTATGCAGTCAGTTAAAAGCAAAGTCAACAACAGAATTCTCATTGTCTGAACCTTACTCTGCCTTATTCATCTGGGGTCTGGGATACATCTGATCATATAACCTTCCTCCAAATGCCATCTTGGACCACATTGCCCAGCTCCTTATTCCTACTCCTTTCTTAAATCTTCCTTAGCTTTCTCTCAATGAGGAATGCCCGGCTTAAAACTTTGTGTTAAGTGAATGCAGCAGTATTTATTAAGACTATTTCAGCATATGTAAGAACATACAAAGATTTTCTCAGATACATTCTCTGTGTTTACTTTGATGAAGGATTAACTATCTTCGCAGGATTTTGTAAACCTCATAGTCATCTTAAATCAAGACTCATTTGTTACATGTTACAAACAAGGAACTAGAATCAAATATAAGAGGTTTACAAGTTGAATGTACTGTTTCTATTTCTGCGAGTGTGTATGTGGGGCATGTATGTTTGTGTGTGTGTGTGTGTGTGATCAATTTACTTTTTGAGTAGGAAACGCATTTTACAATTCAAGCTTTTAAAAGTATAAAATGCACTCTCTCTTCTAACCTCCAGTCTACTCAGCTCCCATCCTCACATGCAACAATATATTTAGGTTTTAACTAGGGATATTCTCCCAGAGATCACATGCATTTATATGCATGTATGCACATGCACACACACACATTTTCTTTCCACTAACAGAGTGGTAAGTACTATAATAGTTTTTTCACTTTGCTTAATTGTTTTATTCTTTTTTCTGCTGCATAATATTCTACTACATCAGAATTTATTTAAACCAGTCCACAACTTGTTGACAATTAAGTTCTCTGAAATATTTTGTTATCACAATGAATAAATTTGTATAACTTCATCCCATATATAAGTGAGTAAATCTATAAGTTCCCAGAAGCTGAAAAGCTAGGTTAAAGGGCATAAGCATTAGCAATTTTGATAAACATGTCAAACCTCTCTCTGTGGGAGTTGTACAACCTTGCATTATCACAGCAATAAGTTAGAATGCTGGGTTCCTCATATACCCTTGATTATGTAGTGTGTCATCAAACTTGTGATTTTGTCTATCTTATAAGTGAACAGATGTTATCTTAGTCTTCTCAATTGCCTTTTTCTTATTAGAAGTGAGGTTGAATTTTTTTTTAAGATTTTAAAGAAACATTTGTATTTCTTTTTGTCTGTGAACTATCAATGCATACCCTTTGCCCATTTTGCTACTGGGTCGTTGATTTTTTTTTTTTCTTATCTTTATTTCTGTTGGTTTTTTGATATTAGGGGAACTAATCCTTTTTCTGGCAGTATGATTAGAAAATAATTTCTTATTTTTGTTATTTGCATTTTGAATTTGCAGTTTTGCCATATGAATTTTTTTGTTTGTATATGATAGAATTTATCAAAATTTTGTCTTCTGAATTTTATATTTTTAGAGGAGCCTTTTCTGTAGCAAATATAACATACTTACTTACTCCATGGTTTCTTCTGGTATTTTTATGGTGTCATATTTTAATGTAAATATTTGATTCATCTAAAATTTATTCTGGTATGAGATATGGAAACAATTTAATATTTTTTTTCCAGATGGCCACTGACTCATCCCAACACCATTATTTTTCCAGCTGATGTGACTGTTGTTTTGGGGGATATAAGAATAGAAATAAATATTATTTCCAATATTTGTCAATCCATGGGATAATGTTAGTTGCAAAGATTTGTCTTTTCAAGTTACCTCATGCTAGGAAATCATCAACTGAGGTACTATTTATTAGAAATGTAGGAAAATAGGAATGCTGTTCATGTGGATGCATCTTACATTAGATCTACATAACCATGCTCAGGACTACACCCAGCATTGGGAATACTACTGTACTGTATACTTTACAGCTAAAGATACAAGGAAATCAACACAAAATAAACCATAAAATCCCACAACTAACCCAGCCTTGTATGAGTATTGTCACGTCAATTTTGCTACATTCTCAAAGGCATGGTCTAAATATTTACATAAACACAGACTTTTAAAAAAGCATAGTTAACCGTCCAAATATTATCTCTGGCTGTTTAGAGCCTGTAACTGCCAGAACTCCCATAATGGTGAATTGTGAAACTAATCTTGAAGAAACAAGACTTCTAGAAAGCATAGAATTTGCATTTTGCTGATATAAAACAAAACAAAAAACATAAAAACATAATCAATGTTTGCAAGCAAATAATACTAAAATAGTTGTTGAAATGTTAATGGAAAAACAATGAAAGGTGCTTCATTATTAGGAGAAGACATTTATAAGAATGCAAATTAATTATTTTGATAGCAAGTGAGAGAAGGGTAAGCGCTTCCTGACTTAAGAATCTTTCAATAAGGCATCCGAATACCCAGAAATCATGGATCTGGATAGGCTTTGGTAGACTTTTTACCCCTTTGAGCCATTTTGAGATTTAGGCAACATGATCTGGTAAGCACGTGTTGAAATGTTCAATTAGCAAAGAGTAGCCTACCATCAGAATGGACAAAAAATTTGCATTCTTAGAAAAAGAAAGAAGCAAAGTTTTAAAAGTTAAGTAGCTTACTGTTGAAGTAAATGAAGCTTAAGTAAAGAAAATATGTATAGAGCCACATTATTCATGGTCTCCTGCTATACTGCCATTTGGAATCATTAAGTGTTTCTTCTTTCAACTAAAGAGAAAGGATAATAAAGCAGAATTTCTGAAAACAATCTCCTACTACAGAGGTCACTTTGAAAATTGATTTCTAGCAGAAATACAAATTTATGTAATCCTAAGACGTCAGTTTGTAAATGTGAAGACAGGTAGCCTTCCTCCTCTGATGGCCACTTCATACTGTCAGAATCACAGTGAAGCTGGAAAAGCAGTTTTTCATGTTGCAGTGTCTCAGACTGAACAAGAAAAATTGGTACCTTTGTGCTGTTGACTCCCTGATGGAGCAAAGTGTCAAATGCATCTTGAATCTGTCCAACACAGTTTTTAAAAAACTAAGAATGTTCTTAAAAGTACCATCTGAAGCTTCCACTTTAAAGTTTACAGAAGAGAAAAGAATATCTGCAGAAGGCGGAGAAAACATTTATTCCCTGGGGAGTAAGTCTGTGACTGACAGCAGAATACTATATATATCAAAACAGAAAATGGGCTTCCCCGGTGGCGCAGTGGTTGAGAGTCCGCCTGCCAATTTAGGGGACACGGGTTCGTGCCCCGGTACGGGAAGATCCCACATGCCATGGAGCGGCTGGGCCCGTGAGCCATGGCCGCTGAGCCTGTGCGTCCGGAGCCTGTGCTCCGCAACGGGAGAGGCCACAACAGTGAGAGGCCCGTGTACCGCAAAAAAAAAAAACCTAAAAAAAAAAAAGAA
Source organism: Globicephala melas (assembly GCF_963455315.2). NCBI lineage: Eukaryota > Metazoa > Chordata > Mammalia > Artiodactyla > Delphinidae > Globicephala > Globicephala melas. Next base: position 78,439,605 of record NC_083316.1, on the reverse strand, counting down.
AATGTTTAGCTTTTCTGTAAGCTTCCTTTAAGAGAGTTCACATGTAAATGAATTTGCATATGCCTGTGTGTATAAGTAATGAAGCATGGCTTTCTCTGGTTTGGTATGCTTGCTTAAAAAAAAGAAAACAGAGAGATCAATCAGTCAGATGTGAGAAATCAGATACTGTTTTCTAAAATAACAATTTACTATCAATATTTTATTTGATATTTCAACATCTTCATTTGGCAACCCTGAGTAAAATGTCTGGCACGTAATAAACACTCAAGTTTTCACAATTCAAGAAAATAAAACATTACTATCAATATTTTAATTCTGTACATTTTATTTTCTCTCAATTTAAATATGTCCCTCATATGTGTCAGGTTTCTTTTCTTTTTTAAGCTCTGAAAATCATTATTTTTTTAACAACTTTATTAGAATATAATTGTTCTACAATGCTCTCTTAGTTTCTGTTGTATAACAAAGTGAATCAACTATATGTACACATATATCCCCATATCTTCTCCCTCTCGTGTTCCCCTCCCACCCTCCCTATCCCACCACTCTAGGTGGACACAGAGCACCAAGCAGATCTCCCAGTGCTATGCGTCTGACTCCCACTAGCTATCTGTTTTACATTTGATAGTGTATATATGTCCATGTCACTCCCTCACTTCATCCCAGCTTACCCTTCCATGTCCCTGTGTCCTAAAGTCTACTCTCTACATCTGTGTCTTTATTCCTGTCCTGCCCTTAGGTTCTTCAGAACGATCTTTTTTTTGTAGATTCCATATATATGCGTTAGCATATGGCATTTGTTTTTCTCTTTGTGACTTACTTCACTCTGTATAATAGTCTCTAGGTCCATCAACCTCACTACAAATAACTCTCTTTCATTTCTTTTTATGGCTGAGGAATATTCCATTGTATATATGTGCCACATCTTCTTTATCGATTTATCTGATGATGGACACGTAGGTTGTTTCCTTCTCCTGGCTATTGTAAATAGATTTGCAATGAACATTTTGGTACATGACTCTTTTTGAATTATGGTTTTCCCGGGTATATGCCCAGTAGAGGGATTGCTAAGTCATATGGTAGTTCTATTTTTAGTTTTTTAAGGAACCTCCATACTGTTCTCCATAGTGGCTGTATCAATTTACATTCCCACCAATAGTGCAAGAGGGTTCCCTTTTCT